>NW_023458557.1:81048040-81133369 GCF_013731165.1 Rhagoletis pomonella
AAAAAATAAAAATCCAAAAATAACGATTAAATTTGTTGGGGACGAATCGATTAGAGAATAATTAGAAAAAACACTAGACATTAGAAACCAATAAGAATTCAACGTTAGAATACGATTAGAAATCTAACCTCTTTTTCGATATTGAGAACTAAGTCCCCTTTTTGTAGAGAATGCTACAATTCTCGAAAGTCTCTAATCGTTTTCTAATCTTCTACCTAGTGATGGCAAGATTAATCAAATGAATAACGTTAAACGAGTCATTTTTTCAGAAAGCAATTAAAATCGATTCAGTTTTTTGTTCTGATTAATCATCATGAGTCATTAATCGATTAATCACGAAAATAATTGAAATTATAACAAGTTTAAACATGGCTGTCACTCAACATTTTCTTCATATCAGAACTTGTATTACCATCTCGCTTCAAAGCTATACCAAAATGGCAACCCTGCAATTTCTTGAAAGTCACATCACTGATGTCAGTGAAGGGACACATCACTATCTTTGTACATAGATTCGGAAAGGAATCGTTGGAAAATTATTTTGACTTATGGGCTCTTCATAAATCATTAGTTCATAACATTCCATTTCCTCAAGACGAGCTAAGTTCTTATTTGAATTGCCAAGTTTTAGACTGGAAACGAAACACTGTTGAAGCATGGGAAGAAATGAAGGCTGTTTATTCAAAATTTTACTGCTTTCCCACAAATATTCGCAATTGATTGGTACGTTAGTACCCGCAGGACGCATTTTTTCTAAAGCAGCGGCCATAGCTTCGGAAAGTCGATGCAGATTGACAACGAAAATGCTGTCAAAATTACTTTTTTAAAAGCTTATTCACATCAAATATTGTAAGTGAATTCTAGTTAGTTATTTCATTGTTTTAATATTGAAAACAAAGATAATTATAAGATTATAATCGATGAAATCGACTAATCGAATAATATCTAATAATTAATTGCAATTAATTTTTCGGCCCAAAGAAACTCATTTGAATTCGAGTCGTTTCTAACTTAAATGTTTGTTGGGTAAAGATTACAACCGTTATGGTCTCTGCACTTATCTCTTAAATCAGCTTTTTTACGAGATTCCGATTTCTTAATATTAATTTCAGAAGAAATATCACCCATTAAATAATATATGACTAAAAATGCTACTTATTTGCAGATCAACACACCAAACGCTGATAAAAATATCTATGGAAATTCGCAAGTGAATTCATCGTTGGAAATGACTCGCTTGAATAGCAACACAAACAATGAACAGCCGTCAATGTTTTCACAAAATCTGGAGCGAAGTTCATTACTCAGAGTGCCACAATACACGCTGCAAGATATGGAGTTTGTGGAAGAGTTGGGAGAGGGGGCATTTGGTATGCTACATTGCATGTTTTCACACTCCTTTTTGAATTTAGCTAAACCACTTTTTTTTATAGGCAAAGTGTACAAAGGGCAACTGACACAAATCAATGGCGATAAGATATTTGTAGCCGTCAAAGCATTGAAAGAAAATGCATCGCTTAAAACGCAACAGGATTTCAGACGTGAAATTGAACTTATATCGGATTTGAAACACGACAATATCGTTTGCATTTTGGGCGTAGTACTCAATAAAGAGCCATATTGCATGCTATTTGAATACATGTCAAATGGAGATCTACACGAATTTCTTATCGCCAACTCCCCCAGCGAAAATAAATCGCTGACACAATTGGAATTTTTAAAGATATCATTGCAGATTAGTGAAGGCATGGAATATCTATCCGGCCATCATTATGTACATCGCGACTTGGCTGCGCGAAATTGCTTGGTTGGCGATAAACTCACAGTGAAAATATCTGATTTTGGACTATCACGAGATATTTACAGCTCAGATTATTACAGGTAAATGTTCTGCAAAATTGATATACGAGTTACAGAAGGTAGCTTTTGATACATCGGAATTAAATTCGAATTCGATAACAATATTCTTACAGGGTACAATCAAAATCGCTTTTGCCAGTGAGATGGATGCCGTCCGAATCGATTTTATATGGCAAATTCACCACTGAGAGTGACGTCTGGTCATTTGGCGTTGTATTATGGGAAATATATAGTTATGGCATGCAGGTTTGTTTAGCTTTAACTTCATACATATAAAAATAAATGCTGACAAGTGCATTTAACATTTCAGCCATATTATGGTCACAGTAATCAGGAGGTTATAAATTTGGTACGCTCGCGCCAATTACTTTCATGTCCTGAGGCATGCCCAACAGCTGTTTATTCGCTTATGATCGAGTGTTGGCACGAACAGTCCGTCAGAAGACCTTCCTTCTCAGAAATCGCACATCGTTTGAAGGTGTGGCATCAAGGGCAACTCAAATTGAATTCCACACCGACACTATCAATTAAAGCTTCCCCGAATACTTGAAATTTAGTTTAACCAAAAATAATTGTACTTTTTTTATTACATAAGAAAAAATTAAGTAGTCTTTTGGTAGTATTTGTACATTTATACGTATATTGTATAACACATAAGGGAAAGACGAACACACATTTCATGCACATATAAGGATATTGAAAAATACATTAGTAAACTCATTCAAAATTTCTTGAAAATATATTAAAATGATTTTTATTAAATGAAAAATAATTTGTAATTTTTTAATCTGCAATGCGAGATGGGTATAAACAGAGTGATAGGGTAAAGAATTGGCGTGGTAATTTGTTTTTAACCGACTTCCAAAAAGGAGGAGGTTATCAGTTCGTCGGAATATTTTATTTTTGATTTTTTTTTGTATGTATGTTACCGCATAACTTTGGACCACGTCAACCGGTTTCGATAATTTCGATTTTGCATAGGAAAGGTAGTGTCTCAGTGGTGGTCTCATACTAATCTGGTTTACATCCGATCATTGGATCATGAAAAAACTAACGGTACTCCAAAATTTGTATATGAGAATTGAAGTTGGTTTTGTTTTTTGCCATCATTTCACTGATTATTTCGTTAATAATCTTGTACATATATATATGATAAAAAGTAAAAAAAAAAACATTTTAAAAATTTGATCGTAGGAACACTGAGAAATAAGTAAAATATTTGCATTGCCCCATTGAAACTCAAAATTTTGTAGTTGAAAATAGTATGCTTCAAAATTCATTCAACTTGTCCATGCAATTCGCGGTCAGATTGAGAAAAAGAAATTTTGTTTCCACGTGTGTACAGCCAGAAAAAAACTTTTCGGAAATCAGTTCCAGAAATAAAATTTGCAGGATGTGACTGCAACTGAAAGAACGCAAATCGATTTCGAAAATACATTTCTACTTGCTCATGCTGCACTAGCAATTTGAATATCGGTTGCGAGTGACAAATAATAACGGATAATTTTGAATAAAATATCAACAGCTTTTAATTAATTATTTTTCGGAAATTAATCGTTAATTAATTTTGAAATGGAAAATAAAATTAATTATAACCAAACAAACAACCAGTAAAGCGCTCCCGGTTGCATTTCAGTATCGAAAGATTGGAAGAAATTCATTAGCTATGTGAACTGCCAAAAAGCGATCAGAATTTTTTTTCGGCAATTCGCCTTTGGGAAATAAAAAACCTCTTTCGAAAGATACTTTACAATGAGAGGTGTGATTGCTTATGAAACCGCTTTCTGAAATATCTCAATTTGGCAGCTTTTTCGAAATAAATTGTATTGCCACGCCAGATAGAAATTCTTTTCTGCGTCACAGGGATGCTTTTGACCGACATCGAAGTTAATTCTGTGATTTTGAATAGAAGTAACCACATTGACAACGCATGCATTGCCGCAACTGATAAAAATTGCCCTACTTTCAACTTTTGACGCGCGTCAATGCGCAAAACAACAATGTATGGAATGAATTCAAACCAGCTGACTCTTGGCCAATCAAAATGAGCCGATTTGTTTGCGCCAACATTTTCATTGTGCCGCCTCGCCATGTTATGTGCATCTTGTCAATCAAAAGCGTAGAAAAGAATTTCTATCTAGCGGGGCCTTAAATCGTACTGAAAAAAAGTACAGTTGTACTTCAAATGTCATCACAGCTGTATATAAGCTTAACAGTACATATCATAGAATGTATAGTATACAGAACGATGTAAATCCGCAGTGCCACTGTTGGTTTGCATGTGAAAAAGGAGTTAGCTTGCATAAGAAAACCGGCAAACTTTTTTTTTGTTTCACTTTTATTTCGACATGTTTTGATAAAAAAAAAAAAAATACTGATAAAAATTAAATTTTTCATAAAAACAGGGTTGAAATCTTGAAATTCCTGCCCGTATTTTGTTTGTAAGTCAAATATGAGTGGCATTGTGCTACTATGATAGCACGGCCGAGTAATCATAGTCAACTTATGTACAGTAGTCGAAAAAATTATAGCCGCACCAAATTTTGACAAGTTTTAAAATATTATTTTTGTTGTTATTTAATTTCGGTTAGTTTTTTATAGTTCGTTCTTTACCGAATTCCGTATAAATACAAGTTTGAAGGCAGTGTAATTGAACACCCAAAATATTTTTCACTATCCCAATCACGAAAATTAATTTATTGAAATTTTTCAACAGAATATTGTACTAATCTTTTGACTACAAAAAAAAATGTCCCATTTTTTTTTACCAATAGCCTAATATAAAAATTTACAAATCTGTACAAATGTACCAATCGAGTGACACTGCCTTAAAAATTTATGCGATTAAAAAAAAAATTTACAAATTTTCGTTAAAATTTCGAGTTTTTTAATTAAATTCTGAGTATGCAGTTTTGTAGCCCATTGAATTCTGGTAGAATAAAGTACACGTTTCAAATGGCTAAAAATGTCGATTGATTTTTTTTTTAATTTTTAAAAGTTCGAAATTTGTACGAAAGTTTGTTGAATTTTTTTTTAATAATGTACAAATGAGTAGTCCACTTGCAAACAGGGTTATGTGTTTTTTTTATAATAGTAAGCCATAAATTAAAAAAAACCTACAACAACAAGTAACATCCAAATTGTATTTTTCCCCTTACTATCTGAAAATTTGGATAACCAAGAGCCTAATAACATTAAAAAGCAATATCACAGTGTGGTAGTTTTTGCAATTTTTTTTTTATAAAAATTGAATATAGCAAGTTTTGAAGCAATAACTTTTACATAGCTATCTTTTTTTAGGTTTTAGGGGCAGTGCAAGGGGGTCTTAAAAGTGGAATTTTCAATATTTTCAAAAGCTTATTTTTCGAAAATTAATGATAAAGATAATTGAAATACCTTTCATTATATATGTATGTATATCTATAAAAATAATACATACAAATTTCGAGAAAAACGTAATTGTTTTTCTTAAAAAAAAAAATACGTAATCCATTATAAGATATGTATGTATATCAAAAACATACATTTTTATTAAAAATGGCTATAATTTCGTTTTCTTAGTTTTCTCGGAATATGTGTAACTTATATGTACATATATATATGTATACATATCAAATGAAAGGTATTTCAATTCCCTTTCCAACCATATCCATTTTGAAAATCGGGTCAATAATTTTCGAAATATAAACTTTTTAAAATAGGGAATATTCTACTTTTACCACCCCCTAGCGCCGCCCCTAATAATTTGCACCAATATTTTTTATACAGTTAGAATCAATGGAAGAAGTCGAACCATGCCCAAACAATTTACGTAGTGAAATGAACTCGCAACGTTTTAGCAGTAGGTTTCCTAAATTATACCAGTGCTAGAAATTTTCAATGGAATATTAGTTTAGGTACTAAAATTTAGGTCAACTCGCACACAGCCTTACAAATCGATTTGGCTTCGAAATAGATATATATTACCCAAGCGAAAAGAGTTGTTTTGTCCAAAATTGGTTTGGTAGGTGGCACAAACAATAGTTTCAGAGTATTCTAAATAGTATAGATATCTAAAAGAATTCGTAAAGAAATTATTATTTCCTTTCAAATCAATTTTAAATTTATCGGCTTGTTCGAATTTAATATCACAAAATTTTGTTCGGAAAATTTGTAATTTTAAGTCTGATAAATTTTAGAATTGATTGGTGAGACTGGGAATGAGTGCACTGTGCACAGGTCGGTTTTTGTACGAAATTTCGGAAGAACAAAATAAAATGCTGTAACGTGAAACATTTTTTCAGATTTTCTTCAAGAAATTGTTCAGAAATATTTTTTCAAGTGCATGTTAATAACTCCATATGATTTTCTTTTAAGATTCGCTCTTACAACACCAACAATACCTAAGAATACATTGAATATACATTAGACTACATCACTCCCCATACAAAAAAAAAATCGCTACTATTTTTCCATTGGAATTATAAAATCTATTATATTTTAAAACGTCCACCAAAATATTTCGGAAAAATATTAAGATTTAAGTGAGCTGGACCGATTTGAAAATACCTCCAAAAATGGAGTTTTTTATGAATAAAAATAGCTTCTTAAAGATTTTTTTTGAAAAAATCCCCTCAAATGACAAAACGGCTTAAGCTTAAAAAATTTGCAGAAAAATATTTAAAAAAAATTGAACGAAATCGTAATGATGAGATTTTTGATGATGTTTTCTAACTTTTTTTAAAGATTGGTATAACAAAAACTTGAATAACTGAACCTAAACTCTTCCGATTTAGACTTAGGAGGTGTCGTAAGAAAGGTATTTTCTCTACCTTTTTATTTCTTTGCTAATAAATTCATTCAAAGGATGAAAGAGAAAGCTAGGATGAAGGAACGTCATTCACAGTCGAATTAAGATGTGTTGGTATTTGAAAAAAAAAATATTGGGACATGAATGACTTTTTGTTGGACAGAAATAAAAACAGTGTGAAAATACCTTTCAACTGAGTTCCCATAAGTCTAAATCAGAATAGTTTTGGCCCAGTTATTCAAGTTTTTCGTAAATCAATCTTTGAAAAAAGTAAAAAACAGCATCAAAAATCTCATTCTTACGATTCCGTTTAAAAGATTTTTAAATATTTTTATGCAGATATTTTAAGCTTAATCTGTTTTGTCATCTGAGGGGACCTTTTTCAAAAAGTTCTTTAAGAAACTATTTTTATTCATAAAAAACTACATTTTTGGAGGTATTTTCAAATCGGTCCAGCTCACTTAAATCTTAATATTTTTCCGAAATATTTTGGTGGATGTCTTAAAATATAATAAATTTTGTAATCCTGGCGGAAAAACCGCAACTTTTTTTGGTGATGCAGTCTAATATACATATGTACATATACGAATTTAATTTTGTGATGGCATTTTCGTAGATTTTACGAAAATCACACTACTATGGATTCAGTGGTATCCCCGAGCAAGGTGGCGTACCCTAGACTTAAGTTTAAAAATCGTATATACAATCCGATTTAGCTCATATTAAAACATTATTCAGGCAATTAATAACACTGGTTTACAGCGAAATTGTTCTCCAGACGCAACTATGCAATTCCTTTGTAGAATTGCTCGGTGATTCCGAAAATCGAGTTGATTTTTTTTCTATGGATACGTTTTCGAGATATTTGCAATTTACCATTATTCAGCTTAAAACAAAAATTGGTTCCTTTTAATCACGTACATATCGAGCCCTAAACGCCAAAATAACGTAAGCGACATTTTTTTCAAATTTTTCTTTTTGATGCACAATGCATCTAGATGCTCTAGGAATATTTCTGCATCAAAAAGAAAATTTTGAAAAAAAATGTCGCTTACGTTATTTTGGCGGCTAGGGCTCGATATACATATCTTACGAACCAATTTAAAAATCTTAATATAAAATGCGGCTAATGAAAGCCAATGAAATTCTCCATAAACTGTATATACATCACTTCGATAGGGCGTATAGTTTCTGACAAATTAATTAAAATTATTCCAGCGTTTTTTTTTTTTAATTTTTAATGAAAAAATTAGAAAAATCTAATTTTAAGATGAAAAATTTAAAAAATAACAGGTTCTGTGCCAAATTTTTGCATTTGATAAAAAATCAAGTTACTGATGAAGAAAATCGATGGATAAATACGAAATATGAGTGGTCAAATGAAAATGGGCAAAGATTTTTTGTATTAAATACGAGCAATAAAGCGTGTTACTCAGGTGTACGTGGCGTATGAGTAACACGCTTTACTGCTCGTATTTCATACGAAAAATCTTTGCGCATTTTCATTTGACCACACATATTTCGTATTGATCCATCGATTTTCTTCATCAGTAACTTGATTTTTTACCAAATGCAAAAATTTGGCACAGAACCTGTTATTTTTTAAATTTTTGATCTGTTAAAGTTAAATTTTTTAAAATTTTTTCATTAAAAAGTAAAAAAAAAAACTGGAATGATAATTAATTTGTCAGAAACTATACGCCCTATCGTAAAGTGATGTATATACGGTTTATGGAGAATTTCATTGGGTTTCATTTTCCGTATTTTATATTAAGATTTTTAAATTGGTTCGTAAGATATACGTGATTAAAAGGAACCAGAGTTTGCTTTAAGCTGAATAACGGTAAATTGCAAATATCTCGAAAACGTATCCATAGAAAAAAACTAACCCGATTTTCGGAATCACCGAGGAATTGGATAGTGGCGTCTCGAGAACAAAAACCAAATTAAAATTTGTGATCCAGCGTGATTTAATCTCTAGGTTTCGATGGGCCGGAGTTTATTTTGTCGTATTTACTGCCTGATTTAATTAGTGTTTGGCTCTATATGTGGTGTACATAGGTGCTTCTACTGCGGGGGGTGAAATAACACAAACGGCAATAACGCAAATTTGTGTTATTTCCCAATTGAATGTGAAATAACTCAAATTTGCTTTATTTCATTTCTCGTTGAGCAATAAGACCAACTTTTTAACTTAAAAATTGAGTAATAAAGTAAAATAGGACACATAGCTAGTCACCCAGTTACATTTGACAAAAAGTAGTAAGTGAATAAGTTAAATGGACGGATTTGTCAAAGTGTAAACAAGGCTTAAAGTTACGCGAATAACAGTGTTACTCACCTCAGATTCACGACGAGAGGGGTTGCTCTTACTACTATTTGCCTTGTCAACACTCAATTCTTGTGCTTGTGCAGGAACTTTATTTATTTCAGTTGCTTCTTTGGGTTTTTGTTCGTCCTTTTCCTCTTCTTTTACCACTTCTGTTTGTGCAGCGGCACTACAATTGGGCCCATAATTTGACTTCTTAGAAGTCTTTTGCATTTTGGACTGCTCGTTTTTATCCACTACTACTTTGCGCTTCAATGCATTTAAACTATTACCTGAAAATGTAAATTTTTAGTTTAGAAAACGAGCGATTGTTTTTGCAATAACCAAATTACCGTCAATTTTTGCCTTATTAAATGCGAATGGGCTGCTTGCCAAGCTTTTTAAAACGTTGCTGAAATGGTTGCCAATATCGCGTGAGATTTCTTTTTGATGTTCCAGGTACTTTATGATGGAAGCATTCGTGCGATAAAAAATTTCCAATGCCTCAACCGACAATGTTGTAGGGTTACTGTGATTAATTTTAATTGGATAGGTGGCATTGCTTTCGTACAGATTATTGGCGGCCTAAAATAGTGTTTTTAAATGTATATTTTTATTACTCGATGTGCATATGGTTATATTTTTTAGTGGCTATTTAATTACCTTCAAATAAAAATTCAAATAAGTTTTGGGATGATCTTTTTGCTTTTCGGCAATTTTCCCTAGCATATACTGGCACAACCATTTCTCTTCATGAGAGTCTTCGTTCTCTTCGCTACTGTTTTGTTCAGCATTTTGTAAAGCAGCAGCCAAGGAAAAGCAATTATGAGTAATATTCAAAACACGTCCTTTGCGCGCTTGCAGTAGTGATGTTCTAGACATTGTGAAAATGTAAAGAAGATATGCAGTGCATTATGGTTGCAGTGAAGTTTTAGAATCTTATTATAAACTTACTGTTCGGCTGTTAAATTTTCTGCTGAGCGCTTTAGTTGGCGTGAACAATAGGAATGAAGTGTGTACGTAAAAGAGCCATATTCTATCCATAGCAAGGTTTGCTGGCGATTTAAACATATGCACATTTCAAAACATCTTATGGTATCTTCTGATTCGGCTAAAATATTACTAGGACTGAATAGACATAAAAAAAAAAAACAGAAATTATTCTCAAAATATAGCGTATTATATAAACATACTTCATGGGCGTCAATCCATTTAGTCTCGTTTCAATTTTGCTTGCTTTGGATAATGCAATACCCGCCCACGAATCGAAGCGTGTGGGGCTTATTGTTAAATCCAAGGTATAATACTTGATTGCTTTGGAAAAGTCACGATTTTTGAAGTAATAATCAGCCAACAAATAGAATATACAACGTATCTTATAGGGCAAAGAGGTATGTGCAGGTTCTAGTGAACCAAAATCATTGCCTTTAATAAACTCTAATATTTTTGTAGTTGCCGGCGACGGATCCACATCGGATGGCATTAGTGCGACAATTTTTAGGAAGAACTGTTCCAAATCGGCTGTAATCGACTCCAATTTATAAGAATTTATTTCAGGTAAGCATTCTGGCCTATACAAATCAAAAGCTTGCACCGCCTTCGCCCATGTCAATTCAACATTGGTGGCCTCGTGGTCCTCTAAATGTCGAGAACGCGCTTTCTTTTGCGGATAACCGTACAAACAAAAAGTAACCTAAAATATTTTTAAAGCTTATGATATGTACTCTTCTTTGTATGGTTCATTACGGCTCTTACTTGCTCCAAGTATTCATAGAGTGTATCACGACATGAGTCATAAAGTGGTGCTCTAATAATGGGTACGATAATATCTAAAATGTAATGTAAAAAATGCGCCATCATTACGTGTACAGCACTGAAATTTGCCTAAAAAGTCGTGTGCTGTAAATAAAATCGAGAATGAGCAGGGTAAAGGTTCCTCTTCCTCTTCAGCATCATTATTAGACTTGGGTTTAGTAACCGTTAATGTGTTATTCTCATCCCTGGAATAAGAGAATTCTATTTAAAATTGTTAAGTTCTTTTATAAACACATTAAGCATAAAATGCAAAAGTTCAATAATTAAAATTTGTTTGGCGTCGAAATTTCAAATGCAATGTCATACAGACTCATGCCGTATTTCCACTGAGCGTTATATGAAAAACACTTTAATGGCAATTAGGCATTAAAAAATACCCGTCTGTCCCACTACGTTAAACAAATATTTGATGCTGTTGTTGTTTTAAAAGCATTTATCCCTCAAATTGGTTTTCATCCAACCCCCGTCAGATTTCATTGAGTTACAAAGTGGCGGTTTCTGAATGCTCTAGCCACTTTTACCGCTTAAGTTGGTTGACGGTTCTCGTAATCCCGCTTTTAATAAATAGGAATTAATTTCGTTTCCACGTGCCAAAAAACACTAGTGGAAATTCGGCACTAAAAGGAATTCGATTGTTTTGCTAAAAAATGTTGACCTTCTAGCCCACCTAAATTGTTTACCTTAACATTATTTGATGTAATACAACAAAGGCTCGATTCATATTAAATTCGTGCTCTGGATTAATACTCTTATCGATAGGCTGAGTCGAATCCAAATGAAATGATAATACACAAATTGTATTTTGCACAAGACGTGCCAGCGTCTCATCTAAGCAAGAAACTGCAATCATAAAAAGTAACGTGGTTTGAGTTTTTAATTTTAAGTAAACGGCATTTAAGTATATTTCCTCACCAATATCGTTGCCTTCGTTTAATATTATCACTTCTATATAAGAATAAATATAATTTAATGCAACGGACCACAATTCCTGTTGACGTGTCTTATCTGTTTCTTTTACATAACGTACAATGCAAAAGTGTAAGCATTTTTCGGCCCATTTCAAGCACTCCTGTGTGGAAAATAAACACAAATCTTTGTTTAAAGTAGACATTTAATAAATAATTTTGTTAACAAAACATGTACCTCATATGATGACATATTCCATAGTGATTGCAACAGAATTTCTACCTGAGTTTTGAAATTCTTAACCCAGTTGTCGCAGTCTTCTACTTCCACGTCATTAGATAAATTGTCTGTAATTATATTTACAACTTCTAGCCACTTTTCCTGTTCGAAAAGTTTGGGTACCTTGCCCAATGCAATACGCCTTAAAGTATATATGTATATATATTAGATTTTTGCATAATAATTTAAAACTTATGCAATGCAGACGAACCTCTTAAAATCGACCTGCGCATCCTGCACCACGTTTTTCGTTATGCACTTTGTACGTAAATTTGGTAAATGCAAAATGAATTCGTTTCCCTCGATAACTGATATCATATTCGCCATGTTTTCTAAACATGCTATGCATTTTTCAAGTTCATTTCGCATATCGAACCATAAAAACTCTATATTTACAAGACGTAGCTTATACGTATTAAATGCTTGACCGAGTGCAACATAAGCCGTGCCTGAGCGGAATGCCAATTGATCGAAAACTTGCTTCCATATGGGCGATAGTTCACTGAAAAGTTAATAAAATACAAATAATTTTCGTAAGCTGAAACTAAATTAGTTTAATACTCGTATTGATGTGCTTACTTATTCCCAGAGTTTCTGACAGTGTAGTCTAATTCCAAAAACAAAACAGAAATTCTATAAAATTGGTCAATAGAGTCAACGCTCTGTTGATTCCAAGGTGAGCAGTCAAAGTTATCCCTGTAAAAGCATGCAAACATATACATATGTATACATATATTATAAAATGTTTACTTGAAGCGGCAAAGAAGCACACTCAACTTACAAGTAAACACAAAATATTTCCAGATATAAAACTCGTATATCTAAAGGCAAACCCTTTGTCCAATAAGATGATATACACTTTAGCCACTCAAATACCAACATGGATGGGTCAAAAGTTTTGGCCTGAACAAAGAAATTTTTTGAGTTACCGATTGAAAAAAGTCATACTTTAAAATATAAAATTATCTACTCATATCGAAGGTCCTGGGCAATAACAACAAAATCCAAGATTCAAAAAATAGAAACTGTTACCACAATTAAGTGGCTCTTGTCTCTAATCCTTGTCTAATCCATTTCCAACCCTTACTAAAGCAGTAAGGATTGCTAAAGTAAGTACTAAATATTTGACATGCATTTTCAAGGGTTAGAGACATGAGCCTCTTAAGAGTAGTAAGTTTTTATTTTTTGAATTTTGAATTTTGTCGTTATTGCACAGGACCACCGATATGTTTGCGATGGGTTCGGCGATTTTTTTATTTGTTTAATATTACCTCAATCTTAGCAACAAACTCCGTAAAAATATCGCTTGTCATTTCTTGAAATTCAGCATTTGACATTAGGCCGCTGCAAGCTTGGCATTTCTCATCACTATTTTTGATATCCTGCTTTGGGGTACCGAATGGCCATTCCTCGTCAATGTTAACACTAATTAGAACACAAATTTGTCTATGTATATAAATAAATTACACACTTCCTATATTCACTTACTCTGCGTACTTGACGAAAATTTTCCTCAATACCCCTTTTAATGAAGTGTCCACTTCAACTCGTTCGGAGGTAACCTTTTTCCTTGAACTATACCGTCGGTTTTTGTGCCAGCCCCATTGTTCGAGAAAATGTAAATCACTGCAACGTCTGCGTGGCTTAGGTTTATTGTTTGTTTCTGAATTGGTCGTTGTTTTCTCATATGCCTCTGCTTCATCAGGCGAATTTTCGGCAATTTTTTTTGTTTGCTCTACATCACTTGTTGGTGGCGTGATGACTTGCAACTCAGTCGCATTTTGATTTGCAGCGTTAATACAATTTATGTCGGCTTCTTGTATCATATCGACGTTATCACTTGAATTGCTATTGGGTATAACACTTATTTCTTTGGGTTCGTTACATTCTTGCTGACCTGCTTTTCCTTCGTTGCTGCAATCCTTGCTCTCTGCTAATATATCCTTCAGTTCTAAAAGCACAATAAATGCCTTGCCATTTTCTTGCATATATCGGTAGAGTGATACAATGTATTGTCCCACAGAAACCCAGCTCAGCTCTTTAACTCTTATCTTTTGTACGACTTCCGCCGGTAATGCCATATTTTCGGCGTCGTCTTCCTTATTTTCATTTCGGTATTTTCGCGGAAATGCACTTTCCTTCGTCCACGAAGGAAGTGGTTTCAAATTTTTGGGAAACGGGCCGTACATATTTTCACAAAGTGGCAGTGATGACTTAAAAATTTCAGAGATTTCATACAGTATTTTAGCTGCGCGTTCATAAGAAGGATCTCTGGAGTATAATTTCAATGCATAGCCATATGCTCCGATTATATTGTGATTCTCGCAAAGTGTGCGTAGCATACCATCAGCGGCACTCCAATGTGAGGCATTGCAACGCAGGCATCTTTCAAAGGCATACTCAGCCAATTCTATAGCGTTTAGTTTTAAAGCCAATTGACCAAAACGGTGTAAAGTATATACGTCCGTATCGTCTAATTGTGTGGCCTAGAAGTAGAAGTGTAACTATTTAAATAAACCTTGGTTTGGAGGTATATTAACATTACCATTATGTAGTTTTCCAATGCCAATTCATGCTCGTTTCTTTCTTCATGAATAAATGCTATATTTTTATGGCAATTATAACGAATCGTGCGTAATTTTCCGCTAGTGTCTTCTACCAGAAGCTAGGGTAATAAAAATGTTTAGCTATTTATTAAGACCACAAAAGTTAAATAGTGAAAAGTAGACTGGTATATATAAAACTTTTAGGCTAAATAATCTTAAGGCATACCTCATTGAGAACTTGAGTTTCCAGCAATTGGCTCAACAATGAAAGTGCAGATTTCACATCTCCTTTGAATTTTAGATTTATTGCCTTAATGTATTCAGCCTCCGCAATCGCTTCCTAGACAACGTATTAAAATTATACGCTCATGGGGCGCAAAAATTAAAATTAAATCACTCACCTGCGCCTCTCTGGTAACCACAATCTGATCCTCCGGTTCATCACTGCATTCTTCATTTAATGCAACTATTCGCATCATTTTGACTTTCTGGTAGTTCAGTTAGTTGGTATTTTTTGCAAAATAAAATAATAGCATCTCTTTTATCAAATTTGCTCCGGTCAAATCCAATAATCTCCTTATTTGTAAAAGGTAAATTATTTTTAATTGCAATAAAGATGATACAATTTGACAGATGTAACCGGCATTCGGAGGAAATGAACATTTGTATAATCGATAACTTTGTTACTTTGCGATCTTTTAATATTTTTTAAATCATTTTACATAAAGCTTTGGCTATAATTATTATAATTATTAACAGTCTAAGAATTTCTTATTGTTTTTACTTATGTCAATTACGTTTTTATAGATTGTTTAATTTTTTATTAAATTGAAATTGTGTGGCAATGTTAGTTTGCAGTGAGGTACCCTGTGTTTTTCATTCTCGTTAAGCAGTTAACATTTAAGCAACCACTTTATCTTCTTGAAATTGGCGACAAGCATTGTCATTTGCTATTTGCCGAATCATTGTTGGATTTTTGTGTTTTAGCCAAGATGGTCAGTAAAGGCCTATAAAAATCGAAAACTTAACTAAAAAATATTTATTTACAGTTCCGAAACCAATATGATAGTGATGTTACTGTGTGGAGTCCACAGGGCCGCCTCCATCAAGTGGAGTATGCAATGGAGGCAGTCAAGCTTGGTTCGGCCACAGTGGGTCTTAAAAATTCTGACTTTGCTGTGCTAGTTGCTTTGCGCCGTGCCGCTTCCGATCTGTCTTCATCCCAGCGAAAAATAATCCCAATTGATGACCATTTGGGTATATCAATTGCAGGAATAACGGCCGATGCACGCGTGCTTAGCAATTATCTGCGCACGGAGTGTTTAAATTACAAATATGCATACGGCGCGAGATACCCAGTTGCACGTCTAATTTCAATGCTTGGCAACAAGATGCAGGTAACCACACAACGTTATGATCGACGCCCATATGGTGTGGGACTTTTAGTGGCCGGCTATGACGAAAGAGGTCCACACATTTTCCAAGTCGATCCTTCGGCAAACTTTTTCAATTGTAAAGCAATGTCAATTGGTTCACGCTCACAAAGTGCGCGTACATATTTAGAACGCAACATAAGTGCGAAAGGTCGTGATTTTGTCTGCACAAAAGACGAGCTTATATGCCACGGTATACAAGCTATACGTGGTTCGCTGCCTAATGACGAAGATAGCGAGTCGCCACTGCTGGTAAGTTGAATATGTAGAACATGATTTGAACTTTGCTACAAAAATTTTAATACATTTGCTTTTCTAGAATATTTCTATTGCTATTGTGGGCAAAGACCAACCCTTCAAGATTTTGGACGATGTGGAAAGTAAGAAGTATTTGGATATGGCGAAGAAATTGCCAGCACCCCCGGCACCAGCTGATGATGATGTACCAGCCACGGGCGGGGACGATGATGATAAACCTGATGACTCGCCCCCAGACCCACAAGTACTAGTAGCAACAATGGAGCGCTAAAACTGAAATTTACATTTCGGTGCATTTCGGTTAAATATTATAATAAATAAAAAACTTTAGTTTTGTGGAATGCTGTAAGCTCGCTAATTTTTTAAACAAGTCGTGTTTTTTAAGCTTCAACATTTTCACTTCCGGGTGAATTTCAACCCCTGCCAATTTGAATTCAGATCGAATATGATTGAAATTCACTTGGAAGTACGTTGCAGAATCTGGCTGATTAAAACCATATGCGCTGTGCTAACGATAGTCTATCCACATTATCCTAACGATCAAAATACATAAAATGTTTGTTAATTCCTGACGCCTGTTAACCGGCAGCTGATATTTCGGCACGGAATTTATGAAATCTGACACCGGCTTATGTGAAAGATGTAGTATCTACAACAGGCGGTCGGTCTGAGTTGCACACAGAAAGAAAAGTTCTATAAACAGCTTGACCGCGACGCAATTATCTATTTTCAAGTATACATACAGATGTACTCGTAGTTTGTATGATTACCGTACTGAGTGCCATACCTACATAAGAGCGTTGAGCTTGCGCTTGCTAGCTTATTTTTTCTAACCGGTATGTGTTGTTGACCGCTGTAGCTAAAACGTTATATACAACTTTCTACAAGGAACGCGATGAATTGCCAAATGAAATGTGAAATGTCATTACTAGGCACTTGGTAAATCACCTGAAATCTTAGTCAGATTATTTTTCGGATGGTAGTAGTAATATCGGTTTGGTACAAAATCCATTTTCGAAGCCTTCATAGATCTCCAGAGTACTTTGACATTGAAACGCACATTTGAATCTGTGTCTCTAAAAGAGTTTTGATTTAATGGCAAGAGTAAATATCATGAAGTCGCTAAAAAGGCCATCGAAATTTTGCTTCCTTCTTTCACAACGTACTCTGCCAACAGGGTTTTCAGCTTACACTTAAACAAACAAAAATTCATGTCGAAATTGGATGCTACCCCAGAAATGCGCATGCAGTTTTCAGACATTATATCGAACTACTATTTTATACAATAATTAGTAACAGTGACACAATTTCTTTCTTCACATTAAAATTTAAAGTATGTATACTATTTCTAGTAAAAGTTTTTATTCATATTTAAATCGCACTGTAATTTGATGTGCGGTTCCATAAAATGAAAGGTGTTTAGTAAGGGTTCCATCATCTTAAAAGTTTAAGAACCCCTGATCTACAATTTGGGCCGGACAGCAACGATGCCTTCTGATGTCGCCTGAACATCACCTACCTATATGGCAAGGCCAACATAATTTTATGCAGAGCAAACAATTCTTGTTGGGAGTAGAATAACCTCCGAAATCATCTCGACGAACTTGCGGACAGAAAGCAGACTAACACTGCACAACCATGATGTCCAGCCAGCCATAGGCGACATTCACCTTTCCCTATAGTCCTAACCCGTCGAAAGACAACGTTTCCTGTTTTTTATGGAGCAACGGTCAAAACTCATTTTCTCGGAAACTAAATAATATTTCGCAATAAAATTTGGTACCTACACTTGTTACTCTTTCTCCAGGCTAGATTGGTAATGAAATCGGATCAAAACTGCGCTTGCCTTCCAAATAACGGTATTTTTGGAAAATACAAAAACTGCGATATTTAAGTAACTACTGCAGCTAAATTACTAAAAATTGTTATATGAATGAATTTTAAGCAAAAAATGCATTAAATCAATTTTTTTTGAATGGGCGTGGTCAAGCCTACTTATCATGAAATATGTGTACCCGCTTAACCGTTTTCTTACAAACTTGGTACACTCATTACTGTTAGCCCTATTCAAAAATTCCTTGCAACTTTTTGACATCGGGCAATAACCACGCTGACCTTCATGTATTGGTATTTTCGAAACGTACAAATTCCACGATATTTTACTATATAATAACACTAAATTTCACGGGTTTGTATTTTGAAAAATTTACGAGCCGACAATTTGTTTTTTTATAAAATAAATAGAATTGTATTAAAAGGCTGTAGCTATGGTGGTACGGCTGAATTTAAGCTATATTTCAACTAAAAACAAGAAAATGAGTTCATATAAACATGGTAATAACTGTATTTGCATTGAATTCATAGGGTGTGCAAGCTAAATTAGTATTTGTAGTACAATAACTTACACAGTAGCTCAAACAACCATTCACATGCTGATTTTCTTTAAATATTCATTTTAAATATAAATTTTGATGAAAGTTTGTTGAATTTTCCTAAATTTTGTACAAAGTTTGAAATTTTTATTTTTTCCATCTAAGTAATCCACGTTATCAATATGAACCGAATCGGACCATAAATACGGGTTTTCAAATATCTCGACACCTGCGCCACCTAGCGGGTTAATGCATCTCTCATATTGCATTGTCATCGGGTTCTGCGCCAGGGAAGCCAATTCGTGGGGAATTGCACGATTTGCGGGGAGTTTCAGTTTGCGTGGGGAATCGGGGAAAGAACCGTTTTTTTTTTTTGTGGGGAATTTCAGTTTACGTGGGGAACCGGGGGATGAACAAAAAATATCCAGTAGCTTGCCAGTAACCAAATTTCGGAGAGTAAGCCAATATTTACTCCCAATGATTGAAATATGCAAGAAAGTACGAAAACGCAAAACCAGCAAGAAGTTGCTAGCTTTATAAACAGCTGATTAATTTGTTATTTTCCGATGTAATTTTCTTAGAAAACTAGTATTTTCCATCTTATTATATATTTAAATAGCTTTATTTTGTCAATTGCAACTCTAAAAGCATCACAAACAATTATTTTGTTAATGTGAATTACATTAAGCATCAAGCCATCAGCTGTTTTTCTTACTAGCAAATAGTTGCTAGTAAAAATTTATCCAGTAAAAATCCAGTAAAACTTACAAGTTCAGCTGTCATTTGTTCTCTCAATTCCCCCGCTTTTGCTAGTTTCTTGCAAGTTTTTGCGTACGAAAACGACATCCAGTAAAAAACCAATAAAATTAGTACTGGATTTACTGGAGAGTGCGTACGCGAACAGACTTAAAAAAGTTGCATAAGAAATGCAACTGCAACTAAAAGTACTGGTTATGCAACCCTGCAAATCATACAAATTACCGTTGATTTTTTAGAATTTTCTTTGTCGCATTTGCTTTCATATAACGAATAAACACAATTTATTTTTATATGGAAGAAAACCGCAACACTTACGCAAAAAAAAATTCTAAAAAAAAAAAATTTGCCATTGAAATTCGCTTCTTATTATACTAGAATTGAGTGGGCTACAAAACTTTCAAAAGTCTTTCTAGAAAGTTTGTTAATTTTTTTTTTTAATATTGCACCAAAGTTTTAAACTTGGATTTACACGGGTTTTGTTAAAGAATGAACTATAAACTATAAATGAAATAACAAAAAAAAAAAATAATTGAGAAAACTGGTCAAAATTTGGGTCGACTGAAGTGTTTTCGACCACTGTATGTATGTAAATATTATATGTACATTTTTTATTCTTTATTTGTTAAAGAACTCTATAAGCCTTTGGTTTGGTTTATGAATAAATAGATGAATAGCATATAAAAAACTAAATAAACAGAAAGACCAGCTATATGTCAAAATACATACATTTCTTTTATTAAATAAGGAGATATGGGTAGGGGAATTTTACGAAATTTCGGGCAAAATCGTGGAATTCATTGTCGAAATCGTGGAAGTGTCAAACATGAGTTGGCTACCCTGTTCTGAGCTAAGTTTGCAGTTTCAAATCTCTACCTCATCAGGAAACGGGCTTTCATTAAAAAATTAATGAAGTGTGGCGCTGAGTGGCAGGGTTTTTTAAAAAAAATAAATAAATAAAACAGAAATTAATTAAGGGCAAAATAGACTTGGCTTCGAACCGATATAAATAATACAACTTTTAATAAATATAATAATAATTATTGTTCTAAACAGGAGCACTTACTTTTGTCTCGAATTTCCATTACAGAGTTACTTGAGTAAAATAAACATAAAAAAAAGTTAGAAGTATTGAATCACTGAAAACACGATTCACAATGAAAATGTGTTTTGTCAACTTTCGAGAGTGAAGAAGTAATCTAAAAAAATGTTTTATCGCAAAAAAAATTACACTGTAATCAAGGCATAACAAGGTAGAAGGGATTTCGACATTTCTCTCTTTTGAACTGCGACTGAAATGTCAACTCTTAACCCTATACTATTCAAAATTTTTTGTTTTATATAAATTTTCAATTGTGAGCTGTGCAACTGATTTTAAATACATAATAAAATGAAAAGGAATTGCGAGCGGTGCGTTGTGTTTGTCAAGAGCCTGGACAACAAACTTGTGCGTTATTTTAAACCTTCGAATTGTCAAGTGAAGCGACAACGGGGGGCAAATTGCTGCGATGTTTCATTAGGAGACCCTTCACGTGTGGTCGTGACTTTATTTGTTGTCTATCGCAGCCGAGTATTTCAAAGTGGACGCGTTTGGTCCCAGGTGCAGGATTTATCATACCGAATATGAAAAGAAAATCTTCCTTTCATATACATACATGGATAGGCTAAATTTCAAATGGTGGTCTGATAAAACCTAAACCAGTATTCCTTGTTGACATAAAGAGACTGAAGGTAATTTTTAATAAATTTAATGGAAAGGAAATTTCGAATAGCAAAAATTTAATAGCTAAATTATTGAAGTTAAGTTAAGTTAAGTTCTGATATAAATTTAGAAGAATCAAACTTTTTTTAATGTCTAATATACTTTAGAATTAAGTATTTGAATAAAAAAATATATGCTCAATTGGGATAGTAAAAGCAGAAAATTTTCAAAACGATTTTATAAATGAGTGTGTTTCATTTAGTATGAAATTTTGTGTAAGTATGCATTTCCACATTTACATTAAACAGAAAATTCAATAAATAAAATGAAGCTGATTCTAATGAGATTTTAAATATTTTCATATTTACAAAAACTTTCATTTCAAAGATGTTGAGTTCTATCAAATATGGTAAATGCATAACAAATGGTTAATTTCTTTGTTTACATTTTTTGACATTACAGTCAGGTATGAGAGAGCTCGACTGAATTGTCACTTCTACCTTGTTGAATATGCCTTGACTGTAATGAAGTAAATGGTAATGGGTAAAGTAATGACTGATTGCCTGTCAATCAATCACAGGTTAGACGATGTGCATATTTTTGAGTTTTGACCTCCGACTGAACCACTGTGCATTAGTTGAACTTGGGTGCACAGATTCATTTCTTGCGGATTTTCGACATTATTCAGCGAGCTAACCATACATATTTACACACATATTTATGTAGATCACTAAAACACTTTTAAGGCGTGTAAAAGCCAGGGTTCTTCAGACTTGACTAAATACAGTGTAGTTAACGATTTGTAGCAGTTTAGGATTTTTTAAATAATTATTTAATAGCATGACGTACATATTTATGTAAGTAACCAAGAAACCACACCCCATTCCACATAACTTATTTAAAAAATACATACAAATGGTTTTCTTTAGAAATTCTTATTATAAAAAGTAAAAGTCTACAGTGTCATGAGATTTGGTTGATATTTTCAATTAAAGTTTCATTCGATTCGATTTTTTTCGCTTCACATCCGGAATCCTGTTTGTGCCAATCCGCTGTTTTTGAATAGACAGTCGCCTCAATAAGTCTATAGGACTTTCTCGATTCACAATTCTGGCTAGACTCCAATAGGTAATGATACCAGTCTAGTGTATTAATAGCTGGTCCCTCACCACCCAAATCGGGTGGTAAAATATCTTTACTGACCATGCTGTGTAAGGTGGTCAAATTGGTGCCATGTACCAGTAGACGTCGCTTTATTTTTTCATTTAAGAAAGGTTTTATCACTCGCAGAACGACATCCACATACCAAGGTTGTCCTATGAAATGAATTCCTTTGAATTTTACTGGCATACAATCCTGTAATAAAAAATTATAGAAATTAGTAAAAAAATATTAATTTAAATATTGATCATAGTTGATTTTTTTGTGATGATGCGAGATACCAAAAAGAAAGGGTGCACTCTAAAGGAAAGCTATTAAGAGTTGAGAATACTAGGGCGCGTACATTCTCAAACCGAAAAAAGGCAATGAGACCCAAGAGTCTTGGAAGTTAACTCCAAAAAATGCTGGAGTCAAGTCTAAGTCTTGCATAACTGAGCTTTAAAGCAGAATTATAGCTATATGTTAATCCAGGTCATAAGCTATCTGCACGCCAAATTATATTTAAAGAAAAACCAACACACCTTTTCACAAACTCACTCACAAACTTTCATACTTAAATTTATTAAATTCATACTTAATTAAAATATTCTCCAAATAGATACAGCTTTCGTAAAATCTCAGTCATTACACATTCCCACATTAAAATATTTTATATAACTTGTTAATTAATTTGATTTTGAATTTCTAAACGGAGTCAACACCCTTTAAAAATATTGTTGAAACAAAGCTTTCTTCAACCTCTCTCGTTTGATACCCATATCAAAATATTTCGTTTAACTTGTTAATTAAATTGATCTTAACCCTTTAAACAGGTGGCAACCATCTTAAAAAAATATTCTCGACACAAAGCATTTTTAACCACTTTTCGTTTGACATATTTGTTGTAATATTTTATTTAACTTGTTAATGGATTGATTTTAACTTTTGAAAAAGTTGGCAACTCTCTTCAAAACCATCCTATATGTTAATCCGGGTTATACCCTACTTGTGTGCTAAACTTAATTGAAATATGTGCAGCAGTTTTAGCGTGAAAGAACAACAAACATACTAACACTCTCATAAACGTTCAAATTTACAAACATATGTATTTACATAAATAAAATAAAAATTTTAGAGGAATCTGGATATTTGTGAGCTCACATTTATTAAGCCTTATCCTGAGTTTCGCTCGAAAAAAAAAATTCACCCGAAAATTTGTCATCCGTCCATAGTAAAACCATGGAAACCAAGAGTGCAAAGTGAACCGGTTCGGGGAAAAGGAAACTCATGATAAGGCTGATTGAAACCAAAAGTGCAAAGTGAACCGGTTCGGGACGGATGAAAACTTTTCGGGGAATTTTTTTTTCGGGCGAAACTCAGGATAAGACAGAATAGTTGCGTTCCTTATCTCCCAGAAATAGTCCGAAGTAGTCAGATTTAGTTAGAAGTATTTTTGCTGGCAAAATCTTGAAAAGTGTCAAACTCAACTGAATTTGAGTTAACTGAAATAAAAGAATAAACGAAAAGTGAGAATAATCTGACAACTAAAAAAAAAGTGAATTGAAAATGGAAGGAGGCAAAAAATAATTGATATAGTACGTAATTATTCAGCATACACGGTGCGCCCGACTTGGTTGGGATGTATTTGTGAAAATAGTTGCGTTCCCTAACTCGCAAGCAGTTGCAACAATTGCAGGAATTTACCAGAAAGCGTACCCGAACGCAACTTATATGTGTTAGTTACACCGACATGACTCCCCTCCAGTACTTCTGGAGTCAATCGCTACTATTGAACCGCACCTGCACCGACTCCTAGGTAAGTAGCTACTCTATTAACCCGTGGTAGTGCACATGGTAGTGCAGAGTCGAACCAGTCGTAAGCAGAATAGCGAAAAACTACGACAGAGGGCGCCCATAAATCACGCCAATGACTACTTTAGTAACTCCCGGTAGTGCAGAGAGAGCCGATGGTGACTACCGCCTAGGACATTGCCTTGTAAAAGTAATCGATGAAATACACTGCAAGTAGTCGGTCGGTAATTGACGGTGTTTATCAGGTAGCTACCGATTCAGCAGTCCTGTAGTCACTCCCCCGTACTGCAGGATCCTGACATTACTCTGAATGATTCAACTGTGTGTAGTCGAAGGCGAGTCAACACGTACACAAATGACTCGCGAGTCAGACGCACTGTGTATGCCGCCTATAAGCTTGTGCTTGTGCTTGTGTGAATATGTTTTGTACATACATTTCTGTTTTTATTTGACATTAGTTTTGTTGTTGGCATTCTTTGGGCTAAAAATTGGGTTTTTTTTGGGTTCCTTTACTTTTTCCTGTTATTCTCTTTTAGTGAGCGCGCATTTTCCTTACGCTTTTGCATTTTGACACTTTTCATATTTTAGTCAGAAATGATAGAGAATGCACCTAATATAAGCTCTGATCCAATACTTTTCGTGAAAAATCCGGTAAAACTGTCAAACAGCAAAATTACTCTCTGAAGTGAGAGTAAAAAGTGAGTAACAACCAAAAGTACGGGAACAAAAAAACCATTTTTCCTGTAAAAACGTCAACCAGTGATTGCTTGACACTTTTCATAATTTTACCAGAAGAAAAAGTTCGGGTAAAATCTTGCAACTTCATTCTCTACACAACTCTCGAAAAGTCGCTCTCATTTACAGGATTTTGGAGTACGGGAACATTTTTACTGCAACTTCCTGCAAGTTTGTGTAAAATCCTGTAAGTTCATGGAGTACTGGATCAGAGCTATAATTAATGCAAGTAACGCATATTTCAAATAAAAACTGCTAGAAACACTAAATGATATATTATATATATATTATATATCCTTCGATATAGAACCAAATTTTTGACCATTTTTAAGAAATCTTCAAAATAAGTTTTGTAGATCGCACCGATTTCAAATCGTACGATATGCAGCACATGCCGGTTTATTTTTATCCGCTGCTGAAAGGTCACATTGATGCTATCTAGTTTTTTTCGGGTTGTTGGAATGTCGTCGAAGTGCACGACTAAATTTCCTTTCATTCAATTCAAATCGATTCTATTTGATGTAACCAATTTCTAAACCGTCGCCTGGGTAAAAGATTGTCGTAAGCGCAATTTTGACGATTTTTAGTTCTAGACGCAGTTATATATTTTGAAATAAGGTCTTTCGATTGGTGTTATCAGTTTTCAGATATCTCCTTTAGTTTCCGAGATATTGACTACAATTTTTTCTATAACTTAGTAAAAATTTAGTTAGTGATGCAGCCATATTAAACTAATCAATATCTTAGAAATGACGTTCTCCATTTTTGGATATCTCCTTTAGTTTCCGAGATATTGAATAAAAAGTGTCGTTAATTTAGTAGAAATTTTGATCACATTTTGTCGTATTTCATACAATGTGGCTGCCAAATTGTGGACAAATGACGCTTACGACAAAATTTTACTAAAGAATCCTTCATAAACTCAAAGGTAATTAACATTAAACATTAAAAATTAAATAATTTAAGAATTTTGTGAACTAGTAACATTTTCAGAGACTTTGGGGAATATCTATCTTCGCGTTTTTGATAAATTGCATTCCAAACTTCAATCGCGATTTCCCAGGCGACGAAACCTCAATCGAGAATATTCCGCTTTGCTTTGTTGTACGCTGCGCATGCGGAATTTCATAAAACGGACTTTTTTTTTGCTCTTACATATCTTACGAAAATCTCGATGAGTATAAAATTAGCCAATTTTACAGTCCTTATTATTTCTTCCGGCTAATAAATTCTTTGAGCATTCTCGACAGCCACGATAACTGCAAGAAATACTACTTCCCTGCAAAAAATTGTGAGATTAATCTCTAAAGAGAGTATTCCGAGATTACTCTCAATCGGGTACAATTGGGCATTAATTAGTCCCAACTAGTCTCTTTCGGGTACTAATGGAGGTTAATTAGTCTCGACTCATCCCTTATGGGTATAATTGGAGATCAATTAGTCCCCGACTCATCTCTAACGGGTACTATTAACGATTTAATGATATGTACGCACTTAGTAAATGAAATTTCATGTGCGGCGTTGGCACACAGAGAGAGTATTCGCCTAACAAAACTGAGCGCCCCGGCTCGAATCTCAGCTGGCGCAAATTTTTATTTTTATTTTTTAAAAGTGAATAGTCGCTTTTTATACCCGTTCGGGTATAAAGGTGAACAATTAGTCTCTTCATAGGACATGCTCGAACAAAAGAGAACAGTTCAGTCCATATAAAGAGATCAAATGTGGTATTAGTCGCATGCTCCTTTGCGATTGCTCCCGGAGTCATCTCGGATTAGTCCCATTTTTTGCAGGGTTATGACTCATTTACATAGATATGTACAAACACATGCATATAGAAATGTACATACAATATCTATAATACTTTTTGACACGGAATTTAATATTGTCGAATATCAGCTAGCGTTATCTAATTGGCCCTTCCCATTTGTGGAAACAAAATTTGGTATCATCATCTGCATGTTCGATATATCTTGGGATTCAAATATGTAGATGATACGATAAAATTTTAATGATAAAGTTTTGCACACTCATATATATGTACATATGTATGTATATATGTATGTATATATGTATGTACTTATGTATATATTTGCAATATATGTAGGTATGAAATATTAAAGTACCCTAAAAGCAGTAAATTTTAAATGTATTTGACTAATATTTGCACTACACTGGGCACAAATGTATGTACATTAGACTGCATCACTTCCCATACAAAAAAAAAGTCGGTACTGTGTTTTCATTGGAATTATAAAATCTATTAGATTTTAGGACGTCCACCAAAATATTTCGGAAAAAATTTAGTTTTTTATGAATACAAATTTTCTTATACAAATCTTTGAAAAAGGTTAAAAAACAGCATCAAAAATCATATTATTACGATTCAGTTCAAAGTTTTTTTAAATTTTTTATATTTATATTCTTATGCAAATTTTAAAGCTCAAACCGTTTTGTTATTTGAGGGGATCTTTTCAAAAAAAGATCTTTAAGAAACTATTTTCATTCACAAAAAAATTCATTTTTGAAGGTATCCAGCTCACTTAAATCTTAATACTTTTCCGAAATATTTTGGTGGACGTCTTAAAATATAGTAGATTTTGTAATACCGGTGGAAAACCGCAACTTTTTTTGGTGATGCAGTCTAATGTACATACATGTATGTATATATAATGTACATTGTTCATACAACTCATACATACATATTTACATTAGGATGGTCCAGTTTATTTTATATAAATTAAAATTTCTTTTTGAAATATTTTGTAGTCCATATAAACAAAGGTAGTTTCAACCCTTTTATAAATTCTTTGAGCAAGAAATTCTTTGTATGTATATTAGACCATACCAGAAAAAAGTACGCCGTACGCCTCTGAGTCGAAAGGATTATTGCAAGGAAATTTCGGTTTATTTTGCCTTTTGAAGCTTTCGTCATATCTTCGGCTTTTATAGTCGGATCTTAAAGCATGCTATATCGATGTTCTTATGCCGAAGATCATTTTTTTCTTCCAAAGTTGATTTACCTTAAGTACCCCGTTCTAGGACTTTCGCACCAGATCTCAGTGCTTATCACCGTAAGGTACCACCCTAATGTCAGTAAATTAAAGCTCGCCAAAAATTATTAAACTTTTCCTTATTCGAGTAGAACTATTTTAAATAGATTTTTTATATTGCCGAATGTACAGTGGTCGGATATATTATAGCCGCACCACATTTTGACACATTATTTTTTTGTTATTTAATTTGGTTATTTTTCTTATAAAACTATAGTTCATTATTTAACAAAACCCGTATATATACAAGTTTCAAGCTTTAGGCAATATTTAAAAAATTCAACAAACTTTCGTAAAAGTTTCGAGCATTTTTAATTAGATTTCCTAGAAAGATTCTGAGTACGCAATTTTTCAGCCCGTTGAATTCTAGTGGATTAAATTACAAATTTCAAATGGCTAAAAAATACCGTAGATTTTTTAGAATTTTTTTTGTCCCTTCAAAATAACGAATAAACACAATTCATTCTTGTAAGGTGGTACGGTCTAGCGTAACGGTAAAGTGGTCGACGGTTAACCGCTGTCAAAATTAAAACTCACAAAGGCATATGGAATGGCTCATAATTGAGGCGCCAGCGTTTTTGCCGCCGACGTTTTTCGGGGACGCCACAATGTTGATTTTACTTTAATAATTTTTAATTATTTTCCCAAGTTTGCCAATGTTCTCATCCATTTTTATTCCCAGCAAAGAAGAAATTTTAGAAACGAATTTTTGATCGCCATAATTCGGTTGAGATGGAACTTTCGAAAAAAAAAATCAAAATAAGAAAGATTAATAATGATGTATTTCATGGAATTACAAGTCTGCACGTCGTTTTATGTAAAAAATTTGTTGTGTTTACGGCTTTTTGCATTTCATATACATACATAGGTATGTATTTTTTTTCTAGTACAATTTTTTTTCTTGAAGTTCACTGCGGGAACTTTTTTTTGCCAATTTTGACAAAAATGTTATAGTATTTGTTGGTTTTTCATCAATCATAGATACAGCTAATTGAAAAAAATCAGATGCTTAATGCAAAAGTTTTCGAAAACAGTGACTTTTAGATATAGAAAAAGGAATAATCAATCAATCCACTTTTTAGCAGCAAAAATACTGAAATCGCCATTTACGAAATATTCGAAGCTTTCGATGCTACTTTACTGGGGCTACTTATGCAGGTATGCTTGTTTTTCAACTTAAAAAGAAAGC
Source organism: Rhagoletis pomonella (assembly GCF_013731165.1). Classification (NCBI taxonomy): domain Eukaryota; kingdom Metazoa; phylum Arthropoda; class Insecta; order Diptera; family Tephritidae; genus Rhagoletis; species Rhagoletis pomonella. The sequence goes on from NW_023458557.1 coordinate 81,076,991, forward strand.
ACGTTTTTCTCGTAGATTTTTTTTCTCACAGTCACTAGGACAATACTTATTGGAGAAAAATGACACCCGAAGCTATTAATAATATACTTTGTATGTAAATACAATAATGTATGTATGTATGAAGGAACAGGGTTCGTCAAGCATAGCTAAAATAAGCGGCACCCTAATATTCAGATATGAAGCGGTTTTTAGCTTTTGAAGAATACAAACAAAACTATTAACTGATTCACCAAAAATAAAGTTAGCAAACAACAGGTGATCTGCATTACACTGTAAATTTCTAAAACCAGACAAAAACCATAGATAAATATTCAAGAGATTTGGTAAACAGCTGCATACGCCTCTGGTCTTTGCATAGGCAACATTCGAGTATGGATACTTATGTACATATGCATGTAGTAGAAAAATATACGGACTCGTCAGCAGGGAAGCGAGTCAGGGGTGTTTTCCCCGGGCGCGGATTTTGAAAAATATGTATGTATGCGGACGCCGATAGATAAGAACTGCCAATAACGGTAAGATAAAACATAACACAACAACATATCGGACAGTTATGCATCTATAGAAACCGTAATAATTGGCCAAAGTTTTGGATAGCGAAACACAGATTTTCCGATTACAGTACCAGCGGCTCTGTTAATTACCACGGCCTACATATGAAGACATGAAATTTGATATAAGAATAATTTTATTTAGGTGAATAATGAATGAATACATACCGGAAGTTACTATATAGAGGACTACGGCTATTTACACGTACTTGTATCCAATTAAGGCATATAAGTTAAATAACGCAAAATCTTGAGAATATAGTGAATAGGTTCGAGTTGATGGCCGCCCTATAATATCTGTCAGATATCACATCAGTGTGTAATTTAACAGCTCAAAGTAGATTGGATCTGTTCAAACTTATCGGTTACCGAAAAAAGCAAATATTTTTTTTTTTATCGAAGAAAACGAGGTTCGATTACTAGTCTGAACAAACAATTTTTTTCTATGCAATAGCAGCCAGACCCGCCAGAAAAAGATAAGCCTTTGAATATATTTTTTGAAAAGTCGTCTCTTTTTTTTTAGGTGAAACTTTTTAAACGGTTCAAAGATATTTGCGTTAAATATTTAATGCCACGTGAAGGAGGTATATGGCCAATGGCAAGTGAAAAAAAAAACTAAGGACTGCGTTGAACGCCACTGGGAGCAGGGAGAGACAAAGGCAAAGATAACGACAAGAATAAGCATAAGGATAAAGTCAAAACTGAAGACAAAGGCAAAGGCGCAGTCCCAGGCAACGACAAATACAAAGATGCAAATGTGCCCGATGAGTGTCCGGCATGCGGAGCGACACCCCACGACTCGAAATATTTATTCGCATGTCCACAAAACCCCACACAGCTAACGCCTCTGACCCTGTGGACGGACCCTATAGAGGCTGCACGCTTCTTAGGTCTTCAGTTAGTTGAGCTTGACGACAACGACTGAGATACTAGCCGATGTGGGTAGGGTTGTTGTAGCCACTAGAACAAGAACAACACCAATAAAGACAAAGAGAAACTATGTATTGCCAAACGATTTTCCTCGGGAACGAAAAACTGCTGTGAAGATGGCACAACGCCGAAACCCGTTTGTCTTCAAACCAAATTTGGCAAGGGATGGCGGAAAATCAATCGATAATAAAACACATTTACATATGCCTACCATGTCGGAAACACAAGCAATCAAAAAGATAAAAACAGATTTTAAAATACAGACAAAGAGCAATAGACCATTTCCACTAAGTGCTTAAGTGCAGTTAAGAGTCCAGGTAAGTTAAAAAAAAGTCAGCATGGTGTGATCAGCAAAATTTATTTCTTAATTTTTGCTTTTTTGCTTTCGATTACCTGTACTTTATATGAGCAATTACCCCTTTCGAGTTGTAATCTCCTTTTTGCAAAATAGGCATAAACTGCTGTTAAGACTTGGTGGAAATGAGCTATAAGATTGACACTAAGATAAAGACGAAGAAGATGAGGAAGCTAAGAGATGTAGATGAATATTCTTATAAAAATGAAAAGAACATTAGAATAATGTCAAGGATAAGGACAAACGTCATTATAAAGATAAACATTAAAAGAAGATAAAGATAAAAACAAAGATAGAGATAAAGCTACAAAAATAAAAGTTAATATACACAAATATCAAGATGAAGATGAATATACTGATAAAACTTAAGATACAGATAAAGTTGAAGACGATGATGAAGATGAATATGACGATGAAGTTGTGATTGAAGATTAAGATTAAGGTTATCTACCACCTAACATACATATGTACATACCTGCAGTCCTTCAATCATCAATTTAAGCGTTTTCGCTGAGATATGCGTTGATTGCTTATATGTAAAATTCGTCCAATCAACAATAACAACAAATCCCAATGCTTGATTCTCAACATTCTCCAATAGCTTATCCAATGATAGCAACAATGCTCTGAACACATCCTCCATGCTATATTTATTTGTATCCCAATTGGCGGCCGCAAATGTTAACACCTTACGCCCCTTGCGATCGCGTTGTTTCAGTACAGATGGATTACCATCTCTTAAGGAAGTCTGTATGTTTTCATCAAAAATACTGAGTTTTTGTAAAATGTGCTTATTATTCTCTTTGTATAGTAAATATTTAATAAGTAAATCTAAAGCTGCTTCACAATCGAATTTCTTTGCATATAAAAAACGATTTAGGAAACTTGTATCCATGCAACAGGATTTATCGCGTAGTGCCAAATTAACGCTGGCCCCAATCATATCACGAAATAAGTATAATTTTCTATGTCTATCGCGGGCGTCATTATTACTGAAGATTTCTTGTCGACTATCGATGGTCCTGGGAAGCCTATAGTTTTGTTGTATTTTAGTTTGTGCTTCGTAAAATTCGGACATGGTGAAGTCTGAAATTATACAATTATATAATAGATAATAAAATCATAATAAATATAAATATATTGTAATAAAGGAAACAGTAGAACAAAATGACCCGTTATAGTTGCTGTTAATATAACTCTACCTTTCACAAACTTCCAGTTAATCTCCTCAAACAAAAGCTTAGAATCATTACATGAATCCTTACAGGTCACCGCAGGCTAAGAGACCATCTACTTCCTACTTGGGAATCGGCTCGAATGATCTCGTGTCATTTCTGCGACTCAACTAAGGAGACGCCATTGCACCTGCGCCTTGAATGTGATGCCGTATCGAGGCGACAAATGAACAGCATCGTGCACTCCTGAATATTATATCTTGTGACTGATTTCAAGAATCTAAATTCTTAAGGTTTCCAAAAACGTATCCGCAAGTTATGTTACCCATGAAAATGTAACTAGACGATGTATAGTAGGGCTGTTAATTTTTTCGCTTTTTACGATCCCGGGATTTTCGGGATGTCGTTATCACAATCCTGGGATCCCGGGACTTAAATATTCATTACTTTTCAACAACTCAAATCGAAAAATTGCTTCTATCTCTCCTACCATAAAATAATTAATAAATAAATGGGTTTGAAACCTACTTCTTTTTTCTCTCTGACGTCAGGATTTATTTTATTGTAATTTCAAAGATATGATTCATTCCAAAAATTATTAAAAAAATTCAATGCAATGTAGAATAAAAATATGGGTACCAAATGAAAGAGGAAATTTATTTAGAACTTAAAAAACTTAAAATTGTTTTTGATTAACAAAGAAGATGTTAGAAGGACGAAATTCCTTAACCTTCAATTTTTTCAAAAATAATTACTGCAAATTAGCAAGGATACTCAAAGACAAAATTTTAAATGGACATTTTCAATACCTTTTCGCCCTTATGCAACAACTTTAATATTTTTCAATTCTACAGAATATTATCTCTTATTTGGTACCCATATTGTTAATCTATATAGCACGGAAATTTTTAAATAATTTTTGGAAGTAATCAAATCTTTGAAATTTCGAAGTACTCTTAAAACATTATGACGCCAGAGAGAGAAACTAAAAACGTTTTGGGTGTATATATATTTTTTGTGCAAAATTGATTTTTGCTCGGTGTAATCCTTATTATCATTAACTTGATTTTCCAATGCAATTTCTTTTTTTTTTTTAATTGAGAGATACCGTTAAATTCTTATTGTTGTTATCATTAACTCGATGTTTTTTTTTTGAAAATGTGACTTATGCTACTTTCAAAATAAACTGCTCATATATCTAAAATCCGGTACTAAAATCTTTGAGATAGTTTCACGATACTACGACAAAGAAAATAGGATAAGGATTTTTTGCAAGCAGTTTCTTCCATACAAATTATGTTCGATTTTTTTTTTTTTTTTGTGTATGGAAGAAAATAAAAACGTCGTCCGCAAAAATCAACGCTTTGTTTTCTAGCTATGTACTTCAAACTTGTACTCGCCTTGGCCAATTCATCTGCTCTGTCGTTGCCTTCTTTATTCCTATGACTGGGAACCCAGGCAAGAGAGATAGATATGGACTGAGACGCCGGTAGTAGCTCCTTCTTGCATTCTTGATAGAGGATATGATATTTTTGGTGTAGTATGAACTACATTTTTATAAAAAAAATCGAAAAGTTATAAAGGCGCTGGCCCAATGCAGGCTTGCTTTGCTTGCTTCGCTTTGAGAACTGTCAAAAGTTATTTGGAATATACTAAAACGTATGAAGGGTGGCCAAATGGCAGCTTTGCTTCACTTGCTTTAAGCGCCTCAAAGTTTCAAATAGGTAAAAGTTTTATTGGAAAGCGTTTCGTAGCCTTTTGACAAAAAGATATGTTCCCGTTCTAAATCAATTCAAACAAACTGCTCCATCTTTTTATGTACAAAAATTTTCTTACGTAATTTAAAAAAAATATATGTACATATAATATTAGTAACTCAAAGTTTAATAAAAAGTAATCTATTTAACATGTCGCTGGCATAAAGTGAAAAATTGCTAAGTCCAGTTTTACAATTTTACATGGACTTTGAATACAACATTTTGCGTGTTTAAAGCAAAGCAAAACTCCATACAAATCAGAAGGATTAGATCTCTGTTAAAAAAAGTACCTTAATCCTTAATTTCTCTTACTCTCTATATCAAAATTTGAGGCTTCATAAAATGTAGACTTATCAACTTTTCACACAAAGCTGGCGATATTTATGATGTCAAACTACTGGTAAGTCGTCTCTTGAAAAATCTATTTTTTTTTTTTTAGTTTGTTGTTCTTAATAAATGTACATATAGTTATATATGTATGTATAATAATTACCATTCCTTTGAAATGCAAAAATTAATTCACATTCATTTAAAAATAAATCTGAAAAAATTGTTTTGTATTTCTTTTTTTTTTTTAATTTTCTGGAATTTTATGGCAAAATTATTCTTAGTGTAAGGAAACAGACCTTGACTTTTTAACTACACAGCTGGTTGCTTTGACAGCGTTCCAAGCCGCCATTTGGCCAAACGAGTTTTTGAAGTAAATCAAAGCAAATTAAAGTAAGCAATGCGTGCAAAGCAAGCCTGCATTGGGCCAGCGCCTTAAGAATGAAAAACTTTGCATATATGTAGTGCGAAAAATTCTCTATGCCTATACTTTTGTTCGTCACTATATATAAAATTTACATATCGTGACCTCAATTCACAAAGGCCCCAACCAACAAATTTTCCTATTTTACAGGAGAAGCAAAAAACGTTATAAAAATAATATCAATAATCCCTATTTAAAAGAGTTGCATGTAACTCCGCTGTTTTTGATACTATCACTTTAAAATTTGTATTGAAGGTGTATGTTTAAGCGACTTCCAAGAAAGGAGGAGGTTAAGAAGTTCGTCGGAATATTTTTTTATTTATTTATGTTACCGCATAACTTTGGACCACGTCAACCGATTTCGATAATCATTTTGCGTCGGAAAGGTAGTGTCTCAGAGGTGGTTCCATACTAATCTGGTTTAGATCCGATCATATATATATATATATATATATGTATATATGTATGAGACTTGAAGTCGGTTTTGTTTTTTTTTTCAAAAATTACTTGTATTTAATATCATCAAAATGTGAAAAACGCAGTTTCGAAAAAAATGTTGGTTAGGGCCTTTATAAATTAAGGTAACGATATATTTAATTAAAAAAAAAAAAAATGTATTCAGGCTTCAGTAGCAAAAATTGTGTGTAATTTTACTTCTCTGCTGCAAATATTTGGCATATGTGTGTATACATATATGTATTTCTGAAGTGGTAAGGGGAATGATAGGCTTATTCACCATTAAATTGGAGTTGCAAGTTTAGCGGAGTATTTCCTGCTTTTAATTAAAAATACCGTGAAAGAAAAAAATTGTTTGTACACATAATTATCAGCAACAGTGTACGATTGCTAGCAACACAAAGTAAGATATACACACTCATACTTAAATGCTACCAAACAAGAAAAAACATATTTTAACTACATACATAAATACGTACTATGTACAAATACATATGTACAGCACAGGAAACAAACGCGATATTGATGACACGCAGTATTTATGTACATATTATGTATGTACATAGATACGAAATGTTCTGTATAGATAAAATAAAGTTCAGTTCGATAAATTTTTTTTCGAGGCTTCGATCAATCAAAGGGGTTTTGCGTATCTGCGCTTTATTGTTGCATCGTAAACTTATGTATGTATATCATATATGCAGGTAATGCTACCCATTATTTCAATGACACGCGCGCAAAAAAAAAAGAACCAAAAACTCAGAAACACAGACGTGAACTGATTTTAATGCAACAGCTTCTGTTTCGTTTTTGTGTAACGAGGCATTTTCAAACTTGTTCTGGGATTATATTTTCTCACTGCTTACACATAATTGTAATGTACACATATGTTATATATTTGTTGTTAATTATATGTATTGTATTTACCCGTTTTATAATCAACCACAAAGAAAATCAACGCTTCATTTACAATTTTCTTGATCTACACTACCTATTGTCTGTTCCATGGCGATGACTAATACCTGGCTTAAACGTGATTACGGCTTTCTCACACAACTCACTACATTTTTTTTGTTTTTGTATTATTACTCTTTGCGCGCTAAATAAATTTTGTATTTTATCGGTATTCTCACCGCGTCGAGGTACTAAGTGAACTAAGCATACGCTCGGAACTGCCATTTCCGTCAGTGCCGCGCATTTTTGCCACCAAACAAAGCGAACGTTAACTTGGAAAGGTATTGGAGATTCTCGCAAAATGCCAATGGTAGAAGCTTTCAGCGGGTCTTAGCTGTTAGCTGTAGTCTCAAATGAGCTGCCACAAAGGCATGTATTTGATACTTTGCTCACATGCACATACGTAACTACATATGTAAATCTGTGGTCATAAGCAATAACCGCCTATGTTGAAAAACGCTTGAATTCGAGATAAAACATTTTAAACATTTGGATTGTAATGTTAACCTTATGGGGAAATCAAAATATATTCGTCTATAACTTTTTAAATAGCCTAGCTAGCGAGCTGGGGATTTCACATACACATGGAATAGTAGTTGCGGTATATACGATAGCATATATAACTAAATTCTTTCTTAAGTCGACTTATGCTTATGACCACAGAAATATGGCTTCGTTGGGAGAGGAGCGCAGTGCTCATTTACGTTAAAGAATCGTGGTAAGAGTTATAGCGAGCAAACATACATTTTTCAAAGAGATTTACAGATACCAGGCACCTGTAGCGGAAGCTTATGTTAATGGCTGATAGTTTGAATTACGAAGACCGTTACAGTTTTAAAATTGTTTGAATTCAAAATTCATACAAAAGAACGAGAGAGTGCTTAGTACGTATTGAGCATCGATATAAAATAATTGTTGTTAAACAAATCATACATACATAAATGTATATACATACATATAAATGGTTCCTTACCCTGAAGGGCATCGACTGTGGAAAAACTGAATCATTGCAGTTTTAGTCTGGTTAATGCCGGACAATCACATATAATGTGCTCCGACGTGTCCTCAGCAATCCATCTCTGTGGAAATACCAATTCGGTGCATGTGAGAGTGCATGTGATTGTGGCCCGTCAGATAGCCAACAAGCAACTTGATATCGGCTCTGTTCAGAAGATGTATATCTGTCCTAGCGAAGGGATAACCAAAAAATATGCCCTGTCTAAGACCCCCTACCTCTTTCCAGTACTGCGTTATGAGTATACCAACGATTCTATTTTAAGCCTCGAGGAAGACCAACTGAGTCCGCAAAACGGTTCTGGCTCCACAAGTACGGACGATGAGCATTTCCTTACTAATTCGTCGGCACAGTCGTTACCCACGATCCCGCAGTGTCCTGGTACCCAGAATTAGTACCCACTCCTGCTCTGCCCTCCATCTTTGATCCGTTTGTATATCAGTGTACATACATATCTGAGATCTATGTAGTCTGGAATTTTTACCAGAAATTTCCTTCCAAAGCATATTTCCTTTGGAATAGCGTCGACGACTCGCAGATTCTTAGACTTGGTATACTGCTCAAAATAACTTTGTGTTGTGTCTTGTTTTTAAAAGTACTGTCAGAATTTTGTATTTGCAAATTCCTCGGAGCTGCTACTTTTTGGAAAAAATGTGGAGTGGGGTCCAGCCTAGGCGCAGCTCTAAGGCCGCGTTTGGACACGTTCTCATTCCTCCTGTCACCGACAGTTTAGCCATCCATTGCAGTTTGTTCAGACGTGAAACGGAAGTTTTTGCACCGTTTTTGGCTATCAGACTACAGAGGCATAACTTACAATTGGATGGACTATAGTTCGGTATAGTCATTCTATTAGTTTGGATTTTAGACCCCGTGTTCGAGCCACAGAAGTGGCCACCCGAACAGACAGCTGCTTGCAGAGGAGCCCTCGCCTAGGCACGTCAGGAGGCATCTATATGAACTGACGGACGAAGCATTAAGCAACCTCTGGACCCGACAGCGTACAGACAGGCCCTGAACGGCATTCACAGGGACTCAGTCTCGAGTTATGTAGACTCTAGACCTGTGAATGCCGTTCTAGGCATACCACCCCCGGACATTGACGAGACAGAGCTTCATCTGCCTCGGGAGACACGCACTACACTCGCTCAACTTCGCTCCGGCTACTGCAGCAGGTTAAACTCCTACTTGAGTAGGCTGAATGAGGATGTGCCGAACGAATGTCCGGCATGCGGAGAGACCCCACATGACTCGAACCATCTCTTCGCATGCTCGGAAAACCCGACAACCCTAACGGCCTTGTCCCTGTGGACAGATCCCACAGAAGCTGCACGCTTCCTAGGGTTGCCGTTAGTGGAACTTGACGACAACGACTGAGATACCAACCGATCTGGGCGGGGTTGTTGTAGCCGCTACAACAACAACAACAACTAGGTTATCCGCATAACCAACAGCATCGTAACCACTTTCCTGTAGTTTGGTTAAGAGGTTATCCACGACGAGAGTCCAGAGTAGAGGAGAAAGAACACCCCCATGTTGTCTAGGAACGATGTGATATTACGCTCACGGAGCTTGGTGTCGATGCACCCGAAAGTGGAGGGATCTATGCCTCGTTGGCCCAGTGCCTTTGAGATAGATTCGTAGGAAGTATTATTAAAAAATCCCTTGATGTCCAAGAAGGCACATAAAGCAACCTCTTTAAAATCGAGGTCCCTTTCGAGCTTTCGACCTTGCCAACCAAACACTGTTGGGCGCAATCTGTCGCTTTACCTATGACATACGCAAACTGACTGTTGTGTCATTGGGCCTCATGCATAAAAAGTGAGCTTAAGCTCCGACTCAATTTTCAGTAAAAATTCTTGGGCTTTAGCTCAATTCATCAGTGCAAAAATTGAGTCTGAGATTAAGCTAAACTCTTATGCATGTGGCTGATTGCGTTACGTGTCTCAGCTCATCCCTAATATGTAGGTCTAGCAGACATTCGACGGTCTTTAAGATGAAGGAAGTTAAACTAATACCATGTTCTGACCGACAACGAAAACACCTTGAAAACGAGTTTTGGGATTTTGGGCTGAAGGCTGTTCACACCGACTGTTGGTGTTTTCGTTCACATTTCTTTCATCCTTTGTTTACAATTTTGCTACACAAAAACATAACCAAAATACTTTTCCTTCAATTTCTTTTCATTCACAACCTTTTCTTCCATGCTTACTTTATTTTGACCGGCCAATTAACAATAAATCCGAAATGACGTATTAAAGATGATAAAATATGACTTCCACTTCAATAAATAATCGAAAAAAACTAGTGCAGACACCGATTGGAATTCAGCGAACACTAGTTGTCGTTTGACAGATTTTACATGGACGAAAACACAAGTTTTAGGTCGAAAACCAGTTTTAGCAACGAAAACATGTTTTCGATGTCGGTCAGAACATGGTATAAGAGGTCTGTATGATTTAGCTGAGTCGGTAGGAATAAATAAGACGGATATCGTCCTCCAAGTATACGGTATTTATACCCATGAATAACTTGCCCTAAATCAAAAGACCAGCGGTGAATAATATTAATGAATAATTAAAAAAAAAAATCAACACGTGAACACTTGTTTATGAGCTATAAAACTGCATACCCAAAAATGTTTCTAAATTCTTTATAAAGTTGAAACATTGTTACATGGTTTTGGTTAATGCATTAAAAATATTTTTATAAAAACTAATAACAAATATTTACTTTAAAGACGTAATGAATAATTAAATAAAAAAAATCAACACGTGAACACTTGTTTCAGTCACGATAATATGTATATTTATAATTAAAATAAAAGTTTGTTAAATTGTTTGAAATTTGTTTTGTGTAATTTTTATTTCCATAGTGGAAAAAACTCTATGCGTATCAATGCAACGATGTACGCCCTCCGATGCATCGACAAATATCGATGCAAGTTTCGGTGCATCGACGCGAGGAAAAACATCGATTTAATTTCGCCACTGACATCCCTAGTGAAATTGTAGCTGTCAAACTATCAAATTGCCGTTACCAGACCGTTTTCGAATTTTTCGATTATAATAAGTATTAGGTGCGAATTCGGCTGTTGACTTCGAATCCGCAAACGTGCACACACTTGATTTTTGTTTATATTTTTGTAATCTGCGTGTCCATTTCATATAAAATAGGATTGCTCGAACGTTTTCTATTAGTTTTTGCATATCAAACATTTTATTCTTTGTATATATTGCTATGGTACTTTTCTTTCTCTTCTTTGACGCCTGCAAAACATTGCAAGCCGTGCAAGCGTGCGCTAGCTCAATGTATGGGTATCATTGTTGTAATTTTTAGCTCTGCGGACTCGCAGCGTCAGAATCGTGCAAGCGCGCGATAGCTCACTGATATATGTATATGACTATCATTGTTGTAACTTTTAGTTCTGCGGATTCGCAACGTCAGATTTGCACTAATGTGCGCTTCGCTTTATTTACTTGCAGCGTACAAGTAGCATGTGTGGCCGTAGCGTTACTAAATAAATAAAATAAAATATGGCAACGCTGACTTTGACAGTTTTTATTCAGCTAATCAGCAATTGTGGTGAATTTGTTCATAACAAAAGCAAGGTGAACAAAAGTTTCGTATGATAAAAGCAAACGTCTCGATTATAAGCTGCTCTTTGGTTCATAATTGCGGAATCAGTGATTTTTGTGATTTTATTTTCCAATTTGATTGCAAAATGTTATTGAAAATTAATTTTATAAAAGTGTAAACATACTACTCTTGGAAAGTCCTTCAAACGCTTATATATAGTTGATATTTGGAGTGTTTAACGAGTGCTACGCAAATTGAGACCTCGACGAGCCGCACCGTATTATCGATTTATGCAAGTAATTTTTTCGTGTATGGTCATTTCACGGACAGAAAAAATTATATTTCGTTGCGAAGCATTCCACATCCTCAAGACTGAAAAAAAAAACGCAAACTTATAAGAGTATAAAAAATTGTGCATAGGCAGATCGTTCATGCATTTTACAATAGTACTATATTAAATTAAGCGTTGGATATATGTATATATCTTGTTTGTGTGTTGACGGCAGGGCGCTGGGCAAGTGTATAAACATATTTACACATGATATAATAAAAGAAGGTAGTTCCACTTCATGAATCATGGTTCCACTTGACTTTTGGAGGTACTATGACATTTTAATCGAAATATAGCTACCAGATTGCAATTTTCCATTAAATTTTTTCAACGGCCTTTGGAGACATACACGAGATACCTGTGCTAGGATGCCGGTATACAGAATTGTTAAACGACTTTTATGGGAAGGACATTAATTCGAATTTGTTGAATCTTTTAAATAAAAAGATTTAATTATTTTTAGACAGCATAAATAAGATTTATTTTCAATTTCTGGGTAAGGACTAGCAATTCCATAAACGCAAATACATGTGTATATAGTATATACATTAGACCGCATCACCAAAAAAAGTTGCGGTTTTTCCGACGGGATTACAAAATTTATTATGAGGGGATTTTTTCAAAAAACATCTTTAAGAAACCATTTTTATTCATAAAAAACTCCATTTTTGGAGGTATTTTCAAATCGGTCCAGCTCGCTTAATCTTATTATTTATCGAAATATTTTGGTGGACGTCTTAAAATATACCTAATAGATTTTATAAATCCAATGGAAAAACCGTACCATTTTTTTTTGTATGGGGAGTGATGTAGTCTAATATAAATATACATATATGCTATATACATACATACATAAAAATATGCGATTATCTCCTACATATATTGCAAAGTAAATTTGCATTTTTGTTTGTATATATGTTTTTAATACGTATGCATATCGTACTAAACTTCTGTAGGGTCATCTGAAAAAACAAAAAAATTATGTGTATTCATTTAAACGCTTAATTGCCTCGTAAACACGTAAACCTCGCAAATAAACCGGTTTTTAATACAAATGAAGTAAGCTTACTTCAAACATCCCAACATCCGCCAAAAAATTCGAAGTGAAAAAACCTTCCTTTTTTATCATGTATGTATTTACTATAGCAGTTAATGGAATTTATATGCACTTCGTGTATTGTACTGGCCCCCGTTGCACCTACTAAGAGAGCAGTTAAAATTTTTTATTTGCCATATACATTGGGGCGATACTGATTTCCGCGGAGATTTTCTGCCGAGTAGAATACCGGCGGCTACTCTGTGTACAAAAAAAAAAAAAAAAAAAAACAAAAAAGTGAGAGTGAAGATTGCAATGGAGCAAGTTACACAAAGTAAACGCAGATGTGGCACCCAAAGATATAATTATCTTCTATTTGCTGTTGTGCTGACAAATCTATTCGCTGGAAGTTTGCAGGTGAGTAAACATCAATTAAGAAAAAAATATTCGCAGTGTATGAAATGCATAAGTAGTGGTGGCATTATATTGGTAGAAATGCTGGCATTAATAGGACAAATGAACAAGATTGAACAAATATTTCGCTAGATAGATACAATATGATGACATTAGCAAAGGCAAATGGGAATGTCGCAAAAAAAAATGAAAATATAGTTAATTATTTCCTAATAGCGGTTAATAGACCGTGTAACTTGTACCTAGTAAATAGGTACATATTAGGGATACCAATCTAGAGGTCCGGGGATCCCGGTGTTTTTGAGGTCCCGAAAATCCCGGGATTCGCTACCATTCATCACGAAAAATTTGAAATATCGAATTAATACCTAGTAAAAACTAGTTTATGAATTTGAAGTATGATTTTTGTAAAATGCCGTTTTAACTACAGTTAACAAAAAGCTTGAAACTTTACTTTTTAAATTGCAGCCTGAGCCTTTTTTTGGAAGATTTTTATGAATGTACTCATAGAGTCGCTAATGTAAACCAAACAGAATGTTTAAAGGAAAAGTTACATAATTTTATAAATCAATCTACCCAAACTTCCTCAATTCGAAAAATTTATAATTAATCCGACGTGATGGTAAGTAAAATAAGTTCAAATATTTTGTAATGGAGGAGATCGGGTCATTATCTTCAAATGGCTAATGACTACCAGTTCAGCCTTAAAGTCTTGAGGCCGAAAGATGCTTTTCATCAGCAGGTTTTTTATGTATCAAGTTTTGGTCAAGATTAGAAGACTCCAATTTAAATACTTTGCTGCACTTACGTACATATTTTAAGTGCAATAATAACAACACCGACACAAAAAAATTGGTGTTTGCTTTTAACCAGACCCACCTACCGCTATGTATTTTGACCCGCTGAATCCGAATCTGGGGTCCGTGTGACCCGTTCACCCTCAAAAGTTCGAGTAAATTGTGCCTCCCGGCACATCTTTTTGGAGTAGAATAAACATATTTAGAGAATGTGTCTTTGAATAATTTTGTTTAATGTTTTTTTTTTTATTAATCATTACTTTCAAAAGTACCTGGTATTTACATTAGGAGTGTACTCGTACGCCCAACTATCTAAAGTTTTAGAAAACTTTTACTGGTTTTGCGTTCTCGTACCCAAAAAACTTGCAAAGTGGGGGAAATTGAGAGAGCGAAATGTGAAGGAGAGCTGCAAATTTCTGCTGGGATTTTTCCCAGCTAAAACTTGCAAGTAAGAAAATCAGCTGATCACAAACACATGTTTGTAAATAAACAAAAGAAAATATGGCCTTTTTGAGTTATTTATTGCAAATTTTATTATTAATGCTAGTGTATAACTAAAAAGTGCGTAAATTTAATAAGCACAACGTTTGTTGAGTGTATTTTTCGTTAATTTGCTATTAATCTCCAGTTTGTTTACTTTAGTGCGTGCTGACTATGGTTGCCGTATGACATTTTTCGTTTGTACCATAATTTTCCTTTAAATATACCAAAATAGATTTAAATGAAGCATGCTGAAATGTTTTTTGCTGAAGTTTTCGGTTTTGGTAGGTTGATTGTTGAAATGAAAATTTTATAATTTTAAACTTACTCTTTTACATTTTTTTGGATCTAAGATGGGTGTTTGGAGGAGATACTCTTGTTTGTAATGCGTCCCCATGTGATATCAGAAATAATTATGAGAAAAATAACTTATTCATTCCGATATAATTAATTCGTTTTTTAAAAAGGTTTTTCTTATCCAAAACGATTCAATTGTATAAAATGCCAAATCGGGTGAAAATGCACCAAGCAGAAAATAAATTGCCAAATTAATCACCAGTGGCAACTGTGCAAGTACTTCTGCTGATATTTCGTCTCTTTGAGAGCGAATGCTTCTAAATTCTCAGAACTTTTTCTGCTGGAGAATTTTTGTTCTCTCAATACGAGTACACACCTATTGTTATTTGTGATGTATGCGTTCCTTAGTCACATGGTTTTTTAAATACGTACCTACAATTAAAAAAATTTATTACTTTAAAATTTACCTAAATTAATAAATATCTGATTTTTACACACCGTTTATATTAAATTTTAAATGCTTTCAGTTATTGAATTTTACTCCCGGAATTACTTAAACAATATCCCGAAATACCGAGATCAAACTGTTCCGTATATTTTGGCATCCCTAGTAGATATGTATGTACATATATACTACTAACAAACTAGTTTTAATGATTTCCAAACACACTCTTTCAATAAACAATTGATGTTATCGGATAGTATATACATATGTACATATACATGTATTTATGTACATACCTACTAGGAATGTTAAGACTGCAATTTTTACAGAGCTCATCCTTTATAGTAAATTGGGAATTCCCATTGTTTTTGCGTTTGTAGTTTATCAAGATTCGGTTTATTATTGTGCTTATATATAATTCAATAACTGCATCACTCCCCATAAAAAAAAAAAAAAATCGGTACTGTTTTTCCACCGGAATTATAAAATCTATTATATTTTAAGACTTTCACCGAAATATTTCGGAAGAATATTAAGATTTACGTCAGCTGGACTGATTTGAAAATACCTCCAAAAAATTGATTTTTTTTGTGAATAAAAACAGTTTTTTAAAGTATTTTTTGCAAAAAATCACCTTAGATACTGTTTGGTCAGTTTAAAAATGAGCAGAAAAAAAAATTTCAACGGAATCACAGTAATGAGAGTTTTGATGCTGTTTTTGAACTCTTTTCAAAGACTGCTTTAAGAAAACCTCAGCCTAAACTTTATCGATTCAGACTTATGAAGTATCATTGGAAAAGAATTTCCTCAACCTTTTTATTTCTTTGCAAATAAGCTCATTCAAAGCATGAAAAAGAAAGGTAAGACAAAATGAGCCACATTCCATGTGGAATTAAGATGTGTTGGTATATGAAATAAAAAGGCTAGGAAATACCTTTCCACTCCTACCTCACAAGTCTATGTCGGTAAAGTTTGGCCCAGCTCTTCAAGTTTTTCTTAAACAGATCTTCGAAATAAGTTAAAAACAGCAGCAAAAATCTCATTACTGTGATTCCATTGAACATTTTTTTTAAAAATATTTTTCTGCAAATTTTTTAAGCTTAAACTGCTCTGAAATTTTAAGAAAAAGCATTTGCCAAGGTTTTATGCATACGGCCCTGTGTCTCGTTACAACAAAGTATGTATGTATTACAATCCGAGACCGATAACATATACATACATACATATTTATATTTGATCTAACCCTGGTATTTGTGTATTAGGGGGTTATTAGAATCCAGATAGGGGCTTCAAAACTATCATACTCGAATATACACAACTCTGGAATACTTGATTTGAAACTTTGACTTTTATTTTTGCCTGGAAAAATAAAAGCCAAAAATTACCGACAATTTTCTGCTCAAAAAAATAAAAGGCAAATTTTAACATTTATTTTAGCCTTAAAAAAATAAAAAAGCAGAAGTAATCGGTATTATTTGCTCAAAATAATAAAAGTAAAAAAAAAAAAATAACTAAAATTTTTTGCTTTATATCGGTCTCCGATTACAGTGAATTCCAAACCAAATATGACCTTTTATTAAATTTTCTCTTTTATTTTATTATAAAAGATATTCGGTAATCGCAACAACGACTGATTTTAATCAGTCTCGACTACCGAGGGGGTACTATATTTATATATGCGCATACGCATGGGCAGCCTTTTGTTTCATTTAATTCAGCATCGTCTTATCTCTGTTGAGTCACCTACCTACATATATGTACAGTATCGGTCATATCTATAGCACGCCATTTCAAAGTGATATTGTGTGCAACTTATGTTTATTTATTTATATTTGAGAATTTTCAATTAAAATACAGTTCTTTCTATAACAAACCCCATACAAACCCAAGATTAACAATTTGTAGAAAACTTCGAAAAAGTGCAACAAATTTTCACCTACATTTCAAACTTTTCTCTCGGAAGTGTTTGAATTTTTCTGAACATACAGTTTTATAGCCCGATCAATTTTAGTCTGATAATGTGCAAGTTTCAAGTGGCTAAAAGTTGCCGCTGATTTTTTAGAATTTTTTTCGCCAAGGATGTTGCGGTTTTCTTCCATATACAAATAAATTGAGTTTATTCATTATATGGAAGGAAGCTAATGCGACAAAAAAAATTAAAAAAAATTAACGGTAATTCGTAGCCACTTGAAAGTTGCACATTATCAGACTAAAATTGCAGTGGCTAAAAAACTGTGTACTCAAAAAAATTCTAACACTTCCGAGAAAAAAGTTTGAAACTTAGGTGAAAATTTGTTGCACTTTTTTGAAGTTTTCTGCATCAAACATCAAAGATCGACGCGATTTTTTAGCAACTTCAAACTTGCACTTTATTGTACTAGAATTTAATGAGCTATAAACTGCATATCACAAATTCATTTAGAAATTCTAGTTAAAATGCTTGGAACTGGGATGAAAATTCGTGGAATTTTTTTAATTTTTGCACACAATTTGAATTTACATGTTTTTTCTTAGTTTCAAGTCCGGTTGTACCAATCAATTTTAAACTTATCAGCCCGTTAAAATTTAAAACTACACAAATCTGGTCGAAATATTGTACTTGTACTTTTTCTTTTTTCCAGCTGAAACCCCGCAGCTGCTCCTGCTGAAGTTCTTCCAGAAATTTTATATAAAATACAATATTTTTTTTTTGCTGAATTTGATTTTAGTCAATGTCTACATATATATGTATGTATGTACGTACATACCTACACCTATGTACATAATATTTACATATTTACTGACTTCATATCAAAAAACTCATTAAAATGCTGAGTGGTCAGTTCGTACTGGAAATCGTAGCAATCAAAAATTTGAACAGCCAAGCAAACGCGCTTACTACATACATACAAATATACATATGTACATACATATCAACATATGTATTCAATCCCATCCTGTAAATGCAAATGAAAAAATGCATGCGTAGGTAATGTTCAAGACTTTAGGATAAAAAAAAATATATTTTTTTAGTCCATGTTGAAGTAAATTTAAAACTATGTCGTCAGCCAAACCTCGGTTTGGCTTAAATCAGTTGATTTGTAATTCGAATACTTTGATTTCTTAAATTTATACAATGCAAATGTGGATTGTAAATTTCTAAGCTTATTTTATATGTAATCCTGCAAAGGAACAAATAACATTTTTTTGCTTAAAGTAATGTGTTAACTGAATAATTCATAAAAGTAGGTTCAACCAAAACAAAAAAAAAAACGAAAGCTATCTGCGTCAGCTTAGAATTTCAAAAATTGCTTTCCATGTCCAATTCAACACCCTTTTCAAAAAAAAGATAAATTTACGAAGAGAAAAATTAAAATAAAGCTATGTCATATCCGTTCGAAGGCATCGGCATCGGTGAAAATAAAAATTTTATATTATATTCGTATGTAGGTAGTATGTTTACACGTATTCATGCACATTTCCACATTAGACCGTACCAGAAAAAAGTTCGCTCTACACTCCTCAGTCTAAAAGTATTTTTGCAAGACGCATTTCGAAAATGGTTTTTTTTTTTTGCCGGAATTAGGGGTTGCCTTTTTAATTTTTTCGTAATTTGTTCGACTTTTACAGTCTTACAGATCTTAAAGTCTGATATATCGATGTTCTTGTCTTGAGGAGACGATATTTTATTCCAACGTTCATTGACCTCAAGTACCCCGTTCTAGTATGTACTTACACGCCAGATCTCAGTTCTTATCGCCTTAACGTACCATCCTAATGTCAGTAAATAAAGCCCAACAAAAACCATTCAACTTTTGTTTAGGAAGTATAACGATTATTCCTGTAGAACTAATTTAGAAAATTTATTTTTATGCCGACTGCAATGTGGTGGAAAAAGAAATAGGGACACGGCATTTTAACAAATTTTTCCTATTTCTCTTTTGTTTATTTAATATTTATTATTATTTTTTTTTTTATAAAAGCATAGCTTATTATCTAACATAAACCATTTAAATTCATATTTCAAACTTTGTGCAAAAATTGTAAAAATTCTGAAAAATTGCATCTAAATTTTCAACTTAACTGGCCCATAAAATGTTAGTAGAATAAAGTGCAAGTTTGAAGCTCCTAAAAATCGTATCGATTTTTGATAATTTGTGTTCTGAATGTATTGCGCACTTTTCTCCATAAAAAAACTTCGAACATACTTTGTTTGGAAGAAAGTGCTTTAAAAAAATTGCCAAAAATCAACGCGATTTTTTAGCAGCTTAAAATTTACACTTCAATCTACTAAAATTTAATGGGCTATAAAACTACATACTCAAAAAAATTTGAAAAAATGTCTTGTCCCTATTTATTTTTCCACCACTGTATGTAGGTGTCAGTAAAAAATGTAAAAAGGAGACCCCTAGGTTTGGCCAAAAACAATTTTTTTAAACTGCTTTGCAAAAATACCTCAAGACTCAGGGGTGTACGGCGAACCTTTTTTGTTTGCTTGTAAGGTGGTACGGCCTAATGTACCCTGCAAACCAAAGTTTCCGAAATCTTAACGAAATCTTTAGGAGTATCTCATTTCTGTAACGAGTTTTTTACGAATCTTCAAAGAAAATTGTATGAAGGGGTTGACACGAACTCGTAAAGAAATTTCTGTATGAAAAATAAAGAAAATTCTGAAAAAATTCTGCAAGAAATTCTTCACATAGCAGCATTATTTTCATTGCTTTACCGATTTTCTTCCGAAATTTCGTAAAGGAATCGAAGTGTGCACAGTTTATTTCATTTTAGAAAATTCGACAAAAAATCGGATGAGATCTTTACGAATTCTTTCAAATTTCTCTACAATTCAGAATACTCTGAAAAAATGGTTTGCAGGGTACTTACATATGTATGTATGTATGTATATTTCTTTGTGGAAATCTTCTGGTTTAGTGCTTGTTTTTGATCTGTTTAAACAGTTCTTTTATTTATTTATTTGTGATTCGCTTTGTTTATTTTTTCGTAGATTTTATACTTAAGTCAAGTCGTAAATTTAATACTTGTTCGCGAAAGTCTACTACTTTTTGTAAGCGTTTATTTTTTAGTGCTTATTATTTACTTCCATTCCGCAATATGTATGTACATCTTATTATTTACATTTAATCTATACGTTATTGAAAATGTTTTGCTTCATAGTTTTTTTTATGAATTTCCATCAGTGTGCGAAATCATTTTAACTAAATATATACAACTGACAGGGATTTGAAGGGGTCAAAGATGAGGAAGAAAACTAGCATAACATAGTATCCAAAGAAAACAAATTTTTAGGTCAACTCAGAACTCCAAATTACTTAACCAAACCGAGTTTCACGTCGATAGCATCAAAAACAACGAAGTTGATTTAAGTCAGCCAAATCGGGTATATATGGCGGCTACATGATATAGTGCTTCGAACCGAACAAAACTTTGTTATTCGCTTATTTTTACTTATTTTTTCGGTTATTCCGAGATCGTTTTCCGGTTCTTCCGGAACCGTTTTTCGTTGCTTTTGAAATCCAGTTTTTCGGTTCTTTTCGATCGGTCGCAAGGCCTGGGTTCGAGCCCAGTTTCCGACCACCATCAAAAAATAAAAACAAAAGTGTTTTCTATAGCGGTCGCCCCTCGGTAGGCAATGGAAAACATCCGAGTGTATCTGCGATGAAAAACAGTTTCTCATAAAGTTACAATCGCCGTTCGGTGTTAGATAGATGGACTTCGGATAAGCTCAGCGAGCACTAAGAGAAAACCATGTCTAATCGCAAGGATTTTCTATCACAGGGTGAACGGGAGGCGTTCAAGGGATTTTCTTCGGCGTGCGATAGCAACTTATGCGTCGATTACGGATAGCAACGCAACCACAGTTCGGTTGCCGGCTGGCAACGCAACTGTAAAGAAAATTTGTATTACGAATGGCAACTATCGTAAGTTGCTGTAGAGTTATCGATAATCGAAATTTGACAGTGCGATAACCAGCAAGCGGCTGTAAACAAGCTGTGCGAGTAAAATTAAATTATTAAAATAAAGAGTTTTAAAGAAAAGACAGCAATAAAGCTAACTTCATCACAATTATTTATTTAATAGGAAGAGAAGTGCATGAACGCGGCCTCAATCAGGCGACATTTAACGGATAAATCCAATCCTCTAGAGCTACCGCGAGCACTGTAATCAAAAGTAAATGCTTTCGAGGTTTTTCTTTTATTATCGTTTTGTGTTCATTTTCAAAGCATATTGAGGACTTCCAAAAGGAGCTGTAGTATAATTGGTTAATAAACAGATGAACCTCATCGTTCAACTTCAATACATCCGCTCATAAAAGCTTGCGCACCTCTTCGTTTTTTCGCAGAAGGAAGTGCCACAGCAATGACTGCAATTTGGAAAACATGGTGTGTCGGTAGTTTCAAAGGACGTACTGCAGTCGATAAAGGCAAAAATTTGCAATCAGTCATCGCTTTTGTTTCGCCAAAGGGCGTACTCCACAGGAACTAAAATTTCAAGTTATTATTTTGTTATTTTCACCATATTCTGTAAAAGGAAACTGCATTGCAAAATGTTAGTATCGTTCAAATTATTAAAAAGTAAAATATATGACACACTTTTCAATTTGTGCTCCTAAATAAGCTCCAAAAACATTCCCAGCAACCACAAAAATGTAGTCGCCTGTATACACACTTTGTAGCAACTGCAAGTGTCAGTTGAAAGTTGCCAGTTGCTATCTGTAATATCGTTTTGGCAACTAGCAACGCAACTGAAGTTCGATTGCTATCGATAATCGATCTATAAATATCGCACCGGAGCCTCTCTGTTGCAGCTGTATAGAGTTTGATGTGGTGCAGTTATCCCAACACATTTTCTAATATGGGCGTTTGCGTGGCTGTAGTCTAAATACCTTAAATCGCACTTTTTAACCAGCCACTTGCGAATGACGTAAAGAATAAAGAATGATGGGGATGCGATCCTTAAGTTTCGTTTAAGTAACTAATGGATGTGTTTAATATTAGAGTACAACAAAAAAGTTTAGTCCAGAAAAAATATGCAATGAGTAGCAGTTGACTGGAAGTGGAAGGTCGCATTAGTCAAGTTGCTTGCTATCCTTCATTACTTATCACTGGAAGAAAATGATTCAACATTCTACTTCATCAACATATGTATGTACATTCATATTAGTGACGTAGGCGTGTAAATATCCACTTATTATTTACTTTTGCGGGTTGCTGATATTGGTATGCCGGTGACACAGATATGGAAGTTAGAAAATTAGTAAAGTAATTAAAGTAACATGAGTCATCCATTAGTCCCCTCGTTTTAAGATGTTGTAAAAGATTTTCAATCGGTTATTGTCTGAGAATTAAAAGAAAACAAGTTATTTTTAAGCAAAAAACAAAACCGACTTCAATTCTCATATAAAAATTTTAGATTACCATTAATTTCTTCATGATGCAATGATCGGATGCAAACCAAATTAGTATGGGACCACCCTTGAGCTACCATCTTTAATATAAATAAAGAATTATAGATCGGTTAAAGTAGTCCAGAGTTATGCGGTAACATACATAAAAAAAAATTAAATTAAAAGAAATATTGCGACGAATTGATAAACTTCTCCTTTTTTGAAGTCGGTTTAAACATTTTCTAATTTATGAAAGTACTTAATAGAAAATAGTATAAGTAATTGGACCAAGTCTGATAGAAATCGATAAAGCGCTTACCGATATACTCTATGTAGTCATAAGTGGGTGGTGCTACGCCTATTTTCTAAAAATCTATAATAATTTTATTTCTTGTTAAGGGATTGTTGTAAGTATTAACTTCAAGTTATTGAAATATCCGAGTTCCCGTGTGTCTAAAATTTACCGCTATATGGGAAGTGGGCGTAATTTTAGCCGACTTAAAAAAAGTTTCAGCCAGGGACCATAACAGTTGCAACTTTTATTAAAAACAACGCTCTTTAACAATTATTTTTTGCCTTTTATTTAATTACTCCTTAAATAACCATTATCTCTGCCGTTTATTTTATAAATCCAAAATAACTATTATTTTTGATTTTTATCTAAATAATCTGCAAATAACAGTTATTTTTGATTTTTAAATTATATGTCTTAGATAACAGTTATCGAAGACTTTTTTTTTATAAAAAAATCATAGATAAAAATCACTTACCTTTATTTTTTAAATCATACTTATAAAAGTCATTTGTATAAGTCATAGTAAGGCGTTTGTTTCCTAACACCTTCTTAAATGCTAATGACTTTTATACGAATGATTTAAAAATAAAGGTCGGTGACTGATTTATATTGATGACTCTTAAAAGTAAAAGTCACTGACTGATTTTTATTGATGACTTTTATAAATAAAAGTCTTCAATAACTGTTATCTAAAACATATAATATAAAAAACAAAAATAATTGTTATTTTTTTTTTAATTTTGCATAAAAACTGATTTTCAAATTTGAGTCTCGGTGTAAAAAGGAACCGCGTGGTATGAATCACTTAGTTGTAGAACATTTCCTTCATTGTGAATTTTTCCATGACAGTTTTCCTCAATAACTGTTATGTTCGGTCCCTGGTTTCAGTATATTTATTTTCTGTACCAAGGGCAATGACTATTTATTTTGGTAAACTGTAGATCTCAGAAATAGGTGGTGCCCCGTCCATTCCCCAAAGCATTATAACAATCTCATTTATTGCCTAGAGACTATTGCAACCATCGCTTTTGAGTGAAGTAGCTTCGGTAGCTACCAATTTATTGCAGTTTTCGTATTTCTGTAAATTACCGTTATATGTGAGATGGGCGTGGTTACCGCCGATTTCGCCCATTTTCAACACTAACCTACCTTGGATAAAGGGCAACCGTCTTCAAAAAAAGTCACAACTCAAAATTTGGCATTTTTGAGATTATGCCCTAGAAATGTACGCAGAGCTTTTATTTACCTTTCAGCAAAAGCTGGAGCAAATTTTTGTTATAATTTGTTAAAAAAAAAAACCTAAGGTAATGTCGCCTTGCCCATATGATTATCATGCGCATTTTCTGACAAACGACTTATTTTGAGTTGTGACTCTTTTGAAGACGGTGTGCGATATGTAACCAATTTCATTGAGATATCTCATGCTTTACCCAAGTTATCTTGTAAGTGGACGGGCAGAAAGACATCCAGACATACGGGTACTTAATTAATTCGATTTCTCTTTTCATTCTGAGCATTTGTGCAGAAGTGTGTTCGGGTATAAAATTGTATCGCCTTTCGGCGCCTTGCTTCCATTCCCACTTCTAACTGCTGTAACTTCTAAAGTCCGTTGAATTTCGAAATGGGAAAGCGCTTAAACAATTCTTAAAAGTATGTCGAACTTTCTAAACGAAAAATAAATCTTCACAAGTTTTATTTTTTTTTGGGGTAGTGTAACCCCTTATTTTAAGATTAAAAGTGCTCTTTTCGAAAGCCGTAACCTTTTGAGGCTATCCTTTGGACTTTTCGATTCTTTTATAAGCGTCTAATATAATATTTTTCTTCTCTTCGTTTCTCCCTTTCCTGTTAGCCTGTGGGTTGGTCAATTGACGCTGTATTAATACCTGTAGCCGAACAAATAGCCCATGCTGGCCTTTTTGACATTCGCTTATTGCCTTCTTCTGCCGCTTGTCCCGATAAGTCACCATAGATAATGAAGATGCTTGTGAATTTCCGATGTTGCCTAGTTGTGACAAAACAACCTCATCGTCGGCGGCGTTGTCGCTTTCTAAACCTCGGAGCTGAGGCCCAATGTAACGATGTAGTGCAGTAGCCTGCCTGCCCAAAGTTTGCTAGGATACTTCCGTTGTTCCCATTCCGGTACCATGGTCTGGGTTTTCGCACAGAAACTTGGGTAATTCAAGAGGATTTTTTTAATGTTTTATAGATGCTGCAAAATTCATTTTTAAATAGTTTTGTAGTTTATGTTTTATTAAAATTCGTAAAATTGTACTCTCCTTGCCTCAAAATGCTATCATCTTAAATTGGGGACACAAATTTCTGTTGTAAATTGGTCATCACACAAATGTACTTGTCCGTGTATACATACATAGTTTCTTTACTTATTGCAAATCGCAAATTTTTGAATGGCTTTTATTTTCGCGAGTCGCTTGAGTGGTACTTAAATGAATTCCTGCTCAAATTCTGAGGATATATATATATGTACATATGTAGATATGTATGTATGAATATGTATAATAAGTTCGTGCAGAAAGGCATTAATTCAAAATTTAAAATTTTTAAATTTTTTGATGCTGGAGTACTTACATATGTACTAAAATTGTACACAGTTCGTATACATATGTATATGTATGTATGCATAAAAGATATTTGTTTCTAATCTATACCGCAAAAATCTAATTATATGTATGTTCTATGCTGAAATACTTTTTATGTATTTTCTGTGAAATGTGAAATTTCAAGTTAATATACTTTCGAAGATCGCGTGCCATATGAACCTTCATTCAGCCGTGTAGTTGGTGCGTGTGCACTCCATTTATGCTATTTAGTCTTATTATGTCGGCATCTTTGTATCTATAGACATTAGGGTCGCCCAAAAATGCATGTCTAAAAGTAAAGTCGGAATTTTGCTGCTCTCAATCCCTAGGGTTCTTCTATACAAAAAAAAAAAAAAAAAAATAAACCCATTTTTTATTTTGAAATCAATAAATATTTAAAGTGCGCTCAAAGCGCTCAAAGTTGTCCATGTATTTTATATGGGAAAAACACAAATTTTCCTTGAAATGGTATAGAACTCTTAAAGCTCAATATTTTTCGATCGGATAACTCTGTTGCTCTGCAGGAGATTCCCAATAATAATACCCAATTGTTTATTTAACAAATTTTTCATAGTAACTATAATTTATAGGTCCGCCAAAAACCCGCAAATACTACGAAAAATGCAATGGGAGGACCAATAAAAAATCGTTAGTATTAAAAAATGGTTAAATAAATATGTGGGTATTACTAATGAAAGTCTCCTGAAGAGAACCTGAGTTGTCCGATCGAAAAATATAGATTTTCAAGGAAACCGAGAAAGGCCGTTTTTCCCATATAAAATACATGGGAAACTTTGAGCGCTTTGAGCGACCTCTTAAATATTTTTGGATTTCAAAATTAAAAAATAGAAGTATCCTTTTTTCCATATAGGACAATCCTAGGGGGTGAGAGCATTGAGATTCCGACTTTACTCTTTTTGGACCAGCCTAATACGCATACATACATATTTACCTACATACTACGTAGTTCAAATTGAAACTTGCGTTAAATTGATTGCATTTATGATCGCGTTTGTATGAATTAATGCTGAATATTCAATTAAAAAAGTGTATGAATTGACCATTGATGAGAGTAAATTCACATCTGTCATACTTGATAGGAGGTCAGCCAAAGTTCAAATCCGTTTGTGGTACGTAATATTTTTACGTAAAAAAAAAAAATTAGGAAGCAGAAGCAGAGCTTATTGCGAAAAAAGGTGGAATGTAAACTACATATTGAGACGGGATACTTTTATCAAGCCACTTTAATGAGACACGTAGTGCTATACGATTGTTTAATATTATTTAAAGACCGTAGCTATTATTTGCATTTAAAACCCAACTAATAATAAAAAAACGAGCGATTTACTTTTAAAATGGCTCGATGTGTCTTATTAAAATGACAGCGATTTTAAGAATGATACAAAGCGGAATGCTTAGTCGTTACAGAAATTCATTGATGGTCACGTGTAAAAGATAATAAAACGGCCGTTTGATACATACGTATATATCTATGTACATTAGACTGCATCACTCCATTTCCAAAAAAAAAAAATCGGTACTGTTTTCCCGTTAGGATTATAAATTCTATTATATTTTAAGACTTGCGCCAAAATATTTCGGTAAGACTACTAAGATTTACGCGAGGTGGACGGATTGGAAAATATTGTTATTGAGCTTTGTACCACGATTATGTTTAAGTAATGCGGTTTTTGATGCTGGGTTTTAACTTTTTTTCAAACAAAAAAAATTTGCCGTACATCGCTGAGTTTAAAGTATTAGTTCTGTTCGTCGAGAAAAAGATTTTTACGAATTTGTACGAACTATCATGATTCTTACGCAAATCGCGGTCGTGCAGAGCAAAAAATTATCCATCACTCAAGAGAGTAAAGTGACGGTGTCCTGGAGAGAAGTTGCAAATTTTTGCTGGACAAATTTTAGCCAGCAAGAATTTGCAATCGCGAAAAACATATGATTGTGTAGAACGGGTTACTTAAGGTTAATGACCTTTGGAACAAAAAAAAAATGTCTCCTCGAGGCAAGAACAACGCTATATATACCACTTTAATATCCGACTGTAAATGCCGAAAATATGACGAAAAATGTAAAAAGACCCCCACGTTCGCAAAAAGAATCGAAATTGCCTAGCAAAAATACTTTAGGACACAAGAGTGTGCGGCGAACTTTTTTTCCGGTGCGGCCTAATGTACATACTTGCATACTACATATACAGCCAGCATCAAAAATATATGCATACCCTGACGTTTTGACGATTTTATCTGTTTCTATTTTCCGTAAAAAATGTTTCTTATTTTAAAGGAAGAAACTGCGAAACACCCTCGGCAAAAAAAAAAAAAATCAAAAATCAACGAAAATTTTTGAAACTTGCTCTTGATTATACTAAAATTTAATGGGCGACAAAACTGCATACTCCAAATTTTCTAAGAAATCGAGTTGAACAAAGCAAAATTTCGATGCAAGTCTCTTAGTATTTCTTGCATTTTTCCCCCGAGTTGTGTGTGAAATTAAAATAAAATTATTCTTGTCGTTTTCGCTGTTGAATGAACTACATATATTATAATAAAAAAATATGAAAAATATAAATAAATAAAATCGGCAAAACGTCAGGGTATGCATATATTTGACGCTGACTGTATGTATTATTTGTTCTCGCTCATATGGCGTGATAAGATCGGAATTGCGCTGGAATATAAATAAAGGCAAAGGTTGAAAGTATGCAACACCTTGGAATATGTAAGAGGGTAAGAAAAAATGGAATGTGCGGGATTTAATGGGTCAGTCAGGAGCAGAGTTGGGCAAAATATCTGATTTTCTACGTAATACGATGTTTCAAAAAAAGTAAAAGGGGGATTTAACAGAAATCACGAAATCAGCGTTAATGTGCGTGAGCTTGATCGTTGCGTCTAGTACCATGAATTTCCAGATAATTTTATGTCGTGAACAGTGTAAGTTTCGCCAAGCCATGTGATTCCATCTCCCTGTTTACATTCATAATAGTAGCTCTGATCTAGTACTCCATGAACTTACAGGTTTTTACACGAACTTACAGGAAGTTACAGGAAAAATGATACCGTACTCCAAATTCCTCCATAATCCTGTAAATGAGAGCGATTTTTGGAGAGTTGTGTAGAGAATGAAGTTGCAAGATTTTACCCGAACTTTTTCTTCTGGTAAAACCATGAAAAGTGTCCAGTGATCACTGGTTGACGTTTTTACAGGAAAAATGTTTTTTTTTTTTTGTTCCCGTACTTTTTGTTGTTACTCACTTTTTACTCTCACTTCAGAGAGTACTTTTGCTGTTTGACATTTTTACAGGATTTTGCACGAAAAGTATTGGATCAGAGCTAATATCGAACAGATTGGCGCTTACACATGTTAGTGTTTGGCCGAGCTTCTCCTCCGATTTGTGGCGTGCGCCTTGATGTTGTCTCACAAAGGGCACTGTAGGCCCAGTTTTACGCCAGCTCCGAATGGCGATTTTATTTTTATGAGAAGCTTTTTTTTTAATGGCAGAAATACACTCGGCGGTTTGGCATGGCTTGCCGACGCGACCGCTTAAAGAAATAACTTTTTATTTTTTATTTTTTTGATGTCGGTCGGAAGCTGACGAAAAAGACGTTGGTTTTTTTTCGAAATTGCCTTGCAAAAATCCTTTACACTCCTACCAAATGTATGTACAAATGATGTGTCTGTATATCGTCCGTTGGGTCATAGAGATGTCTTCTGACGTGCCCGGGACTGCTCAGCTACAAACAGGTACCGGTTTGGATGCTTCTGGCGTAAATGACAAAGTAACAGAGAATCAAAACCAGCTTTCTTAGTTGAAACAATTGAATTTTTTGACTAAATTGAAGAACATTTTTTTAAGCCAGATCTTAATAATCCAGCTTTTTTGAAACCTATTTACGTTAAAAAATTTTTCCGAATATTGCATTAGAAATTTGATTTTTTCTGCAAGCAAACGCGAACGCTTATATTTTGCGTTTCTTTACAATTTAAGGGTATTTACTAAAAATAGAGTTTCCAACTCGGATGTTGTTTCCATACAAACATACATACATATGTACTAGTGTTGGGAAGTATCGAGTACCTTTGAGGATCGAGTTCTTTGGTATCGATACTTTTAATGATCGGATATTTTTGAGAGTACTGAGTACTTTCTTTTAAATATGCACATCTTTGTAATATTTCAATGCGTAGTGTAGAAATTTCACAATCTGGCAGCACCTCATTCAAATTAGTATTGTACTTGAAAGCTATTGAAACTTCAAATTGAGTACAATCATTTCTGAATACCGATAAATGTAAATAAAACACAGTACTTTTAAGTATCTATTCGACACTTAATACTGAGTACATTTAATCGATTCTGAGAACAGAGTATTTTTTAGTACTGAGTACATTCGAGTTATTTTTTGAGTACTGAGTTCTTTGGAGTACTCAGTACCGATACTTTTAAAAATCGAGTACGGTCGATCCTTTTGAGAATCGAGTTCGGAGTACTTTTGGTATGGATACTGCCCACCACTAATATGTACATACAAATATTTTTATTAATCTTCAGCAAATAAAGATAATAAAATATTGAACAAAAAAATTTTTGTTTTTCAGGACTGCGTATGGTATGGCGTTTGCAACAGTGATGCGTATCAGCATAAGCAATATTGTGTTTACAATGGAACTGCGAAAGTTCTGCCTGCTGATGGATTGGAGCTACTTAAAGAAAGATGCAGTCATTTGCTCGACGGTGGCGTAACTGAGTTTTGTTGCGATAGCGAACAGGTATGTACATTTGTTGGAGACTTACAACGCACCACATTCTTCATTCGTCGTGTGTGTGTGTGCTATTAGCGTGCTATTTGCTAATTGTATCGTCATACATTTTTTTATCTCATTTAAGGTTACAATACTGAACGATAATATTAAATTGGCTGCGAATTTTCTCGAGCGCTGTCCGTCGTGTATGGCAAATCTTGTGCGTCATTTATGTGACTTTACGTGTTCACCCAAACAATCAGAGTTTACGAAAGTTGCTGAAACTGCTATCTCAGCGAATGGTGAGTTCAGTAGCAATATTTCTCGGTTTGTTAGGCAATGTCTCACTTAAATACTATTTATATCTATGTAGGCAAAGTTTACGTTAATGCATTGGATTTACATATAACTGCTGCATACACAAATAATACGTACAAATCATGTTCACAGGTAAGTTTTAGATACTTTTTTTTTTTAAACTAAATATTTAAGATTTTGATAAGAACTTACAAAAGTGTTAATGGCACTAATGGTGTTAATGGTATACATATGTAACAATGTATACATATGTAACATATGTTTTGCACAAAAATAATATAATAATAGGTCACTTAACGCCCTCTTATGTACAATATACAATAGTCAACACCCCTATTGTCATTAGAATGGTTAGAAAATATCTTGCAATACTAACTTCAAATGATTATATCTTTTCGGCCCCAGAAAAATCTTCACAAAAAACAATAATGTGCTCGAGACTGAAATTTTGTAAAGGCTACAGGAACAAGGGAATCAGATTTTGGAACAATGTAGGAAACGGTTGAACAAAAAAAAATATATATATGTATTAGCGTGGTCCTTCAAAATATCAACATCTAAATTTTGTATGGGGCACACGCATTTATTTTGTTCTACGTATAAAATAAAGACATACACGAAAGTTCAAATTTAAAAACTTTGAGGCCGCCACCAGGGTGTGAAAAAAAGTGATAAAAGTACGTTGCACTTTATTACTGATGCAGTAAAATATGTTCGAAGGCACCCGAGAGAAGAGCTGTTTTCTTAGTGCATCAAACTAGGCATAAAACTCCATCGGTTGATGTGCGGGGAGCTCTTCATTTTGTTGGAGGTTTTATGAGACAATATTTGACACAGAGAGTAACGACGAATATTTTTGTATGCAGTATGGTGGCCCGAAAACTTTCCTCCCTCAACCCTATCGAGGACGTCTGGCTAACCCTAAAATACCTCGTGTACCTCCGTAGTCAAATATTCCAGTTTTAAAAGAAAACATCATTGAGTTGTGGCAAAATGAAAGTATGCCTTATGCTAAAAAAATAAACTGTGTTCCAAAAATTTTAAACTACGTATATGCTATTTTAAGACGGGCTCATGGAAGCTATGTCCGTAAAAGTTATGTCGGTTACCCCTCAGTTAATACACGTCGAGACAGTACGCACTTTCCTGGGCCTGTCGTTAGTTGAGCTGGATGACAACGATTGGTAGAGTAGCCGATTTATGCAGGGATTATTAATGCTGCTACAACAACAGACCGAAGTGAGCAATATTGTTTGATAAAGAAGCGCTAACTTCCCACTACAAATGCTTTTAAATCATATGAACTTAAAATTTAGTAAGCGGCATTTTTTTTTTAATATTTTTCAATGTGACACCTTTATAAAAATATCAAATTTTGTTGCTGTAATTATTTGAACCGATTCCCACATCAAAATCGAAAGTTAAAATTCGAAGAAAAATAGGTACCGTAGATTTCGCACAAACGAGCTTAAATGTAATCAAAACAAAAGTGCATCTCTATCCTAAATAGGAAATAAAGGTTTTACTATGCAAACTTTATTCTGCATATATTGCTTCGTGATTGGAATGTGGTGGGATTTGTTGGCAACCTTACCTTGAAATTTGGTCACTGATAAATCCATTTAACCTCCTAAAGCAAAAATCGTATCATTACATCTTTTTACAAGCAAATAAACTAAACCCGTTTTCAGCCGAGATTATTGATACTAAGTGATACATGCTATGTATGTATGTATTTGTGTTTAAGCGCAATCGCAATCACAAATCGCAAAAGAGATATCAACTTCTGTTCCACTTAATTTTTTCATAATATTTATGTCTGGTCAAAGTTTTCCACTGAAGAAAAATAATTACATTGATTTATATATAGACAGTTAAAAGCAACGTAGTATATTAATATACGACGCATTAGAGCTAACCAATTTTATATGGAATAGTTTAAATTTATTTCCACTTTCGATTCGTAGGCAATTTTTGCTAAAGGGAACTAAAAATGCCAGATGATGGATCAAAAGTCCAAATCTTTGAATGGTATACCACCTTAATGTAAGCACATATGAATGCCTGTACATACATACATATGTGGTTATATACATATGCAAATATGTACGTATATATATTTATGCATGAAATTAAAATGATTACGAGCGCGTAATTGGAAACGTATGCCTTTAATTGCAAATAAAAAATATTTTTAACAGATTTTTATCACACATACATTGTATATAGGTGTTTTCCTCTGTACTTTGAACAAAGCTAAAAGCACTTAGTATGTATACTAACAAGGTAATTCCGGCTAAGATAGTAGTCTTTCGTAGGCCAAATGAAAGACAGATGGCAAGATGATTCGCATGATAAAAATATTTAAAGATAGTTCGAGAGAATTTTTTGTTATTCTAGCACAACAGTCTTAGAAAAAATGCTCTCTCTTTCCCCACTCGTGATCCGAGTTCGTGTCGTCGGGCGTTGGCATTTTTTCTTCTTTTTTCTAAGTTAAATTTTTTTCTTTTTTACACTAGTTTTCTTTTCATTTTTAGATTTCATTGTTTTAAAAAAGAAACGATATATTTTTTTAATTTCGTTAAATTTTTAGAAACTGACTTTGTTTTTTTTTTAATTTAATTGGTTTTTCTTTTGCTAGTTAATTTTTTTTTTAAATTTTTTTATTTTATTTATTGTTTTTGTCTTTTTTTTCAGTTAATTTTTGGGATCATACTGATCTTATCTTTTTTAATTTAATTTTCTTTTAATTTTAAGATTTTGTTTTAAAAATAAAAATATATTTTTTAATTGTATTTAATTTTTAGTACTATGTATTTTCTTTTCTGATTATTATTTTTTAATTAAAAAATAAAAAATGAAAAAAAGCAAAGATAAAAAAACTAATTTAAAGTTAAATAAAAAAATATATTTTTTATTTAACTTTAAATTAATTTTTTTTTTGTATTTTTGCTTTATTTTCATTTTATTTTATTTTATTTCCTTTTTTAATTTAATTTTATTTCATATAATAGTTTTTATTGTTTTAAAAGAAAAGTAAATATATATTGTTATTTAATTTGATTTTTTAAAAACTTATTGCTAAAAGGCGAACAGCATAACAATAGCAGATCTTTCAATTAGTCTTTCGTCGATAGATAGTGAAGGGCTTTCAAGATAGTTGCCAGAATTGACCATTTTCTTACGAATCACTTTTGTCTTTCGAAAGACTGGTGAGTGGAAAGACAGTTGCCAGAATTGCCCTGTAAATATATGTATGTAAATGTCAATAACAAATTAGGTTTGCGCACTTTTTAGTGAAGTGTAATAGCTGTACATTAAACCGTACCAGACTAAAGTTTGTTTCCCTTTTACATTTGTAGTTATACATATCTTCCGGTATTTACAGTCGGATCTTAAAGTATGATATATCGATGTTCTTGTCCCGAGGAGAAAATTTTTTTTTATTCCAAAGCTCATTGACCGCAAGAACCCCGTAAAAACCCACCATATCTCAGATCTTATCTCCCTAACGTACTACCCTAATGCCAGTAAATTAAAGCCTGCCAAAATCGTTAAACTTCTGCTAAGGAAGAACATATTTCGATTCCAGTAGAAAAAAAAAAATATTGCCGAATTTAGTTGTCAACGAAAAATGTGAAAAGGCGACCCCTATACTTGTGAGGTGGTACGGGTAATGTACATTAAAGATCAACAAGTATATCGAGATATTATATTCAATATGACCTATCTGCAGTTTTCACAAGAGTGAGATTATATAAAGATCCACCTTGGACTTAACCGTCATCCATGAGGTTTATGCTGACCTTGTATATAGTTTTTTAGAAGAATTAACAAATTAATTTTAAAGTTAAAATTGCATTCAGTGATGACAGTTAAGTCTCAGCTGGGTTCTAACATAAAAAAGTGTTTTTTGTAAAAACTGCAGATAGGTCATATTGAATATAAGCCCTAGATATGTATGTATTTATAAATGGAAAAAACTTTGTTATCTAAATTTTAGCTGCATATCTATAAGGCCTACATATCTATAGTAAAAATGCCCATTCATGTATTTTCTATTTTTTTAATATTTTCCCCCCACAGGTCTCTGTACCATCGACTGGCCAAAAGGCTTTGGATTTGATGTGTGGCAGTCATATGGCAGCGCGTTGTAGCCCAACAAAATGGTTTGACTTCATGGGCGATAAAAATAATGTTTATGTACCATTTCAAATTACCTATATACAACATGAAAATAAATCAACTATAATTGATGGACGTCGTCCTTTAGATCCACAAACTACACCCTGCAATGAAAAACTTGATGTAAGCTGCGCCAACCTACTTTCTAATGAAATATTTTCCAAAAACTTTTATTTATTTTCGAACTTTTCTTTTATAGAATAAAACTGCAGCCTGTGGTTGCAGTGATTGTGAAGCATCCTGCCCAGTACCGGTACCAGAGCCACCACGTCGTGAACCATTTAAAATTGCAGGATTAGATGCATTTGCTGTTATAATGACTGCGGTCTTTGTAGTAGGCACCATACTCTTTCTCATGGGCGTTTGCCTATTTCCCTCTAAGCGAAGCGAACGTAAGTTAATTTGTTTACGAAGAAAAATATTGGCGCATGCATTTAAATATAATCAAATGAGATCTCTCACATGGTGGGTCTGATGAAGGCAATTGCGACTGCATGCTTAACTCATATAAATTATTTTTTTTTAATATTTTCATACCTTTCTTTTTTTAATTAAATTAATACGAAATTTTAATGAAACTTTACGGTATTGAAAAAGTGAAAATGTTTTACGTCTGAAAAGGCAGGTAAGGCTAGCCTTACAATAAGGTAAACACATGCTATAGAAAAGAAAATTGGAGAAGAAAAGTAAAGTACATTAATACGGTCTATCGAAAGGAAATGTAAAAGTATTAAACAGCAGGATCTTGGCGGGTTCCAGAATTCCGATTCCTGGGAATTTCTCGTGCAGTAGGCCGCAACAGCCCCAAATGCTGAGATCGGCGCGGAAACGGAAAAATTCGGGTCATCGTCAACACTGCCACTAAAAGCAGCTGTTTTCGATTGACCGAGCAAAATGAGAATTCAAAGGTCTTACGATATTTATTACCGACCCTGTCTTTTCGAACGTCCACACTGTATTGGTGATTATTTGCTGGGATGGACGAGTGTCGCATAACCTTTGCGTATTACGCGAGATGCAGCCACTGAAGATTACACAATTTTCATAGGACAAATTAATAATTTGAGCGCGTTGTACCTTTGTAAAACGTTATATACATGTGCATTTATTGTGAAATGGAAGACCTTAGTAGAAGGTCTATTATGAATGACACTATCATTTCACAAATGTTAAATGTAAGTGCTTTGCTTTCAAAGATGCGAAATGGATAGCCCATATTATATGCAATTCGTTTTTTCAACAATTTCTTTATGCAGTGCCACAAATTGTGACTTTTTACTGCAACATAATAAACGTGGTATATGTACAAAATTTTCCTCCAGCCACTACCCAGATCTGAAGAATATCAAAAATAAGGAGACACGTATTTTTTTATTTTGAAATCGATTAATATTTACCTGTGCCGCCGGGGCTTTGAAGTTTCCCATGTATTTTACATGGGGAAAATACATTTTTTCGTAAAATTGCTATAAAATCGCTAAAAATAAATATTTTTTTTTTATCGAATAAGACTATATTTGCCTTCAGAAGTCTTCAAAAAATAACACTATGATGCTTATTTAACTTAAAAATATTACTAAGTGTGTTCCAGTAACCGATAATCCCATCTGTTATACACAAAAATTAGTTACCGCATCACATACGAACAGCTCACTGGATGTGCTTAATTCTTTTTTGCATTCCACTTGATGTTTTCTGTAGGTTTGTGGTAAAAAAATTTGAAAAATAGGATTGCCAAATATTAGAAAATTTAAAAATAAGTCAAAGGTCAATACAATATTTAAGTTTCCTTATCAAAACTAAAAGCGTTTAAAGATATTTACAAATATTTCTCAACGGGGTTGCTCCTTTCTAAAAAAATAGAACAATGATTATTAAAAATTTAAGCTTATTTAAAACTACAATATGGGTATCACACGAATGGTGTACGCATAAGCCTTGGACTAACATATTTTTAAATAGGGTTTCCACCTATCTGTTTACTAAGATGAAGTAATTATGTAAGTCAAGTGAAATGATGCAATATTCATTTTTGCACATTTGATAGTTTGACATGATATCGACGATATATCGCACTCATTTGAATTTTTTAGATAGGTGCCAACTCTATCCAGAAATATGTAGGGGATAAACTTAATTTTTTTTGCTTGAAACTCATATTTTACTTAACCGCATGTAGCATGATTTAAAAAAAAATTTTATTATAGAATTAAAGTATGTATTTTCGAAAACCTTTGCTGGGAGTGCATAAACTTTCAATTTGATACCCATATTGTGGCATTAAGTAAGCTTAAATTTTTAATAATCGTTGTTGAATTTTTTATAAAGGTGGCAGCCCCGTGCAAAAATGTTTTGAAATCTTTTCATCTCGCTTTTAGTTTGGATGAAGGAACTTAATTATTTTATTGAACCTTTAAATAATTTTGAATTTTCAGATATGTTTCTGGCAACACTATTTTTCATTTTTTTTTACCAAATCCCCATAGAATTAATCGAGAAGAATGCAAAACAAAAATAAACCAGCAAATGGGCTGTTCGTGCGGATGTGGTTATGAGAACATAAAATATCTAATGTTTGTATATAACAGATAGGATTATCGGTTATTAAAACACACTAAGTAAAATTTTTAAGTTAAATAAGCGTCATAGTGTTATTTTTTGAAGACTTCTGAAGGAAAATAGTCTTATTCGATCAAAAAATATTTATTTTTCAACGATTTTATAGCAATTCTACGAAAAAATGTATTTTCGCCATGTAAAATACTACATGGAAATCTTCAAAACCTCGGCGGCACGGGTAAATATTAACCGATTTCAAAATAAAAGTATTCGTGTCTCCTTATTTTTGATATCCTTCAGTTCTGGGGGTGGCAGCAGGAAAAATTAAAAAAGTAAATTTTCTTATGTATTTTTGGACCACCTTAAGGTAAAAATGTATTTGTCGAAAAGAGCATAGCGCAGACTACATCAGGGAAATAAGCATGCATATGTGCCTAAACATGATTTGAAATAAAACAACTGGAAATAACCATAAACTTTTGAATATATTTTTGTTTTATAGATGTAAATAGTAGTAGCCAAAAACAAAACATATCTTCAATATAAAAATCTAAATATAAGTATATGTGCATGCCGAAATATTTTAAATTTAACTTAACAAAACGTACTTCTTTGCTCTTTTAATTATTAATATGCTAACCTTTCTTAAAAAAAAGTTGGTTAATTCTATTCGACATGGAGTCCACCAACTGTTTCAATGGCAATGGGGTTATTTCATTCCACTTAACCAGCAAAGTTTCTGAATTGTTTAATGGTCTCTGACTGCCGACCATTCTTGCTCGAAAGTAGGTTCCACAAGTCCCCAATTGGGTTTAGGTCCGGTCTGACCGCTGGCCACTCAAAAACTGGTAATTGGTATATTTCTAGATGAAAGAAGATCGTTTGTGGTGCGTGCAGTATGTGTTGGTGCATTGTCCTGCTGAAAAGTCCAAAAATCTTCAGAGAGATTCCCAGCAAATTTAATAAGCTTTCCAGCATATGAAAAAGCTAAACAAATCATTAGAAAACCGCCGCGGTGATTGCGTCTATGGCGAGTTTGCAAGGTTGCCAGTACTTGTGCCAGCCAACAACAACAACAACCGTTTGTTTTTTTCGTCATAAAAAATTACGTTTTGGAAATCATTTGTTCAAAATTTCAACTTTTCAGCAAACGCAAGCCGTACGTTTATATGGTAGGGTAGCTCAGTAGCTTGGGTACAGATTCCCAGGACTCATATTTAACCGTTTTATTCTCTGTCAAGACTTGAGAGACTCTTATTCAGCTTAATTTGCTTATATAAAATGCCTATTTTTCGTAATATATATTTTAGTTTCTACTCATTACTACCACAAAACTAAATTAAATTGAAAATTTTATGGTCATTTACAGTTGTTTTATGTTATGTATGTTGATGCACATATGTACATATATTTAGGTATTTTTGCCGAACAAAATTATTGTTCGACACGTCTAAGCAAAGGTAATGGAGTTATATTTTTTTTCGCCAGCTATACAATCGCTAAAAGTAGAGCATTATTGAGAAGCCTCTTATAAAAGTTGGATACTTCGTACTTGCTTTTCGACCCGTCATCGCCATTGCTACCTTATTTTTTTTTTTCAAAGCGTAACCGTTCCAAGTAAAATATTTATGATAATTGTGTGATGACTTCGAAAAAAAAAAAATATCCTTATTAAGAAATAGTGAGGGGACGCCAAAAACGAAACTTCTGTAAAGTTGAATTCATACAAAAAAAAAAAAAGCAAGTGAACCTAGAATCCTTGTAGATACTGGCTAATTTATTTTGGCCACTACAAAGTTTTTAATGATATTAATACTCGTAATAGATATAATGTTAAGATAATTACGCTTTCAACTGCAAATTAACTAAACTGCTAAAGGTGATTTTGAAAATTCATTTCATATTTGAGAGAAATAAAATCGAGTGTTGCCCTTGGCCATACACTTCTAAATGCCGCTAATGCTTTAGCTTATACTATACTTTATTTTTTTCTTAACTAATATTTATGTATGTGATCTTCTTATGCATTGGTTATCTAGTAGGTGATGGTTTGATGAATAGTGGTGGGCTTTGTAGCGCCACAGTTAACAACCGATTTACTGGTGGACAAGTGAGTAACGAGTTTGCACCCGAGGAGGATTCCCCACTTCAATCACAACTGGCCAGTATGTTGAATTTGAAAGTTATGAAACAAATTTAGTGTTGTAGATATGATTGTGAAATCATGTTTCGAAATTGATTTGCTTTGTGTAAATATCTGCTGCTGTCCATCTATTTATATTTCAAAAACAGTTTTCGCAACTGTGTGTGTGTGTGTGTGTGTGTCTGCGTGCGTGTTTATGTGTGTTAATTGGTTTTACTTTTCATTTTCGTTATCGCTATAAACTGTAGAAATATTAATAACTGTAAAAGAGTTAGCGCTGTTAAGCATTTTACTAAAGGAAAAAAAAAAACGTTAGTTCCCATTTCATTGCATTGTAAGCACGCATCTTTAAAGAACGTCGTTAAATTTGTAAGTAGAAAAGTATTTTGCACTTTTTCATGTTTAAATTCTCCAAAAAAACCGTTTGAAATTTCCCCAAAAAAATTATACACACGAAGAAAGGCGCGCCTGTGTTTTTGTCGGCGAAAAAAGACGTGTAAAGATAATCTTACTAAAAAAGACGCTTAAGGAAAACTTCGGCGAAGAAAGACGCGTAAACATAGATTTATACCTGGCCAAAGACTGTCCCTTCAGCATCATTCCCTAAAAACTCTTTGGGGAATGTTACACCTGCAAACATAGTCGACCGCGAAAATAAGTATACGGGTCTTTCTTGGCCGTCAAATATTTTAACGCGTCTTTCTTCGCCGTCAACTATATTAAGAGTCTTTCTTCGCTGAAGTTTTATTTTTGCGTTTTTTTTCGCGGTCAACTTTTGAGCTTGCGCCTTTATTCGTGTCTAGTGACGATTTACAATAAATAACTCGCTGGTATAATAAAAAAAAAATTCTTTATTTATTCTTTTGTATATCGTAAATAGTAGGGCTGGGAGTTATAACCAAGTTTTTTAAATATCCGGATAATTTGAATATCTCATTAAAAAATCCGAACAAATGGATATTAACCGGATATCCGGATAACAAAATATAACATATATTAATCGAATATACGTGTAAAGGCGGTATTTTTAACACTGGAAAAGCTTTTTAAACCCGCGAGCTAAGAAATTCAACTTATGCCAAAAAATTAGCATTCGCTAACCAAATCGCGAGTATTTTATAATTTTACAGAAAATGTAAATATGTATGTTTATATGTAAAAATTAAACTGGTGAAAAAAATGAATCAGTGAAAAGCGAGCAGTCTTTTTTTTTTCTAAAAATGCGACTGAGATTTATTTGTAGTAGCGATCTGAATTTTTTTTATGACAAAAATTTTGATCTGGTAACAATTTTGAACGGAACGGACTTACTTGAACAAATTTCTCAACTCGTGAGCTGAAAATTACAATCGGGACAAAAAATAAGGATTCATTAACCAGATTGCGAGTACTTTATAATTACCTATACATATGTATATTAGGGTGCATCATTCACTCATTCATTAAAAAAAATAAAAATCGGTACAGTTTTTACATTGGTATTATAAAATTTATTTCGGAAGATTTAGTGAGCTGCACCGATTTGAAAATACCTTCCAAAATCGAGTATTCTATAAATATAATATATTACATATTGGGGCATATTCTTATTTTCATACGAATCGAAAATCATGAAATTTTCCTATCATTTTCTATACAAAAAT
The DNA here is from genome assembly GCF_013731165.1 of Rhagoletis pomonella. NCBI lineage: Eukaryota > Metazoa > Arthropoda > Insecta > Diptera > Tephritidae > Rhagoletis > Rhagoletis pomonella. The sequence continues at coordinate 81,118,187 of NW_023458557.1, forward strand.
TTCAAATTTTCGATTCGTACGAAAACAAGAGTACACCTGGTTAGTTACATAATTAGTTTAAATTTTTATTTTTTTTCTAAAAAAATCAAAAAATAACGACATTTTTAAAGGATTTTCAAATCGATTTAGCTCACGGAAATCTTAATAATTTTGCATTTTGGCGGAAGTCTTTAAATACAATAAATTTTAAAGTTCCGGTAGAAAAACCACAACTTTCCTTTGGAAATGCACCTCAGTGTACATATATAAAACAAGAATTTTTTCTAGCTCGTGGACTTAAAAAAAATTTTCGAAAGACTGTTGTAAATTTTCCAATTCGCGTGTTAAAAAATTAAACTCGTGCCAAAAAAAAAAATAATTAGTGACCCAAATGCAAGGAGTTAATTTTTTTTAAGAAATTAAGTATATTTAAACTCATGAAATGACAAAAAACAACCATGATGCAGAGGTGATATAGGTTTGATGCTATCAAATTATGGACTTTCACTTGTCAAACTCTTCTTCACTCCAAAGTGATTTTTTAATAGTTGCTAATTCACTACTTACTACTAAATACTAACATTTACAAATACTAAAAAACCATTTTCCCCTCTTAATTAGAAAACTGATAATTAAAATCTCCAAGACTTCAACAATTAATTGCACAATTAAGTATGTAGTTTGAAGATGCTGACGAAACTTTCACACTGCTCGTTATTAAGTTTTATTTTCTTCATATTCTCTGCTAATAATGTATCAACTCACTTCAAAGCTTCGCTATTTGTGTGGAATTTTTTTTTAACAACTTTTCCTTTAATTGGGTATATATGAAATTTATTTACAAATTTTGTATGCTAACACTTTCTTCTCTAATTTTATTTTTTTGTAGATGATGAAAATGAAGTCGACGGTGCTCAGGCACAACTTGATGAATATGAAATTGGTTATTTTGAAAATCTCGGCGCTAAAACCGAAAAGTGTCTCGAAGCCTTTTTCACAGCTTGGGGCAAATTCTTCGCTAAACGTCCAAAAATTACGCTAATCGGTGGCATTTGTTTTGTCATAGCCATGGGTTATGGTATCAAGTTCCTGCATATCACTACCGATCCAGTGCAATTATGGGCTTCGCCACAATCAGAATCACGTATTGAACGGGAATTTTTCGATTCGCATTTCCAGCCCTTCTATCGCATCGAACAGGTGAGTGAGTGGATGGATTGAAGAACTTTTTTGATGTGTATTGCGTGTTAATAATTTTCGAAGGAAAAAATATAGGTACACGGGAGTTTTTCCAAGACAAAAATAAAAGAACCCCGCATAAATAAAATGTGGACAGAATATAATTTTTAAAATTTTGCGAGTAATTCGAATATTGTAAATATCCTAGAGCGATTCGAAAAAATATAACTTGAAAAAAAAAGTTTAGAAGAAAATAATGTAATAAGCTATTCGAAAACGCTCGTGAAATGAAAAAAAATAATTAAAATATTTTGCGAGCAAAGACTTAAGATAAACAAGTAAGAAAGTCTTAAGTTCGGGCGGAGCCGAACATTAAATACCCGGTGCAAGTATTAAATATATGTTTTTTCGAAACCTACCGCTAGATGGTAAGCCGGGGTGTATCAATTTTGAGTAAATTAGCGTCCTTAAATTTCGAAATATTGAAGTTTCAAGCATTTATGAAATTTACCGTTATATCAAAAGCGGCCGTAATTTTAGCCCGATTTCAATAATTTTCAACGTTTTGCTTTTATGTGGCAAGCACAATAAAAATAACGAGTTTGGTACAAATTGGTAGAACGGTTGCCGAGATACATATGATACAGATATGTGATCATAAGTGGGCGCTGCCACGCCCATTTTCCAAAAATTTTACCCTAAGCGTATTTCTTGGTAAAGAATTGTTGCAAGCATCAATTTTTAATAAATTAGCTTAAAAATTTACTGATTTTTCGAAGATTTTGTATATCTTTAAATTACCGTTATATTGGATGTGGGCGTGGTTATTGTCCGATTTTTTAAATTTTCGGTCATTTAGTATGCTGTACCAAGGCCCAACAACTGTGCCAAGTTTGGAAGAAATTGGTGCAGCGGTTACCAAGATATACACCTGTAACCATAATTGGGCGTGGCTGCGCCCATTTTTTAAAAATTTATAATATTCTTATTTTTCGTCTGAAACACACAACACTGTGCACAAGTGCGCTCGGGTATAAAAATGTCATAGAAATTATAATTTCGCCTAAACCGATTCGGACAAAAGAAAATTCGGGAATCATAAAACGAGGAAAAAACTATAAAAGGTTTAGAAAAAATATAAATTTTGCTATCAATTCGAGGGTAGAAATCATTTTAGATCACTTCGAAAAATTAATTATAAATAAAAAAATAAAAATAAAATGAATAAAAGAAATTAAGTTCTAAAAGTAAAACTTAAAGCTTCGAAAGATAAAAATTAAAGTTCAGGAGCAGTTCCAGAGTAAAAATCGCTTTGGAGTGATTCGAAAAAAGAATAATTCGTGAATACGAAGTACAAAAATAAAGATTTCGAAAGAGAAAGTTAATATTAGTTATACGAAAACCGCTCGAGAGCGATTCGGAAAAATATTGTACATCTTACATCAAATATACTTCTTTGATATTCCAGATTATAATCCACGCAGTCGATTTGCCCGATATTATGCACAACACCTCTAATGGTCCACTGCATTTCGGTCCAGTTTTTGACAAAACTTTCCTCACGCAAGTACTCGAGTTGCAGGAAGAAATTATGAATTTAGGACGGAAGGAAAATGGCACAGTATTGGAGGATATTTGCTTTTCGCCTTTGTCAAGCGAGGGAACAAAGAAGGATAGTTCGCAGTGTATTGTGCAATCGATTTGGGGATATTTTGGCAATGATGTCGAACGTTTGGATGAAACCGATGAGGATGGCGATTTCGAGGTAATCTAGGAGTGCATAGAAAATGTTTGATTTTTCGCATACACAATTCTTTAGCAGGAATTTATTTATAAATCATGATACAATTTTTGGTGTTTTTTTTATTATTTTATATAATATTTGATTTTTCGATTGCCCTCAACCGATAGTCTGATTAAATTTGATCGAAATATCAAAATAAATACGAGCATGCATATACACACATACATATAACCGAATAAATTTGAATCAAGTTATAACGAGTAAATCCATAATAACAACCCATATGTCCCCTGCTAAAGATGCTTTGTTTTCATTTCGCATTTATTATCTTTACTTTCGCAGATAACTTACTTGGATGGCTTGTATCAATGTACGCGGAATCCGTACCTTTGTCTGGCCCCCTATGGCGGACCAGTAGATCCAGCTGTCGCCTTGGGTGGCTTTTTGCCGCCTGGTGAACAACTTTCCGGCGATACGAAATACGAGCGCGCAAATGCCATCATTCTCACATTCCTTGTTAACAATTATCATGATAAGAGCAAATTGCGCCCTGCATTGGAATGGGAGCAACGTTATGTGGAGTTTATGTTGAATTACACAAAAACTCGCATGAGCAAACATATGGATATTGCCTTCACTTCGGAACGTTCGATTGAGGATGAATTAAATCGCGAGTCGCAGTCCGATGTTATGACAATACTTGTTTCATACTTAATCATGTTCGCTTACATTGCCATTTCATTGGGGCATGTGCAGGAGATACGTCGAGCGCTGATCGATAGTAAAATTACATTGGGTGTTGGTGGTGTAATCATTGTGTTGGCATCCGTAGTGTCTTCGGTAGGCGTATTCGGCTACATTGGCGTACCAGCAACACTTATTATTGTCGAAGTTATACCATTTTTGGTTTTAGCTGTGGGAGTGGATAATATCTTCATATTAGTGCAGACTTATCAGCGCGATGCACGTCGCGCCGATGAAACACACGAGGATCATATTGGTCGCATTTTAGGTCGCGTTGGCCCATCAATGTTGCTGACTTCGGTTAGTGAAAGCTGCTGTTTCTTCCTTGGTGGACTCTCCGATATGCCTGCGGTGAGGGCTTTCGCTTTGTATGCTGGCATGGCGCTGCTTTTCGACTTTTTACTACAAATTACCTGTTTCGTCAGTCTGCTAACACTCGACACCAAGCGGCAAGCTGAAAATAGATTGGATATTTTCTGCTTTATACGTGGCAAGAAAAGCGACGCTCTACCAAACACTGTGGGTCTACTGTACAAGTTCTTTAAAAGTGTTTATGTACCATTCCTAATGCAAAAGACTATGCGTGTCATTGTTATGATTGTCTTCTTTGGTTGGCTATGCAGCAGTGTTGCTATAGCGCCACGCATTGAGATCGGTCTCGATCAGGAGCTGTCAATGCCGCAAGATAGTTTTGTGCTACACTATTTCAAAGCGCTTAACAAATACTTGAGTATTGGACCACCGGTTTACTTCGTTTTGTCATCCGGCCTGGACTTTTCCAAAACATTCCATCAAAATCTCGTTTGTTCCGGGAAATTTTGCAATGATGACAGTGTACTAACGCAGGTTTACCTAGCCAGTCGTCGTGCAAATGTGACCTACATTGCGCGTCCTGGCTCCAGTTGGATTGATGACTATTTTGATTGGAGTCAGTCGTCAAGTTGCTGCAAATATTTCCCCGAAACTGGCGATTTTTGTCCACATCAGAGTAAGTTTCCATTGGGTTTGTTTTAGCATTATCAATGCACAGGAATATTTAAAAGATTAGTTCCGTTTTTTTTACTGATTGCTTTAAAAATCGAAGGACGTGGATGGCGTATCCGAATGTTTGATTTATTTATTTATTTTTTTTTTTCATTTCCATTTCCAGACACTGCCTGCTCCAGCTGTGTAATCAACAAAACTGAAATGCAACGTCCTACAGCGCATGATTTTGGCAAATATCTAACTTACTTCCTACGCGATAATCCTGACGATAGTTGTGCTAAAGCTGGTCACGCTGCTTACGGCAATGCTGTACAATATAAAACTAATCCAAGTACAAATTTGTCAACCGTCGAAGCATCCTATTTCATGGCTTACCATTCCATATTGAAAACATCAGCTGACTACTATGAAGCGTTACGTGCCGCACGCAAAATCTCCGCCAATGTAACAAATATGTTGCGTGGCCGCTTAATGTCACAAGGCGTGCCGCTCGAACAAGCGCTTGATGTCGAAGTATTTCCATATTCGGTGTTTTACGTATTCTACGAACAGTATTTAACTATGTGGCCTGACACACTACAAAGCATGGGCATTTCAGTGCTGGCGATATTCATTGTCACTTTTGTTTTAATGGGTTTCGATATACACTCATCGTTGGTGGTGGTCATAACGATAACAATGATTGTTATAAATCTCGGTGGCATTATGTATTATTGGAATATTTCGTTGAATGCTGTATCGCTGGTGAATCTGGTAATGGCTGTTGGTATCTCGGTAGAGTTTTGCTCGCATCTGGTGCACAGTTTCTCAATTTCAATGGAGAAAACACGTGAGAAGCGTGCAGCGGATTGCCTCACTAAAATGGGCAGCTCCATATTCTCTGGCATTACGCTGACTAAATTCGGCGGTATTTTGGTTTTGGCTTTTGCCAAAAGTCAAATTTTTCAAGTATTTTATTTCCGTATGTATTTGGGCATTGTTTTGATTGGTGCTGCTCACGGACTCATATTCCTGCCGGTGCTTCTCAGCTATATTGGTTAGTGATCAAAAATCAAATATCTAACAATATCAAAAATGGTTTGTTTTTGATATTTAACGTTTTTGAACTAATTCTTATTTTATGCTTTCGTTTCTTTCTTCGTTTTTTTTTTCTTTATAAATAGGCGCTCCCATTAACAGAGCCAAGCTGGTCAATTATCAACGACAGGCGTATAAAGTGCAAGAAACATCACTATCTACGGTAAGATTTGTATAGAAATCAGTTTGATTTGTGTTTATAGTTTGAACGTGATGTATGTATGCACCTTAAATAGGCGTGTAACCTGAACAATTTTTTTGGTAGGTCTTTCAGTCAGAATTTGAAGCACCAGCATGAGGAATTGATTAATGCTATAAACCAGGGTTGGGCAAGCAAAGAGTGCATTTATTATATTATACTTACACGGGATATTATGACTTTGTTAACCTCATAGCAACCTAAAGGAATGTCTCAGAATGAAAAGACTGATTAAGCCGTTCGTGGCTCCGTTCTTTTGCGTGTGCCCACGATAGCTATATAAATGCACGGGTATGTCAGAACAAGATACATTACGAGCTGAAAGGTCTTTTGCATCTCTAACGAGAGTCCCTAATCCAGTATGTCCAAGGCACATTCGGCTTCCCTAGTGAATCTTAAAAGAGCACTAGGAGTATAATTCCTTATTTGTGGGGCTTGACTAATGGAGTTTTGTAGTCAGTTAATCTTTGTCTAGCTAAGGCTGTACGAAAGTTTCTTCGTCTTCGAGGCAGATCTAGCATTCCGACTCGCCGATAACATGTTTTCGGCGCATATGAAAAATTTCAGAAAGTGGCGATGCCTCCGAGCACTTCTTATAAAATATTCATATGTCGTTAACCACTTAACTGATTTCTCTGAAATTTTGTGGATATGTTGAGTTTTATGAGTACTTTTTCTTAGTAAAAATCTCAAAAATAGGTACTTTAATTTCAACTAACTTTTTCTATGTAATTCATACCTAACTATTCTTTCTATTTATTAAAGACGTGATGCGATTCGATAATTTACCAAAGATACGAATGTCCATCAAGTCCAAAAAACATCATCCAATCAACACAATCAACAAGTTTATTAGCATTTTTTCATCAATATATAAGTAGGGCGTGTCTCGATGGCGCAGCGGTGGAAGTATGAGTAGCGTAACGGATTCTGATATGAAAATCAATAGCATCGTCGTCGCCAGTCAAAAAATATGGAAAATGCCAACGGAGAAGAGTGGAGAAGCAGAAGCGAAACTTTATTTGCACTTGTAACAGTTCAGGATATATATAAAATATAGGGTACAAAGGAAATATGTATATGTAAATGTATGTATGATTTTTTATCTAATTTATCATCGAAAGCGAATGTAACAAAAGAAAAAAAAAAACAACGTGTATGTAGTAGATGAGAAAGACAGAACGAACCGACAATTTTTCATAGTAATTTTCACAATTAGCTGATCGAGTGAAGATGTTCGTAAAAAAGGCTCTTGTAAAAGAAAGCAACAAGCACCAATATTTACCAGCCTAAATCGAACTCTGTGATAAACTTAGATACAGGAAATAAATGACAACACACAAAAAAAAAGCAAGAATAAATAAATAAAACCATATTTGTATTAAACAAAGAAAAAATCAGATATACAACATTTCCATAGACTGGTGAACTGAATAGCTTTTGCTGGAAACTAGAATGTGTTACTGAGTTTAGAAAGCCTCTAATATTTTTTTGTTTGGCATATTTATTCACACACATACATACATAATAATAATAGTGCATTTTTTAATGTACATTGTCTACAAACATAGCATACACTTAGCATTTATACAAATTGTTTTTTCGAATATTGCTTTGAAGCGAATGGAAATTAATTTTTAACACGTCTCCTTTTTGGCATGTTTATGAAATTTTGTATACAAGTATGTTTATAATTTTTGTATACATTTTAGCTTACCATATTTAACTATTTTAGTGTACTGCAATTTCAGAAAGGCCTTAGAACTTTTTCCATTGTAGGTTAAATGCACTTAATTTCATTCTAATAAAAAGCGCATGCAATATTAGCTGAAGCTGCGTGGTAATCGACTTTATATCTTTTTAAACCGTTATTCGATAGACTGAGTTTTTAGTTTCTATGTAGCTTTCATATTCGAACATTGTCAATGAAAAATCTTGGTTTTGTTTTGGTTTTTTACGCATAATTTTGTATTGAGTTGTTTTCGAATTCCTTTTGGAATGATTTTAATTTTCGTGTGTTAAAAAATATTAAAACTGTGCTTCAAGTTAACTAAATTGTCCATGGAAAATTAATGCTTGTAAACACTCACTTAGGAAAGTTTTCGATTAGCGTTAGAAAAATGAACATTTTAGATTTATGAATCAGCTACATAAAGAAAATAAACAAAATTTTATTTTATTACAAAAACTTATGGATTTATTTGTACTGTAGTTGTTTTAAGTAGAATCATCTTAGGGTACGTACATAAAAAAGACCCGGTTGTTGTTTACACTGAACAAGATGCACCGGAGCTTTTCGCAGGGAATTGGCTGCAAATTTGTATAATTGAAAAAGCTTGCTGTATGAACACTTTCGTATATGTATGTGCATAAATAACTACAGTAATTTGAAGCTTTCATTACGCTCGGCTTGACTCCGCTTCCTGTGTGTATGTACCCTTAGGCACTCCGCACATTACGCGCCTAATCATAGTAGAGTAATTGTTTCGTCATGCCGAAACGAATGCATGACGACTCAACTTCTGCACACTTGTGCGCCCTGCATAAGCCCTGCTGGCACACACATAACACATTTTCTGGCCGATCTTTCTCACTAATACACTTCCACAAATATTTCGGCTATAAAATATTGCTTAAACGCTTATGGTTTAATACAATTGGGACGAATTTTAGCACAAAATCATCATTTTTCAATTATTACCTATTGAAATGTAAACTAATTTTTATTTCCAACACAAAAAAGTAAACAAATGCCGATTTAAAAACGACCAGCACCTTACAATGGGCGCGTTTCTAAGACGCAACTGTTTACCTCAACTGTTTCTGAAATGCTGTCAACTATAGAGTTCAACAGTTACGTCTTAGAAACGGTATGATACATAAACTGAGAAAACATTTGTAAACAAGCAAAATTAAATAAAACAGCATAAAAAAAATATTAAGCCAAAAATATGTATAGCACAGGATTTATAATGGAGTTTTTCTTATTTTATTTTTAATATATGTATTTGCACGTGTGGTTTATTTTATTAACAGCCAGTTTCGCCAGCAATTTACAGACAATTTTTTTTTTTTTAATTTGAATTTTCTATGAAAACTGACGGAGGGGAAACATCATTTTTGACTTAAATAAATTGTTGACTTCATGTAGCGAAATAATTTTATGATGGAAAAAATGGTGTAAAGTTGCCAACCGTTGAGCTGAGCGGAACTACTCAACTGTGCGTTTCTGAAACAAACACTTAACAGTTTAGCAACAGCTACGTCTTAGAAACGCGCCCAATGTTTGGGCGCTTCGATTCGTGAAGCTTTAACGATTAGGCGAAAACATGATTATGAATCATAATATACAGAGCTTTATTGAAATACATGTGTTCGGTATAAAAGCTTCATTACACTACTATGACTAGGCGCTTCATATGCGGAGTGCCTTAGATTTGCTCGAAGGCCTTCAAAGTTCTAGGAAACTCAACACAAACAAAATTTTTTAGTACTGTTATAGCGTTTTCTTTTCTCGAAATAATGTTGCATTTATTCTGCCCTGCGCCAGGGCTGTCAGGTTTTCGTGTTCTTTTCTCAGCATCTTCACATGCATATTGCGTGCTCTTTCTTTAAAATGTTGCACTGTGATAATGTTGCCACATAAGAAGGTGACATTTTTTTCGAGAAAAGAATACGCCATTAGTATATATACAGCCAGTCAAAAAAGTTTAGGTACAGCGAATTTTTTACAATACCGGCAACTATTTTTTAAATATTTTATTTTTCGCAAATTTCTTTATAAAAATATGGTTAATTCTACGACAAAAACCCCAAAAATCAGAGTTCCAAACCTCATGCAATGTTAAAGGAAATTCTGCAAATTTTCATGCAAATATTGCACTTCTTATTTATGCTCTTTAGAAAAAAGTTAGTGCGCCACTTTTTAGCCCATTTAATTTTATTATAACAAAGTGGAAGTTTGAGGTAGCTAGGACTTCCCACTGACTTTTAGCAATTTTTTTTTGAAGGTGTCGCTAATTTTCTACATATAAAATAATGTGCAATATTAGAATTGAATTTTCCAAAATTATCTTTAATATTGCACAATGCTTGGAACTCTGATTTTTGGAGTTTTTGTTTTAGAATTAACCATATTTTTATACAAAATTGGAGAAAAATAAAATATTTAAAAAATAGTTGCCCATAACGCACCTAAACTTTATTGACTGACTACATATGTATGTATATAAGATATATGCAAGTATTGTTTTTATATTTCTTAGTAAATTTCACTCTCATATTTAGTTTTGGTATTTATTGGTGCTTAAGCACTACATACATATGCATCGTATGTTGAAAAGTTTAAAAAACAACAACAACAAAAACTGTGAATATTAGCAGCGAGAGCAAATAAAGTATTAAAGGGTTTAGAAAATATATTTGTATTATATTTATTAGTTAAAAATTTAATGTGGCCTTCTTTAATTGAAAACAAAAAAAAAAACTAGAAACAACACGAAATGAATATAAACAAAGACTACTATGAATTGGAAAATATTATGAATGAAACTGCAATGTGTAAAAATATAGTAATAATAATAATAATAATAATAATAAAGAAAGATCTTAAGAAGACAAGAGAAGAAAATGTTGTTTGTAAAATGTATGTATTGTAAAAACGTGTAACGAGAAGTAACAATAATTAAAAATAAATAAAAAAAAACCAAAAACGAATCAAAACCGAAAAGTGAAGTTACATAATCACACAGACAAATGCATACACACCACGCATTCATACACAATATGACGCATAATCATAGTTAAGAAAAAGTGGGCTCTAACTGAGTTAGCGCATAGATTAAGTTTATTATAGTCGTGCTAGTGCTTGCTTTTTCACTTACGAGTCGACTCGAATGTTAGAGAGTGACAAAAAACTGTTAACTATGGCTAGCACTAAATCATTAGTCTTGTTTGTTTTTCGCATATATGTCGTAATTTTGTGAACATATTTGTGAAAATGCCTTTTATGAATAACAATAAAACGGAATTTCGGAATTTTAAAGAATGAAGAATTATTTAGATTTTCGTAATAGCAACGAAAGAAAAGTTTATTGCAGGTAAATCTTGGACAAAACGCCTATTTCATAATTTTGCTTCTTTAAAATTACGTTTCCAATTCCAGCGGCAAGTTCGAAAACGTCTTGTCTCGGAAAATTTTTCAAAAATTATTTAAGAATTTTATTGAAAAACACCCTATCTCGGAACTGGTTTGAAGAACGCCCTATCTCAGAATTCGGTTCAGAAATAGGGCTTTTTTGAATTGGCAGCTGAGATAGGGCGATCTTCCACCCAGGTATCGATATGTTGTTAAAATTGGCCTCGCCGTAGCTTATAACCACAAAAAATTGAAATATCATCAAGGTAGGCACGTTGACATAAAACATCTAATCTACTGCTTTTGTAATAGAATTTTGTGTTAGAATATAGTACCAAACTGACTAGGGATACACATGAAAACCTAGTGGTATTACTCTTAACTAAAGTTGGCTCTAACTGAAGACTATGATTATGCCCCAATAATATTTTTATATGTAATTATGATACAAGCACACATTCAAATAATACCAACCGATATGTGTGGGTGTATCTATTAAACTTTTCTGTATGGATTCGTATACTGTGTAGATCTACACTATATATACATACATACATACATATATACGTATATTTAGTAACACTTCTCTACATAAATGAATGTTAAACATGAATGACAAATGTGTGTGACAAATATTTAGCTGAAATGGATTTATCAACTATGGACTAAGGAGTTGTAAAGGGAAAAAACCTATTTAGTTCCTGGTATACTGACTACGACAGGTCTTAAAATGCAAAAAAAAATGTCTTTATTATATAATATAACTTGAGAAGTATGTAGATATATTATTGAAATAAAGAGTTCGTAAATATGTGAATTGTGCAACCTTTTTATTATGTGAAATGAAATTGAAAACTAAGTATACACGAGTGGGTGATCAATATATGAGCAATCAGTTGTATGGAAGCTTTAAGTTATAGTGGTCCGATTTTGACGGTTCCGACAAATGATTTATCTATATATATATATAGATGTGAATGTCTGTTTGTTTATTATCTTATAACTTCTGAACAGCGGCACGGAATCGCACGAAACTTTGCACACTTATTTGCTTTTACCCCGGGAAGGTTATAGGCATAGAGAAAAATGGGCAGCACTGGAAAACAGGGCGTGGCACCTCCTATACTAACTAAAATTTTCATGTTGTATATCTCTTGAAATATTTGTGGTAGAGCATTTGTGCTGTCGATATAAATAAAATTAATTCCATACTCATGGGAAAAAATGGGCGGTATTGGAAAAGGGGGCATGAATTATTTAATCAGCTCTAACTTCGTAACCGCAAGTCACATGAACTTGAAATTTGGTATGCAAACATATCTATGGTAGATGCATATCTCAAAGTATATATAAATGAGTTTGTAAAAGGGGGCGTGGCAGATAACATAGGCGTGGAATTTTTAGTCAGTCATAACTTCGGAATCATAAGTCACATGAACTTGAAATGTGGTATGCGGACATATCTATGGTAGGTGCTTATAGTAAGGTATATATATAAATGAGACTGTGAAAGGGGGCGGCAAATCCCAAAGGTGTGGAATATTTTACCAGTTATAACTTCGGAACCATAAGTCACTTTAATATGACATTTAGTATGCAGACATATCTGTAAAAGGGAACGTGGATCATTTCATAGGCGTGGAAGTTTTATTCAGCCATAACTTCTGAAAAGTCACATAAACTTGAAATTTGGTATGCAGACATATCTATGGTATATAGGTGCTTATAGTAAGGTACGCTTTTGATTTTGAAATTTTAGCAAAAGTCACTATAAACAATTTATGAGATTGAAAAAGAAAACGTACCACATTAGGCTGGGCCAATTTTGTATGGGGGAAAATAAAAGGCATTTGATCGTACTGTAATAGTAATATTATGTTGACTTAGGTCTAAGCTAACAATAATTCTCCACGAAAGATTAATTTAAAACATATCTTTAGCCTGCGCAATTGATTCAAACTGTATGAATTTGGAAAATTAAACTTTGGCTGGTAATATCTAGGGAATGCGCTAAGTGTTATAAACTAGACGATATATCAAGTGAAAGGTTATTAAATTTAGTATCTCACGTATATATATCATGTTTCAATAAGACTACAAGTTTTCGAGATATTTAGAAAACCTTACAAAAGCAATGACTTTCCCGGATGAGTTTTCAATTCTTTATAATTTTAATAACCAAGTGAAAATGAAAAAATAGACGTGATTTATTTCGAAGATTTTTCGGTTTTCGGATGTTTATATAATATTTAAAGGACCATGGACTTCGTCACGCCAATTTCGTCAGTTGTAAAAATTGTGGTAAATGAAATTAAATACGGATGTCCAAGATTAGGAATCATTTGATTAGTAAATTGTAGTTTCAAACACAAACATAAGTTCATATATTAACTAAATAAAATTTAGGTGAGCAACGCCCATTTAAGTTCATTTATGTATTCTTGAAAATTGGAGTGGAATGGTTTCATAAGTCACCGAAGAAGTACATTTTTCGCGGGTTCTAAACTCACCGTTATACGAAAGTAGGGGCGTGCAATAACTATTTACCGTGACCGTATTGACCGTAGCTAAATGCACTATCCTCTTGGGACTCTCCAGTTGGAGATATAGGGCCGGTTCGAGGCACGTAATAAAAGCGGCATTACTGCCGTACTAATGAAAAATGGCAACATTGTTGCAACTGCCCAACTGATAATACATTGCTAGAAATTCATACAGAACGCAATACTTTAATAATTCGCGCAATACTGCGGTTGTGATTGCAACTCGAACAAGCCCATAGCTTTGCATTCAACTTGAACGGTTCAAGTCATGGCACACTTTTCGATTGCTTATATTTCGAAGTTATTTATACAATTTAAGAAAACATTTTGTCGAAAAAAGACAGAGATGCATCTCTTTTTTTCGACATAACCTTGACAAATATTACTCGATCCGTGTGTAATATTTACCAAAGTGATGGCGAGACTGATTTGTGATAACAATATGATAAAAAGCGTTCAGATTAAAATCAAATATTTTAAAAATAATAAAAATGTTGAACGAAAATTCCTGTGAACTTCATTTAATTGCAATTTTTGTATTGCATGTATAAATAATAAGTAAACTAATTAGCGTTTGTGCAATTTGTGCTAGTTCAGTGTTTCCATATTCATTTGCATAAATGAAACTTTTCCACGGCGATGGAAAATTAAGGTTTTACCCCCAGAGATACACGGTTTGAAAAATTGGATTTGTATGGAAGATGCCACACTTGATATATCGAAAATATTATCAGCCTATAACAATCCTTAGGAAGTCTGCAATATGTATCCAAAATTTCAAATTAGAAAAAAAGGATCCTATGTGCTAGTCTAGGAAAAAATACCTACGTACGAAAATTTCAAGCAAATCGTACCATACATAGGATGTTTTCGAATAGATCGGTCCCTGGTCCACTTACCGAAAAAAGGGATCATGTATGTTAATCTAGACAAAAAGCTACCTACGTGCCAACTTTAAAGCAAATCGGACCATATATACGATTTTTTCGAATAGATCGGTCCCTGGTCCACTTACCGGAAAAAGGTAAATTATTTTTGGCCTATGACATGGTGGTTGCTGAAAGCTATTTATATACAAAATTTCAAGAAAATCGGACCAGCCGTTCGTGAGATTACCTGTTACAAAAAAATGACTTCTCTTTATATAATTAGTATAGATGAGTGTCGTTAAAATCTAATAAAAACCCCAGCGATTGCGAGGAAGACACAGTTTGGGAACGGTTTAGTGATTTGCCCAATGATTTCGGACTATGGAAGATTCCAAAGGGGTCAGGTGTGACTTTTTACGAAGTTTGAACTGTGTTCTTTCTAGTGAGATGAATATCCCTAACCTAAAAGCAGTGAGCAAAGAGCTAAGCGACTCTATTACATATGTACATACATACATATAAACATCTCTGCATACCACATTAGGTCAAATGATTACTTTTTCTGTGCGAAATTAATAGCCGCTAAAATATAGCATTATTTTAATGTAAAAGGATGGAAACCGTTAAAAAAAGTGTAAAATCCGTAAATATAACGTAAAAATCGTGACTTGGCTTTCGTAAAACAGACTTTTTTATGTTCAAATGATGAGTATATGTGTTTAGGT
>NW_023458557.1:81133379-81163004 GCF_013731165.1 Rhagoletis pomonella
GGCCCTGAACGGCATTCACAGGGAATCAGTCTCAAGTTATGTAGACTCCCGCCCTGTGAATGCCGTTCTAGGCACACAACCACCGGACGTGGACGGGACAGAACTTTGTCTGCCTCGCGAGACCCGAACTACAATAGCCCAACTTCGCTCTGGCTATTGCAGCAGGCTCAACTCCTACTTGAGTAGAATCAACGAGGATGTGCCCAACCAATGCCCGGCATGTTGAGAGTCGCCGCATGACTCCCGGCACCTCTTCACATGCCCTGAGAACCCCACTCAGCTAACGCCCCTGTCCCTATGGACAGCCCCTGTGGAAGTCGCACACTTCCTGGGCCTCCCCCTAGCTGAAATTGACGACAAGGTTGATGGATGAACCGCCCCGAGCGGGGCTTAGTAGCCGCTACAACAACAAAAAGGACATACAAAAAACAAGGTAGTTCCATTGTCACTTTTTCGTCGCCATATTAACAACCTGGCAATTAAGCAGATTGTGACATTTCGTGCTACCATACCCAATATCTAAAATACTTAAAATTTTCTTATTAATGTTTTGTCGATTTAAAAATATTTTGTTCTTAAGCATAGCATAATAGGAAATAAACACGAAAAAAGTGTGAAATTCCACATTTCCTTGAAATATTTTTGCAACATGAAGCTAGCAACACAATTTTCATGACATTTTTAAATACACATGTACATTTTAAATTGTGTGGAAGCTGACAGTTTATAGAATTCAGTAGCGACGAAAATTACGGAGGGGTTAAGTGGTTAAACCTTACCAAAGCCGATCATAAAACTTGCGACGCAATTTCGGCTTATGCCTGTGGGTCTTGGCAAGAGTGTAATCCCTGAAGGTTTAGCTTAACATGGTTTTCGGGATACACCCTGTGATCATGTTACTTTCCAGAAGGTGTGGCGCCCGTTTTTCTGTACATATACCTTTTATCTCAGTATTCTAGATAAATGCTTCCAGAGGTATTTATGCGTCACCAGAATTTTAGTTTATTTGGCTTATACCGCTAGCTCTTTTCAACGGCTACGAGATTGTTTTCATATACCCCCATTTTTCATAAGTTTGGGATTGATTTCATTTACCTCTATTCCTAGTTCTACGGTGGCACGCCGCATTTTCCAATAAACTGATTTTTTTCCATGAGCTTGAGATTGACTTCATATACATATATCCATACAAAGTTCCAGGACTCTACCACAAATACTTCCAGATATATGCACTATGAAAAATTCGATTTGTATGGGAAGTTCTACACGCCCTTTAGATATCGGTTTTATTTTAGCCTATAATCATTCTTGGAAAACTTGTCCGAAATTTCTCCTCAAGCGAAATGAACTAGGTCGTAGTTGACCAAAAAAGAATATTAGACTTCATTCTCTCAACTTCTCAGAATGTAGAAAAACTAAGAAATATATATAAACAAAAAAAAAAGGTTCCGTACGTCATGCGGACTGCGCCCCTCGTGTCGGTTGGGCGGGAATGGAGGGTAAAAAGCCGTTGGGATGAATTAATTAATTAATATTAAAACAGCCTCCAAAACATTTACTAAATACGCCCCTGGACTACACAAATCAGTTTTATTGAAAATGTTTTTATCTATTTATTTTATCCTTCAATTGTGGGTGTGTCAAAATTTCATGTGAAAACTATATGCGTTGCTAGAAAAATTTTACGGCCCATGGGTCCCAAAGCAAATTCCATTGCTGTTAAATGGACAAAGACAATATGTATTAAATATATAAGTTATATAACACATCGAAATGTGTTATTTCAGTAATTTGTGTAAATGTGTAATTTCAGAATTACATCAGAATCACGTATCCGATATAGAAAACTACATTGTGAAATAATGAGATGACATGAGGATACTAACATAAATTTTAAAATATGCTCACTAAAATTGTATTAATATTAAAATAATGATTTGGCAAGTTGTTATCGAATTTAATGTAAAATTTAAACTTTTTCAATACAAGATATTGATTATTTCTTTATAATCGCTAATTTAGGATATAAAATGTCCCACACCAAAAACCTTACTATTTGGGTAATGCCGCTTCGAATTTTTCACAATTGAGTCAAAAGCCTGATTTTTAATCAAGAAGTTGTTTATTGAAACTACCTTCATTTTACCTTCCTTTTATTAGCTCGGGATGTAACTATTTAATATTGATGCGCCTAAAAGATGCAGCGATTTCTATTCTCAAGTTACATACCTGATGACAGTACGAATGGCAATTGCAATAGTTTAGTTTTTTAAACTATAATTTTATTTGTATCATGGGTTATTGCTGCGAATAAACAAATTTATGAGTTGTTCATATTTGCCCTTTATGTACTCCCAATTCTCTCACCCACCAGGTGGTTACATTTGTAGCAAAATTGATCTTTATCGTAAGAGTAATATGCGTACGAAATTTGAACCAAATTGGACCATATGTACGAGGTTTCTAAATATGTCGACTTACGCGCCACCTAGCGAGTTATTTGGTAGTCTCATGTTGAGACCAGATGCCTAATACTAGGTTCACATATAAGTAGATTATCCTCATTTTCGAGCCTTAATACTAGGTTCACATATAAGTAGATTATCCTCATTTTCGAGCTTGACACCCTAATCTGTAATTATAACAAGAGATTAGCCATATAAAATTCGTCCCTTGTTAATCTGTAATTATAAAATAATCTCAGATTTAACCGATAACTTTTCGGTGTCCATCCTAGTTTTATCGATTGTTTTTGCGAAAGAGAGGAGAAATGCCAAATGTAAAAGTAAACAAAAATGTACGCTAGCAAGTAAAAGAGGTTTGTAGAGGTATTTTTAATAAAATGTTAAGTTAAAATATATTTATATTGTTTATTATAGCAGTAAGACGTGATCACGGTGGCACAGAGAAGAAACATAACTTTTAGTTGAGATGTGAGAATAACAAGCAACAAATTTGACGGCTAATAATCTGAGATTTGCCTGTGTAAACGGGGTGATTAAAAAACGAGCTTTGATTGAGATAATATTGATATGTGAACATAGTTTAACTTCCTAATCTGTAATTAGAAAGAGATTAGCCATATAAAATTCTTCCCTTGTTAATCTGTAATTATAAAATAATCTCAGATTTAACCGATAACTTTTCGGTGTCCATCCTAGTTTTATCGATTGTTTTTGCGAAGAGGAGAAATGGCAAATGTAAAAGTAAACAAGAATGGACGCTAGCAAGGAAAAGAGGGTTTTAAAGGTGTTTTTTTTTAATAAAATGTTGTTAAAATATATCTATATTGCTTAATATAGCTGAAAAACGTGATCACGGTGGCACAGAGAAACATAACTTTTCCTTGAGATGTGAGAATAACAAGCACAACAAATTTGACGGCTAATAATCTTAGATTTGCCTGTGTAAACGGGGCGATTAAAAACGAGCTTTGATTGAGGTAATATTGATATGTGAACATAGTTTAAGGCAAGGAATGAAACCGATTCAAAATAACGTTCCGGTTTGGGTTTCGGTTTTGCCAAGTGTTTCGGTTTCGGTTTTGGTTTCGTTCTTCAAAATTTATTTCGGTTTTGGTTTCGGTTTCGTTCCGGTTTCGGTTTTTCACAGAAATTTTGTTGATATTATTTAAATCACAATGTCTTAAACGTTGAGGAAAGAAAATCGAAAATTACAGTTCACTGATAATATCAACACTAGGTTCTTTCCCTGACAATCCGGACCGGATTTGGTAATTAGAGAATAAGAGAAACATTTTCTTTCAAAAATGGAACAAAGTTCAGAAGTACGAAAACGCAAACCCCCACATTTCGTGCCCACAAGTCGAGAAACAGCTGATTCACGTTGTTCTTGTTTTTGTCACTTATACCATGTTCTGACCGACATCGGAAACATGTTTTCGTTGCTAAAACTTTTTTTTTCGATTATTTATCGAGGTGGAAGTCATATTTTATCATCTTTAATACGCCATTTCGGATTTATTGTTAATTGCCTGGCCAAAGCAAAATAAGAATGAAAGTTAAAGGTTGTAAATGAAAAGAAAATTAAGGGAAAATGTTTTGATTGTCGGTCAGAACATGGTATTAAATGCAAACACTTGGAAATTGAATTTTGGTTTCACAAATTTGATTTTAAGTACATAGATTGAAAATACATCAACAGGCCATTCACCTTTCCTTAAAAGCACCAAGTAAATGCAGGCAACATGTAAACACAATACAGCTGATATGCACTTTGACACTTTATCCATTTTTACCCGGAGAAAATTTCGGGCTATTTCGGGCAGGAAGAAGAATACACTTACGATCGAATACGCTCGAATTTTCGCTCTCTATTACCCATTTTGTTGAGTACAGGCATGATTTCTGGGCTATTTTGGGCACACGCGGGATCTCGCATTGCGTACGGGAAAGAAACTACTTAAATATAATTAATCGATTATCGATTCACAACAACAAAGTCATCAGCAGATTTTTGCGAAAAGTTACCTTGCCATACTTATTTACTACTTAACAAGAATTTTAGCAAAATGTTGCTGATTTTGGTTAAATAAATCATTTATTTCAAAGAAATTTGTATTTATTATTTTTGTAAATTTCTGGAAACCGATTGAAACCTGTGATTGAAATGGTTTCGGTATCGTTCCTTTTCAGGTCAAGATAACGGTTACGGTTTCGGTTTCGGTTTTGAAAAACGAAACGGTTTTAAACGGTTACGGTTTCGGTTTGGGTTTCGGTTTCATTCCTTGGTTTAAGGAATAACCTCCGAAAATTTCATTTAAATTCGACAGGTATTTTTTGAGCCAAGTTATAACTAATAAACGGCTACCATTTTATATACGTACTTATAGGTGTATATGTATATGTATATAGATATACATAGATTAGTACAGAATACTTCAGATATAATTAATCCATCAAGATATTGACAAGTTGAACAAAAGCTTCCAAACTAATCATATACTCAGCCTGATCAGATGTTGCACGTTTTTGAATCCTTATTGCCGGTCTTCGGTAGCCACGACAATGATCATATAGCTGGAAAATAGATTAAAAAATAAATTTGTCGCGTGAGATTTCTTAAAACACATTTTTAGAATAAATTTTGAATTTGTTTTAATTAAAAAAAAAACGGCTTGAAGTTTTTTATTACCTCCAATGCCTGCTGCATTAGCTGCACGGGCAATTGTTGCCACCCCACGTGTACGGTGATTATCTGGTTACGTTGTTGTTCATGTAAACGATCAGATAAGTTACAAATCCATTCTCCAAACCCTTGGAATTCATAGCCTATTTTTATATAGAGATGCTCCAGCTGTAAGTTGCCTTCGATTAGTGAAAACAAAATAATGGGCATGACTTTAGCATTGACGAATAACTCCTTCAGTGTTTGAAGAGAGTTAAAAAACTCATATAGTTGTGATCCTTGCCCACGCA
The DNA here is from genome assembly GCF_013731165.1 of Rhagoletis pomonella. Taxonomy (NCBI): domain Eukaryota; kingdom Metazoa; phylum Arthropoda; class Insecta; order Diptera; family Tephritidae; genus Rhagoletis; species Rhagoletis pomonella. The sequence goes on from NW_023458557.1 coordinate 81,138,818, forward strand.
AGTTCGTGATATTTAAGACCTCCTTCTGTACACAATAAAGTATTTTAAATGGTGCAAGCAATGGTTGATTGGACTTCATATTGCTAGGCCTATAGCGGTCATCCAAGCATAAGCGGGAAATTGCTATATTCTTAAAACAATTTTTTAAAGGTTCTGAATACAAGGAGTGCAAGACCAAAACCAATTCCCGCAGATGGGGAATTTTAGCCAAGTGCTGATCTGTCGGATACTGATCTTTGAGCAAGAGTACTTCTAGATGGGGGCATTTGTTCAATATAACCGTTAGGTCATCCTTATCAAAACACGTATCATAGAATCGTATCTCCCTTATTTCTGGATATTCCAGTTTTAAAATAGGTGCATAAATTATATCACGACATTTTCCTGCGGATGAGGAAGGTAACAGATGTCTTTCATGTACAATAATCTTAATTGCATGTGGTGCAATTAGACTGTTGAATAGGCTACGTTCCTCCATTGTAAGATCGCCAACACCCGCATCTTTTAGGACTATTGTTTTGTATTTTAAACGCCAAATACGATCCACGATTATATTGCGGAAGCACTTATTAACCGCAGTAGCAGCTACCTGATCGTTAAGGCTGAGGTATTTAAATACCTCCAATAGGCAATCAACAGTCAAAACATCAACCATATTTGGTAGAAAAGTTTACTACGTATTTATTCCAATTTTGCTTTGCTATAATCTTTGATCTCTTATCGAATACTGTTCACTACGAAGCTGCAAATCAAAATTTTATTGCAATTCATGAAAATACTATTCTTTCTTTAATAAATTTGCTCAAGGTAAAATTGCTTACCAAAGTACCAAAGGCTGATCGTTCCAAGTCACTCCCCAAATTATAAAAAACGGTTGCAAAATAGGGATGGAAAAATCGATTCCGATTCCACGCCAGAAATCTAAATTTTTGGGAATCGATTGTGAGAACTCGATTCTTTTATTATTCATACATCTTTATGTGAGGTACACATTGGCGATCAAAACCGACAGTTTCGCTCAAATTTCCCATGTTTGTGTGACCGCTCGTTTTCGTAAGTCAACAGTCAACCGCAAAAATGTTTGTGGTTGACTGTCAGTCAGCGGTCATTTAAGTTTTGACTGATAGTGCGTTCCAAAAACTGTCAGTCAAGCGAAATAATCGCAACGTACACACGTGTGAAATATGTATGTACTTAAAGCACTATAAATAAAAAGAGATTTTCGAATGTTATCCGTGCAACGTTAAAAATGGACACGAATCAAGATTTTTTTAAAGAAGTTTAAAATTGCTATGAAATGGCACGTCGTCTTCGGGACATAACTAGTCTAGAGTACGTGATGCGTGACAGAAATATAAAATCATATGATGAATTGTTAAATATGATGAAAAATATGAAAAACCATGCAGTGTTGAAGGCATGATACAATAATTTTTAGAAGGTAGTTTCACTTCAAAATTTTTGACATAAACCGTGTCTGTGACAAACACGCAATGTGGCCACTGCTACGATATAGAACTTGGGGATTATCGCTTGTTATTTTAGATATTTTTAACAGAACATGTAAAGATTTATATGTTTCATAACTAATCACTTAATTTTTAATATAAATATACGTATTTTGTACATATATTTTTGCCACTGCTAATCACATGAATTAAAATCATAAAAATGAAAATATAACAGCAATATTTCTTGTTTATAATGGATTAGATCCATCGCAACCCACGGACTTTATCGGCCGCAAATTTAGATGTGCTCGCTAGTCTTTCCATCGCACCACAACTTATTGGTCAGAGCGATTAAGCTGGTGTAATGTGCGCACCTCCATACCTCTTCATGCACATATTTCAAGCGAGCCCTATCATTTAAATAGGCGGCCGATAAAGTCTGTGGTGTGCGGTGGCTCTTATAGCTGTGTCCTTACATCTATTCCGTGTGTTGCAATATCCACGAAAGCAGCAGTTAAGTTTTTATGAAGAAAATTATTACAAAATATTCGAAAATTTCTCTACTTATATGTTTGGCTTTTCTTTGTTTTATTTTTCCAACGTCAAAAGCTGGATTTTTTTTTTTTGAAAAAGTTGGTACAACAAAAAATACGAAATACGTTTTCTGTCAGATAGCTAACATGGCGGATAAGAAGAAGAAGTGAAACTACCTTCTAAAAATTATTGTATCATGGTTGAAGATGTAAAAAAAAAATAAATACTATTCCTCGTCCTATAGAAGAGAGCTTAAAAGAATTAAGCAATCAGTTTTCTATTGCCGATGTTGATAATGTAATAAAAGCATAAACAGACGGCAGCGTTGATCCGGATCAACTCGGGAATTAACTGCATTTGATCCGGATTAAGTTCGCGTTAATCCGGCTCAACGTTGCCGTCTGTTTAAGCTTTATATCAACCAATAATAGGTGCAATCCCGTATTCCTCGGACTCGGACTAGTAAAACTGTCAAAAAATAAAAATTCACTCAGAGCGAGAGAGTAACATTGAAAAGTACGGGATCGCTTTCTAGTAAAAAATGGTAACTTCTGTCAACTTCAACATAACCTCCAAATTTTGGTTGTAAATTTTTGCTTATTTTGTATGTAAACACACTCAGCTCACACATCTAAATAACCAAAAACACTTTCAAATTCATTAGAATCCACTTAAACAAGTAATTAAATACTTTTCGACATGAATTGGCAGAGTGCACTTTTCTTTTGTTTACAATTTGGTTGCCAAACACACTACAGCTGATCGTTTGACACATTTACCAGAATTTACCAGCAAAAAATTCTCGGACTAAAACTGGTAACTTCTGACAGAGAGAGAACCGCATTTACTCTCTTTTTTGTCCTCTCAATAGTCAGAGAACCGAACACGGGTTCGATTTCCAGTAAAATCTGACTGATTCTGACTATTTCTGCCTAGTCCGGACTCGTACGGGATCGCAACTAATATGGTGATTCGACCTAGTGATGGCACGGTTATTCGAATAACCGATTATAATCGGATATATTCATTCGGTTGACGATTTAATTGTATTGAAATTTACCTTTCGAGCACGTATCAAAATACTTTCATTTTATTTCCCAATGCTTTTTTATCCGGAGGAGAAGAAGCATCACCGTAAAAAAATGCAAAAATTAACGGTAAGTTATACTTCATTCTTGGAATTTTTCTACAAAAATTTAATGGGCTACAAAACTGCACACACAAAATATGTTATTAGCAAAATTGTACAAAATTTGAAATAAATTACTGTAACTGAGCTAATTTTTTTTCCAACGGAACTTTTTGGGGCTGTTTCAATTTTTTGGCCAAAGCCTCCTCTTTTTTTGCAGTTGAAAAACTGGAACAACGGTTCTATGTACTAGAAATGCCAGTTTTCAAAAAACATCGATGCATCGATACATCGACTATTTATACACCGAGTAGGAAATTTTCGATGCACCGAAGCAAAACATCGATATTTTCGATGCATCGATGTTTTTCCGAGATCCCTATAACCGGCCGTCTTCACGTGCTACAAAATCTCGCTCGCGTGACGACAAAAATTTCGAAGTATACTTTTTCTCGATACCGAGCGGTTTGCGAGCTTTCGCATGCTTTCAACTATCATTTTCGTTGTTTGACCAAAGAACGTAGATATCTCATTTCGCAGGATTCTTCGGAGTAGCAGCATCGTTTATTTTGGTGGAATATACAAATTTAGCCTCAAAGCTCGAAGCTTTTTTTTGGCGACATTTTACAAATGTAAAAGAACTCAAGCGAAATTTTCAAGCATGCGATGACGGCCGGTAAGAATTGTGAAATTGTGAAATTTCTGGGATGACAAATATTAATATTAAGTAAGACTAATTGGCGCATATTCATAGAGATACTAGAAATGAATTAACAAACAATTTTAAGAAGTTTATTCAAATTTATTTACTTTCCATACAGTACTGTGAATATGTGTCAAGCACACACATTTCATAGCAAATGAAGCAGTTTTTCCACAATCTTATTATTCGACTTTATTACTAAAATTCTTGTTAAAATAATATTAATTGAATCATTATATTAGCATTATTAGCTATGATTCATAGCCGTTCTTTATAGATTCAAGTGAAAGAAAGATTTAAATAAATAATTAATTAGAATCGAATAATTAGAATCTCGCCGTCGATTAGTGCTCATTTACACACGGCAATTTTTGTTACAGCAATTCGAAGTTTGTAGGAGAGAGCGCGATGAGAGTGCTCGGCCAGCACGCTTTGTGCTTTCGTTCGTCTGGTGTTAGCGGTTCATAGCTGACAACAACAACTGCATACAAAAAAGTCGCCGTGTGTAAATGAAACACCAAAAGAGAATATGAAAAATCGCGTCGACAAAAGTTTCCGTGTATAAAGACTGACTTATTCGATTCCCAGAACAAGGCCGAATTGGACGTAAAGATCAAATTTTCTTAGTATAAAATTTTTTGACTGTTTTAATTATGCTCTACCTCTCTGAAAAGACTAGTGTCTTAAGGCTCTTTCAAACAACACGTCTACTTACCGGCCGTCTACACATGCTTGAAAATCTCGCTTGCGTTCTGCTTTTTCCTCTCACAAGCGAGATAGAGTGTTTTTGAGTGGACATTTGACAGCATATTTTTTCATTTGCAAAATGTCGGCGAAAAAGAAGGTTCGAACTTTCCAAGCCAAATTTTTATTTTCCATCAAAATAAACGTGCGAGATCTCGCAAACCGCTCGGTATGCGAGAAAAAGTATGCGTCGTCACGCAAGCGATATTTTCCAGCACGTGAAGACGCCCAGTTACGATATAGCCCCAAGTGCTGAACACATTGAGCCTTGACACACTTGTCTTTTCAGACCGTCTGAAACCGAAAAAAATGCGGTATGACTTCGGTCTGAAACACACACATAAACAAATCTCTTACTAACACAACTATTACCTCGTTTATATGATGCTTTAATTCGTTCTAAGGGAAGCCATGTTATTTGGACACACACATGTAAGCACACTCTTAAATCGAATGGAAACTTTTAACCGTGCCACCATAAATAACATTTTGGGTGCGATACTTAGCAATACATCCAAACTTTTTCACTAATACATGCATTCTTTTTTTGAGAACTAATACGTATTTCTTGATTGTCTTGACAGCATCGTCTAATGTAAACGCGCCGGTAGAAGTTATGGAATCGTATTAAACGTGCATATAAACACGGGATTAGTCCAATCGGTTGTTTCATTCAACTCTGTATCAAGTAAAACATTAAAATAGTTCTAGAAATTACATTTAGACAAAGATTCGTTAGTAGCTAAGATCTTTTTTTCGTTGCTGTTTCAGTCTTTAATTATTATTTTTGCATGATTATTAATTACAACAATTGTCACATGTATTGACAGGGTTGCATCGGAATGAACGCAGTTTGAAAGTGTGTTCGATCGACTCATTTCTTTCGTTGCATATAAATGCTTGCATTTCAAGCGAATTATACGGACACGAGTTTATTCGACACCGTATTTTATACCATATAAACAAGGTATATAGATATCTTATATATACACAGGTACGAAACCGGTTTCGGACGGTCAGAAAAAACTAGTGTATTTTCGCATGTTTGTCTGGTCACACGATCTGGAAAGACCAGTGTGTAGAGGCAAATTGAAAATATCTATTTCTATTTTTTCAGACAAGGTTCTTTTTCTTCTTTTATGTCAAACGTATACAGTTCATGATGTTGCACCCGCCTTCCAAAAATTCATGTCGCCATCGACAAACCGTTTATAGGGCTTTCGCACGAGGCGATTTTTCAGGTAACTTTTAGTTGAAAGCAAATATCGCCTCGTCCGAACGGCCTTTCAACCAGTGTTGGCAAAATGTTAATCTGATTAAGGATTAAAAATTAATGATTAAAATGTTAATCGCCATTAACAATTCAAATTAATTAATCGTAATCATCTGTACGATTAATGATACATTTTTTTTAATCGTTAATCGTCGGTTGTGATTACGGTTAATTAATTTTAATCATTAATCGCTAATCCAATTAAAAATAAAATCTGATTAAGTCCTCTAGTTTGTCCGAATTTGAAACCAAACAAGAGTTATAGTTATACTTTTGTGTTTCACGCTTATAAAAACACATAATATATAAAAAAAAACAATTATTATTTTTATTAGTAATTCATAACCAGGGAATCTTTACAACCCATTGCATATGTGCAGAGGGATATTAAAACCTAGTTTACATAACGTCTGTTAGAATATATTTTATTGAAAACGCACACCAAATTGCCTAGATCGATGAGGAAAACCGACCCGCAATACCCGAGTAACTGGCCTTGTGTACACAGGAAAATTCCAGCACAAATTAATTAATCACCAAACCTACTTAATCAAATTAAAGGTTAATGATTAAAAATTAATTTTTTTCATTCATTTGGCGTCTAAAAATTCACTTGGGGCAGGTATTTTCTGTTTTTCTGGTTGATATTTTCGGGAAATATTTACAAAAACCTGCAATTTTTAAAATATGGACTTTGCTGCAACAATTCTAGACATCATTTTTCAGTAATATCACTTCTTTTCTTTTCCTGAAATGTGGTTTGTGCATGCACACAGAGACTTTTTACAATTTCGGCATATTTTATAGTTAAAACGCTCATTTTTATTGAATTTTAATGGAAGCTGTGGCCTGTACCTCGTAATTTTCAATGTGTTCAGCACTTCATAAAAAGGCCTTGTACAAAGGTATATATTACGTTTATACACAAGCTAATTGCAAATAAAAATAATTTGCAAATACTTAACTCACTGTTTATTCGATGGAGAAAAATTCCCGACGGCGCACTATAGGCAAAACAAAAAAAAATCGTAGATCTTCGCTTAGAAAAGAGATAATGGAAAGAAAATTTTTTTTATCGAGAAGATAAATGATCATATAATATAGGAAAACTACAGAGAAGTTACAACAACAATAACTTAACCCTCAAAGTACCGTTTAAAATGTCGCTTTTTTTTAAATTTTGGATTTTGGCTCCCATTCCACTAGAAAAGACTATACTTAATACGCCATTAGCACCGTTTCTGAAAGATTTATCTTTATTTTATCTTAAAACTCGATTTTTGGGACATTGGATGGATTGGAATAGTGCTAATGGTGTATTAAATATAGTATTTTCTAGTGGAATGGGAGCCAAAATCCAAAATTTTAAAAAATATTTCATTCCATTATCTCTTTTCTAAGCAAAGATATACGATTTTGAAAAAAAACTCGTGTTTTGCCTATAGTGCGGCGATGACATTTGTGGATTAAATGTAGCGAAGCCTAATAGGAGGATAAAAGAGAATGTGAGATTAGTCAATTATCTCAGTATTCCATTTTTCGATAGGAAACGTGTTAAAGCATCGTACCAATCAGATTGATCTGTACCCAATGTAGACGGCGCGGTATAATGAAAATTGAGTTGTCAAACTACGAAATGACAGCTGCTGTTAATACAGAGATGGTAAGAAATTCGGCAAGACAGATATGGTTTAACAGTGGAAATTTGCGGTCTCCGCCTGACATTTCTGTATTAACACAGCTTTTTTGACAGAATCTGTAGAAGGTGGAGACGTGGGGGTAAAAGTTAACAAGAAATTTACATCTAGATCCTGTTTTTGGCCAATCTGAAAGAATTTGGAAAAATTCTTTAAAAATATATTATGTTTGAAATCCGACAATTCACGCTGCATACACTTGAAGTACATTTACAAAAGTGGTTTCTGAAGTACATTTCTCGATTTCTGAAGTACATTTTTCGGTTTCTGAAGTACATTTTACGAATCTGAAGTACATTTTATGGTTTTTGAAATACAATTGACTAATCTGAAGTACATTTTTCGGATTCTGAAGCACAATTTACAAATCTGAAGTACATTTTATGGTTTCTGATGTACAATTGACTAATCTGAAATCCAATTAACGGATTCTGAAGTACATTTGACTAATCTGACGTACATTTTTTGGTTTCTGAAATACAAAATTGACTTGTCTGAAGTATATTTTACGGTTTTTGAAGTGCAATCGACTAATCTGAAGTCCAATTAACGGTTTCTGAAGTACGTTTGACTAATCTGAAGTACATTTGATGGTTTCTGAAATATATTTGAAGCTTTCTGAAGTACTATTAGAAAAGGTGTAGTAGCGTTGGATCTGTCAAAGGCGTTTCACTCCACGCTACTAGAAGACATAGATGCCTCTTCTCTCCCACAAGGACTTGAACGGTGGTCCGCGAATCATCTAAGTGGTCGACACTCGTCAGTAATGTGTAGAAACAAATTGAGAAAACCCAGGAAAATCAAACTGGGCGTTCCACAGGATGGTGAATAACCCGGAGTAACCTTCGACAGCCTGCTCTCCTTCTCGGCGCACACAACCGCAATTTTCAATAAAGTACATGGCCGCAACTAGGTCGTCAAGTCGCTGGTCGGCAGCACCCGGGGCAAAGACAAAGAAACATACGGGTAGTTCTAAACTACACAATGCCAGTGTGGTCGCCGGGGACCAGTAGGACGCAGGGGATGAAGCTACTGACTACACAGAATACAGCATTCCGGACAGCGAGCGGATGTCGTCTGATGTCGCCCCTTAAGGAGCACAACACAATGCGCTGCAATGAATTCTTAAAAGGGGCCACAGACGAAGCCACCCGAACAGACACTTGCTTGCAGAGGAGCCCTCGCCAAGGCACGTCAAGCAAACCCACTCAACTAACTCCCCTGCCCCTATGAACGAACCCATATAGTCTGCAAGCTTATTGGGTCTGCCATTAGTTGACTCCCGGAATTCAGGGCGTCGGGCAGGGCCCTTTTCAACAAAGTAAGGAACAATGGACAACACTTGGAGTGCTACAAGGTCGGACTGGGTATCTATAAGTCCGAGATAAGAAAGGTCAAAAGTGAGTCATGGAGAAACATATGCAAGACTGTAAGGGATTGCCATGGATCGTCTCAATTTCGGCGAAGCCTTGCGAGGAGTCCTGTATCCTTGGGATACTTGAGGGATACTCGGAGATGAGCGGAGAGGAGTCGCCTAAGCTACTCCTTGACAGTCATATCCCAAAGAGCTCTACACCGTGTGAGCCTACCGGTGATGGTACGGTCAACTGACCCACACGGTGCAACCTAATATCCTCACAGATCCCTACTGCCGCAGCTGTTTGAAAGACGAGACGGATTCATCTCAGAACTTTCTACTCAGCTGGATGTATAAAAATCTGATGTCGGATTTTAAAAATTGTAAATGGCGAATGCAAGATGGAGGAAGATTTTTTTAATTTAACATTTTTGCTCGAAACTTTATACTCTGGGAATTTACGGTGTTGCTGGATTCAACTCTGGTTTAAAATTTTAAAATTAAAAAAATGTCGGATCCCGATTTGATCTACCATTTATCACGGAAAGGTTAAAATCTGACGTACGTGCATCTGAGTAATTAATACAAAATTGTACGTAGGTCCGATTTTAACTTTTCCGTTATAGATGGTAGATCCAATAGGATATCGCATTAAGAATTTTTAAAATCTGACACCATATTTGAGTTCAGCAATCCCGAAAACGGAAAAAGGGAGAGGAAGATAAAGATGAAGAAGGAGATGAAGATGAATATGAAAACGAAGATGATGATAAAGATGAAGATAAAGATAAACAATTAAAAGAATAATAAAAATGTAGATACATATATATGAAGATAAAAGTAAGAGTCAAGATAAAAATTAAGGTAAACATAAAGATAAAAATGAAGGTAAAGACAAGGATACATATACAAGACAAAGATATAAAAAGTAAAGATACAAATAAAGATGAAGAAAAAAGTTTAAGATAAAGATAAAAGAGATAAAATGAAATATACAAGTAAAGATAGAGATACAAATAAGAGTAAGGATACAAACAAGTAAAAATAAAACTAAGCACAAATATAAATATAAATATATAGTTAAAGATAAAGATAAAGATAAAAATAAGGGTACAGATAAAATTAAAGGTAAAGATAAAAATAAAGGTAAAGGTAAAGACAAAAATATATATGTGAATATAAAGAAAAAAATAAACGGAAAGATACAAGTAAAGGTAGAGATAAACAGGAAGAAAAGAGATTAAGATAGCGATTGAAGTTAAAACGAACATAAAAATATAGATATATACAACGAAAAAGATAAATATAAGATAAAGGTATAAGTAAAGATAAAGATAAGAATAAAGGCAAAGAAAAAGATAAAAAGTAAGAAACATATAACCATAAAGATAAATTTAGATATGAAATAAACGATAAAGTTAAATATGAAGATTAAAAGAATATAGAGAAATGAATTAAGACTGAGATAAAAACTAAGATTTCTTTTCGAATAATAAGAAACCTAAGTAGTTTATCATAGAAGAGGGGAATGACAAGTAATTTTTAATCAAAAAAATACAACCGACTTCAATTTTCAGAAAAAAAAAAAAATTTGGAGTACCGTTAATTTTTTCATGATCTAATGATCGGATCTAAGCCAAATTAGTACGGGACTACCCCTATTTGGAGTACCGTTCATTTTTTCATGATCCAAAATCTAAGCCAAATTAGTACGGGACCATACCTAAGGCACCACCTTTCCAATTATCGAAATCGGTTGACGTGTTAGGAACACGCCGATTTTTTCGTAACATGGCAGCGGTGCGCGAGGAATGACAAAAAACGGCGGCGGCGGCGGCGTCGCTCGGCGGCGTAAACCTCTAGCGTGTAAGCACCACACGCAGTTTTTTCTATTAATCCTTGTACTGTTCTTTTGGTAATAATTTCTTAGCCTTCGCTTGATGGTCGCTCATAAAGATTCGATGGGATTGGGATGTGGGCTGAGGGGCTGTCAAATTAAAAACTTCGGATAAACTTGGAGATACGAGTCGCGACGTGAGATGGTATTAAATACTTTAAGGGTTTTTAATTTTCGAACTAAGTTAAAATGCTTATATTTGCCGACATATACATTGCCTTTGAAAACGGTTGCTTTACCACAAAAAAAAAAAAAAAATAGATAAACAACAACGTTCAAACACAGCGCCTACAGTGCCAAATGCAACGCCAGTGCAGCAGTAAGGGCCCTTTCTTTTTCAAATTTAGAAAACACAACCCAACAATAAAGCATTTACATTTAAAGTGGCAGCGTGTGTAGCAAGGCGCAACGGCGATGCGAGAGCATCATAGTACGTTTCGTGGTACGAGTATTTTTAAAATTCAAACAATATGTGCGGCGCAATGCAGTTGCAGCCGATTACGTTTTAATAAAGTGTTTTTTTACATTCACCTTACCACCGACGATATAAAATATGGGCTGGCTACTATGTACTACTGCATTCACATTTGAATGTGCCAAGAGTGCCTGAGCTAGCCGTAGATAGAGGCATAAAAATAGAATTAGCTTTTATATTGACATTCACTCCCATTCTTTTCCCACAAATGAAAAAAAAAAAAATAAAAAATTAGAACAAAAAACAAACCGGGGTAGCCACGGACCAAATCGTACAGCAATATGTTGAATGCCTTACAAATTGCCACCACGGACGGCGCAACCGCCGCAACCGCCGCATACGCCCTCGCGTCCACCTCCCTAACTTTTCTCGCTAACTACGTGCATGAAAGCGTCTCGTTCTGCACACAGTGAGACGAACATTAGAAAACCAAGAAAAAAAAAATATACATAGCATTTATTCGCACATGGTTGACTACATATGAACATATGTCAACAAAAGCATGTCCGAGTAAATTAAATAAATTTACATGCTTACATCAAATACCGACATACATACAAACATATGTACATATATATGTGCGTGCGTTTATGCAACTATGCCTTCATCTTCTTGCCCATGCAACAAGCAACAATAGCAAAAAAAAAAAGACTATGTAGCAGGCAGCATTTAATAAAATCTTCAAGTATTTCGATTATTTGTTACTTATTCAATGTTTGCTTGCGTTTATGTAGCGTACAAAAGTTTTCTGCTAAAGTAATTCGAAACACATACCTCGAATTTGAGCAAACCTAAATAGCCCGAATGCTAATCTACAACTTGCCGCATTCCTTTTTGAAAATATGCAATTTCTTGTTTTATTTTTTGATTTGATTTTACAGGCAATGAATTTCCAATTGCTGGTAATGGAAGTCCCCTCAACGATATTAGCGCATGTGCGCACACGGAAAGCAAAGAATATGGATCATTGGCGCTATCACTATTTGGGGAATTTTTCGTTCCCCGCCCCCCTGAAGACGATTGGAAACGCCAAATGAAGCCAACGCTTCCGCACGTGGTCTTTCGTAGGCAGAGGCGGCCTTCCATTTTCTTTACCACCGCCAGCGAGTATCGCTTCGAATACTTTTAGGGCTGGTGCATTCGCATTCATTCGCACATCATGGACTAGCTGTATTTTAATTCGCTTATAGAGTTCATACATTTTTAATCAATCAAATCAAAACTTACATTTTTTCTGAGTACGTAAAGTAAAGTTTATCAATGTGTATATCCCTAATTTAATACGGAAATTTTTAGGAAAAACCTACATTTTGTATAAATTTTTCAGCGAAGAAAAACAAAAACAAAACACAGCGACAGAGAACTGTCAAATCGAATTAAGAATGTGCCCGTGAGAATGGGGTAATTCACGATCGTAATTGGGGGAGCGAACAAAGTAATTAAGGATGCCTAGGAAAATGGTATTACTCCATTCAAAGTAGGGATGTTTCGAATGTCATATTTTTCACATTCGCGAATGCGAATTTTCGGAATGCGAATGCGAATGTTAGGAATAACATTAAGAAAGCTATAAACAACTTAAGTCATCGATTTTATTACTTAAAAATTTTGTAAATTACACTGGTTTACAGCAAAAATGTTCTATAGATGCCACTATTCAATTCCTATGTAGAATTGCTCGGTGATTCCGAAAATCGAGATAATTTTTTTCTATGGATAACTTTTTCGAGATTTTGCAATTTACTGTTATTCTTCATAAACTGATAGTTTCTGAGAAATTAATTAATCATTTCTGACACCTTCGTGTTGTCGAAGCAAACACTATACCTACTCAGGTGCACGTGGCGTATGAGTAACACTCTTTTTGCTCATATTTCAGGCGTCTGGAGAACAAAGTCAAAATTAAAATTTGTGATCCAGTGTTATTAGAACATTTAACGAAAGCTAAACCTATACAATGTTTAATTCTAGTAGTCAAAGTTCAAGGGGGCATATTATATTTCAAAAAAAGTAATTTTTCTGGCTTTTCTCTTTACCCCTTCGAGTTGGCATCTCCGTTTTCCAAACGGCATAAACTGCGGTTAAGACTTTTTTATCACTACTCGTATCCAAGTCAAAAATGCTGCGGAATTCAATGCCTGATTTTCGGCCCATCTTCTTCCCTTCAGTAAATAAACTACACTAATTATAAGCAAACTACCGAAGCACTAAACTCAGCATTTTTAACATACATACAAAAATAAAACAAAAGGACAATTCGAAACGTAAAAAAAAAAACAGCAAATGAAACAAAAATCTAACCAATTCAGATAAGCCAAAAACTTGTTATAAAAGTTATTGTGAGTGATTTATTTTTTATAACAAGTTGGTTTTAATCTTGAATCCAAAAGTGATGTGTGTCCCGATACGCAGGGACACTTTGTTTTGGAAGGAGCTATTCCTAATTCACCGTCAGAGCAAAATTTTTTGGATAAGGAATTTATTTTCTAAAACGCACTGTGTTCTACTTGCCAAGGCCTTTCATTTCATACCCCTATTGAGGGGATTGGAAAATCCGTGGGGATGGGGATGTAATCCGCCATTTTTTGGTGGCGCACATCTTGGATTTGGAATTTTTTCATATTGCGCTGTATTCTATCAGTCAAGCCCTTTCACTTGATATCCATACTGACGGAGTCGTGTAAAAATATGTAGTCCGCTATTTTGATGCGGCGGCCATCTTGTATTTACAATGATACCGAATATATGTGCGTAATTGCATTGTCGTCAGAACTAAAGGTGTGCACCAAATTTCAGCGGTGGCGGCTTCATTTCCTTCGTTGACAAGATTTTGAATGTTAAGGAGACATATACAGCGACATTTAGCGGAAAGAGCAAGATCTGTCTTCTTGTGAATTTGTTAAAGTACATATAATGAGGTTGCAATCCTTGGGCTAATATTTATTAGCTTGAGTTGCGTGCGCCTCACGGCTCTTCGCAGATGGCTTTAATGTACTCGACCGGTTTGCGTTATACCTTACTACAGGGACTTTGTTGTTTTTAGTCCATATCATTGCAGTTCTCATTTCGTATGGGTCGAGTGGAGGCACGAGTGCATCGTCCCTTTACATTGGCTTGCCTTCTTCTTCGGCGGTAATCGCCGCCGCCATTGCGCAAAAGCCCGTGCATTTTTCACAGAATCTTTCGGATGTTGTCAAATTGTACACCAGTTATAGTCAATATTAGAATATGGGTGTCAAACGAAAAATAAATCTTTAGTTTAAATACCTTGAATATCTTTGAGGCTTATGAAGTGGCCACCTGTTTAAAAATTTATATCTAAATTATTTAATTAAATACTGAGTTAAATGAATTATTAAAAGATGGGTATACATCGAAATTGGGTTGGAAAAGGCTTTATTTCTAAACTATACATATATGATTATGTAAGAGGGTTGCCACCTATTTAAACATCAAATTCAACTTAATTTACCACTTAAATGAAATCGTTCCTATAGACAAAATACCTGTAACTGGGAAAATTTCTGAGAGAGTTAATGAGCTACTCTTCCTAATCAGAAGTTACAGAATTTAGTCCTGAGTTTTTCTTCCTGTAAATTCGTTAAAAGTGTCAAACGATAGGAAGGGTTGCATTTGTAAACAAAAACAGAATGCGGTGAAAGCAAAAACCTTACATTTTTTAAAAAATGGAAGTGAATAACGAAACATTTGAATATGTACGCAATAATTTTTAATTGGAAATATTTTAATAATTATTTGATCTTGCAGCCAAATCATTGTTGTACCAATGACATGTAAACAAACCGACTAACGTGTTTGCTGGAAAAAGTGCTTATTGCGTTCCCGTACACTTCTGCATCTGTTCTCCTTTTACTCTCACTGGAGAGGGTCAACTTGTATTTTTACAATTCCACAGGTAATATTTGTAAGCATTTCTTACTGTATTCACCCGAATTTCGGGGGCAATTACTACTTGAGTATGATTACGCAACTGTAACTGCATACGCAGACACACCTCTATGCCCTAGTGCAGCCAATAAATATGTAAGTTTTGTATTAATATTCTCTCAAAGCTGTGAGTTAAGAAATGTCTTTTGGATTCTACTCGTATAAAGGTTTTTGAATGAGTCGCAGTTTCTTTTGGAGGGGAAAAAATGAATGGTTTGAAACCAGCATTAATTCCATTATCAAGCTAATTTTTACAAACAATATTTTTAATTTTTGCGTATTTATAGATTATTTTAAGTAGATTTGCGCCTAGATCTGTACAAACATACGAGTAATTTTGGCATGCCAAGTATTTAACCTTAAAACGCATTCTACCATAGACATTAGTGCCTTTAATTTTACGAAGTAACAGCAATATTTTAAACTGTTGGTGCAGAATGCATTTGACTCAAAACCTACCTATCTGCTTATTATACGAATTTTATTTATAAATCTAGTGAATTAGCTGCGCAACCTGACTGCCCATCCAACCGTTGGCGGACTAGGAAAACCTCGAGACATACATATTTGTGCGAGGATGGACATATGTACATACATACATACATACATACATACATACATAAAAATATGGCAAGAAGCAGAAGTGGAGGAGATCTTTTGATGTTGGCATTGTTACATGAATACTGCGATAAAGCAAAACAAATAGGTCTCATAAATAATTTCGTATTCCGTATATTTTTACAAGTGCAATTTTTATATGAAAAAAGTGTCTTAATTGTAGGTAAATACATATGCCAATTATATAAATACATACATATTTATATTAATCCATATGTATGTACCATACGATTGTATGTATGTTTATGCAGTTAATAGCACGCCCAAAACTGTTACACTCGGCTCGGCATAAAAACTAAAATAAATATATGCAAAATTAATTTAAAGGGTCTTATATTCATATGTAGTATATATGCACATTGTACTTATGTATGTATGTATGCACGAATATGTGCTTGTTACTATGTGCACTATAGTATGCTTGGGCATTCGAATGAAAAAAAAAAAAAAAAAAAAAACATATATAGCAAACTTTCCACTCAGGCGGCAAGATCGTTTACTTAGATTGAGACTTTGTATTGTTTCCTCAAGGTGGTGGCTGCAATACTGTTTACCCACCGACTGAAAGCGATTAAATTTTGATTAACCGAACCTATAACATATTTGCAGCTGTTTTTATGCTATCAAACAAAGGACATGATCTTGGCCAGAGAGTGACGCAAGGAGAATGAGAAGGACGTTAGACCACTATAAAATATCGATAAACTAATGATGAAATAAGACTGCCCAAGGTGTTATCTTGGCCATTCATTTACTTATTCGCAAAATATTGCAACAAATTTTTCCCCAGCCACCTATGCCGAAGCTTAATGGATAGGTTACAAAAGGCAGCAATCAGGTTAATCACGAGTATCCTGCCCTCAACCACCAGTAAGGCAGTAGAAACTACATTAAATAAAACTTCTTCCTACCGATATCAAGCCAGTTGCAACGCAACCAGTTTGAATGCGGCTCACACATGTAGAGACCTTAGATTCGGCTAATCAAAAGTTTTGGGCACCATTCCAGCAACCCGACATAAGCTGGATGACACCAGCCCATTTGCTTCGGCAATAGGTTTTCTATCAGAATTACAGCGTATTACCTTCGCGATCAGCATAAGTCGCAGGACATTGGTTAGCTTATTGATTTTTGTATATTTATACACCGGTGTCTACCAGACTGTGTTAACGTGGAAAAATATAGGACGTGCCTACTAAATACAATTACTGTGGGGCTCTTTTTCCTGCGGCCGAGCTGCAGATGTATAGAGGATTTATCCAATTAGTTTTCTGTCCGAAATAATGCTCACATACTTGTGGCGAAGTAAAGAAGTAGAGCTAGGCCTCACGTATAGCACACTGGCTGAGAGGAAAGAAAATATCAATAGCACGGACTAAAGTCTTACTGAGTGTTTTAAATCGTGGCATAAGTGTTCCTGATCGGCACTTACTCAGTTGATCTTGTTCACATTTATTGTTATCGAAAAATTTACTTATCGAATTTGTAAATTATTTAAATGCATACATTTATTTATCGATTCTTTCGGTCCGATTGCTCTTCGTGATTTCGGTTTTGATAGTTTATTAAATGTACGATACATTGCAATTAATTTTTGCAGTAGTACTCGAATTGAAGTATCTTTGTACATATATGAATAACGAAAGCTATCGTTATGTTTATGGGCATACATATTTTGAACACTTATTCGGTTAGGTTAGGTTATCTCGGCTGCCCTCATCCCTCAGGAAAAGGGCACACTTAGGCCACCAAGGGCCCGTTGTGATGCAGTATTGGAGACTCCATATGTCCCTCCTCTTACTTTAGAAATGGAACCATTTCGTAGCTCTGATGAAGCGCACAAACGCTTAGATACTGGCTGAATCCAGTTCGGCCAGACAGAAAAGACAGAAAAGAATAATGGAGGAACGAGCATCGACCAGCTCTCGCCAGAGCAGGACAGTGGCATAGGTAGTGCTTCACGCTATTGATTTCATCCTCATCACGGCAGTTACGACAGTATGTAGTTGTTGGACTGCAAACCCATTCTAGTGGCGTGGGTTCCCATCAGGCAATGCCCGGTGAGAACTCCAGTAACATGTCGGAGCAGTGGTCGCTCCAAGTGGAGGAGAGGGCGAGATCTACGCTTGTCCACAAATATGTCTTGCTATTATGCAAGTGGCTCCAAGCTGGATCTAAAGGCAGAAAGTGGAGTATACTCGCAAGAACACTCACTTAGCTCTGGTTTTCGTCTGGTTGTAAATGGCTGTTGAGCCAGAATACGAGGATCAGTACCGAATCTTCCTCCCATTATTCCCTTGAGGGGATCCTAGTCTGGAAGTTATTCTTTAGAGCAGTAGGCGGGACTGTGTAGTCCAGGCGCCTGAAGTCTTCTGGAAGATCTTCCAAAATTTAGAGTGTCCAGTCCTCGTTCCACTCCATTTGATTAGTGCATTTAATCTAATAGCATTAAAGGTTGCCTGTAGTTTACCTTATAGGACCACAGGTTGAAAGTGAAGCAAGGTCTCTAGGGCTTTAGTCGGAGTCGATGGTAGCGCTCCCGTGATCATCATGCACGCCACCCTTTGGACCGTTGCTAATTTGTTTATTATTGAAGATTTTTCTACAGACAGCCACCAAACCGTTATGCCGTAGAACAGAATGGGACGCACAACCGCTGTGTAAATCTAGTTCACAATGTGAGGCTTCAATCCCTATTATTTTCCTATTGCTGATCTACAGGCATACATGGCAGTTATATCTTTCTTACAACGCTCTTCTATATTGCGCCGCCAAGTTAACTTTCTGTTTTTACCGGATTGGCACTAAGGCCTGCTTCTTTGGACCCGGTATCCATAATCCGCGTAAGCAATGACTTGACAACCGGTACCCTACAACCGTGACAGCAAAGTATCCACCGTTAGATTAGAAAGAAGTGGGGAGAGAACACCGCCTTGTGGAGTTCCGCGGCTTGCGTATCTTGTTACAGATACCTCCTCCATCTCCGAATAAATAGCTCTTTGAACACTTATTACTACGCGTATCGATATTATCGTATCGATATCGTACTCGTATCACTCTTCTTCTTCTCATTAGGCACTACAACCGTTTGTCGGTTTAGGCCGAGACCAAAAATTATCTCCAAATACCTCTCTTCTGTGCGAATGTGCACGAGTTGCTCATCCCGAGTGCATACAAGTCCTTCTGCACTTGGTCTCTCCATTTTATTCTTGGGCGCCCTTGCTTTCAATGTCCATCCATGGATGCGGAGTCGAAGGATTTTCACCCATGCGTAAAATATGTCCAAGCCAGCGCAATCGCTGTATTCTTATGCGCTTAACTATGCCCATGTCGTTAAAAAGCTCATACAGTTCGTCATTGCATCTGCTCCTATACCCATCGTCTACGCGAATAGGGCCGTAGATCTTGCGTAGAGTATTTCTCTCGAAAGCACCCAAGCCTTCTCAACTTTCTTCGAGATCGTCCAAGTTTCTGTGCCATATAGAAGAACGGGCATAAAAAAGGCTTGTAGAGCGTGATTTTTGTTCTGCTTTTCAATTGCCTACCGAACCCAAAGGCACACCTGCTGGCAAAAGTTATTCTACGCTTGATCTCTAGGCTGACGTTGTTGTTGGTGTTTACACTGGATTCTAGGTAGACCAACTCCTTCACTACTTTAAAGTTATAGCTGCCAACAGTGCCGTGTGTCTCAAAACGTCTGCGGACTCTTTATATATTGCCAGGAGACACTTTGCCTTGTCTTCATTCATCGCTAGACCAGCATAAAATTGAAAAAGTCGCACGAGAGCGAATCGTCTTGTATAAAACCTCGTTCCCAATTCGGACGGAGCTGAAGGTTGTGCTCCACGTCAATCTGCAAAACCGTATTAGTTTTTCGGGGAGCCCAAATTTAGACGTGGCGTCGCTTCGTGCTGTCAGAAGCAGCTTTAAAGTCGCAAAATGATGATGTGTGCCGATTTGCTTATCCAACGTCTTCTCCAGAATTTGACGTGCTGTGAAAATCAGGTAAATGGGGTGGACTTACCAGGTCTGAAGCCACACTGCTAAGGTCCAATCAGTTGGTTTGTGAACGGCTTCAGTCGTCCACACAGTATCGTCGACCGGACCTTTTATGCAATATTAAGAAGGCTTATTCCGCAATAGTTGGCGCAAACGGCGGGATCTAACTTCTTGCGGATTGGACAAAGTACACTGAGATTCTAGTCTTCGAGCTGGAACATGCGGCCCACCAACTCCGTCTCCGAGGGTTTTGTTGTTCTTAAGCCGCCTTATTGCTGTTCTCACCTCGTCTTGGTCGGATAGAGGGACGTAATCTTCGTCCATATACATTGGTTTGGGTTCTTGTTCGTCAAACGTGCCACCTGCGTCGCCATTCAAAAGCATTGAGAAGTGTTCCCTCCATATCTCAAGTATACTCTGGACATCTCTTACTAGATTTCCATCTTCATCTTTGCGTTCTTAAAATCATTTCATTGGTGCCTTATTTTCTGATAGAATTTTCGAGCCGCATTCCTGCCTGCTCTTCACACTCACGCCTTTCTGCTTCTCTTTTCTTTCACTTGAAAAGGCGTCTCTCTTCCTCTTTATTACCGATGTCGTCATGGTGACAAACTTTCATATGTATGCTTTATTATTTTATTAAATTCAATAATGATATACACATTAAGCCGTATCACTATATAAGTATGAAAGAAAAAATTTTGTGTGTACAATTTTTTCTTAGGCATCAGCTAAAAACAGCTAAATCACGTTTTTTCCTGTAACTTTCTTATTTGATGTCCAATTGTTTAAATCTTTATATCGCCGAAAGGTCTCACTCTTTGACCCTTTAAAGGTTTTCGTCTAAAAGCCCGCTTTTATTTATACCTTCACTAATTGTGGAAATACTATCCCTATTTTCTTATTAACCGGCTTCACAAAAAGGAAAAAGGTTATCAATTCGCCGGAATATATATTTTGTTTAGTTTATGTTACCGCATAACTTTGGACCACGTTATCCTCACAAACGCCAAAACCTTTTGAGAGCCAATTATAGTCTTTTCTGCGACATAAAAACTAGTACGTCAAATAAGAAAGATAAATAAAAGTAAAAAAAAAAATCGGAGTTAAAAAATGAACACTTCGAAGTACATACTTTACCTTTGGAATTAGGCGAATTGGTAAAACTTTTATATATCAAAGAGATGACTTTTAAAGGACAGGCCTTAAAACAGAGGACAAAACATGGTTTTAGAAAAGTAAATATATTCAAAGGACAGCACCCTAGAAGAAAGTACTGTCCTTTGAAATAAAGTACGGATGGTCACCGCAGGTATCGCTCAATTCAGTTATATTTGAGCCTTATTTTTTTGGAATGTGTTATAAGTCCATTTTTTGAAAAAATGAGTCAATAGCAATTTTAGTAAGACACACAAATTCTCTTTTTATATTTTTTGTGATCATAAAGCACGGTTTCTTTCTTCACTATCCCATCAAATCGGGATAAAATCGTCTTTTCAATTAGTAAGGCTATTTTCAAAAATGCATCAAGCGAAAGCACCAGCCTTTTTTATTTCTAAGCTATAATTGATGAAAATGCCTTATTGGCGAAAAAATTTAAATTTATTTTTTACAAATGCAAATCTATCGGCTAATATCGGCTATTGTTTTAAGTGGTATATTTAAGTGAAACTTGTATAGGTTTTTATGAGTATGTATGTATACATATGTACATACATATGTATGTACATGTATGTTGTATATAAATATGACTGATTCCTGCTGACTTCAAAATGTAATTGATTTTAGATCAATCAAATCAAAACAAACTCAACCACAAAATTTATTTTCATGCATAACATAAGCAAAGGTACTTGTGTACTTTAATGCTTTCTTGGAATACCAGCTGCAGAGTAAATAATTTCCAACTTGATTACTTCACAAGAGCCACTTATCGGACATCGCGTTTCTAAATTTTAGTGTGTAAATGATACGCAGGTATTTATGTACATTAGACTGCATCACTCCCCATACAAAAAAAAATCGCTACTATTTTTCCATTGGAATTATAAAATCTATTATATTTTAAGACGTCCACCAAAATATTTCTGAAAAATATTAAGTTTTAAGTGAGCTGGACCGATTTGAAAATACCTCCAAAAATGGAGTTTTTATCAATAAAAATAGTTTCGTAAACATTTTTTTTGAAAAATCCCCTCAAATAACAAAACGGCTTCAGCTTAAAAAATTTGCAGAAAAATATTAAAAAAAAAATAAAAAAATTTTTGAACGGAATCTTAAGCCATAAGCCTAAATTAGAATAGTTTTGGCCCAGTTATTCAAGTTTTTCGTAAATCAATCTTTGAAAAAAGTAAAAAAAAAACAGCATCAAAAATCTCATTCTTACGATTCCGTTTAAAAGATTTTTAAATATTTTTATGCAGATTTTTTAAGCTTAACCTGTTCTGTCATCTGAGGGGACTTTTTTCAAAAAGTTCTTTACGTAACTATTTTTATTCATAAAAAACTACATTTTTGGAGGTATTTTCAAATCGGTCCAGCTCACTTAAATCTTAATATTTTTCCAAAATATTTTGGTGGACGTCTTAAAATATAATAACTTTTTTTGATGATGCAGTCTAATGTACATACATGTGTATTCAAAAGCACACGTATTCCATATAAAACCTGCGGTGTTTATTTTGGCAATAGCCACTGATCAAAGAAAGGAAATTGTATATATTTACACTTAATAAGCACTCATGCACGCATACATACACAAATGAAATAATTTCCGAAGCACCTGGCCTAGGTCTGCTGCTGCTGCTTTGTTTTTATACCCGAGCGCACTTGTGCACAAGGGTATTATAACTTTGTTCACATAACGGTTGTTTGTAACAGGCAAAACGAATCGAGATAGATATAGACAAATGTATACATAAATGATCAGAATGAAAAGAGAAATCGATTAAGCGCTGACTGTCTGTCCGTCCGTCCGTCCGTCCGTCCGTCCGTCCGTCCGTCCGTCCGTCCGTCTGTGCACACGATAACTCGAGTAAAAATTGAGATATCTTAACGAAACTTGGTACGTGAACTTCTTTTGGGCGTGGGACGGATGGTATTGAAAATGGGCGAAATCGGATAATAACCACGCCTACCTCCCATATAACGGTAATTTTAAGAAATACGAAAACTGCGATATTTTAGTAACTACTGAAGATAATTCACTCAAAATTGATACTTACAATGAGTTTCAGACGGAAAACATGAATATTATAAATTTTTGGAAAATGGGCGTAGCCACGCCCACTTATGGTTACATGTGTATATCTTGGTAACCGCTGCACCAATTTCTTCCAAACTTGGCACAGTTGTTGGCCTTAATACAGCTTACTAAATGGCTGAAAATTTTAAAAATCGGACAATAACCACGCCTACCTCCCATATAACGGTAATTTTCAGAAAAACGAAAACTGCGATATTTTAGTAACTACTGAAGATAATTCACTCAAAATTGATATTTGCAATGAGTTTTAGACGAAAAATAAGAATATTACAAAATTTTGGCAAATGGGCGTAGCCACGCCCACTTATGGTTACATGTGTATATCTTGGTAACCGCTACACCAATTTCTTCCAAACTTGGTACAGTTGTTGGTCCTGGTACAGCATACCAACTGGCCGAAAATTTCTAAAATCGGACAATAACCACGCCCACATCCCATATAACGGTAATTTCGAGAAATACAAAATCTTCGATAAATCAGTATATATTGAAGCTAATTTATTCAAAATTGATGATTGGAACAATTCTTTACCAAGAAATACGTTTATGACAAAATTTTGGAAAATGGGCGTAGCACCGCCCACTTGTGATCACATATATGTATCTCGCTAACCGTTCTAGCAATTTGTACCAAGCTCGGTATGGTTATTGTGCTTGCCACATAAAAGGAAACCGTTGAAAATTGTTGAAATCGGACTAAAATTGAGGCCGCTTTTCATATAACGGTAA
This sequence comes from Rhagoletis pomonella, assembly GCF_013731165.1. Classification (NCBI taxonomy): domain Eukaryota; kingdom Metazoa; phylum Arthropoda; class Insecta; order Diptera; family Tephritidae; genus Rhagoletis; species Rhagoletis pomonella. Next base: position 81,162,637 of record NW_023458557.1, read on the forward strand.
ATTTCAGATATGCTTGAAACTGCAATATTTCGAAATTTGAGGACGCTAATTTACTTAAAATGTATACACCCCGGCTTATCATGTAGTGGTAGCTTTCGGAAAGGTGGAAAACATATATTTAATACTTGCGCCGGGTATTTAATGTTCGGCTCCGCCCGAACTTAGACTTTCTTACTTGTTTTCTTTTAGGCTACTTTACAAGTGCATACATACTTAAGTAGGCATGTAGGTATTTGTTTGCATATTTGCATGGAAGTGGTAAATATGAAAGTATGTGAATCATTTGGAAAATGCAAGAATAAATCGACTGCTGAGTGGAAGATCGACCTATCTCGACAGCCAGTTCGAAAACGCCCTATCTCAAAAAA
>NW_023458557.1:81163104-81163230 GCF_013731165.1 Rhagoletis pomonella
TTCAAATTTGTTAACATAATTAAAAAATTCGTACATGCATAACATTTCGAGTGCTGAGTGGAAGATCGACCTATTTCGCCAGCCAGTTCGAAAACGCCCTATCTCAAAAAACTTTTCAAGAACGCC
>NW_023458557.1:81168230-81179384 GCF_013731165.1 Rhagoletis pomonella
TCATCAGCCCTAGTTGGAACCACAATATTTTAGAATATATAATATTCGCATACGAATGCTTTTTTCGATCCGTTTACGACTGTTCGCAGGCGCTCGACAATTTCAAGCGAAACAAGTAAGAAAGTCTAAGTTCGGGCGGGGCCGAACATTAAATACCCGGGTAGCTCATTACCCGGGTGAAATCATCAGCCCTAGTTGGAACCACAATATTTTAGAATATATAATATTCGCATACGAATGCTTTTTCGATCCGTTTACGACTGTTCGCAGGCGCTCGACAATTTCAAGCGAAACAAGTAAGAAAGTCTAAGTTCGGGCGGGGCCGAACATTAAATACCCGGCGCAAGTATTACATATATGGCTTTTCACCTTTCCGAAAGCTACCGCTACATGGTAAGCCGGGGTGTATCAATTTTGAATAAATTAGCGTCCTTAAATTTCGAAATATTGACGTTTCAAGCATTTCTAAAATTTACCGTTATATGAAAAGCCGTAATTTTAGTCCGATTTCAATAATTTTGAACGTTTTGCTTTTATGTGGCAAGCACAATAACCACACCGAGTTTGGTACAAATTGGTGGAACGGTTACCGAGATACATGTATGTGATCATAAGTGGGCGGTGCCACGCCCATTTTCCAAAATGTTATGATAAGCGTATTTCCTGGTAAAGAATTGTTGCAAGCATCAATTTTGAATAAATTAGCTTTAATATTTACTGATTTATCGAAGATTTCGTATTTCTTCAAATTACCGTTATATGGGATGTGGGCGTGGTTATTGTCCGATTTTTAAAATTTTCGGCCATTTGGTATCCTGTACCAAGGCCAATAACTGTGCCAAGTTTGGAAGAAATTGGTGCAGCGGTTGCCAAGATATACACATGTAACCATAAGTGGGCGTGGCTACGCCCATTTTTCAAAAATTTATAATATTCTTATTTTTCGTCTAAAAGTTATTGTAAATATCAATTTTGAGTGAATAATCTTCAGTAGTTACTAAAATATCGCAGTTTTCGTATTTCTGAAAATTACCGTTATATGGGAGGTAGGCGTGGTTATTGTCCGATTTTGCCCATTTTCAATACCATCCGTCCTACGCCCGAAAGAAGTACACGTACCAAGTTTCGTTAAGATATCTTAATTTTTACTCGAGTTATCGTGTGCACAGACGGACAGACGGACGGACGGACAGACAGTCACCGCTTAATCGATTTCTCTTTTCATCCTGATCATTTATGTATACATTTGTCTATATCTATCTCGATTCGTTTTGCCTGTTACAAACAACCGTTATGTGAACAAAGTTATAATACCCTTGTGCACAAGTGCGCTCGGGTATAAAAATACTCGAATACGAATCGTAAACGGCTATCATAAACGACTTTTTAGCCGGTTTTTCTTCGAGAACTTATCCAGTTACGAGCTCGTTTACGATGATTTTGCTAGCTGGGATCTGATATAAGTCTCCAGAACATACTCAACTTTATCAAGCATGCCGGTTGGTTCTAACATAGTCATTCGAGGTACATACATGATATCAAAATGGCACTTAGCTGCTACAAATAAGAGGGCAATAAAAAGGCAATATTTGTTGTAGAAAAGAAAACGCCATAAGTGTCTCTCATATTCAGTGTTCTTTGCGCTTTCCTGCAAACAACTGACAAATAATGGCCTGGGTCGTGGATGCATTGAGTCATTTAGAGGGACCATTACCAATAACCAGAGTAAAGGGGAAAGCACGCCGACCTGAGGGCAGCCTTTGTTAACTCCGCTCGCAGGGTTGCCACTGACGAAAATAAATACTTACCATCTATTTTAAAAAAATCTACCAAATCTGGAAAATATCTACCCAAAAACTTTTTTAGTTATTTTAATAAAAGCTATAGATTTGTTCTTTGTTTAGTTATTTCAATAAAAAAATTTTAGTAAGTAAGTAAGTTTTCTTTAACCAATGATATTGTATCTGAGGTCATATTAATGACATCTTCTCGGTTTCCTTCAACTAAAAGCAAAAATGATGAAACTAAAGGCAACAACGAAGCTTCATCATTTGAAAAAACCACAACTGGAGTTATTATAGACAAATACAGTGACTCAAAAAATTGCTTGGTGATTTTTTTATAATATTCACAATGTTTTTCAGCAAAAAATTTTGTAATTTTATTTTTGTATTTGAATAAAAGCTATGCATTTAAAAGAATTTAACAAAGATGAATTTAGAAGAATTTAACAAATTAGCGCCAAAATTTCGAACTTTTTTCTCTGAATTTTTAAAACATTTTTGGGTTTACAGTTTTTAGTCCATTGAATTTTAGTTTAACCAACAATGTACACCTAAAAGAAGTTGATTTTAGTTTATTTAATTATTTAAAAAGAAGCTGGGGTTTTTTTTTTGTCGAGTCTCGCTAGTTATCTCGAAAATAACTTTCAGTTTAATAACAATTAATTGTAAAAGAGTTTTGCATACGAGACATAGTGTTAGATAATCTTTTTAGCGAATTCTTAGTCTTTCAAAGTTTTTACGTAGTTGAAAAAATTAATTTAAGCCATGACGAAATATAGATGAAGTCCTTAAATAGTGGTACTTTTCCACAGTTTGAAAAAATATATAATGTTTTTTTTTTAACAACTGAGAGGAACTTTGTATATAGTTTGCTTCCTGACGCAAAGAGAGAAATCGGCTACTAATTACAATTTTCTAAAGTGAACTTCAAATTAATAGTAATTTTAGAATGGAATGTATAGAATTGTTTGACTATTTAAATATTCATTAGACATTAAAAAAACATCATAAATATAAAATAATTTATTGTTTTCTCTATGTATGTGTACACTCATGTTAAAATGAATAACACTTTTATTTTTTATAAACTATATTTTATTTATATACCAAAATATTGTTAAAAAACAAGTTCTCTGGCGTTTTAAAGTACTATCTGTTCCTTACATTCTTAATTTTGCTTTGAATAAAAAAGTACTGAAATGTACTGATTTTTTAGCATGAAAATGTCTAACGTACTGATTTCGCGTATAAAAAAATCTGGCAACCCTAGGATTCCAGCAAAATGAGTTTTGAATAGAACACGATATGTTCGCCTTTTATCGAAAGCGTTCGAAAAATAATGCAATTAAGTAGACTATACTTCTAGAAAGAATTTTAAAATAAAAAGATAATTACAAAAAATAAAGCGAGAACGAAAAGTTTTAAAGTTCAAGTAAAATACTTTAACAAAAATCTACCAAAATGAGAAAAACTTACCTTTTTGCCAACCCAAATTTTTTCTACCAATTTTGGTAATAATTTACTAGAGTGGCAACCCTGTCCGCACGTGACATATTAAGGGCTTTAAGCTCCGGAAATATCACATCTAGTACGAAGCGTTAAAGCTTAAACAGACGGCAGCGTTGATCCGGATTAACTCGGACTTGAACCGGATCAACTGTAGTTAATTCCCGAGTTGATCCGGATCAACGCTGCCGTCTGTTTATGCTTTTAGACATTTAAAACCTCCTTACCCGGAGAAAAAAAAAATTAACTGAAGTGGTGCAGCGCAAGGTTACACAAAAATTATGTTACTCGAGCTATTGACCCAGATAAACAGAATTATGATTAACACGTTTAATTTCCGTTTCCGCCAAAGTGAAAACACACATTCTTGTTTGCAACTGCATATGTTTGTACATACATACATATGTATCCGGGTATGTACGCCATGCGAATTATTGAGCGAATAATATGCGCATAAATATGAATATGCTGAAATTTTTGGCAGGTGGTTTTTACAAAATGGATTTGCTGTTGTTGTTTTTTTTTTTCTGCATTCTACGTTGCAGTTAAAGTTTATGTGTACAATGCCTTCAAATTAAAAAAAAAAAAAAAAACAAAAGTGTAAAGCAGAAAAATCAGCATCAGCAGTAGCCAGCCAACCGTCACAGCTGAGTCTGCATCTTAACAGTGTCTAGATAAAATTTCCCAAATGTTAAAATGCACACAAACGCACCAATAAAAATGCACGTGCAGGTACACTGCTGTTACAGTGGGAAACATTCGTTAAGAAACTAATCTATATGTATGAATGCGCATACGTACATACATATGTTAGCGCAATTTTTGTTTGTTTGTTTTTTCGTCTTTGCGAAAATTTATTTGATTGTACCGACAGACTTGGCCGGCTAACCGACCACCACGACCAGACTTGCTTAACGAAACGAGCAACACAATAGCAGCACCAACAACAACAACAACAAGGTAGTGGGCCAGATACGACCCTGAATCCCGACATTTGTGAATTTGTGTAGCCAAAAACATTGCCGCGCATACTAGTGCGAAGAGCCATCATATGTAAATGTAACAATTGGCTATAATACTACATATTGCATATAGTATATCGACGCACATATATACATACATACATACATACATACATTCGAAATAACACCTAACGAATGTTTACAAACATTTCTGTGAATTTGTTGTTTCTATGCATTCCCATTGGCAAAATGTTTTAATGTTGTATTAAAATGTAGCTAATCGAATAGTTGTATTATTTTACTGTGTGCATTAAATGCTTTGAAGCTCACTTGATAGTCACAATACATTCAGTCGATCAGAAGCGAAACGGCACTCAGGTAGAGCGCGAGAATAAAAAAGTGAATTAATTTATAATAAATTCAATAAGGAGATACTATATAAAAATTTTATTTGCATTTAAATACTACAATAAAGTTAATGAAATTTCAATAAAGCAAAAAAATACTTCATTTACTTACAAGCTGCAAATAAACTTTTGTTGATTTATTGACTTTTGAGTGAAATGCATGCATGCTAATTAAATAGAAACGAACTACAATAAAATTTTATAGATAATAATTTGAAAAAAAAAAAACAAAATTGTGTTTTAAAATTTTAAGTGCTAATGCGAATTGTTTATCAATAATAATTTTACATTTTGTTGCTACTCATTCTAGATTGTGTGTGATATAAAAAAAAAAATCAAGAACAACAAAAAATCACAAAATGTCATACTCCTGGGATAACCGTGTTGACTTTGTTGTTCGGTATATGTATGGTAAGTTTCCATTAAGATACATGTGTACATACATATCGCCACCATCAGAGCAAAAGGCCTTTATTGATAAAAATGAAATTTCATATGAGGGGCAAAACTCGTTTTGATTTTACGTATGAAATGCTGCCAGGACTATTTAAAGAGGCCAAAAATCTCGCACTTTTTAATATTTGGCCTTGCATTTCGTTGTAGAGGTAGGTGCATAGAGGCGCAAGCTAATGGAATATTAGAAAATAAAATTTACGAAAAATTTTCAATCAGAGCATTTTGCTCTGATAATGGCGATATTTACTCACACACTCACGTACATACTTACATATGTATGTACCGACATGTAAGGTTATTTACTATCCTGCCTTTCAGTTTATGATTAGGAGCCACTAGTAATTTTATACGATTTAATTCTAAAAAAAACGGATCTTCAATGCCCCTTTTTGTTATTTCGGAATTAGTACTAATTTTGGCCGTGACCCGGTCTAGTGATAAACAACACAGTCAATTGTAAGCCACAAAGGACTAACTTGTGCTGAAATCGTGCTAGTTTAATTGTAGGAAAAAAAAAGTTCAAATAAAATAATAATTTTTGAAGTATCCTTGGGAATCCTCGAAAAACCAAAAAAAAAAAAAATTAAAAAAATTGCCATCCCACCGATGGATGTTTATGATCGGATCGGCACAAATATAGCACAGAAAATAAATTTACATTTGACCGTACCATGTTGCCACGACAGTCGGGTCTACTTAACCTGAACAACTCTGATCTGCATATATGTATCTGTCCAAGTACTGTCCAGCTCCAGTTGATTCCCCGAAAAGTTTATGCAAGAAAAGTTTTATGCAACAACAAAAGTAAAAAAGAAAGTTCGTCTAAAGAAAAGTCTAAAGTATTTTTGCAAAGCAAATTTTGGGGAAAAATTTCTTTTTTTTACCCAACTTATGCCGAATTTCCACTAGGCATTGAAATGACAAAAAATGTATGCCATTTAAAAAAATGCCATGTGGAAGTGAATTTAATGATAATTTTTTTAATGTAATGACACAATTTTCTTTTAATGCCTGACTTTGTCATTTGTCCTTTTTGCCATTTAATGCCTAGTGGAAATCCAGCATTAGAGGTCGCCTTTTTACATTTTTCGGTTTCATCTATATACACTCGGCAATAAAATGTCTTTTTTTTTAATAGTTCTACTGAAATAATCAAAATATTTCCTTAGCAAAATTTTAATAAATTTTGACATTAGGATGGCACGTTAGGGTGATACAAATTGAGATCTGGTGGGTAAACACTAGAATGGCGTACTTGAGGTCTGGAACGGAAAAAAATGTCGCCTCGAGATAAAAACATCAATATAGCGTACTTTAAGATCCGACTGTAAATGTCGAAGATATAACGAAAAATGTAAAAAGGCGACATCTACATACGTTCGACTTGAAAAAATATTTAAGATTCGAAGGTGTACGGGGAGCTTTTTTTCCGATACGGTTTAGCGTTTAACCGAGGTTCTTGACGCTGTCTGAATTAAAAATGAAAGGGCCTACGGTTTTCTACCAGCATTCATCGAATTTGAGTCGTAACGAAAGACTCTCTGAAACGGCGTACATTATTAATGAATAAGAGGAAAATTTGGATCTGATGCCAGAAGGTGGAAAACGACTTCGAAGGTATACCAGCTCTGCAGTTTCAAATGGAATCAAGGCTAAGCAAAAGGGTCCTCAATGGAGCTATTACGTTTTACACCGCTAAGTCTTAGAATAACTGGAAAAAAGTTTGCTCATATTTTAAGCCGTCAAGCTCGATATTTCGGAGGCTTATGGGACCGTCTGTTCGAATTTATAGCAAGAACTTTTAAAAATTTAATCTACCTTGTGGATAGCTTTCTAGGACGAACGAAAAAATTGGAAAGCGCGATGATGGAGAAAGACTAAGAAGACTAAACGGTTGACTAAATTGTATCCCTCAACATAGTGCAGTAGATGTACTCAGCAAATGAAATCAAAGATACCTAAACCTTAGCATTGAGAAGGCAGGTACGGTTGAAGAGCAGATACTGAGATGAACAATGACCGATACCAGGGCTTCTATTTACTTACCATAGATTAGCGCCCTCACCATATTTGCTTCTGATACCCTTTAAAGATGGTTTGCCTAGACAGCTTAATAGCTATCAGTCTCTCGCATTACCACTGTAATCTGTTACACTAAGCTCTCACATCGAAGTGTGTGAAATATAACCGAAAGCGAATTCTAGGATCGTAAATATCAATGAACCATCCACCAGTAAGCGTCGATCCAGCAGAGCTGTGTAATGATTGAATCAATTGAGTGTGCATTCTCATTTTTTTCGTTTCAAAAATGTGATTGTTTGATTTAAAAAATTTAACAACCACTCTTGAGATTGGTTACAAATTGTAAACACAAAATATGTAGTGTGTTATGGAATGGTTGACACCCATTCACATAGAGAATGTGAATGCAAAAAAAAAAACTCAATCATGTATGATTGGACGTTTATGGGAATGCAATCTGTCATTATCATTCAGTACTAATACTATTTGTTGTATCAGGGTTGAAAATTTTGTACTCAAAATGTGAAACCAGAAGATTGCCATCTCCCTTAAAATAAGTAAACAAATAAATATTTGGTGCTAAAATATTTTTCTAAGTGTTTGGCCGAACTTCTGCTCAAACTTGAGGCATGAGTTCTGATTTTATAAGAAGAGTTTTCAAGGCAGAAATATACTCGAAGGTTTGCCATTGCGTGCCGAAGGACGACTGCTATTTTGGGTTATGATCTGACCAGGTATTTAACCATGCTCCTATGGAGTAAAAGTACGCACATGTAATCACTCTGCTACGGCGGCCGCCGTAAGTACATGCTATACATATCGTCGTTTCAAAGTATAAAACCGCGTATCAAGAAAATGCAAAACCGCGTAATTGCATAAATTATTTTCTAGAGAGTAAAGTCACCCATATTTCAAAATGGTTATCTTTTTTATAAAGCAAACGTATTTCTGGCTAGTATATTGCAGGACGAATGAATAAGAATTGAGCCAAGAGATTAGATTATTTATTCTTAAAATGCATGAAAACTATAGTATGCTTGCAAACAATTAATAATATTTTGTGATAAACAGTTTTACAAATGTATTTGCACTTCAAATTTGTATTTTAATAAAGTATTAATTAAATAAATTATTATTGTAAATTATTATTTTAATAAATAGATATAAAGATATTTATACTTGGCAACTCTTGGACTTTTCTTCATTTGTAACAAATGACAGATGTAAACAAAATAAAAAAATAATTGTATTTTTACAAATTTAAAGCAAACGGGCGTTCTTTACAAAAAAATGTAGTTAGGGATCGAATTGCGCATATTTTTTTTACAATATCAAGTGCCCACAAGAAGTGTTAAACCACTAAATAGCTTAAAAAACGCTTTCAAAAATTCGAAACGAGAGTGAAGTGCAGTGTTCAATTGTGATCGAAATTGCAGGCAAAATTTGTGCGCGTTTAATTAATGTTTTACTTGTTTGAAGAAATGTTGCCCGTTGTTATTAAAAATAAGCAAACCAAGATCCCCGCTTTCCACTGGTGGTTACATAATACTTGAATAGCTCCTTAATTAACATGTGTTTGTTTTGAGCACGCACGGCCAGTTAAACAGGCATGTCTGAATCGATTTCCTTCATCATTCTTAGCAATTTGATGTGCATTTTTATTGTTATGTGTTGCAAACAGACATTTTAGGAACTAAATAGGTTCTAAAATCTCTGTACACAAGCGCAATTATTTTTAACAGTTTCCAGTTTACGTAATATTAATCAAAACAGCTTTTATTTATTTTATGTATTATGTGATTTCTGGAAGCGTCGAATACAAAAAAGGGCTGTGACTGGGTTTATGTAATTTGAAATTGTATTGATGATTACTAATAATAATAGAAAAGCGCTTACATATCGACACAACTAAAAATTTCATATATTTCAGTAGAGCCAATTAAAGATTTTTTGTTTCGTAATTTAGCAATATGTCTTGGAACGTAATTATTCCGGATTATATGCAGTCATACTGTAAGCTTTCAAATTATGTATTTTTCTAAACCTGAAATTTTGAATTGGGCCGTTATTGCGGAGGACCATCGACATATGTTAGTGTTTGGCCGAGCTACTCCTCCGATTGTGGCATGCGCCTTGATGTTGTCGCACAAAGGGGAGGGACCTACAGTTTTACGCCGACTCCTGCCGGGGGCCGACCACTATTACAAAAAACATTTTCTTTTTTTTTTGTTGGCCGGAACTGGGCTCGGACGCTCACCCTGCGGAATGGTAGTGCGCACTTCTAAACACTACACCACAGCGATCGCTTAATTAATTTTAATCATTAATCGCGATTAACCATTTATTCGTTAATTTTTAGTCATTCATAGACTAACATTTTGTCGACAATACTCGCATAAGATAGTCCCAAATTTTCACAAAAGAGAAAAGTGATTTTCTTCAAAACTTTTGAATGACGTCTTGACTGAACTTACTAATTCGGAATTTCTACTATTACTTATAGAGTAGGCTATTCATAAAGTCTGGGTAATGAAATACAAATTTTTCTATTATAAGATCCATAAATATAAGGAGACTTTTATTGTTTAATTTATTTTTTGCACATAAACTTGTATCTTGAACTTCTTTTTCCAAAAAGTGAGGATGTCAAAATTTCGATAGATATCGGATGTACGGTAATTTTCCAAAGAGATCTCCTAATAGATAAGTTCATGAAAATTATTCCAAACGAAAACTTAAAATTGATAAAAAAATAATAACTAATTTATATTAGAGGTTTGAAGTTTATCCCACTGTAAGTATGAAATCTTCAGCTATGTGTTTCCATTGTCACTTTTTCGTAGCCATATCAACAGCCTGACAATTAAGAAGATTGTGACATTTCATGCTACCATACGCAATATCTTAAATCCTTCAAATTTTATTATTAACCTTTTGTTTGTTAAAAACATTTTCTTCTTAGATTCGAAACTTGATCAAGCAAAATTGCCTTTGTTTTTGACTAAGAGATGCTCAATAAGCTCAGAATTGTAGTTCTCATTTGCATACATAACAATAAATTATTAATTTTTGTTTCACACCAACTCCAATATTGAATAGTAAAATATATTTTAATCTTACCCAAATAAACAACGATTTAGTTCAATGGTCAATCACATATAGAGTATAGGGTGGTACTGTGTTAAAGTTTTAAAGTTTTTAAACGTAAAATGACGGCTAATACCTTTTTAAGCGTTTTGTAATTTAACCAAAACTCATTAGCATCTACTCAAGCAAGGAATTACATATTTACTTTCCAACATGCATTAGCAGAGTGCACTTCTCTTTTGTTTACAATTTGGTTGTCAAACACACTACATCGGATCTTTTGACACATTTACCAGAATGTACCACCAGGTAGCTTCTGACAAAGAGATGACCTTACTTACTCTCTTATTTGTCCTCTCAGTTGCCAGAAAACCAAGTACGATTTCCGGTAAAATCTGGAAATTCTGGTAAAAAATGGTAATTTCGGACTCATGCGGGTTCACAACTAAATAATATTGGGAATACTTTTGAGATGTTTGAAGAGGGTTGCGACCTGTTTGAAACTAAATTTAATTATAGTAATCATATTTTGACCTTGACACTTTTGCTAAGTTTTGGCCGAGCTTCTCCTCCGATTTGTAGCGTGCGCCTTTGCTGTTTTTTTTTATTAAAGACACTAAGATTTTTAAAATATTTTCACTAAAATTTTATCAACCTAAATGTAAAGCTTATGCCAAGTAGTTGTCTAATTTAATTTAAATTTTAAACATTTTCAAGATAAAACATGAATTATATTTAAAACGTAAATGTTAATACAACTGTTTTATATATAATCCCAAACATATGATATAAAATCCCCTCTACCAAAAAACTTAAATTGGGTAACGCCGGTTTGAATTTTTACAATTGAGCAATTGTCAAAAATCTTCCTTTTTATCAAAAATGTAAAATCGATATTTACCTCGTATTTAGCTAGCGGATTACCGCGGA
>NW_023458557.1:81184384-81200081 GCF_013731165.1 Rhagoletis pomonella
TCTTCCTCCTTTTCTCTTTATTCATTCTATTTACAGGGTTGCATTACGATAATTTACTTAAACTAGTAGGAGCAGGGTTGCATTACCGACTCCGAAACTTAACTAAATGAAATTGTTTTATCCAATGTTACAAAAAGTTATTTACCAGGGTGTCTTTGAACTAATGATTGGTACTGAGTTAAAGAATGCACACACATAAAAGATTGCAGCCTTTTCAATACTCATTCAGTGTTAAACCTTTTTTTTGATTGGGCATTGGTTTTTTCAATCTTGCTATGAATATGTTGATGTGTTAATTCATGACTGCTTTGAGAGAATGGAAAATTCAAAAATTTTAAACCTCAATCCTAAGCGAAGAATAAGTAATGAAAACTGGATAAAAAAAAATTGTTGATTTAAAATTGAAAATGATTTCACACTTACACAGCTCTGCGATCCAGTACATACTTCCGCAGAGTAATTTGAACAGAAGTTCGGTACTATGAAAAGAAAAGTAATATAAAAAATATTCCGAAGGCCAGGTGGCGGCGCTAAGTTGATCGGGGCATTCTAAATGCATCTACAGCAGGTGCCTTAATCTATGACCAGCTTTTTCCTCTGTTCGCACATTCAATTGTTCAATGGATGCCACTATTGCTCGGTGATTCCGGAAATCGAGTTTATTTATTTTTTTTCTATGGGAACGTTTTTGAGATATTTTTAATTTACCGTTGTTATTCAGCTTAAAAAGGGTGCTTCCACTTAATCACCTATAGCTTACGAATTGAACAACCTAATACGAGATGACAAAAGAAAATTCTGGGAATTTATTTAATCAATCCAAATGAACGAATTAAAAAAAATAAAAATAAATCAAAATTTTAACAGGCGAAAAATAACAAAGGTTTTAGTAATTTTTTTTTATTTTGTATGAAAGCTTGTGCCTTTAAAAAATAATAAGCTACCACTGAAGAAAATCGATGGATAAAAAAAAGGAGAGTGAAAATACGCAAAGATTTTTTGGGTGAAAAATGAGCAGGAAAGAATGTTACTCATACGCCATGTACACATTGGTAGGTAATTTTTTTTTTTTGTAAAGGAACAGGCTTTTATACAAAAAAAAAAAAAAATACAAAATTACCTCGATTTTAAGCGAGCAATTCTACATAGGAATTGGATAGTGGCATCGATGGAGAATTTTTGCTGTAAACCGGTGTAATCAATCAAACACTGCTAGCGCCTAGGAAAAGTGCAACAGAATGCCGCCAAACAATGGCTAAGCAACAATAAGAGGGACTTGAGCACCTGGAATTAGCCGACCATCTAAAGCAATGTGAGCTATGCACATCAATGCGGAACTAATAGTAGTGGGTTTCATTAAAACTCGCAAAGTGAAATCATAGCTTTATCGGCAGTGGAGAGAACTTATGTTTTGGAAGGACTCACTAAATGGCTTGTAGTTATTCCTATCAAATTACATATGAAGCCAATTCGTAAATTTAAGCCGAGTGGAGACGGAAAATTGCGCTAGGTACTAGAGACGGGCACGGGATATCGGGACCCGCGGGATCCGCGTGACCCACGGGACTGATTTCAAAATGACCGGGATGGACTGTATCGGGAAGGTCTTTAAACATTTTGCGGGCGGGACGGGACCAAAATCCTTTCCCGACACTCCCGGATAAAACTTGCAACCTCTGAAAATTCATAAGTTTCCTTAAAAACGTTTTATGAAATTAGCACTTTTTTATGTTTTATTGAGACGAAAACGAACAGAAAAGCAAAAAAATAGCCAAAGATGCCAGATCTTTCAATATTTTTTTTTTCTTATTTAAAATTAATTTGAGACATGTGAATTAATCTTAATTATAAATTTCGGGACCCACAGGACCCGCGGCACAATTCTGAAAAATGTCGGGATGAGCCGGTTCGGGACTTAAAAATTGAATTTCGGGATGGGCAGGCTCGGGATTGAATATTTAGTCCCGTGCCCATCTCTACTAGGTATTCTTAGAACTTTGCTATCTCCGTAAGCATCTTCTTCAACTGAATAGTAGTTCTGATAAAAAGGGCCAGCAGCTTCACGACTATGTCAACACGGTATTGGTACATACAACAGCGGTGATGGCGCGAAATTCAGCACAAAGCGACTACTCTCTATGCAATTGCTTTGAAATTCTCTCGGTAACAGTGCCTGCCTGTCATTTGTGTTGTGTTCGAAACTGATGCTTTACAAGGTTATCTTAATTGTTTATGTATTATGGCAGTGATTTAACTAACATGCGGCACACGGCATGTGCGTGCCTTCCACCTGCACATTCACTAGGCATCTGTAGTACATCTCTTTTTCCTAATTAACGTGTAATTATGTTCCAAAGTTTAAATACTTTTACTCACACCTGTATATTTACAAAATTACATAAGTACGTACATATATACTACATATGCATGTATATATGCATGTCGGGGCGTACAATTGCATTGAAGCAAATTGTCGAAAATTTATGTGGTGATATAAATATTGATTTGAAATTAATGTGTTTCGCTAATGTAAGCAACTTTTGGCTAAAATAGCAACGAAATTGTATATTTAAATTTACTTATACTCGTAGCAAGAGGAAGTAGTAAATAAGTAGTACATAAGCAGTACATGAATAACTTTTCAACAAAATTTAGGTATTCGAATTCTGTTCACCATTGAATTTTGCACAAATTACTTGTAGCGAAGTTGCTGTGATGCGTGCGATTTGAGCAAAAAAAAAAAAAAAAAACACCCGAAAATAAAAAAAACCAACTAAAAGTCAAAAACAAAATAAAATCAGAATAAAAATAGCAAAAAAAAAACAATGTTTTAACAAAACATACATAAATTCGCAACAAGTCAATTATTTGCTTAGCTTAGCTAAGAGGTAAAAGAATTTACGACATTATTGCATAGAGTCTGAGCATGGCAACTAGCGTGTAAAGAAATATTTTGAAAAAATAAAAAGAAAGCCATTCCACTGCCGCTGAATAGTAAAATAGCTTTTAGAGTCCCACATCTATAGGAAAAAAATTAAATGAAAGTCCATAGTCTTGTTTAGAGTGGATGATAATAAACCAGGTCTATCAAAAACTTACAAAAAAAAAATATATATATATATATATATATATTTTTTTTTTTAATGTAGATATGTACAAAAATTTGCGGTATTTTGAAAAATTATTGAGATTTACGTGAGCTGAACCGATTTTCAAATGCCTACAAAAATCTCATTAGTTTTATTCCGTTGAGCAAATGTTTAAGTATTTGTATGCAGACCTTTTAGCCTTAAACTCTCTCTCTATCATTTGAGGCGATAAAAAAAAGAAAATATTTTTAAAATCTAATTTTATTTATCTACACATAACAACTCGATTTTTAGAGGTATTTTCAAATAGGTCCAGCTCACGTAAATCTTAATATGTTTCCGAAATATTTTGGCGGAAGTCTTAAAATATATTAAATTTTATATTTCCTATGGAAAAACAGTATAAATTATTATTTTTTGCGTGGAGAATGATGCATCCTCATATATGTATGTATATCACCTCTTTTCTAAATTTTCCATATAATACATACACATGTGGCTTGTGCAAACATTTCATCAAAACCTACATGCGTACATACATATGTATACATATGTATGTACATATAAAATAAATACTAAGTAGATGATGGCTGCGTATGCTAAAACAATTCGCTCGACTAAGATTTTTTATGCACCGGGAAATTGATAAATACAACTTATGCTGTTGCATGTATTTAAATTTAATTTAATTAAAAGTAATAGAGCATATAAATTTCTGGGCGTGCAGTTGCACAGCTTTTTGTGCGGTTCGTTCTACAAATACCTTTTTGGCGGGCGAAAGCTCTTACATTCCACATATTCAAATTAAATACATAGACATATTACAAACATTTTGACAAACATATGTGTAGACACATATGTACATGCATACCTAGATATGTACTTGACTTGTTTGTATGTAAGTGTTTTTGGGATTCCTAGATCGGCATTTAGTAACTGTACCACAGCTGGCAGACAGACAATCAACAAGTTTTCTATTGACTGTGTTTAAGGGTTTGGGAAAATAATTTTAATTTTGTGAGCTTTGCCGAAAAGACACATTTGAAAAGCTTTAAATTACTGGGTTTTAAGCAAATATTGCAAAAATTTGTTTAGTTTTAGCTTCAGTTTTTCCGATTCACATAGACAAAAAATATAAATTTGACAATTACAGACTTGCCATTCAGCTTGTTACCGCACATTTTGTAACTGGAAAATTTAGTTGCCCAAAATTGTCACCACTTATAGCCGACATTCAGGTGCCTTGGTATCGTTTTAACTTAATTCAGCAATTTTTTATTTTGTTACCTGGTTATGAGATGGTAACAAAATTTACCGGTTACAAGAGTGCGCAGAATGTGAAAACGGTTTAAGAATTAAAAGGAAACAGAACGAACTGAAGATGGCACAATGCCAAAACCGGTTTGTCTGCAAACCAAACTTGACAAGGGATGACGGAAATTCGTTCCAAAATAGATTAACAGGAACTTTGTTCACCGGTAGCAAAATTTTTGATACCAACGCAGAATAGTACTGCTATTCAAAATTCGAATTATTTTCGATGTTATAGCTATTAACATTTTTCGAATTTTTTTTTTGATATTTTTTTATATATATTTAATAACATTCGTCTTATTGCATTCTTGCAATCAATGTATGACTAGAAATGTGTTTTTGTTATTTTATGGCCTGGTTGATTCAACTGGGGTCGTTGGATCGAATCCCACTGAGAGAAGTTTGATGAGAAAATGTGGTGATTTCCGAAATAGCTATCACTTCTAACATTTTTTCAAAATTATTGTTGCTTTTCCACAATAATTTTTCATTAAAAGCGGCCTCAAGTTCGATAACCATTGTTGAATATGACTAGAAATGTAAAAGATTCGGCAAAAAAAAAAACATTTTTTTTAAAGTTACCTTGAAAAAACACTTTAGACTCAGTAGTGTTCAGATTGTTTAAAAAAAGCGCAATTTATGAAAAAAAAGCGCCAAAAATCGCCAACTATTTGTTTTAAATAAAATTCATGAAATCGATTTAACAAATCTTTTATTTTAAAAACGAGATCTTGTTATAATATAGTTTTTTAAAACCAAAAAAATATAATACCTTCAGAGGGTAATAATAAATAACGCAAATCGCTTATATAATAGTGATGTACAATCAATTTTCTTTAAAAATACGCATACCTTTTAAAAATATTTGTTTCAACATATTTTGCAATGTATATTGCATATGTTTCAACAATATGTGATTAATCGCACAAACCGCTTTTAAGAGCTCGGCGCTAAAAATTAAATAAAAATCTAAATATAAGGCGAAATCAGCTATTTCCACAATTTCTTCAAAACATTTTATTGCCTGTTGCGGTTTTCACTCCATAAGCAATTATCCAAAGTTCTTCAGAGTCGGATGGAATGGTTCTGAGAAAAGTTATTCGGTGGGAAAGTTAAAAGATTTAAATATTCAGTTTCCGCTGCTTTTCTTTCCTTCAAATTCAAATAGTGAATTGTGTGGTCCCTGAAACTCGCCCCCTTGTGATTCACACACTTTACTGGTGACAAAATCAAAGCTTTTCAAAAGTATTTAATTAACTAGGTAATCATTTCAAAAGTACCTACCTCGATTATGGTGATTAAACATTTTTTACAGTCTTTTAATATGCTTCTTAAGTCAAGTTTATCACGCAGTTTATTAGCCTCTTCTGTAAAATTATCGTGGAAAACTAAGTTTTGTATATTTTTATATTTGGAAAAAATTTATTTGTAGGGAAAAAATCGCCAATGGCGATCACCATATCTGGACACTCTGGGTGTCATGTTCATGTACTATAAAATTTCCCAAGGCGTATTCATGTAAGGTGGTAGCGGTAGTACAAAAACAATCTCTTAAATGTATTTTGTTTTCGCTTTCGGTACCCAAATATCAAATATCAAATTTCAGCTATTCTTCGCTCAAGGAGGAAGAGGGAAAGAAAATGCCAAAACTCTTACTTCACACTCACTCATAAGGAGTTTTGATATAATTATACCGAGGCGCATTTAATCAGCTGTTCTAGCAACACCACCTTATATGAATTCGCCTTGCAATTTCCTTGGCATATATTTATATGTAGATTCCATTACACATTTCATATTTTATACTAAAAAAATACATATATTTTTCTACATTTGCATTTTTAGATATCGACAACAATGGCTATCTGGATCAAAATGACTTCCAGTGCATGGCTGTACGGGCATGCGTTGTGGAAGGCAAAGGCGACTGCAGTGCTGCACGCATTGCAGAATATCAAAAACTTATGAAGAACTTATGGGATGAAATCTCAGAAATTGCTGATGATGATAAAGTGCGTATGCGACATGATTGCTAAAGAATAAATTTAAAATTGTGCTACATATTTATTTATTTGTTTAATTAGGATGGTAAAATTTCCAATGCTGAATTCAAGGAAGCCGTCCGAAAAACTTGCGTAGGCAAGAAATACGAAGAATTCCCCCAGGTGTGTATTTAAAATTTTTGAGGTACAATAAAAACCCAGTTGAAAATTGTGTCATAGAGAGAGTCAGCTGTGAAGTACATAAATATATTTATATATATACATTAGGGTGATCAACAAAAAAAAAAAAGTTAAGTCTCACCACCTAGGTTTGATGGAAAAAAATTTTCCCCTGTTTTTTTCATATTGAAATCACAAAAATATTTGGAGGTCGCTCAAAGCGCTCATAGTTTTTCATGTTTATTTATTCGTAGAAATGGTATAATATTAACTATTTTTTATTGGCCCCATAAAAGCCCAAAAAAAATGAAATGCAATGGGTACCCATAAAATAAGCGTTAGTATTAAAAAATGGTGAAATAAACAATTGCCTATTATTACTGGAAAACTGAACAGAAACAGAGTTCTCCGATCGAAAAATATTGATTTTCAAAAACTTTGTACCATTTCTACGCAAAATGGTTTCTTTCCCATATAAAATACATGAAAAACTTAGAGCGCTTTGAGCGACCTTTAAATATTTTTTGATTTCGAAATAAAAAATGTGGGTATATTTTTTCAGTATAGAACAATCCTACGGCGTGGAACATTAAAATTTCGAACTTTACTTTTTCTACATGCATTTGTGGGCCACCCTAATGTACACACATAAGTGCATTTCAGATTTTTACATTTAAAATTTTTACGAAAAGTTTAAATTAGTTTTTATTTCGTACATAATTTTTTTTCTTTGTAATCACTGGACTATCTAATTTATTGAGTTTTTGTAATTAAACGAAATAGCGCTATACGCAAACTTTCTTGAGATACGAGGAAGTATCTGGCTTAATCGACTAATGACTCGATTTATAACTGAGTTTGAAAATTTACTTTATTGATTTCACTTTCCTTTATAGGCAATGAGGGCATTTATTGAAGCCAATTTCAAAATCCTTGACATCAATAGCGACGGTATTGTGGGAGTTGAGGAATACCGTTACAACTGCATTACCAGAATAGCTATCGATGATGTTTCACCAATCGATAAAGCCTTCGAGGCTCTATTAAATGTAAGTTTAGAGAAACTCTCATTAATTTTTTTGTTTGACTAATTCTTCGATAAAAATTAAAATTTTTTTGTTATTTAAATAAATTAGGACGAAGACAGGAAACGCGGTGGCCTGTCATTGGATCGTTACAAGGAACTGTATGCTCAATTCTTGGGCAACACTGCCGACAACCATCCCGCTGTCAACTTGTTCGGGCCTTTATAAACTGAAAACAAGAACAAAAATTTAAAAAAAAAATTTTTTAAAATAAATAACTAAATAAATATATATTTTTTTGATTGTCTTCGCTGTTGTTCAACTATTGTCATTTAAGTGTCATTCATAATCACTTTTACATTGTATCTAAATATGTATTTTAAATTAACTATGGCAAAAAGTGAATTTACGTTATGTACCCACGCACACCGAAAAGTATGTAGAATCGTTAAAACAAAATACTACAATATATGTATACATAGATAATTGTTAAATGGAAAGCATTAAAATTAACATTTTTTGTTTTTTTTTTTTGCTCTCCCATAAATGGTATGAATTACCTTGATACATATGTCTCTCTCTCTTAATCTTAAAAATAATAATGAAATGAAATATTTAAGGACTTTCTATACAGAATATACATTTATGAAGAAGAAAGAATATTTTATCACAAAATATATAAATAAAAAAATTTGTATAACATACATACATATATTCACATATGTATATAATATACATACATATATATTTAAACATTATTAGCACACATTATTATGTATTTTACATAAAATTTATTAAATGTTTGTATCAATAACGGCACACACTTCACATGCAAGTGTAAAAGAAACTATCAATTTTAAGTACACACTTCAACAAATTATGATGTTCCTTTATTTTATACAATAAAAAATATAAATATCTTCGGATCAAGGCAATTTTGTGTTTGAAAAATTTCTTTAGCTCTACTCGAAAGGAGCTATGTATTGACATAATAGAATTTAAACAAAAAAAAAAAATGATAGTGTGCTACTGTAAGATACACTTACAATTCTACTTAAATGCAATAATCATGTCTTTAGCTCTCAGAAAATAGTTTTCGGCGCACTTCAAATATCTTATAAGCAGTGCAGTTAGCTTTTTGAAACAGATTATTTGATTAACGTTGTTATTGTTGTCGCCGATTGGAGTAGCGGATAAACAAAAATTTATTTCGAGTCTATTGCAAACAGGCTGAAGGCGATTGAGCACTTCTGTGAGCGTAATTTTCTATCGGGCAGTACCTTATCTACATATGCACCATTTTCGCCGTCTCCAAACGGCAAATGGTTTTATGAAAAGCCTTTTCATGGCAGAAATACATTAGGAGGTGGTAGTATGAATCTCTAGTCATTCGCCTACAGCGGCCACGTTATACAAAGTTATAATAAACACAACAGAATAATCACGAACAATAAATAAATTCACTCACCTGCTTCATTGCTTTTTGCAGCCACAGATGTACAGATTTTAAATCGTTGTAGTAGCACAATCAGGAATACATTCTTGATTCCGGAGTTTAACACATATTTCGATTCCATTTCTATAGACAGCTCGATTTACTTCACTATTTATCACTTCTCTTATTTAATTCGCAACATTGTCGCAACATTGTCGCAACTTCTTAAAAAACACTGTGGTTGCGTGGTGAACAGGTTATCTGGTTATCTGGTTATGTGGTTAAAATTTGTCTTTAGTTTACAACAATAAAATACACTACAAAATAATAATTTTTAACCAGATAAGTGTGAACAAAGACACTTTTTATATCTGCACCTCCATTTATCTTATGCTAAAGTAATAAAGTAGAGTAATAAACTGCTCACCGTTTGAGCAAGTCTGCCATGTTGTTGTTGTTGTAACAGCATACAAACTCCCCAAAGACTATTTGGGGAGTGTTGCTGGAGTGACAGTCCTTGGCCAGATATAAATCTGGGTCGTTCCGGTTACGTAGACCCGACTCTCGTGGGAACGAGCAAGTCTGCCATCTTTGTTATCGCTTCAAGCGCGATAGAGGCGACTGTCGTGCGGACGCCGCCATCTTAACAAAAGAAAAAATAAATTATACACAGCAACTTAATTGCTTCTTGCAGCCACCGAAGCACAGTTTTTTCGCACAATTAGCAATATATTTTTTTCACATGTACATACATAAATTCATCTTTTAATTCCACTTTGGAAGCCTTTCTGATTCAAAACCTCGTAATTTAATGCTCAATTTAGGTATTATCAGCTTTTGCTAGTGAAGCCAAGGCACGGCGGTAGGTTGAATTCCTTAAGAAGTTCAATCACACACAATTTTCTTGCCAGAAGCTCTTAAACCCTATTTTATGATGCATTTGTTATTATTAATAACTTTTTACATTAGCGCGATATTAAAACACACAATAGCACACTACCCACTTTGATTATTCATTTAGCTTACGATTTCTGCAATTTCCGTCCAATTGTTTCCGCTTAACTATTTCCGAACTGAGTTCCGACGTCGTTTTGCGCTTCAGTGTTGTCGACACAACACTTCTTGCCCACGAGTAACAGTGCTGCCGTTCTAGATCGTTTTACTCGTTGCCACTCAGATCAAATTATGATTTTCTACATTTAGTTAATGTGGCAATATTCAACGGCTGTCTTTCATCATCGTCCAGATTTGCTGCATTCCTTACATATTTGTTTATCTATTATATTTTTCCATTTATACAACAAGCAAAATTGCATCGCCAGTGAAAAGGTTTTGGCGCAACTGCATAAATATTCTTGGTGTATTTAATAAGCAGTTGCAAGGCTCAATAATGGATTCGGAGCCATTGGACCCCATGGACATATTGGCTTATACTACTGAAGAGCTACAGGGGCGTTTCCGTCGTGCCAAAGATGGCACAGAGAAAGCAAAAGTTATTTCTGACTTCCTCTGTCGTTGGGATGCAGATGACGCACTCGCGCCTGTGAAGAAAATGAAAATCGAGTTTCAAGATGGTTTGAAATACTTGATTCTTTATTGGTTTTAGAATTCTACCAAATTTTGTTTACAGATCTCGATTGGTTCAATGTTACACGCCCGTTACCTTTGAAGTCGCTGCGGGGCAAGCTGGTGGTACTAGATTTCTTCACGTATTGCTGTATAAACTGCATGCACATTTTACCGGATCTGCATGCACTTGAAGAGCTCTTCCCACCCGAAAGTGGGCTCGTTGTAGTTGGTGTACACAGTCCAAAATTCGAAAATGAAAAGGATGGCGCAAATATACTCTCCGCAGTACAACGTTATGGCATTACGCATCCAATCGTGAATGATGCACGCATGACATTGTGGCGTGCCATAGGCATACGCTGTTGGCCATCGCTGCTGGTACTGAATCCATCAGGTGCGCCAATGCTACTGCTGATGGGTGAAGGTCACGGCGTTTTTCTACAATGCTTCACCGAGCAGGCATTACGTCATTATAAAGCAAAAGGTGAAATTGATAATGCTGAACTGCCACTGAAACTGGCCACAGATTCTTTGCCTGCCTCAAACTTGCGTTTTCCGGCTAAAATTGCTCGTAGTGAAAATGGACGCTTTGCTGTGGCCGATGCGGGTAATCATCGTATTTTGATTTTCGATAGCGAAGGTGTGGTACACCAACGAATTGGTGGCTGCAGTGCTGGTTTTGTGGATGGAGATTTTGAGACGGCACGTTTTAACTCACCTCAAGGACTGGATTTCCTTGACGATGATGTATTAATCGTGGCCGATACAGAGAATCATGCGTTGCGACAGGTTACATTGAGCACACGTCGCGTTGAAACTCTAGCAGGTACGGGCCAGCAGGGTATTGATCGTGTTGGCGGTAAGTTGGGTCCGTTACAAGCCATCTCATCGCCTTGGGACATTGCGGCGTTTAGGATGCGTGACATGGATATGTCCTTTCATGTTGATGAGCGTATTGTGCCTGAGAAGGCAATCGTTTTAGTGGCCATGGCTGGCACACATCAAATATGGGGCTATTTTCCAGAGGGCATAATTTGGTGGAAATATAGACAGTTGGATCCGCGTACTTGTCTTGCTATATGCGGCAATGGCATGGAGGAGAATCGTAATAACTCTTATCCACAAAACGCGGCGTTTGCGCAACCCTCTGGCTTGGCATTGGCGAAGAATTTCCTCTTCATTGCGGATAGCGAGAGCTCCAGCATACGCAAGGTCTCAATGGTGGACGGCAAAGTGATGCCGGTTGTGGGTGGCGATCGTAATCCTTTGGTAAATGTGAAAAAATGTTACAAAAGTTTAAATAGTAACGATAAAATGTTTTTTCTTTGCAGAATTTATTCGCCTTCGGTGATGTAGATGGAAAGCAGTATAATGCAAAGTTGCAGCATCCATTGGCAGTCGCTTACAATAGCGTAACTGATAAAATCTACGTAGCCGACACCTATAATCATAAAATCAAAGTGATTGATACTACCGCAAGCTCAGTAGAAACTCTATTGATCAAAGATGAAAGCGACGCTACATTACAATTAAATGAGCCGGCCGGTCTATGTTTTGATGCCAGCGGCCAACTTTTATATGTGGCCGACACCAATAATCACAGTATACAATTGGTCGACATGAAAACGCTGATAGCGAAAACCTTCTTGCTGAATTTTAGCGCTGTAACTGCTGCTCAAGCAGCTACGGAAACAGATTCGTTGATTAGTGGGAGCTTACAGCTGCTCAAACGTGTGCCATTACGTGCCTGCGTACAGTTGAAATTGCGCGTGAATATAAACCTTAGCAACGAGCTAACATTAACTGATGGAGCGCCACAACGTTGGACACTGAAAAGCGCAGCACCAGCTTTACGAGCTTCTGCCACTTCAGGACAAATCCACAATGGCACAATGCAGCTGCAGCTCGAGCGTATAGCTTCATTTCTGCCGACAGAGGAAGAGGTGAAGTTGGATATTGCTTTGAGCTTATGTGACGCCAAAAGTTGTCTTATGAAGCGTTTTTCGCTTATATTAAGGGATAGTGCCGCCGATGGTGCACATCTCACTTCAAAGCCAACCGACAAAGCTGGTGTACTTGATGAAAACATAAATATTTATATCACACAAAGTGATATAACTGTTAGTTAATGAAGTTTAATCGCAATCGTTAATGTACATGTGCTTGTATAAATTTGTATGGAAACGCTTGGTGTCCTTTTATTCTTTAATAAGTGCATAAAAATGTTAAAAATACTTGCTGAGAAAGCAATTATTAGTAATTGAGACGCCTTAGTAGTTGTTAATAAAGTTGTACTTAAAGAAAGTAGATATATGTAGTCAATTTTTTCTATGATATGCATACATACATACATATGTTTGTATAAATAATCGATTTCTAAGAAATCACACAAGACCAATTTTCTTGTGCTCAATATCAGTTCCTCTCCAAGTTGGGTGCTGGAGTTCTCAGCACATACATATGTACTTCAGATAAGCTATGCATTATAAATATTAGTATTATCAACTTTGCGAATTCTTTGTAGTGGCAAATATGTATGACCAGCATTGCTATATAAAGTTGTAGATTCACAAACGTAACTAAATGCTTTACTTTATTCAATTTCTCTCAAATAAAATGCTTTACACGGCACTTGTATATCTGAAAAATATATATATATGAATTTTTATAATAATTCCGCATGTATGTATTTACATTTGTCACTTTAATGAGTATGCAATTGGGTTACGTATGTATGTACATCTATGACTAAAATTTTTAAAATGGTTTGTTTTGTGCAGGCTGAGGATTTCTTGCACTAATACACCTCAATATTGGAAAGTAGATATTGAGAAATTTGTTGAAATGCAATAATGTCTTAGTAATCGTGACAAGGTGGCTTACACATATTTCTGGCCTTTATGTGGTAATAAAATATGCACGTTTATTCTTTAGGAAGTTTTCCACCGCGCTATTTTATGAAATGCAATACTTTTTCGTTTGCTCTGTCTCCCCAAGAGTTCTGCAAACTTCACCTAGTAGATCTTTTAGAATAGTTGCCTGTCGAAATTGGGATCCATCTAGTGTTATAGTAGGTATGAATTTAACTGGCGGCCGAAGTGCCTCCGTAGCTTCACCGTAGAGTTTTAGCAATTCTCCGCCATGGCTGCTATTGAAACATTTCTGTATGAGATCAGTATTTTCAATGCCATATTGACGGGAGCACTGTAATTAAAAAATAAAAATTAAAAGTTTTATTACTGCACGTGCTAATGTACATAAGTTTATAATTATTTACAGATCTTGTAATGTACATCTTCATTAATATGTATATGCACACTTGTATAAATTGAGTTGTTTAGTATGTGAATGGCTTTTTTGGCCATGAAAGCAAACAAAACTACAGATGTTCATATTAAAGTGTAATTCTGTTGTGTTGTGTGGATGTACATATGTTATTTGAAACCTCGGTACTTTAGGTACCCCAAACTCTCGTACTAATAATTCATACCTTATGCATAGCTTCCTTGGGCGCTCTATTATCACGTATCATACAAGCAATAACATTAAGTCGATCCTTTGTACTTTCAATCGCTTCAATAGCACATGCATGATACATATTTCCTTCGCATTCGACACTTCCATGTTGACATTCAAAACGATATGTGCCATCTGGTTCCGTGAAAGTTTTTGCCTTGCCATAAGGTATCATTTGAATTTCCATAAGTGGCTCAGCTTGCTTAAAAGCTGGTAACAATTGCCTGATTATAAAATGCTTAGAATCACCACATAGTGCCTCGTAATACACCGTCACTAATAAGGGCGTTCCGGCTGTGCGTTCATGGGTTTGGTGGAACTAATTTAAAAAGTGAGAGTGGTATACCGGCTATGCGTCTTCTGTTTACTTTAGTTTAATGATAATACTTACATAGGTAAAGTCAACATAATTCGTAAAAAAGCGCATGTAGAGGTACAAAAATATTAACACGATAAATAAAGCCCCCAGGCGTTTGTGTATTGCCGAAACCATTGCTCGAGTAAACGCGTTTACTTAGCAACTATTCAATGTAATTTTGTAATACTTAATCAATTCGTTCGATTTTTTTTAGATAAACATCTTTGCAAATGATAACCTTGCTAAACTACTATATTGTATAAATTGACTAGGATATTTGTTGCTTTATTTGCAATGTTATTGGCTATTGAACGCGTGGCTTATTCCATACACTTATTTATATTTGTGTAAAACATTAAAAACAAATGAAAATTTGTCTTTTGTTGTAGTGATGTGCTGAATTGCCGGTACCCAATACTCGGTACCCAATACTTCAGGAAGATTTCGGTACCCAATACTTCCTTTTCGTTACCCAATACCGATTCTGTACATAATTGCAGCTTTTTGACATAATTTTCAGCAGAATATCTGTCAAAAAAGTTGCATCGACTTTATTTCGACTATGAATATGCTTTACAATTAGTACGTGTAAGACGATGCTTTCCTAAAAGTTGAACAATTTGTACTAAGCAATGTGGAAACCACTATCAAAACACTCTCATCGCCTTCTTAATATTGTCGCAACAGTAAAATGTCGTAAGAAAAATGCTTTGAGGGATGAAGGAAGTTTTTCCGGCCTACAAAGATGACATCGTCCGATTCATCTAGAAACAAATGTTTCAAATAAGGAAGATTTTCTCCGCACTTTCTTTTGATAAGCTAGGCTCCTCTAAACCGCTTTTATTTTTGGTATACATGCGTTCTAATTGGAAGCCTAAACGTTTCGGTACCGAGTATCGAAAGTATTGGATACTTTTTAAATCGGTACCGAGTGTCGATCAATACTTCAACGTACCGACTCAGCACATCACTATTTTGTTGGCACATGCAAATTAAAGGGATTTTTTCGATCAGCTGTGAGGGATCATTGACAAGGAGTGAGGCTGCCACTTAATTTAAAATATTGTGGCGAATACTGCGGCAACACAAAGCGAACAACGAGAAATAGGCAGAATGTTCGAAGAATGACGTAGAATGTTCTACAAAGAGAAACGTCAAGTTGGATGAACACTGCGAACAGCGAGAGAAAGAGAATGAGCGATAAACTTCAGAATGTTCTAGAGTTGCCA
>NW_023458557.1:81200091-81204680 GCF_013731165.1 Rhagoletis pomonella
CTGCAGGAATATGTGAAATATACAATAAAAGAGTTGGAATCGTACACAAAACAAGAAGGTTCATGTGTGCGAAAAGTGAATTCCAAACTGCATGTATCACTGGGCCCATATTGCTTGGCTGATTTCAAACATGCGCTCAGTGCTCATATTATGCGTAGAAAAGTTGGGTACTATGATGCTAGTCTTGAGGGCATTGTGCTCGACATAAAGAATATTAAAGTATTGGGCTCGGCGGGAGCACTTCGCTCAGATGATCCACGTATACATGTTGATGTTAATGCCGATTGCTATGTGTTCCGCCCTGCATCTGGGGCGATACTGAACGGCGTGGTGAAGCACGTTGGTAACCATCATATTGGCGTCATCATTTATAGAGTATTCAACGTGAGCATTAGATTTGCAGGAAAAATTAACAAGGAAGAGTTTAAAATGGATGATACGTTGCAATTCCGTATTAAAAAGTTTAACCTGCAGAATGTATTTCCTTACATCGAAGGTGATCTTGTGACGGCTAGTGGACATAAACTCATGGTAAGTTGAAAAGGGCAAAAATTGTTAAAACCTGTAACAAATACAAAATCCTTGTAGGATAAGTTTATTAAAGTTGAACCAGAAAGCGCTGATAGCAACATGGACTCAGGCATAGAAGAGCGCGAAAATCACGAGCTGGATGAACTTGTCACATTGATTAAAGAAGAGTGTGTATCTGAAGGTGAAGTGAGTTCGAGGTCAAAGAAGATAAATGAAAAAACTCCTATTGCAAAACGACAACAAAAAGCTAGCGCCAGCGGGGTATCATTTAGTGCTACGCTGCCGATTAAGAAAGAACTAAGAAGCGCCGAAAAAAAGAAACACAAAAATTCCGTTAAAGAAGAATTGAATAGCTCGCAAACCAAGAAACGAAAAACCACTAGTGAAGTATCATACATTGAAAACCTGCCGATTAAGACAGAACCAACAGACTCCGAAAAAAAGAAACGCAAAAATTCCGGTAATGAAGAATTGAATAGTTCGCAAACTGAAAAGCAAGCTGAAAAGGCTATTAGTAAAAGTAAAAAGCATAAAGTAACTAGCGAAGCACTGATTGCGACACAGATCAAAGCAGAGGTTGAGGAGCAACCGCTCACATCGCCCACGAAAAAGCGAAAAAGTCTAAATCGATAAGTATAGAAGTTTCGATCTTACCTTGGTTGGGAGTAAAGGAATTACTTACATATGCTTATTGCGACTATGGACTTTAAATGTTTTAACATAAGAAGCGTTAGAAAGGGTATTCGATTTGTTTCTGAAGTTCAATGTTAAGATGGATGCTGAAAGTTCGGCGAACCTATTTACACAGTTTTAAATATAAATTACTATTTTCTAACAGCCGTACCTACCTAAGCAAAAGCGTTAAGGGGTGCGTTTTCTGCCGCCTACCTTTCTTTAACGCTTAATTGTAATACGTAAACAAAAGCGGCAACGCCACGTCAAATGTACAAATAACAGCAAACAACATACATAAGTTTGTGTGTAAGAAATGCAAAAATTACGGTTTTGTCGTTTTCTGCAGTCAACTTCACTTCATAAAGGCCAATCTAAATCGGATTTTCCAACCTCATACAAATTGTATGAACACGAGACATTTTTGACAGCTAGACAACGCTGACGCTTATATTTAGGTATGGTTTTAACTTTGATTTTCAAGTTTATATAGAATATGTACATATATAGTCTTACTCACAAAAGTAGGAGGATGTTTTTTTTTTTTTGTTAATATTTGCAACGTTTTACATGCATTTTTTTTTTGTTAATTTTGTATCAAAATATGGCTTTTATTAAATACAAGAATGAAACTTGTACGAAAATTAAGACAAATTAGCAAAGTTTCAGCACAATCGCAAACGTTTTAATAACAATTTCTAAAAAAATTCAGATATGCAATTAAATTTCAGTATAATAGTGTGCCCATTAAATTTGTGAGAATTTTTTTGCTGACTGTCCTACGCTTTCTTTTGCCTAATACATAAAGTATTTTCAGATTTTTGGTTTATATGAAAAAAAATCGTAGGAAATTTGTTTTTTTTTTGTTTTTAATTCTAATTAAAAATTTTGCGATTTTGCTGAAACGTTTCAGATCTTTCTTAATTTTCGTACACAAATTCATTGTTGGATTTAAATAAGGTTCGCTAAAATATAAGCCATATTAAAAAAAAAAATTTAGCGTGTAAAACATTACGAATATGTATTAACAAAAAAAAAACCGTACGTTCAATTTTGTGAGTAACAGTAAGTGATTTTGTAAAAATTAATAAAATAAAACAAAAAGTTAATCAATAAAGACCAATAACCGAATGTTTCAAAATAATGTTTAACTTATGAAGAGATTAGATAAAAATAATGTACTTGTAAATATTTAGAGCCTTTAATAAAATTCTGCCTTTTAATAAAAATTCACTCCATATTTTGTCCAACAATAAATATAAATTTATTAGTACTAAAAAAGAATTTGATTCTTACATTACATTTACATTCATATAGTCACCATACAATATTATACAGTAAATAATTATTTTATTTTAATACGCACAAATATGTATACGTATTGCATCTGAAAATTCTTAATTGTTATAAAACGTAAATACAATATAATTTACAGCAGAATATGATAGGTTTATTTGCTAAATAAGAAGCCAGCTAGCCAGTTTGGAGACCCTAAAAAGGATTGCTGAATGGAAAGTAACATTTTTGAAGTGTAGCGAGTATTTTACTTAGTATGTATCATTTATATGAATGTGTGTGTGTAAGTATACACAATAGATTTCGCAGTTGCAATATTTAAGTAGTGGAACTATTTGTATTTTAACTCATTCGTTTATGTATACCTATGGAAAATGGTACGCGTGCACATCAAACTACATAGTCGTAGGAAAAGCAAAGGAAATTTTTAGTATTGAAAGTGGAGAAAATTATAAGCGTACCATATCTATCACTTCTAAACTATTGCAAAATAAGGCTAAATAAGATTGTAAATACATATGAGGAGTACATTGTACGATATTCAATATTATTTAGTATTCATTAGTAATTGTATGCA
Source organism: Rhagoletis pomonella (assembly GCF_013731165.1). Taxonomy (NCBI): domain Eukaryota; kingdom Metazoa; phylum Arthropoda; class Insecta; order Diptera; family Tephritidae; genus Rhagoletis; species Rhagoletis pomonella. The sequence continues at coordinate 81,203,168 of NW_023458557.1, forward strand.
TTACCTACGTTATTATTAGTATTCGTATTTGAGTTCTATGTAGACTCTATTTCTAAACTGAAATCTCTTGAATATGTACACGTTTCTTGCCGCTCGTGCTCGAAACCGTATTTGAGCCAGACGAACGTAATATGCCACCTTGTTGCTGCTGCTGGTGCTGTCCGTGCTGTTGCTGGTGGTGTACGCTTTGAAATGATCTAGGTGGCGGTGGCGGTTCTGGTATGTCATCGTCCATATCATTGATTATATCATCCGTGGAGACTTTAACAGCATTTTCGATTTCTTTAAAAGATAACTGATCTGAGGATTGTACAGCATAATCGAACTGCATGGTTGTTTGACTGCCGCTAGTGGCAAATGAGTTGCGGCGGCCGCCAGGCATAATCATTGCTGACTCTAGCATAGCAATGCCACCGGGCACAATGGGCATTTGTGTATTGTAAGTTGCCAATTCTAGGTTGCTAATAGCTTGTAGGTGTTGCAATTCATTGACGTCTTTGCCACCGTTGCCGCTACCGCTGCAAGTGGGCGCCTCCATAATGCTGTGATGATGTTTCGTTTTAAGTAAATCCAATGTGCTTGTAGAGCCAGAACCACCGGGCCAATTCAATTCCATATGTGCAGTTGTCTGAGTTATTGGTGGCAAGTCAACGAGCAGTTTCTCATCCTTGGAACACTTAAGTTTCTCATCATAATAGTTATATTCGCCAAAAACCACTGTACTTTTGCTAGGGATGCCATCGAAATGTACACTGCCATCATCATCGGCAAGTGCATTCAACTTGAGTATGCTGGAGTTCTTGCTTGTGTCATTATCTTGTAGCTCCTCCTTGGTTTTAGCATCGCGTGCACGCTTCTCGCGCTGATGATAGATGCCGGCAAAGATGAGTATGTTTAGTGTTAGCAGAAAGCAGCCCACAGCTACAGTGGCTATCAACGCAGTGGTGTAGCTGGGAAATTGCTTGCCGCTAAGGCGTCGAAACATTTCCAAATTGCCTATGATACCCGTGGAGGCGGTGGCTAAGTCCTTTTGTGGTGTGCCACCTTCCAACATCGAGCGATTGTCAGATGTTGCTGGTGGTTGCGTGGTTGCGCTATCGCCGACGTTAGCGTACGCTGTGCCATCGGGGTTGCATTCTGGGGGAGGAGAGGAATTAAAATAAAGTGTATGTATGATAATATTTACGAAATCAAAAAAACAGAAAGTAGATTTAGGGGATTAGGTCGAAACTTATTCGGAGTTTTCATGGACATTCATCGTAATTTTCTAATATTTTTGTATATTTCATTAACGAGCATTTTTATCGTTTTTATTATCGATTTGGACATCGTATTCGTATTCATATTCACATTCATATTCATATTCATATTCATATTCATATTCATATTCATATTTATATTCATACTCATATTTACATTGATACTCATATTCCTGTTCACATTCTTATTCATATTCATACTCACACTCATATTCATATTCATATTCATATTCATATTCATATTCATATTCATA
>NW_023458557.1:81204690-81248407 GCF_013731165.1 Rhagoletis pomonella
CATATTCATATTCATATTCATATTCATATTCATATTCATATTCATATTCATAGTTAGTACTCGTATTCGCATTCGTACTCATACTCTAATTCCTATTCAGTAATAATCCAGAGAACATCTAATCATCATTCATTACCTGTCGTTACGGTGCCTGCCAAGGCATTGCCGCCAGTCTTGGTATTGTTGCTCACAACCTTTGTGGGTGTGGTCGATTTTGGAGTTTTCACTACAACCGTATCTTCATCGTCTAGCGGCTTCGTTTGCAGCTGTGGACGTACGACGCCTACAACGGTAAGAAAAAGTTAATTTGTAATGCGATTTGCAATAACACTACATCCCCACCCTAATGTGCATGTACATACCTTCGTACAAATCACGATTACTGATATCTTCCGGGAACTGATGATGGCGCATCGACTGATCATTGATGTTGGAATGCTTATGCAGCTGTGGTATTAAATTCAACCACATAGACAATTTATGTCCACGATAATGACTCTGCACTTCTGCTTTATTGCCTAGCGAGTGGACAGTAGAAAGAGAGAAACATTCAATAATGCACGCAAAAATCATTCAAGGCGGTGTTCATTACCCAGCTCCAAATAGAGTTGATTCACCACATCGTAGGCATCCCAAAATGGCAAATGTTCGCCGCGGTTAGGTTCGTCGGCAGCAGCAAATCGTTGCAATGCTGCATTCAACAGTTCATTAGATTCGTTGTTGTTGTTGTTGTTGTTGTTGTTGTTGTTGTTATTGCGCAAGTGTCGCTTGTAGTAAGCTCGCCGTTCACGCATTGCGCCGCTACGCCGCTGATTGTAGAACAAAGCGAGATTTAGCGAGCCTTGCGCATCTAATACGGCATTGCCGTGTTGGAGTGCGAGTAGATGCGGCGCGGTGAGATTGAAAAATTTATTGACAGCATTTAGCGACTTGAGTGAGGCGCGCTTCACTTTGCCATGCTCCATGAGCTGTGCTGTGAATACCGGCAATTTGGACGTTGATGCAGATATGGATGGTGTGTCTAAACCTGAATGATTTGGATTGCTAAGGGGATGAAGAAGAGAAGTGTAAAATGTGCTAATAGCGCTGCGTATGTGCTATTTTTAGTGGTGTGCATGGCGTATGAGTAACCAAAAATTTCGTAAATAGTTCAAATGCAGTGCGTATGAGTAACTCAAATGTTATACACGGCGTATGAGCAACAGAGAAGTTGCATTGTAAATAACATAAAATAATTTTGTAACTGTTTATGTATAATACACCTTGGTTATAACCATGATAAAAACATTACAAGGTAAATTCATTCTCTCATTTCGTCGGCCATGATTTTTTTCTGACGTTTGCCAACATTTTAAAATCATATAAAATTGAAAATAAAACAAGTAAAAAAGTCTAAGTTCGGGCGGAGCCGAACATTAAATACCCGGCGCAAGTATTAAATATATGTTTTTTCACCTTTCCGAAACCTACCGCTAGATGGTAAGCCGGGGTGTATCAATTTTGAGTAAATTAGTGTCCTTAAATTTCGAAATATTGAAGTTTTAAGCATTTCTGAAATTTACCGTTATATGAAAAGCGGGCGTAATTTTAGTCCGAGTTCAATAATTTTCAACCTTTTGCTTATATGTGGCAAGCACAATAACCACACCGAGTTTGGTACAAATTGGTAGAACGGTTACCGATATACATATATGTGATCATAAGTGGGCGGTGCCACGCCCTTTTTCCAAAATTTTACCATTAGCGTATTTCTTGGTAAAGAATTGTTGCAAGCATCAATTTAGAATAAATAAGCTTCAATATTTATTGATTTATCGAAGATTTTGCATTTCTCTAAATTACCGTTATATGGGATTTGGGCGTGGTTATCGTCCGATTTTAAAAATTTTCGGCGATTTTTTATGCTGTACCAAGGCCAACAACTGTGCCAAGTTTGGAAGAAATTAGTGCAGCGGTTACCGAGATATACACATGTAACCATAAGTGGGCGTGGCTCCGCCCATTTTCCAAAAATTTATAACACTCTTAGTTGTCGTCTAAAAATTGTTGCAAATATTAATTTTGAGTGAATAATCTTCGGTAGTTACTAAAATATCGCAGTTTTCGTATTTCCGAAAATTACCGTTATATGGGATGTAGGCGTGGTTATTCTCCGATTTTTTAATTTTTAGGCCATTTAGTATGCTGTATCAAAGCCAACAACTGTGCCAAGTTTGGAAGAAATTGGTGCAGCGGTTACCAAGATATACACATGTAACCATAAGTGGGCGTGGCTACGCCCATTTTCCAAAAATTTACAATATTCTTATTTTTCGTCTAAAAATTAGTGTAAATATTAATTTTGAGTGAATTATCTTCAGTAGTTACTAAAATATCGCAGTTTTCGTATTTCTGGGAACTACCGTTATATGGGAAGTGGGCGTGGTTACAGTCCGATTTCGCCCATTTTCAATACCAACCTACCTTGGATTAAGGGAAACCTACATACCAAATTTCGTTGAGATATCTAAATTTTTGCTCGAGTTATCGTGTACACGGACGGACGGACAGACGGACATGGCTTAATCGATTTCTTTTTTCATTCTGATCATTTATGTATACATTTGTCTATATCTATCTCGATTCGTTTTGGCTGTTACAAACAACCGTTATGTGAACAAAATTAATATACCCTTGTGCACAAGTGCGCTCGGGTATAAAAATTAAATTGTTCACAATTGTTGTTGCTTGAGATTGAAAATGAGAATGTGTGTGTGAGTTTGAGTTTTGATTTTAATTTATTTATTGTTGGCAAACATCAGACTGCCTCTCAATGGTTTTACCTTGTTATGTTTTTATCATGGTTATAACTTTCGAAAACAGTCTACCAATTTTTATTTAATTAATATTTTTTTTTTTTTTTAATTTTTGCCTTACCCCGTTTTCGCAAAATTTGCGAGATAGCGCAACATAAGGCGACTAATCTGTTTCTCCTGAGTTGTATAGTTGTGCGGGAAGAGTGGTGAAATGGGTAATCCTAACCAAAAAGGCACATCTTCACCACGAACGGAACCAGTTCGCTAAAAAAAAAGTTTTATTAAAAAATATGTATGTACATATGTACATGCGTATAGAATAGCTGCATTCCTCGTTGACCCTCTCAACCAACCTGCGGATACTCCTCCTCGACTGTTCGGTGCTTAAAATGTAAAAAATAACTGCGGCCACCGCGTAAGCTATGCATGTAGCCTAGTTTGATGAGACCCGCTGCTGTATGGCCATCACTCAAAAACGAGAGCGTAGCATCGCGAGAACTCAGCGGGCTGCGTATCGCTTTCTCCCAATCGGTGTATTCATTCTGGAAAAAAGTTAACTATTTAAGCGACTTTCTTGAAATCGAAAAATTCGAAATTCGAAAAATACATTATCCATACAGATTTTGACAGTTTCGTTAGGTTTCGAATCTTCGCGGTTATCGTGAATTTTTCCACACAAAAATTGTCTACAACAAATTTATATTGTAAGGAAAAAATACATAATTATATTTTTTAATTTGGGCAGATTTTTGGGAGAGAAAACGACGGACACATGTACATTAGAATGGTCTAAGCTTTGATATTCCTTTTGATATTTGTAATATCCATACCAAATTTCAATTGTCTACTGTAACCAATACAGGGTGCTCAATGACCTTGAAATGAGCTACTGGATAGCTTCGAAACAGGCACAACCCTATTAAGCTGGCATTTCATTTCGGCTCAAGCACCCACCCTGCCCTACCCGGCTACGGCCATGTATGTACAAAATACATCTAAAGTAAAATATAAAAATTTCATGAGCATCCTGTTAATTTATATTTAGAAACGTAAAGTTTGGTGCCTGCACCTCTTTCGGCTAGATGAAAAATTTTGAAAGATGATCCAAAACCATATCTCGGAATTTTGTTTTGCACCACTCTAATGTACATACTAGAGGGCTGCATGAATTCATTCAAAACGGCTTATGAATTATCCATATACAAAACGAATGAATGGTTTTGGCTTGAATTTTTTTTGAATTTGAGTGAATACCTGTTCTGGTATATTTGTCGACATTACAATATTCAAACAATGTGAAAATAAATTGTTTTGAAATAAATGCCAATTTTTTTTGTATGAATATGCAAAAATATTTTTTCTGTGCACATATGTCCAAACATACATTTGTATGTGTGTATGTATTGCCGCGCTCCTATTACAATATGAAAAAACTTGTTTGTAGAAAAAACTGTTACCGAAATGAATTTGAATGTTTTCCATTCATTCATTTTCATTCCATTTGAAGGTTTAAAACAAAATGTATATTCATAACTTACAAAATTCCAAACGCTGAGTGTTTTGTATGTCTCTGTTTGGCTAGAAATTTGAATGAAGTCATGCAGCACTCTAGTACATACATACATACGTGGATTAAATTTTTTACATTAAATTTCAGCACATTTTTTCTTGAATTAATTATCTGCCTGTTGCAATTCAGTTTTATGTTGTTTTACATGTTATGTTACTTTCTTTAATGTTATGCTATTTTATTTTATGTTATGCTATGTTATTTTATGTTAAGTTATGTACATATATATGAATGTGTGTACATACTATGTTCATTTTTTCATTAAATTTCAGAAAATTTTTTTCAGTTATCCGCTTAATTAATTTGTTTATATGTTACATCATGTTAATTTATGTTATGTTATGATATGTTGTTTTATTTTATTTTGTCTTACGTTGCGTTATGTTATGTAACCCAGCCATTAATAATTAATTATTAATTATAATTATCAAAAATAATCATGATTAATTGCCATAAAAAAATAATCGAAAATAATCAAATAATTAGAAATAATCAAATAATCAAAATTAATCTTTTTTTGATTATTTTTAATTGTTTGATTATTTTTAATTACTGGATTGTTTTTAATAATTTGATTGTTTTTAATAATTTGATTATCTCCAATTATTTGATTATTTCTAATTATATGATTATTTTTAGTTATTTTTCCAAATAGATGAAGTTGTGTTTGGCAAGCAAGTTTTTATAAATTAGTATTAAATAACTGAAATTAAATTCACTGTACGAGTAAGTACTGGTACTGTAATTTACAATTAAGAAATGATTTATCAAAAGCATTTCAATGTCAACTGTCTTTGCCATTCATGAATACTTCTAGAAAGAAATTTGTAGAGGACACATTGAATCAGATCTTCCATATAGACATAGGTATATACATATGTCTGTACGTATATTTAAATTTTAGTTTTTTTGTCTTCCTTTTGCCCTAAACACAGCATATAATGAACTTAAAACAATATACAAAATGCCCCTTTCGGTTCCTGCTACCATTGAATAGGATTTCTTGATGCAAGAACACCAAAAATATCTGTTTAAATTTTTTCAAAAATCATACTGTTTTCAGGTAAAAAAAATTAAAACAATTGAAGGTGATATGAAAGGTGAAGGCAATTTTTTTCCAACGAAAGTATTTTTCCTCGATTTTCTATCTCAAGGCTTTAAAATGTGGTAAAAAATGGTTAACTGTATTTCACTAGATGTTTTCGTTTTCGAGATATTACATTTTGTCAATATCTACACTGTGCGGTGTTTAACAAGAACTTTTAATTTGATTATTTCTTATACTTCGTTCACATTACAGCGTAAACTGCAGAAATTACATTCCCCAACATTGTACAACATATTATTCATAAGTTGAAATAAAATTAAAAAAAAAATCAAATAATTATATTAGATAATCGTATAATTAAAAAAATCAAAAATAATTGAAAATAATCAAATAATTACATTAATCATGCAATTACAAAAAATCAAAAATAATTGAAAATAATCAAAGAATTATATTAATCATGTAATTAAAAAGTTTCAAAAATAATTGAAAATAATCAAAAATAACCAAATAATTTTGTAACTAAAATTAATTGATTGATTAATTAAATCATTTTTGAAAGTAATTAAAAAGGTGCAAATAATCGTATTTAATCATTAAATGGTTACTCAAAACAAAAAAAAAAACATGCTTTAATTAATAATCATTATGATTTTTAATCATTATTTAACAGGTCTACTTCTAAGTCGCCTATGCTGTCGATCGGCCTGGGGATGCCAATATTTCATGTACCAAAGGCTTAAATTTATGCCAGTTTGTGTTCCTAGGGATCCTTCTTCCTAGCTTTTGGCTAGTTTTATTTAAGTCTGTCTTGTTTTTAACCTTTTTCAGCCCAAAATTCCTTAAAAAATCCCTTAGTTTCTTTCAACAACCAAAATATTTTCCTTTACTCACCTTTAACACAGCAAATATTTCATTTAAATGATAATGAAAATTATTTCGAACAAATGTTCTTAGTATGCGATCGCGTCGTGTTTCATTAAAACCAAATTCCAAATCTTGTGCACTCAAATCCAGATACGATTCCACTGAGGTAAGGCAAAAAATGAGGTCGCGTTTTGGAAAATTTGCGAATTCAATTCCTGATGTACTACGAGTGCGAAGAAGGTGGTTTGAAAGAGAAATTAAAAAAGTAGATGGCCCGATTATAAAAAGTAGTTGAATGCAAATTTATTTACTAAAGAAACAGCTACCTACCTAACTATGACTGAACCCAAAGGCAGTGTCAATTCTCCAACTGAATCGGTATTCGGCGATATAACTGTGCCATCAATGAAAGGCGCAAAGCCGCTTAGAAATCTGATTCCAACAAAAAAATTGATTTATATGAATATTTATTTATTTTTTTATTTTCTTCGTAGCCACCCAAATAAAACCACCTTACCTCGGATGATCGATTTTCACAGCCAATAGCTCCTTAACAGTCTTCGTTCGCAGGCAAGGCGCCAAATCATCATACAACATATCGCCATGACAGCCTGTCTGCTCGGCTACACGTCGCTTCACGAACAACGGATTCCTTTGTATGGACCATGGTGATAGCGCAGAGCCACTTACCAATACTGCGCGTTGCACAAGATCTGTAAAAATTAACATTGTCCACTTTGAGCACTGTGTCACTATTTGTACGAAGGGGAAATGAAAAATCCATACCACTTGCCACCGGCGATACCATCAAAATATTGGCCAACGCCGCACCGGTACTATGACCCAACAGTGTGATGCGTTGTGGATCACCACCAAAGGCAGGTAAATTTTCCTTCAGCCAATGTAAGCCAGCAACCAAATCCATTAGACCGAAATTCCCTTGTGCACTCTCTTTGCCACCAGTTTTTAAGAAGCCAAATATGCCAAGCCGAAAATTGATGGTGATTACGATAACATTGCCATGCGCTGCCAACTCTGATCCATCGTAAGGATTGCCGGAATTCCACTCGTACGATTCACCGTGTATGAGTAGCAGGGTGGCGAGCAAGATTGTGGGTGGATCGTGTATGTGCTCCATGCTGTTCGGCCCAGTCGAGCCTAGTTGAGGAGGGTCGAGGGGAGAGAAAATGTTTGCAACTATGTATTTAATTGTATACTTTGAAGATATTTTGTTTGTTAACGACTGGTAGCTATGTATGTACGTATGTATGATATGTATTTGTCACACGTTGCTTATCGCCAAGGTATTATCACTTCCACAATGCTTGCAGTAATTTAAGTAATCAACTGCAATGCACTACGGAATTGATGACTCCAGAGCTTTTGATTTCAAATTTCATTTCATTTTTACATGCATTTTGCCTGATTTTTTACTTACGCCTTTTTCGTCGATTCTCATATGGAACATAAATATTTAAATATAAACAGTCTTCCGATTGATTACTCAGCAATGGCAGCAGTCGTCGTAGTTGTGCTAATCGAGCACGCGGCACTTCTAGCAACGCTTCTGGTCCGTTAGGCGGTATTGGCACCGTTTGCGGACATACGGGTGAGAAGCGATCTGCATTTCGTACATTTTTCCATGTGGATGGCGTAATGGGTGGCATAAATCTGTGGTAAGATACGTGTTTTAGTGGAATTTATAAGCCTAACTTTCAAGCGCTTTTTAGATGCAGCAATCTGAGTAGAAATGTAGCAAATTAAAAGAGGATTTTGCTGCTAAATTAATTGGGAAATTCTGGCAAATGCTTTCAACTAACCACAGCCTTTCGATAGACAAAAGTAGTTTATAAGATAACGGTCAGTTCTGGCAACTATTTTGCAAGCTCTTTTCTGCCTTTCGCAAGACGAATTTAAAGATATGCTATCGAGGAGGTCTTAGGCGTTACTCTGTTTGTCTTTAAGCAATAAGTTTTCTATAAATTCAATTAAATCATAAGAAAAAAAGAATTATAAAAAAATTATAATTTAAAAAAGAAAAAAGTTAATAAAATAAGTTTCTAGTAATTAAACGATATAAAAAATATTTTCTTTTTAAAATTAAATGAAAACTATATAGTAAAAATAATAATAAAAAAAAATTTAAGTTCCTATAAATTAAATGAATATAAAAAAGATGATTTTTTCTTTTTAAAATAATGAGTACTAAAAATATATAAAAAAAGTAATAATTAAAATGAAAAGGAAAAAATTGGCAAAAAATAAAAAATAAGTTACTAAAAATTAAAAGAAAAATAAATAAATATATGTAATTAAAAAAGATCAATTAAAAATACGAAAAAAAAACAAATTTGAAAACTAAATGAAATTAGTAAAAACCTGTTTCTTTTTAAAACCATAAAATAAAAAATTTAAATAAAAAAAAGAAATACATATAAATAAAATAAGTAAAAATTAAATGAAAAAAAATATTTATATTTACATTTTCAAACAACAAAATTTAAAAAGTAAAAGAAAATTTAATAAGAAATATGATAAGTAAAAAAATTTAAAAAGTTCTTAAAAATTAAAAGGAGTTTAAAAATGGTAATTTTTATTTTACAACGCTTTTATCAACTTGCAATGTTGTGTGCCCAGACCCCATTTTTAGCTATAAAACCTTTGCTTTGCAAAGATCCTATAAAAAGTATAGACATCAACCTCGTGGGCAGGTATCATACCAAAGAACATTAGACTCTAGAAGTAGATGTCGCCTCCCCGGAAGTAGTTAAATATTGCGCCTAAAAATATGCACTACGTACGCTACAGCAGAAATGGACTACACGCCATTTCTTTAAATGAAATTAATTGGTGCTCGTATGTATGCACATTAGGGTGGTCCAAAAACAGCAAAGTCAAAATTGTAATGCTATCACCCCCTAGGATGGTTCCATATCCAAAAAAGTATACCCCTATTTGTTTTATTTTGAAATCAAAATATATTTAGAGGTCGCTCAAAGCGCTCAAAGTTTTCCATGTATTTTTATATGGGAAAAATTAAATTTTTCGTAGAAATGGTATACAATTCCTGAAAATCAATATTTGTCAATTGGAAAACTCTGGTTCTCTTCAGGATACTTTCAATAATAATACCCAATCGTTTATTTAACCATGTTATAATACTAACGATTTTTTATTGGTCGCCCCATAGCATTTTTCGGGTTTGTTTGTGGGTTATTGTCGGACCTATAAATTATAGTTGTGATGAAAAAATGGTTAATTGGGTATTATTTTTTATTGGGAATTTCCTGCAGATAAACCGAGTTTTCTGGTAGAAAAATATTGATTTTTAACTATTCTAAACCATTTCTACGAAAAGTTGTTTTTTCCCCATATAAAATACATGGAAAACTTTGGGCGCTTTGAGCGACCTCTAAATATTTTTTGATTTCAAAATAAAAAAATAAGGGCATATTTTTTTCGGTATAGAATAATACTAGGGGGTAAGAGCATTAAAGTTCCGACTTTATTTTGTTTTTTTTTTACATGCATTTTTGGACCACCCTAATGTACGTACACATATGCATGTGTGTGCACCAATCTATTAATATCGTTGAATTATTTTAATATCTATTGCAAAATTTTACACAGACAAGACTAAAGAGAAGAAAATAAATAAAATAAAAAACACTTTTTAATATACCACGCTTTTATAAATGGATTAAAAATTAGAAAATAATATTTCTCAGTCCCATATAATTTGTTTTGATAAATTTTGATTTTGAAATTTTAGTAAAAGTGATTAGAATTAATTTATGAGATTGAAAATGAAAAGCGTGGGACGTATGTAATAGACTTGAATTGATATGAAAAGTAATATATGTATGTATGTGGGTATATGAATAACGACCGCTTAAAATCGATCTCAAATTTGTATTTGTGCTATAGATATTCTAGGTCTATGTTATGTAGTTTGCCTATTGCCACGTGTTTTAAAGTCAAATTCAATTTAATGAAATATTACAATACGGATATCAAACGAAAGTTGTTTAAGAAAGCTTTATTAGAAAACAGTTTTGAGGAGGATGCCACCTGTTTAAAATATCAAATTCAATTTAGGTACTCTTAAAATTTAAAAAATGGAATATCTTTCATTTTTACAGCAAATATTTCCACATTTCCCAAATTTCGCCTAATTTGTTCGGTATTCCTTTTTTTAGGCAAATGGACGGTAAGCCGATGAATCTTTCTAGCGTCGTTCCACTCCGCTGCTATTTTCCTGAAACCTAAAAGACTTTTAATCTACGAAGAGATAGCGAGTTCTGCACCTAAATATTGACTGGCTTTACTTCAGACATTACTGAAAGCTCCGGAAAAATATTGTTGTCGAAGCGAAGTTTATACCATCTAGCTTTGTGAAAAACACAAGCGCATTTTTAGAAGGGTTAACTCCTAGCCCATTTTGTTTTGCTCACTTAGTAACACTACCTAGTGACGATAACTTGTTGGTTTTGGTCGAATTTGATTAAATAGTTTACAGCCCACTTCTTCTTGATTGGCGCTGTAATAGGCCTGTAAATGTTTAGACTAACGATTTCTTAACACTCTTTCGTTTGAAACCCACATTTTAATATTTCATATAACTTGTGTATGTATATGTTAACTAAATTCGACTTCTCAAACAGGTGGCAAACCTCTTCAAAAGTATTTTCAAACAAAAATATTCTAAAATCTCTTTCGACTGGCAGCAAGATACATTTGTATTACAATTAACTGATGAATTAGGTGAATTTGTTTTTTTTTTAACACGTTGCAATCCTACTAAATATAATACAAAAATAAAGCCTTTAAATCCATTTCGATTTATATTCATTTGACTTATTAAAATATTTGAATTTAAATTTCAAAACAGTTCGCAAACCGCTTCAGGCACCTCAAAAATATTCTAAATATTCAAACTAAAGATTTCTTAACACCTTTCGTTTGACAACTATTTTTTTAAATTTAATATATGCAACTTGTGTTGATTTAATTAAATTCGACTTTTCAAACAGGTGGCAACCATTTCAAAACATTGTCAAACCAAACCATTTCTAAATCTCTGCGCTTTTTATATATGTATGTATATGGATGCGTGGCGGTCAAAAGTGGATGAACGGTGTTTAGTTTTCAATATTTACTATGTTTTTCAAGCTAAAATTTTTTTAATCTTTTTTATAAAAACATGGTTCATGCTTTAACAAAAACCATATAAAACACGCTTTCAAACTTTATACAGAATATAGAAAAACTCCAATTTCAAATTTTTATCTAAATTTCGAGTTTTTCAACCAGGATTTTTATAAATTTTCTGGGTATGCAGTTAAGAAGCTTATACAATTTTAGTAAATTAAGTGCAAGTTTTGAGCGGTTAGAAAATGGCATTGATTTTTAATATATTTTTTTTTTTTGTTGACGGCTTTAGCGGTTTTTTGCATAAAAATAGCAAAATCTAAGAAAACTGGCGTTGACTTCTACAAAAAATCAGGCTCATATGAAAAAAGTGCAAAACACCGTCAACAAAAAAAAAAAAAAAAAATTATTAGAAATCAATGCGATTTTTTAGTCGCTCAAAACTTGCACTTCTTTTACTAAAAATTTGATTAGCCTGTTAACTGCATATCCAAAAAATTTATAAACATTCTGGTTAAAAAGCTCGAAATTTAGATAAAAATTTGTGGAATTTTTCTAAATTCTGCATAAAGTTTGAAAGTGTGATTTATATACGGGTTTTGTTTTATAAAAAAATAAAAAAAAAAATTTAGCTTGAAAAACATTATTAAAAACAAAACACCATTCATCCACTTTTGACCACCAGTGTATGTATAGATACCAAAGTCATTTTACTCACCGCAAACTTCCGACAGGTGGCGATGCATACGGTATGCCCAGATAGGCTTCCACGAGCGGACTAGAGCGCACCACAATGCCGCGCAACAGACCATATTTGGTTTTCACCGTATTGGCGCTCAATTTGACGCTGCCATGAAAACACTCAGTGCCATGCCACAACGAAGATAACAAAATCAACACAGTGAGCGAGCGATGCAACAACGACACGCGACCAAAGTGCAAAACTAAACGCCAACGGCTATGAAATTTAACTAAGAAACGCATAACGTGACGGCATAAACACTTCAACGCTTCACCTGCGGCAGATGCGCATTGTAAGATGGATGCGTAACCAACTTTTAGTAGATGTTGTTGTAACAGCTGCTGCTGCTGATAGTGCATTAGTTGCGGTTGTGGTTGAGCGTGCAGTTGGTTTCCAGTTTGCGGTTTGAGTGTGGCTTGGGGAAGGAGTGTAGATGGCTGATGGGCTGCAGTTGCTGGCATTGATGGCGTTAACGCTTTTAATGGCTGTGCCTGTGGCGGCTGTTGCTGTTTAGGTGGCAAAAGCGCTGGAAGCGTTACTGGCTTGAATGTGCGCTTTTGAGGTGATAACCTTAACACTTTTACCGCTGCTGGTTTTGTTTCAGTTGCTGTTGTTGTTGTTGTTGTTGTTGCTGCTGTTACTGATTTTGCTTCTTTTTTTATCAAAGCATCTGCTTCTATACTCTTGATTTGCTGTATTTCTGCATTTATTGCCGCCACTGACGCTTTCGCACGCACATTTCGTACTATTCGTCGCCACAGCTGACAGCTGACAGCCGTGCTAATGGCGCTCAGGCAGTTTTTTATACGCTTAAGTAATACATTTGATTGTTGCTTAGGAATTTGAAGAAATCTCTTTAATGATATCAGTCTTATAATGCAAATTCCTTGTAGTCGTCGTCCTCGTCCTCGTCCGCGTCCTCGTCCTTGTCGTTGTGGTCCTTTAATTTGAGGCATTGTCAACGTGTCGCCATCACCAGCACCAGCACCAGCACCACCACCGCCGCCGCCGCCGCCGCCGCCGCCGCCGCTGCTGCTCCAACAGCTACTACAGCTGCTTTTACTTTTGCTGCTGCTTCTTCTTCTCCTTTTTGTTCTGCTATAAGTTTTGATTGTTGCACTTCTCGTTGTGTCTGCGTTTGTGTTTACTTTTTCATTTGTAGCTGTGGTTGGGGTTGTGGTTGTGGTTATCATTGTGGCTGTATTTGTGTTTGTGCAAGTGATTGAAGTGAAAGTGGGTTTAGCTGCTTTGTTGCCCGTCACCATTGTTGTTTTGGCTATTGCTGTTGCATTTGTTGTTGCTGTTGCAGCATAAAGTGTTGCCCCAATTTGCATGGTAATGAAGTGATTTACAAAATGCTCGAAAATCAGCCATTTTATATAAACGACACTATGGACTACACACTGCCGCCACCACTGGCTCTTCGGTGTCTTCTCCATCGCCGTTACCCTCCCCGTCTGCTGCTGCTGCAT
The DNA here is from genome assembly GCF_013731165.1 of Rhagoletis pomonella. Classification (NCBI taxonomy): domain Eukaryota; kingdom Metazoa; phylum Arthropoda; class Insecta; order Diptera; family Tephritidae; genus Rhagoletis; species Rhagoletis pomonella. The sequence goes on from NW_023458557.1 coordinate 81,218,336, forward strand.
ACCATTGTTATTGTTTTCATGCTGGCAGTGACTTTTCGATTTTTGGCCACAGCTGCTGCCTGTGCTATTATTGCTGATTGGTTTTGCAAACTTTAACTTATTGCAATTGACTTTAGCAGAAGTGCTGGTGTTGGTGTTGGCTCTGGTGGCGGGCCTGCTATAGTTGATTTTTGATTTAAACGCACTGCTGCTGCGGCGGCGGCATCTGCATTGACTGCTGTGATGAGCACTGCAGCTGCTGTTGTCACTGGCATTAGTGTTGTTTTTAGCTATACTACTGCCGGTGCAATGGGGCGTATACGCAACTTTAAGTGCTGCTGATGATGGTGTTTGCTCGTCGTCGTCGTCGCTGTCGTTGTCGTTGTCGTTGTCGTTGCTTGCACTTCTGCTTGTTCTGGGCGTAAAGTAATTAAGTATCAACATACAGTGTACACGCAGGAGAATAAAGTAAATATTTAGTTGTCTGATAGCTTGCAGCCATTGGCTATTGATGTGTAATGTTGGCCAAGCCAACGACCGGTAGGTCGGTTGGCGCCGCCATCGCCACCAACATTGCCATTGCCATCGCCATCGCCATTGCCACCGCCACTGTGGCCTGTGCCACCGCCACCGCCACCACCACAACCAAGTCGTCCAACGCCAATGCGACAATGCTGCCACTGCGCCGTTGTTGCTGCTGTTATCGTTGTTGTAGTTAATAATCTTACTGCTGCTGCTGCTGCTGCTGCTACCACTGCTGTTGATCCAGCTGCTAGCGCGCCAACAGCCGCGCCGTTTTTCTCTGTTTTTTCTTGCGCTTTTGCTTTTGTTGGTCAAGTCAGCTGCTTCATTTTGACCGTTGTCGTGTGCAATGTCAACTTCGTTCGCCTCATTTTTATCGGCATGCTGCGGCCGATATACTTTGATTTCAAATATTATATAATTTATGCAATGCGGTCGTCTCGATCGGAAGTTTTACGTTCAGTTTTTTTACTACTTTTCTTTTTCTTTCTATTTGCGCTTTTGCTCTACTTCAACGCTTCCTTTGGCTTCGTTTGCAATCGTTTAAGTTGAATTTCGCCTTTGTATTTGTATTAAGTTAACGCTTCCGCTGCTGCACTGTGCGCCGAATGAAAATCAAAATGAGAACAAAAAAAGTTGCAATTAATTTAAGGAAAGTTTTTTATCATTGCTTTTGTTGTAATTTGTAAAAGTTGTTTGCTTCAATCTCCTGCTTTCTAACTATGCTGCAATTAGTATTTGCAATGGAAAACAGTTCCGTGTCCTTATAAGTGAACACACACACACATATAGTATAGCGCGTGTGTGTGTGGGTATGTATGCCGTGAGCGTGCGTGTAAGTGTGCTTCTTTGTAAGTAACTATGTGTAGCATTTAGAATTTATAAATTAGGATGAGCTAGTATCTAGCAGTGTTGTGTTGTGGTTGACTGTGGCTGTGTGACACCTTCACGCTTGCGAGTTAGAGTGCAGACTGTGCGACCGAGATTAGTTGCACCAGCTTAAGTAGCCTCGGCAGCGGTTGGTCGACACAACTGCGACCGCATTATAACTTGTATGTCTGTATGTATATACATATGTAAGCTGGCAGGAGGAGTGAGTGCTTTACTTTTGTGGTGTACGCAAGACGAAGGTATCTCTGCATAGATTAGCATGTCTTAAGTACAGCACATACACACATATATGCCTACTTGCATGCAATTGTATATACATAAATATATATATATATATATATATATATATATATATATATATATATATATCAATGTAGTTAAGCTGCAAAAAAAAAATTGTGCGACTAGTCTCTAAAGAGAGTATTCCGAGAGTAAACTCAATCGGGTACAATTGACCAGTAATTAGTCGCAACTAGTCTCATACGGATATAATTGGGGATCAATTAGTCCCCTACTCATCTCTAACGGGTACTATTAACGATTTATTGATATGTACGCACTTAATCAATGAAATTCGATATGCGGCGTTGACACAGAGAGAGAGTATTCGCTTAACTAAACTGAGAACCCCGGTTCAAATCGCATCTGGCGTAATTTTTTTATTTTTTTTTTAAGTGTCTTATCGCTTATATACACGTTCGAGTATAATGGGGAACAATTAGTCACTTCGTAGGGCATGCTCAAACAAAAGCGGACAGTTCATCCATGTTCCTTTGCGATTGCTCTCGGATTCATTACGGATTAGTTGCATTTTTTGCAGGGTATTTACATTCTTTGAAATAGGGTGAAATGCTGTGCGTGTGCATAGAAGTTTATTAATCCCAGGCTTTTAATTGTGCCTTAATTAAAACAAATACTTTCCTAAATTTTACGAATTGGTTGTGGTTTCTTTACTTAAGAACAAAGAAGGAATTCATTTTGAGTGATGGTTGAATTTTCGAGTGCTTTTACAATTTTCCTATTTTATAGCTTATTGATTGTTTGAGCCACAAATTTACTCGAAGTTGCGGAGGATAGCCAAAAGTTAAATATATTTTAAAGATTGTTCAATCTTAGTAGAGTTCGCCCAGCGGTTGTAATTTAACCGCTAAAATTAAGGGTAGTTGAAGTGAATTGAGTTGAGTTGAATTAAGGGGAGCTGAACTGAAGAGAAGTTAGTTCTCGTGAGGTGTGTTTAGATAAGTTAAGGTGAGTTAGGGTGAGTTGAGCTGAGTTGAGATGGGTTGTGGTGAGTTGAGCTGAAATAACATTAATTGGGTTGAGTTGATTTGAGGTGAGATGAAGTGATGTGAGGTTAATTGTGTTGATATGAAATTAGGTGAGTTGGAGTGAGCTTAATTAAGAGGACTTAAGGTGAACTGAAAGGAGTTGATATGCGGTTAGTTGAGGAGTTGTGGTGAAATAAGTTGAACAGCATAATATAACACAACATAGCATAGCATAACGTAGCATAGCATAACATAACTTCACATAACACAAGATAATACGACACAAAACCACATAACATGGCATAACATAACAATAAAACATAACATAATATAACGTAACATAACATAACATAACATAATTTAACATAACATAACATAGCATTACATAAAATACAGTAACATAACATCTCAGTCTTCAGTTTTATATGTTTCTTTTCTCCAACATTTTCTTTATCTCTATTTGTGTCTCTATCGTTTTTTATCCTTATTTTTACCTTCATATTTATCTTTTAATTTTTATCTTAATCTTTTCCTTCACTTTTATCTTGATCTTTACCTTTTTTCATCTACATATTCATCCCTATCTTTTCTTTTTTTGTTTTTTAATAATTATTTAAATTTAGTTTCCTTTTTATCTTTATCTTTAGATTTTTTTACTTTTTATTTTAATCTTTGCCTATATCACTTTTTTCTTCTACATACTCAACCTTACCTTCCTTGTATGAATCTTACCGCCCAATTCTGTGTACTTGACAAATTGTCAAGCCTTACTATTTGTCAATAAATTTGCGCCTAAACTATGCTGGAAAAATTTAATTTTAGGCGCTTTAAAAATGCACAACAAATTTGGCAAATACAAACAAATCTTATCGGCATAGTTTCAGGCGTAAATTTATTGACAAATGGTCCAGGTTGATTATTTGTGAAGTGCACAGAATAATAAATCTTATTCCCAAACTGCTGCTTAGCACGTTTATTTAATTCAGTGTCAATAATAAAGCATACATTTAGGAGGCATTTTCTCCTCATGTACGTGTATGACATTTATATTAGTGTCACTTTTCAATTGATTTTTTCGCTTTAAACTAATTTGAAATTTGAGTTTGTGTAGGTGATAACAGTCTCCCTGTGAATTCCCTTAATTGCCAGTCTTTACAGTCCCGGTTACATTGGTTATTGTATGTAGCGTTCGACCTCGTCCTTCAGTTCGTAGACATGCCTTCCGACGTGCTTGGATGGAGGTTCCGCATCGAGTAAGTTGCCTGTTCGGGTGCTCACGTCTGTAGCACCCTATTAGGACTTGCTTGCAAAGCATGATGTTGTGCTTCCTTACCAGATAGGAACATTTAGGCTCCACTGTATTTGTGGTCTACTGCTTAAAAAACTGATTAAAAGAAGGAAATACATATTTGCTGGTCAACACATTAAACGTTACATTGCGGTTGGTTCCGGAACCAGACTTTAAAAGAAAGTTACTATCAGATGTATCCAAAGTAATATTAATATCTTCATAACCCACAGAGGCTGTCAGACGCGTTGGAGAAATGCAGTGTTTCTGTCAATAGGTAGTCTTGGTTTCTACAAGAAGAATGAGGTCTACTGCAGAAGGTGCCACCTAAGTGAAACCTAACAACATAGCTTTAAGAAATACGGGGAAAAGAGCTGCTTATAATAACCGGGAATTTCAATTCGGGGCCTATGCGTATCACCGAACGTGGAAAAAAATCTTCTTGGGAAAAAAGCTTCATTGGAACGTGGTCGGAAATATACCAACATATCTTTTATACTAACCTTATAATGTTTAAAAAAGGAGTGATATTTGCTTCCAATCAAATCCCTTGCCGTGCGCATCTTCAAAACTACGCTACCATCGGGATCTATTCTGAAATTTGTAGAGTATGCCAGTTGCAGTGTTGTGATTAGTTGAAGGTACAATAGACCTACTCGTCGCACCGCTTACTCTATTTATATCTGGCTTTATATATATCAGACCATTGTTTATGTTTGAGCTGTGCCCAAGGGTCTCTGTTTGCATAGCCCAGTCTTTCTAAGTCTTACTGCTGAGCACATTGCGACTTCCTTTAGGTATAGACCAATGGGAGTCATAATGAGAACCACACTCAGTGCTTCTAAATGTGTAGCAGTATTTCAGTACCACAGTTATCCCCGAACAGACCGCTCTTTGTTTGCTACTTAAGGTCGTTTTCTGAAGTAACCTTTAACTTTAAAGCGCACTTTATATTTAAAGGTTGCATTAAAATTTATGATTGTGTCTAAAGTGAAGCATTTTATTAACGGTTTTAAATTGGTTTACAACCAAGAAACATATGTATATACGTCAAAAACCGATAACAGAAATGCTTAACATCAGCCATAGATTTATTTTCCATCTTTAAATATAAAGTGAGCTTTAGAGTTACAGGTTACTTCAGAAAACGTCCCTTACTCTACTAAACTGGTATTGTTTGCTTAACGCTGGCTACCTTACTAAGTTAGATTTTTAACTATATTTTAAATGTAAATTTATTTTGTTGAAAATAAAAACATAACTAAAGTTTAATGGAGTAAATCTAAAAATCAGTCAAATAATTTTTTCATCTTTTGTTAATGCCATCAGATCTGCACCGTTTGTTCGATTTTTAAAAATAAGAATTTGCATTAAATGCATTGTCCTTTAAATGTGTAAGAAAGGTCTGATGTTTTGAAAAAAGTTGCCACCTGCTAAAAAAATTGAGTTCAAATTATTTAATAAATTAAGTCATAGCTCGAAAATATTTTGAAGAGCATCGCCAACTGTTTACAAATCGAATTTAATTAAATTATACACAATTTTTATATATGAGATATTAAAATATTATTAACAAACGAAAGGGTAATGGCATTAAATTGAATTTAATTGGTTAAAGAGGTGGCAACCCTTATACGTGTACTTCAGAAGTAAAGTATTTTCAGAACCATGCCGATTGATACTCATATTGCAATATCTAGTTCATTTAACTTATTAAATAATTTGAATGCATTTTTTTAATAGGTGGTAACCCTTTTTAAAAAAATCAAACTTTTCTGCACATCTACCGACTAAACCCTGTAAACTGGAACCTCACTTTTGAAAATAGAATGAACTATAGGTACTATGTAAATGCACTTCAAACTGCATTTTTGAATTCAGCGTCTTCAAGTTCACTAGGAAACGAATTTTCATTGAAATCCGTCCTCTGTGCGCCATAGTTAAGGATTCGCTTTATCATAGCGGTGTACATTTACATCACATCGTCACTTATACAAAGGCAATTACGGAGACGAATTCGTCGACAAAGTTGCAGGCGAGTTCGACGGCGAAGTCAGATACAAAAACCAAAATTAATACGAACGCGTCTACGACTTCGAAGACAAAGGTGAAGGTGAAGGTCAATTCGAATACGAAGACCAAGCGAAGACAAACACGAATACGAATATCATTGCAAATACGAACACGAATGCGAAATGTAATGAGAATAGTAACAAAAAGGCGAATTAAAAAAAACGAAACGAATACGTTTACGAACGGAGTTGCAAACGAATCCTAAGACAAAGCCGAATGCGAAGACAAAGACTAAGGATGAGGTTAATCATTAATTAAGAAAAATGTGAAACTAATTAGAAAAACAAATCGCAGGAAGTTTTACTTTTACCATACAAAAAAGAAAGGAGAAAGGAATGACTTTCAGAAAGGCCTTATGGAAGAGATTTTAACTCCTGAAATCATCTACTGCATTGTATGTGTGGCCCCTCAGCCGTGAACCTGTTCAGGAACTTGCACCTTTTTGGCATTTGCCTGAAGATACAAAATTAGATTTTAACCAAATAAACTAAACAGAAAGAAAGTAAACTCACCAGATATTGTTCAACATGTTGGAAAACATTTTTCGTTATCGATTTTCGCCTACTGTTTGTTTTTTTTTTTTAAAGCAAAATCAGGTAAAAATTAGTTAGGTGTCTGCATTGACCTTCATTAAAAAACAGGACAATTTAAGCGTGGTCCAAGACACCAGGACAATTTGTTTAAATGAGGACAAAACCTGGAAAACCAGGGCGTCTGGCAGCCCTATTCTAATCGAACGATAGCGTGATGAAGAGCGCATGTATAGCGATGCTCAAGTGCTACATACTTCTCTACTCTTGCAGGGCTTGCCTTAAAAATTGTTCCGTTTCCTGACTTACGTTCTGGTCTTATGAGAACTGTCTTTTGAAGTTAACAAACGATTTTCAAAAAAAAAAAAAGATTAAAACTAAGTAAAAGTTAAAAAAATGTACTGATAAACGGAAACTCACTTAATAAAGTCAATACAGTAATTTCTATACTCTTTTTTAGAAAAGTATAAATATTCGGGTGACAGGTAATAAGATCAACGGACGAAATGTTAATTGACACTATTTCGCATACTGGTGCGAAATAAAATCAATTGATATTATTACCTTTTCAAAAGCGCATTAAAATCCGTTGACGTGATTGCTCTTTCAAACATTAAATTTGCGTAGCTCAACGCGATTTCCTAACGCCTTGAAATTTGCACTTTAACCCACTAAAATTTAATGGGCTACAAAACTGCATACCCAAAATTTTCTGAATAAAAAGTTTAAAATTGTTGAACTTAATCAGCTGACCACAAGTGTATGTCCATGGTGCATATTTTACCTTCAAACATTACTTAAATGTTCATTGGGTTTAATGTTTTCTTTTCTTTTGACAATATATCATTTCCTTACTTATACCCTACTAATGTATGTATGTATGTACATGTGTACATATGTATGTGTTTCTATAGCTATAAGTAAGCGTGCGTATCGAAAAATCCATCTTCATTCATTTCATAAAAGACCATAAAAGCTGATAGAAATGCTGGTAACTTTTTGCATGTGCGTCTGAATGTGTGTATGTGTGTGTGTGTGTTGAGGAAATATTGCCATAAAGATATGTACATATATATATATGAATGTAAGGATATTCAAATGTCATTCATGTGTGCTCTTAGTAGCGCATAAATATTACAGCACTAGGAAATACAAACAGTTCCATTTCACATTAAAGAAAAGTGATTTCACATAAATGGCGCATATAGATACATGCCCGTATGTATGTATGTATATACCAAAAGTTAGTAAACAGCAGTTCTTATACAAACTAATGATAGTATGTATGTATGTAAAAGTTTGACCACAATCAACGCACTTGCAATAGTCCATAGATATCCACTTACATACATATGTATGTATGTATGTATGTATATTTTTATTCATATGCCAGCATACTTATACTTACATACATATGTATGTATGTAAGTAGTACAAGCACACACATACAGGTGCTGGGTGCTGTTCTACAGGATGCTCAAATAACGTGAAATACCTGTCCATCTCATTGTCCATCAGTTCGTTCATTTATTCGTCCTTTTATCCCCACCCCACCGCGTTCGACTGCCCATCACTTGGTTGTTCGTTTGTTCGCTTAAATATTCATCTATGTCCTTCTGCCCAACCGGCCGCCCTGCCGCCCTGCCGCCCGCTCACCCTCGTCATCGATGTCACCGTACATATGTATGTACATAGTTAGTAGTTGTTGAAATGCTAGCTTTTAGCAATTGCATTGTAAAGAGGAAAAAAATGTAAAATGCAATTTTACATACAAATGACGTTGCATCGCATGAATAGCTGGCAGCGCATAAAAACCATTCCTAAGGGGCACAAATCCGGAAAGCAGCAAACACAGAGAACACATAAAACACACGTGTGCAACAAATGCATTTAACTGTAATATTCACGTGCAGTCGCATGCTCGTATGTGTGTACATATGTATGTATATGTACACGCATGTAGGTAAGTATACCCCTCTTAACTTTAGTATAGATTCGTGATTTCTTGGGACAGTGTGTAATCATGTTTGACATTTGGCAAATGGAATTTCGAGTAGATATCAACCGCAAAAGCCACTGAATATTGCATTTGCCATGAGTGTAATGTCCATATGTGTGACTGGACATAGCTACCTACATATGTGCATATGCACATATGACCGTACATACATTAGTAAGTATGTATACATATCTACTATGTGCATCTGTATCCATATGGCTGCCAGTGTTGATTTTAGCTTTCAAAGAGACGTGCGACTACACATGTTTTAAGTTTATCTGTGCAAATCTATGCATGTTTAAGTGCGAAAATGCCCTTTTGCAAAATACTTCGACAAGTTTTAACCGCAGCTTAAATCTAAATTAATAATAATTGCTTTTGTGAGTTTGTAGTAATGTTTGTTTATCTTACTTGTTAATCTGCCAAACGTACATATATACCATACATATGTATATATGGAACCAAGTACATGTGTGTGCATTGGAAAATTAACTTTTTGAGGTGCAAAAATTAACTGGATTTCTTGCTGGATTTGTGACCGAGCATATGCTCGTAAAAGGCCAATTCTACAGAAAATAAAGAAAAGTAATACTTTTTGTTGGCAAAGGTGCCAGATGTACATTTGTAATGACACTTTTCATTTTCAAAAAATAAAATCTAAAAATTAAAAGAAAATTACATAAAAAAGAAAAACAAAGTGATAAAAAAAATTAAGTACAGTATATTTTTTAAACAATGAAATCTGAAAATTAACCAAAAAAATGTAAATCAAAAAAGAAAAAAATTAAATAGTTTCCTAAAAACTAAGAGAAATTAAAAACACATAACTATTTAGTTTTAAAACGATAACATCTAAACATTAAAAGAAAATTAAATTAAGAAAGAAAAAAAAAATGTCTATGTATGGGGCGTTCCATACCAAAACGGACGGGGTTCACACTTCATGTGTTTGATTTGTTTCAAATTTTTAGGGTTGGTGCATAAACATAAATAATAAATAAATTTGAAATTTGAGCTTGACTAATACAATGTTAAAAACTTTACAGCTCAAAAACAAATCGATTTATTAGTTTTCCAAATATCTCGAGAACGGGGCGAGGAAAAAATCACAAATACACATAAAAATTCTCTATGAAAAGAAATATTAAAAAAAATTTTTTTCTTGAAAAAATTTTCACATACCAATTTTTTGATAAAAAAGAATAGTTTTTGAAAATGTGTGTGTCATTTGACGCCCCCCTTTTTAAATCCTTGAATTAAGCGTCCTCAATTTTACTAAGAAGCGAATTTTCATTTAAATCCGTGCATAATTCTATTTTAGCCCAAATTTCATATGGAAGAGAAGCACTGTGCGTCGTGCAGTTTTGTTATTTTGTTTTGTGGCGCTCGCCGTTGATAGTGATGGTTTTACCAACGTTGCTATTTTCCAAAAGTACGGACCAATAAATAACGCCGACGTCTCAAGATCCACACCATAAAGTAAACTTTTGTCGAAGTTTGTGTGAGTTGAATTTGCGTACTGAAATGCGCCTCGTAGCCAAAGATAATTTTTCGGCTAAAATGGGGAACTACGACCCAGTCAGCAAGCAAACGGCGAACATCAATGATCATGAACTTCGAGCTCCTGAGCAAGTTGGAACATGAATGAGCACAGATTCAAGCCTCGAAGCAAAATACTACAAGCTGAAGTCTGCGAAAGACCGAGTTCTTCTGCACGCCGCCGAATTCACTACCGTGGGCTCTCTCAGCGGAAGTACCGCTCCGTTAACGTATGTGCATTGCCTGTTCACCAAGCCGATAGTCTCAAACTTAGTCACCATGCATTGCTAAGACATGTAACTTCTCATCAGGGATTGAATAAGAAATAATGAGGGAGAGAAACGTCACAGAAACAATATGGCTGCCAACATCGTCCCATCCATGAGTAAATATACATATATGTATATTGAAAACACAGAGGTTAGGTAAGATTAATCTGACCGCCGTTGACCCACGTATAGACCGGTAGTTCCTTAGCGTTGCCAGCTGGAGTTCGATGTTAGGCATTAAACTAGACATCACAAAGGATGTCAACACATTTTGCGAATTTCAGCTCTACTTTTGAGATGCCATCTAACTTCTCGAATTGATAGGCTCCTTAGCCTTTTAGTTGTATTTTAGGCGAAGCGAGGCATCTAAACTTCCTGCACCTGTCTAAGTTAGTGATAACTATTCGTTGTGCCTAAGCAGCCACCAGGATATGCCCCGTAAGCAATCCGGTAACAGCTCGGCAATTCTTCCTTGACAGCCGTGTAACAAGAAGCGAGTATAGTTACTCGTACTTTGGCTGTTTTCGCATATAATATTTGCAGGCTCGCAGGTGTTTAACTCATTCCATCTATCTGGAAATCGCCTACCTACATATTAAGGCCGTCTATTTTGCTCGCGAGTTAGAGTGGTAGCGCTTTTAGTAGTCTCATCTGTTATATCATAACCTTCTACACCCTTGTGGTCGGTCACCCTTCTATTTGGCTTTCCAGCTGCGAAGGGAGGTTTTAGATGAAATACTTAGGGGATTCACAAGACGGGCTAACCGCCATTAAATCTAAAACTTAAAATTTTGTTTATGTAAAAAAATAATTAAAACGATTTTTAAAGATTTCTAACTACACCGAAATATTTTTAAACTGATGAAAAATATATGTAATTACCCAGTGGTTGACTTGCCAACATTTGTTCTTTTAAGGTATATACACCGAGAAGTCCCTAGTAGAGCAGAGACGGTGTAGCAAATCAGTGCTGAGATGAAAATCTACAAATCTCTGTAAGCCCAAAGAAGACCTGTTAGAAACAGCCAAACGGTTAATCGACTGCTAATTTTCAAAAGGCAATACGAAAATAGGTTTGTAAATAGGATGAAAAGAAATTGTGCAGAAAAATTTATGTACGTTCTAATGAGTTTTCCCCCCAAAATAGGGCAGAGTAATGGAGACAACAAAAATATGTATTCTAACACTTGCGAAATTCATTCCTACGTACATAGTATGTATGTATGTATATTAATTACACCGTACGACACGATTTTGCACCCATGAAAAAATCAAGCATTTTCGGAAAGTAGTGGAAAAATGTGCTCGTATTTGGCCGTTTTCTAGATCATTTACGGGTTCTATGGGGAATATTAACCAATAACATCCTTATTCTGATGCGCTCAATAGAATATTGTTTGAGATTTTATGTTAACTTTATTAAACTTCGTAATCAAGGGTTTTGGGACGCTGGTTAAGAGAATCAAAATTCAAAATGACGGATCCAATATGGCGGATGGGTTTTTAAACAATTTTCAGATTTTTATGAAATTTCATATCCAGAGGTTCTTTTAAGTCGCTGATTACAAAACTGAAGTCGAGTTTTGAAAATTAAAAATGGCCGATCCAATATGGCGGATGGTTTTTTAAATTTTTTTAAGTTTTATGAAATTTGATGTACAAAGACTTTTTGAGTCGCTGATTACAAAACTGACATAAGTTTTCAAAAGTTCAAAATGATGGATCCAATATGGCGGATGGATTTTGAAAAAATTTTAAGATTTTGAGATTCCGAATCCGAAGGTTCTTTGAGTCTCCGATTACAAAGCTAAGATCAGTTTTAAAAAATTAAAAAAATGCGGCTCTAATATGGCGGATGGATTTTTCAAAAATTTCGAGATTTTTTTTTTGAAATTAGATATCCCAAGGTTCTTTGAGTTGGTGATTACAAAACTGAAATTAGTTTTCAAAAATTCAAAAATGCGGATCCAACATGGCGAATCGAATTTTAAAAATTTTCAGATTTTTTGAAGTTTGATCCAATATGGCGGATCAATTTTTTAAATTTTCAGATTTTTTCAGGTTCTTTGAGTTAGTGATTACAAAACTGCAATCAGTTTTCAAAAATTCTAATGATGGATATAAATTCAAAACTATGAACAATGAAAATTGGAAAATTTAAAATGTGAATAATTTTTTGTTTAAGATGCGTAATCAGCAACCCCAAAAACACCCGTAAGTAAAGTTTAAAAAATCAGAAAGCAATAATTTTATTGACCCACTTAGCAAACGGATTGGTTAATTAAGGGTTCTATTTCCCCATAGAAACCGTAAAAGACTTGATCTAACAAAACTTAATGAAAATGCTTGCTTATTTTGATGGGTGCATAAAAAAGTTTCATTTTATCGGACGGTGTTATATGTGCATACATGCATACATACACAGATATTTATGTTTACATGTACGAGCAATTTATTAAGTACAAAAGCGCGATACTAGCAAATATACCACTTTGTCTAGATACTGACAATGTGTACATACATACATACATACATATCGCCATTTATACATACAAATAAGTACATATTTAGAGTACAACAAAGACGTCATGTAGTAGCAATTTATTTTGTGGATTGAGGTCGGCGAAAGGTGCTGAAAAGGTGTAGGTACACGAATTGAGAAGGATATTATCTTGGTGCTGCAGTTTGGCTAAAGGCTATAGCGGAAATTGCCCAGCATATGAATGTGTGCACATGCAATTATACATATGTACAAACACAAACGCAAATAAGACGCCTTTGAATAGCTAGCTGTTTGCATGCGAGAGCAACATAAAGGTGAATAAGTTTGTTAGTAGTTCGTATGTGGCAGCAGAGGATATTCCTATGTAGTAGGTATGTTCATGCATACACATCATTATGTAAGTAAATACTCGTATGAATGTCGTGAACTCATAAAAAGTGGCTTGGCAGCTTCACTAACGATGTTGTCAAGCACAATTAAGTGGGTTTTGTTGCCACCGACGTTGACTTACTGGATGAGATTGCTACATTGTTGTTTTACACGTTGCAGCAGAAAATTCTGCTTTATTCAACATTTTTTTTTTTTGCTACTTCCACAGCACATAAGTATATACATGTGTGTGTGTGTGTGTATTGGAGTTTGCGGCCGTTTGCGAAAATCTGCGCTAATAAAGAAAAATTATAGTTTCAGCAACAAAACTAAAGTCACTGAAACCTTCTTCGCTGCGCTTGCAATTTGCATAGAACTAGCGAGAGCGCGTCTAATTGACATTACTCAGAGTATTTTTATGCTAAAATTCGCGAAAGGATGCTGTAACTATTTGGTGTTTCCTACAGGGTACACATACATTGGTATGTATGTATTTATGCATGTTATTTAAAATATATATGTAGTAGACATATTTTTTCATATGCATATGCATGCATAACCGACACCACATTAGGAGCTCAAAAGGGGTGCTGATACACATACGTACACATACACATTGTACGAGTACACATGGCTATGTGAGTATGCCGTGTTGTTGCGTGCGAGTGAAATGAAGCGTTGTGCGCGCCATTGGTGTTGTGGCTGTCGCCTCACAGCATCCGTGCATAGTGGCTACAGTGCCAACAAAAGCCAACAAAGATTTCACAGCACAACATGACCTCAGAGCATGTAGCAATCAGGGATGCAATAAAAAATGAAGCAGTGTTTTATTTTGCGTCAGCGATGTGTTAAATGATTTAAATGCATAGCAAAAATTGCACTGTAGGGAAAATCTCAAGTTTTAAAATATCACAAAAAACGCCGAGATACGTTAGCTTAATTTTGGGTCGTAGATTACGGGTCTGTATACCGTTTTTCTAGTTCAAGTCATTTACACAAGAAAATTTTGTATGGTTAAAGAAAAAAATTAAAGTTCTAACGGGGAAAATATTTAAAATTTGTAAATTCTTTTCATATTTATGAAAGCCTGTTCTTTAAAGAATCTAGCTACTAACGAAGAAAATCGATGGATAAAAATGATCGATCGATGAAATGAAAATGCGAAATGTTTTGTTTTTTTTTGCATGACGTATGAGCAGGTGAATGTTACTCATACGCCGTGTACTACCTTTGGCCATGTACGATTTGGCGTATGAGTATGTTACTCAGATATTTCCTGCTTCTATTTCATACCAAAAACTATAATTATTGCACATTTTCATTTCAACATTTAAAATTGTTTTTCTAAAAGAACAGGCTTTATTAGATACAAATAAAAAAAAATTAGAATTTATCTGTTATTTAAAAATTTTTCCCCTGTTCAAGTTTTATTTTTTTTTTCATTCACATTGCAAACTTAAAATGAAAATATCTTGGAAAAAAGAGCTGATATCGAAGAACTTTATTCAGACCCGTAATGTATGATACAAAACTAAGGTTATGCGGCCCGGCGATTTTTGTGGTATTTTAGCAGTTTTATAGAATTGAAAAAAAATAAACATAAAATATCAAAAAGTAGATTTTCACGTCAAAAATTCATACGTACATATATATAGGTAAAAAGCAGAAATGCAAAATTAATCTTACAAATAAAAAATTTTTGGTTCATGCATATTACTATTTAATTCATTATTTTTAAATTTTAATTATTTGAAGAGAGGCGTGCCATTCGAGAGATCCGAGTTCGAGTTTCATAAAATTTTTGTTTTATTAATTTTTATCTTTCTTAATCTAGATTTCATTTAATTTTAAGATGTTATTCGTCTAAAAAGAAAAATATAATTAAATATTTTTTTTCTGGTTTAAATTTCTTTTAATTTTTAGATTTTGTTGTTTAAAAAAACTATTTCTTTATTTTATCTAATTTATTCTTTAGAAACTTGTTTTATTTAAGTTTTCGTTCTTTTAATTACATTTGTTTTCCTTTTGTTAACTTAATTTTCTTTTAATTTTGGTTCAAAAAGAAAAAACAAATTTTTTAAATTTAGTTTCTAGTATCTTGCTTTCTATGTCTGTATAATTTTATTTTCTTTTAAATTTTTTGGATTAAAAAAATATATTTTGTTAGTATTATCTTCTTTTTTTAATTTAATCTTTTTCTTTTTATAATTTAATTTTTAAATTTTATTCTTTTAACAGATCAAAATTTTTTGATTTCATTTAAAAGTTAAAAATATTTTTTTTTTATTAAAAATATATATTTTTTACATTTAACTTTTAGGATTCTATTTTTTTTTTGTTTTTATAAATTAATGTTTGGATTAAAAAAAAAACATTTAAGTTAGTTTTTAGTATTATTTTCTTAATTTTTTTTTATAATTTTTAGATTTTATTCTTTTATAAAGACGAAAATATTTTTTTAATTGCATTTTAAAGTTAAAATATTTTTATTTTCTTTTTTTTTCTTTTTTTATTCTAATTTTATCTCATTCATTAGTGTTTATTTTAAAAGTAATTTAACTTTTAAAAACCTTATTTCTAAAAGGCGAACCGCATAACCCTAAGATCTCCTCGTCAGCAGTTCTTTCAATTAGTCTTTCGAAGGACGCCAACGTGTAACACAGTACACTACTACCAAGTAAGCTTCAAAGAGGCCATACAAGCAGCAACAAAGCAAGTGAAGATGAGAGAAATCACTGATTGGAAGCCTATGTAAGAGATTTTTTCACATACATACTTCCACACATAAACTGCATACACTAATGTGCACATGCATGCTTGCATGTAAATACATACATACGTACATCCATATCAGTTAACTTATGATTCTTGGTTAGGCGCGCGAAGCCCTCTTCTTCATCTTCTAAGCTGTTGCTGTTATTTGTCACCCATGATGTTGATGTTTACGTTTGAATAATTTATGACAATGCATGAAAGTGAGACAGAAGTGGGCAGATACCTACATATGTACATATGGAAATATGTATGTCTGTCTGTATTAAAGCAACCACTTTAAATTGCGCAAACCCACAATTACATTCATACGATTTGCATGCATATAGGCGCTCATGCCTAGCCACCATTAGCAACGATAAACGACTCGGAACCGGAGTCTCTTGGCCGACTACTAAAATGTAAAAATCTGTACAAATAAGTATATCAGTATTCAGTGAAACAAAATGAAAATACAAAAACTTTCAAAAAAATATGTTGATAAAAAAATTCTGTCAAATATTTTAGTCTATTCAGCCCTTAAGAATTCTATATAAGTAAGCCTCAATATTTTGGAAATAAATTTCAAAAAGTGTTATGCCCTGTTGCTTCAATCAATTTTAAATTTATCATGCTGTTAAAATTTAAAATGACACAATTTTGTTCGGAAAATTTGTTACTTAAAATTTTAACGTTATAATAAATTTTAAAAATGATTGGTGAAACTGGCGATTAACGTTTTAAATCTGAAGCATAGTACTTTGTGCACTGGTCTAAAATTTTGTGAATATATTTGACGTCAACTTAATTGTCAATAATTTGAAATGTCAAAACTTAAAAAGCATTAGTTTTAACAAGATTTTTCTATTTCCAAGGTGTTTTACGTTTGCAGGTTCCAACAAATTTTTAAATATTCAAAATCTATTTTTCAGCGTCATGTTGCTAACAGATTATGAACTTTTACACCTCTTTAACAGAGCACAGCCCGTCGTTAAAATGTTGATCCTCAGTCATATTTCATGGGGAAAAAATTGTATATGGATTCTGACAACTCTTTCACGTGAAAGGGGAACATAGTACTACGCTCAAATAAATTAAGTAAATATTTTATATAATCGAGTTGTTTTTTTTATAGCGTTTTCTTTTCTCGAAAAAAGGCTGCACTTATTCTGCCTTGTGTTAGTGCAGTCACATTCTCATGTTCTTTTCTCAGCCCTTTCACAAGGCGTCGTGTTCTTTTCTCGGCAGGTTGCGCTCTGATCCGGCGAAAGTGCTGCCTTTTCTGCCCTCAAATAAACGTGAGGGTGCGAGTTGCATGGTTGATTTTTAATTGAATCTTTTAAAAATGCAATTATTTTCCCTATCAGAAATAAGTGTTTTGCTTTAAAATTGTTAAAGACTTACAGGCCAAGTGAATAATTCAGCTTTATTAAGTTCTATAAATAAATTGTGATGGAGTAGTATATTTTCTGTTTCATTCTCATATAAAGAACGCGACATTTTCTCAGGTTTCAGGGCAACGCAAAGCAAGAGTTCCCATATAAAAGGGCAGAATTTTTTTGAGAAAAGAAAACGCTATTAGTGTGACTTCCTTCTGTCGCCAGAAAAAAAACGCTAACGCATTTCTCTTGCATATATTTCAACCCATGGCGGAGAAATAAGTAAAATAAAAAATAAATCATGTATTTGAACAATTTTAGCCTTAAAACGTTTATTTTGGCAAAAAGAACCGAAATTACGTACTTTTTCATTGTCACTCGAAAAAAAATCATAATTGTTGTTTTTTTTTGTTTTTGAATAACTTTGGGATGTTTTCAAATAGAATGTTCATGTTAGAGACAATCGACGTTGGCAGTTTCGACGTTGTGAAGTTTCAAGAGTGTGCAGCTATTTTTGATATTTAACGATTTTTTCATTTTAAAAGTTTAGGTTACATCAAAATTTTAACATTAACCATTGATAATGTTCTTCTCGTCAAAGCGAACCAATCTAGCGTAATGTCACCAGTGTGCCACCAAATGAAACAAAATTACATTGATTATTAGAGGAGGATGAAACCAAAAATGCCAATTTTACAATTTTACAATTTTTTACTGGCGCACTCGAAATTCATTCTAAAATTGTACACACATGAATAAATTAATATATACATATACTACCTATATGTATGTATATTCATCAAGAGTTCTTTAAAAAAATATTCCACGCCAATATTTAAATATTTTTAAATAATATGACTGTTTAGTTAAGGCATGCGAGTAAACATGTTAGCTGTGTGTGGTGCTATGCGGCGTATACGTTACATACACAACTACGGGCATATGACCACGAGTTGTTTTTTTTTTACTTAGTTTAGTTTATCTTTTTTAAGTTTTCTTTTAAATATAATTTCGCGATGGAATCTTGTTCTTTAAGCAAAACTGAAGATAATGTATTGTCTAAGATAAGTGTGCCACCATTTTTGTCGAAATATGTAATACATGTCACTAAACCATCTTCCAAATGCTGGCTGGGTATAGGCATGCATTTGAATGTACTTTGTATGTAGTTAGTATTGTAGACTGTTAATAGCAGTGCATCTATGGAAATGCATACATATGTATGTATGTATAAACCAATTGGTGTCTTGTGACGTCGCCGGCGATATGTGTCCTGTTTGCTGTGCTTCATACTTAATTTAAAAAGCAGCAAAGCAGCAGAATTTACAAAATACCAACCACTAATATTGCATAAATATCGCAGAGGCGAGCTGGGAGTAAAGCCAAAAAAAAAAAAAATACACTGATAAACACATATATGTATGCATGTATTTGAGTGTATCCAATGCAAAATAGCGAAAATAACTACACAAGTTAAACTACAAAAAAAACAAAAAAGCAATGCTAAAGATAAAATACGTAATGAAAAGCGGACGACACAAATATGGACTTTTTAACGGAGGGCAGCCAGGAGTCAGCCGAATGCTTCAATGGCGGCTGGCTCCTCGGACGGTTGTGCGGTCGGTCGTTTGTTTGGTCGAATGATTGCATGGCTCAGTTACTGGCTTGGCTGAATGCGAATGCTCAACCGACATGTTAGCACATTGAATGGTTAAGTGAAAATGCGAAAATGAAATGTACGCACACACACACATAGAGAAGAAAATTAAAAAAACACAACGCAGAACAAAACAACACAAGCCAAGAAAAATAGAACGTTGCAGCAGCACGTAGCCACATCGGCGTGCGAGGGGGCGGCGTATGTCGGCTTGGGCAATCACAAGACAGAAAATATGACTCGAACTAAAAAGAGAATATAAATTGCTGCTTAAATATGGAATTGAACGATAAAAATGCCGAGATGTAATGTTGATGTTGCCCGCTGCCGTTGCCTTTACCGTTTCCACCACTACGCTTGCTGTTTCCATTGCTGCTACTTCGGCTACTCCTGCCACTGCTACACTTGCTGTTCCAGCTGAATAAATACCTACAAATGCGTGTACAGAAGAAATGGACTCAATAAAAACAAAACACGCTGTACACAGCGACAGCAATGCGGATAGCAATTGCTTTTGAGACAATGCGGTGGACGTGTAGGGAAAAAAGTCGCGACCACAAAACTGTTACTCTACTTATAAGATTCGAATTCTTTAATTTTTTTTTTAAAGTTTTAGACGGCGATATTCGTAAAAAGTATTTAGTCTTCTTATTCTTCTTCTTCGTTGCCAGTCGTTGCTCTTCTGTGCCCACTGACGCCAACTGGAAATGCCAAGTAAAGCCAAGGCCCTCTCCACTTGGTCCTTCCACAGCAGTGGGCGCCTTCCTCTGTTACCAATATTGCGAACCGCGTTGAATACTTTCAGAGCGTAAAAAGTCTTGTCTCTAACAAAAATTGTGCAGCTCTATTAGATTATAGGACATACGGCCTTAGAGTTTAATGTAAAGACAGACGACCTTACTAACAACGCTGACCCGGAGAAAACGCCCTGCAGAGAAACCGCGGTCTAGTGAATCAAATTTGTAGGATCTAGTTCCCCACCAGTCCAAAATCGGCGAAAAGTGGTACTTTTAAGAAACTAATTTTTTTTCAGTTTTTCTCACTAGAAATCTATATCTAAAGTGACGAATTTAGAAATGGTTCGGAACTATAGAAAAAGGGATGCAGAACGAACTAGATCCTATTTGTCGAATTTAGAACTATTTCGGAACTATCGAATAAGGGATGCAGCGGGGGGCTTGTTTACTTTACATAGATATGTGTTCGGCGCCTTTTCCGTTCAAATACGATTCTATTCTGCGCTTCGCAGATGCTTTTTCATAGCCTGGTAATACAAAACTAAAATTTGTGTTAACATTTCAACATCTTGGGACCGTCTTAAGTCTAAGAAGCGAACACCTCTGCAAACTCAGCTACAGCTAAAGGTATGTAAATGTACATTTCTTAAAATTTCAAATAGAAAAAACATTTCCTCCATAATAACTTAAAATCGCACACACGGATGAACCAAAAAGACTGAAAAATCATGATACTTTTTTCTTTCGTCTGTCGATTTAAGAACTGGTTCGGAACTATAGAATTTAGGACTAGTTCGGAACTATCGAAAAAGGGATGCAGCAGGGGGCAATTGACACTTCCTAGGACATCGCCTTGTTAAATTCGCCAGTTGCTTGCATGCAAAAGAGATTTATCGCGAACCAGTACTGGGTCTAAAAGTACTAGAAGCGCACCAGTTCAGAACTAGAGATTTTCCACACAGGGCGTCAATTTCCAAACGGCAAAAAAGTACCGCACAAGTGAGATCGTAGAAGTTAATCCGAGATTTTAGAGGCAAAAAGGTTGTGTATAAATCTTCCGACCAAAGACTTACCAGCAACTTGAATGGAAGTATGCCTGACAGTCCTTCAAACTGGGTTTCCAAAGGAGAAGGCCTAGTTGCAGCCTAGAGCACGTAGTTGTTCGGGTGCTCGGAAGAATTAGGATTAGGCAGCATGAAGTCGGAAATTTGCAGGATTTAAAAAAGAATAACGATAAAGAAACGAAAATATTATTGCACTTTTTTAAAAAGACAGACTTGATCTTCCACATTGATTGGCGCACACAACTTTAGGGTTCAATCTTTGTATTAACCTTTTAATACTGTGGATAAAATCGGTCTATGCGAGTGTTCTCGGAATTTCTGGCCCTACCTAGCTTGCCATACACATATCGAAAGGATTTCCAGACACACTTTGAGATAATTCTTCGATCTGGATCCAATTGAAACAATTGAAAAGCGAAGCATGAACCTGAAGCACGGAATAGCTTAAACTTCATTTAATCTATGCGACTCTTGAAATGATCAATCTAGGCAAAAATGTTTACTCTCGGCAAAGACCGCCATCTGTTAAGGCCTACCACCCTACGGTATTCTCTCAAGGAACGCAATGTCATTTTATTGGACAAAGAATTTGTCACTTTAGCTCAGATTATTTTTCCAATTAAATCGGATTTAATAAAGGAGTGCATAACTTTACTGGAGCTTTAATGAGAGTTCCCGGTTGTCGAAAAACTAGAAAAGGAGACTGCAATTGAGTAATTTAGGAAGGGTTGCCTCGCAAACACAAGCGAGTCTACTTGGAGTTACGGAAAGCGCGCACTATTACTAGCTAAAAAAAAAATAAAATTAATTAAGTCAGATATGTTTTCAATTAAATGGATCCTAATTTGGTGAAGTACTCGGCTTACATTGCGAAGTTCGTAGCCGTTCTTATCGTACTTTGGTCTATGGTAGCCATGATATTCGTCACCAAGTCAAACTAAATCTAAACCAAGTGAGGTAAGACCTATTCAGTCCAAGTATCGAGTTCAGTATGCCTATTCGTTTGCTCATAAGGCTATCGAGACTGGATGAAGACCTCGGATACCCGAGATTTCGATTTGTTGAACTATTTCGGATGTTCTTGTATGATTTTGCAACGAAAGTAAAACCAGGCAGTTACATATGTTTAATAAACCTCAAATTGGTGAATTTTATATATTTGAAGTATTTAGAACACTGGCCAACCCTTTGACTGCAGGGAGCCTATCATTGCATTGGAGTAATACGTAATGTATGGTTTTAAAGACCGCAGGGCTAGGATACCGGATGTATGGTGACCTGCGCATGAACTAGGATCAAGTCATGTATAGTAAAAAGGACAGCTTGCAAGACGATTAGTGGTGCAATCAGATTGAGAGAACTCCGTCTGTGGAAGGGCACATCCGCACGGGGCATGGACGCATGCTGCACTCACTCAACGATTCCGAAAAGTGAAGCATAATGTTTCCATCAAGCAAGAATTGAAAGGGTTTATTAAACGCTTCAAACTAACACAAATGGAATGTGGCATAGGGCGGGTATTATTTAAACGGGCCTCCATATCGAGAATTCCATTTAACTACCACATTCGACCCGTGTAAAATAGTTTAAGGCTCCGAACAAACCGGGCCAAAATTGTTATTTTGTCGGCTAACTTGGTGGCGATTAAGGTACTTGGCATATTTAACACAATATAGAGAGTACGATGCGGCGTTCGCTGATCAGCAGCGGCGTTGGCTTTGGCTATCTCAGTGGCAGAAGAGGTTCCTGTATCTCGGACGCTTTA
Organism: Rhagoletis pomonella; assembly: GCF_013731165.1. NCBI lineage: Eukaryota > Metazoa > Arthropoda > Insecta > Diptera > Tephritidae > Rhagoletis > Rhagoletis pomonella. Next base: position 81,240,919 of record NW_023458557.1, read on the forward strand.
TGAAGGGCAGCATATCTCAGCGCTGGAGTGACGGGAGCAAGCAAGCCTTTCCTTTGCGGTTTAACATAAATAAGTGGTATTAAGCCATTGCAACTTCTTAGGTTCTTCAACGACAGGGGATGGGTTAAAAAGAAATAACTAATTTTTGCTGTTTTCTTGCCGTCTTTCTTTAGGTTAAATTGCGAGTTGTAGTTTTAAATGGACTGCATCAGTGCTAATTGCAGTTATTGGAATGCAGCTATGGCAGTCGATATTGCACGAGATAACCACTTTTACACCAAAAACACCCTTATCCAGTATGCAAATTTTTAACTGGAAGGGGCAGTCTCCGAATAGATAACGCAGTTTTTATGCTTTGAAGTAATCAAAGAAGTCTCCCAATTCTAATCGATGTGTCAGATAAGTCGTCGCCGCCGACTTCGTATGGCCGAGATCCAAAATGATTGTATGCCCATGGGTTAGAGAGCAACAATAACTTGCGATCTTTGACTGTCTGGGAGTTTGTCGTTGTTATTAATGTATTATTGCTGGAACTATAGTTCCCGTTCTGGGGCTGTTTTTTTTTTTTTAATTATAACTTCAAGCTTTTCTTCAATCCATACGTTTATCGGGGTGACTATTTCAAGTGGCTCAATAACTCTCTGGAGTCCCTTGTCGTTCAATACTCCTTTCAATAAAGGCAGCTTCAATCACTTCGTTAAAGGCATAAATTGAGCCATCAAGCAGCTAATAATAACACTATTCGGCTGTCGTCTGGGGAATTGATGAAACAAAAGTTTTTCTTAAAGTCTGCGTTGTATATGGAAAAGTATTTTCTCAGTCTCCTCTGGTTGGCGATTGTAAGCGATTTTTTTCAATTGAAGTAAGTGGTCGCAGAGTAGTTATTAAAATAATTCAAATTAATTTCAATGCAATTATTTATACCATTAAAAGTCCTTTCTGTGGGTTTTTCGGTACGTGAAACCCGAAATTGCAATTAAAACGGCAGCTGGGTGCGGTTTGGTACACTTTGGCGCAAAAAACCTTAAAGAAACATTAAATGCAGTTTTTCATCATATTCCTTCCATGTTTTTTGCATCATAGCGCACCCAGCGGCCGTTTGTAGCAAACATAAAATGCAATTCTGATTCCTCGAAACCAAATGAGATCTTCAATAGACCGTCCAGCAGTTTAGATAGAATTTCGGCAGTTATCCTTATCGCTGATATCAAAAACCTCTACCACACATTTTCCACACTCCCGTATTCGTTAACTTTCCAGGTAAAATCATTAACTCCCCTGTCTAGTCTCCGCTTCAACTGTTGACCGGTAGCCTCATCTACTTTGTCTGATTCGCGTTGCTACTTCAAATTTTTCCAACAGGGTTGCTAAAAAGCACGCACCCACCCGCACAAACTAAGGAACACAAGTTAACTAAAAACATCAGCATAGAAAAAAAAAAAAACAAAAACATAAAAAATTTTACATTTATTTTTTCTTATCACAGCTATTTGGTAATGCGAATAAAGGCCACACAAATGCTTAAAACAAATTGGTACTTATGTAACTACTTGTGGGAAGTTGAAAAGTGTCAAGAGCACTTTGAAGATATCCGGTTTAAGAAAATGTACTAAAATAAATTATGCAAGTTGATTCGTATAAAAATGAATGTAAATATGTATAAAAAAATGTATATACAGAAATCTACATAAATGTTTACGCTTTTTGCGCATTTTCTTAAAGAATGAGCATAAAAATGATTTAGTACTTGATGATTACATTTTATGAGTAGCTTTTGTGCAGAACGTCGACCGTTGGTGGCCTTTACGTGCAGCGGTCAGAAAAGGTATTCAGCTTTGATTTTGTTTCAAATACTTAAGTATGGCGAGAAAGAGAAATGTAAGTATGCTGCGGTTTAAGGATTTTGTTGAGGTGTTAAGAGGAGTGAAAGCATATAAGTAAGCGAGCTATCCTGTTAGTGAATGTAGTGGCGCTTAAGCGATTTTATTTGTTAGCAATGAAGAGTTTTCTCCTGATAATTGCGAGTAGTCTTAATGAAATTGGTAGGAAAGCGTGCTGAAATTTCGCAGGCAGCTAATATCCACGCCAGAGAGTACCTAGAAAGTTTTGATGAAAAGCCATCCGAGCTTTACAAAGGCAGTACAGCTTAGAGGGAAGTGCTAAGATAATTCTACCTCGCACTATTCGCCGATGTATTGCCGTTGCTAGGTGTTAAAAACGATTATAAGTGATATAATTTGGCTTTCAATTAAAACGTGTCCGGTAAGTGCTCCTGTCGGCACTGAGAGCTGGCGCTTAGCAAGCTTAAGGTCTTCCTTAGACTAGCTTACTACTTTCTACCACCGGCTAGAAATACTTTGGAACTTTGCATACCGTGGCTAACGCCTAGCGCCGCTAAGCTGTCTAAAAGCTAACGGAAATGACCTCGATGGTGCCTTGAATAGCCAATTAATTAGCCTGGACTACAAAACTGCCATAGCCCAATTCAATTCTGCGAAGAGCAAAGAATGCCATACTTTAGCCCTGATCGACGCTTGACTATGTACATTTGTACATTCTTGACTATAAGAATGGATTAATATTCCTCTAAGCGATATTAAAATAGTGCGTAGAAAGTCGAGTGCTTCCATTATAGCGGCCACCTCTGCTTGAGACACGCTGCATAAATTTGGAAAGTAGTTACTAATGTTTAGCGGTCTTGTATATCAGAGGCTGTAACTCCTTCAGTCGCTCCTTACAGGGATGTATGCTGAGAGGGATCACGGAGCCATCGCCGGTACATACTTCTTCACTGTTTCTTCAGGTATGAAGTCGAAGTTTCCAAAGATCGTACAATACAGACGGCTCCAGAATCCCTGACGGCATTTGTGTAGGCAATTACGGACCAAAACTGAAGCTCTCGATTTCGTCGGGGCATACCCGAGCATCTTTCAAGCGGAGGGCTATGCCATGCCTGTGTGTAGATAATAAGATACGTAGAAATTGACGTAGGGAGAAAATCCTAATCCAGGCTGCACTCAAGGCCCTCTCATCATTTGAAGTCAAACCTCCTGATGGTCTCAATTTCAAGACAACCGATCACATACGGGCATGATTTTTAATTCTATGAAACTGAAATTTGTTGTTCGCTGGTCCAAATAATGTCCATTTTGAAGTGGCAACAATTATTGATATTTGAGTTGAAAAATGGCTGAAATCCATTAACCTTTAACAAAGTTATGAGCATTTGAAAAAAAGGAATACAACTCCCCAGATATCCATTTTTATCTATGTAAATAAAAATAGCTTATAAGGTGGCCAAAAATTTCTATCTTGCAAAAAAATACGGGTCTCATTTCCTGACTGGCTGACTTGAAATGGAAAATATTTCCTTCGTTCTTGCCTTGAGTGCATTGAGAGGTTTAATGCCCTGCCGGAGCACAATGTTATCCAACTAATTTGGGTGCCAGGACATATAGCTTGCTTGCTAGAACGGCGGTCGTCTCGTCGTCTCCTGTAGGACCTGAGCCCTACCTTGCGATCGCACCTAGCCTAATCAAGGAAGAGCTCAAGAAGGAGAGAAATAAACTTAGAGAACATTGCTGGCATAAATAACACTGTAGGCCCAAGCTATGCTTGATGCTTACTCGGAGGCTACAACCGTACAAGGTACAGGGAAATCAGAAACCTCCCCAAAGGGCGGCTAAGCATAAAAACAGGTATTTTGACGGGACTAAAAGGTCAATTTAATAAGCTAGTGATCTGCTCCGACGACATACATATATCGCTTACGTGATTGATCGAGGAGTATCCTTGACATCTGCTTCGTTAGTGCGAGGCGGTTGAAAGAACATGACAGAGGGTCCTCGGCTAACTCTGGCCAAGTACTGAACTCATACAATCGCTTAAAATTTTGTCGAATTTATAGGGTTGGATGAGCTACTGTGAATGGTTGAGGACATAATAGACCTCGTGGTCGAAGTGCATATTATTAGTTTTATTATTATTTTGGCTAAGAAGTCGGGTAAAATCTCTTCCCAATAGTGCTTTTGCAGCTGTAAAGAGCTACTGATGCCTTTTTCACCTGCTTTATAATATTGGTTGCCACGATTACTTGACCCTGTCAGAGAGCTCAAGTAGAACACCACTGATCGAAGGAAGTACAGCATTAGGCACGTTATACCACCTGGTTAACAGTACGATCGCCGAATTACCAGAAAGTGCGCAACTGGGAATCCATACAGCGGTCATACAGAGTATCCATCAACTCTCCTCTAAGGATTGCTGTCAGCACGTCAGAATAAGCAACCAGATGAACTCTCTTAACCAACTTCCCCTTGACGTAATTGTTAAAGATAGTCTAGAGGATGGTGAGGATTTCTGCTTCTAAATATGTATGCACATAATATTGTTCGCGGTAATAAAGAGTGAAAATCAAAATGGAAGATGAAAAAAGTACAAAAAAGCGTACAAGCAGTCTTGCCAGAACTTTTGTGGTCGACTGGCTAATTTGGCAAAAAAAAATAAACGATTAAAAACGGCTAAAATTTTTCAGCTAAAATTAACGTGTTTTGTCGGAATAAAGTTGAAAGACTAATAAATTAATTAAATTATTTTTAGTTAACAAAAGAAGTTGTCGTTATGCTTGATTAATTAAAGCTTTACATCAGAAGTCATGTTTGAATTACTTAAATATAAAAAATATAGATTAATTAAAAATGTATGGCCTTTTTCTATTGAAACATTTAGCCTTCTTATATTCTAACATTCGCACTAGGTTACTTTTGGTCCTGCAAAATGGCTATATTAGTAGAAAGTAGAGCACTTTTTCTTATTCGAAGGGAAATGTTTTGAGAAATGAACACGTTAAGCTATGTAATCTTATTTTGATGTCCATACATTCGAAGCGTGCCCGTTTTTAAAAATCTGCTCACTCTCTGCATATGCCTGCCAGAGGACAATAATAAGCAACACTAAAGGATCTTAGCCTTACGATAAAATTATTCATAGATATTGTCTTCCCAGAGGGTTTTGCTTCACATGGAAATTGGTGCTATTATGTTCTTAAAAAAAAAAAAAAAATACAGTGACCCAAATATAAACTGGGACGCGGCATTTTAGGAAGTTTTGGCCAATTTTCTTTAGTTTATTTAATGTTTATTATTTATTATGAAAATATAGCTAATTACTTAACAAATACCACATACATCCAAGTTTCGGACTTTGTGCAAAAATTATGCATTTTTTTTCATTTGTGTTAAAGTTTCGTTTATAGAAAAAAATCTAGCTACTAACGAAGCAAATCGATGTATAAAATAAAGGCATGACTGGTGGAATAAAAATGCCCAAAGATTTTTGTGTGATTTGTGTGTTCTTGTTGTGAATTAGTTCTGCACCAGAACGTCAAGAACGTTCGCGGAAAATAACCAAACGAGAACGAGAAGTATTGAGAGCAATTTGAACAGGAACGAATTGAAAAAAAATGGATTTGGGAACGTTTCAGTTAAGAACAAAATGCAAACAAAACTCTTACTGCGGAACTTATGCAATGAGAACGAAATCAGAACAAAAATATGGAGAACGCAAATATGTGATACTAATGTTCTATACCTACATACATCGCGAGTATCTTATAGCGCACGGCCCATACGTATTTAATCAAGATGAAAAATTGTTTCAGTTAGAACCATGATTGTTAATTCTAAGCCAAAGCAAAACTGGATCATTTCAAATTTCAGGTTGTTCATCAGTACGGTGAACTGTCCATTTATGAAAAAATTTTAAATTTTCTGTGCAATAAGTCTTTAGTCTTTTGTTGACTCAATTTGCATATTTATCTTACAGTTCTATTTTGATTAATTTTAGTATTCAAACATTTCACCCTAACGCACCGCTATTAATTACGTTCTAGTTTCCACACTTCTCGAATAGTTCAGAGCAGATAATTTCCGTTTCGTTCTCTTTCAGAAAGTTCCTGAGTCTTAAGTTCCTAAATTCTCCTTCGAAAGAAAGTTCCTTAGACTTTTTACCCTTTTTTTACAGCTGTTTTGCTGTAAACCAGTGTTATCTGATATCTTAAGGAAATACATAACTTTATATTTTTACGAGCCGAGTTTGATTCCTAAGCTCATTTCCGGCTATTAAGTGTGGTTAAGTAAAAAAGAAAAAAAAAAAAAACAAAAACTTTAACCTTTAGCAAGTAAATACTTGCCTTTTATTTAAACTCCCGCTTCCCTACTCTCTCTCTGTGCACTCACGCAAGAAGTCATGACACCACTGCGTGACTAATGCATCGCCGCCATTAACCGCTGACTTTACTGCTCCGGAAGCATGAACGTGAAAACATAGCAATTGTAAATGCATGCACGGAAGTAGTACTACTGCACTCCATTTAATTTTATTAGCTATACTGTTTTCATCTTATGAGAATTCATATCTCTCTAGTGAAATATGGCTATATGTAAGTGGCAATGCTATAGCACAACGCCCACACTTGCACATGCGTATCTACGCCACAAAAGTTTAGTATGTATGCCACATATGTATGTATGTGCCACATGTACAGGTGTATGCATGTATGTATGTATGTATGTGACTATGTGTCTACCCATTGAACAGAGTGTGAAAATATGTATTAATGTAGACATTTTATACAATATACTATAGATATAAAGAGCTGGTTGGCATGGTTGCGTATAATAACTAGGCGGCAGCGGCAGCGGCAGCTTTGTGTGTGTTAAATTACTTTTCTTCGTGATTTGATGCTGCGGCTTTTATTACAGAAACTTTTTGTAATATTTCTTCTCAACACTTTTTCTACTTAGCCAATTCCTTTGGTGATTTGTGGCCGTAGATTTGTTAAGATAATAGTAGGTTTTTAGTTGAGATAATTTTGTTTTCGGTACGAATACAATTTATCAAATATATAAACCATTTTTGGTGACGGCAGAGGGGTGAAAGCAACGGGAACAGAATATCATCGCTTTTCCAATGTAAGCTTTCATATCAAAACTGCTGTCGCATGAGTGATACTTTGTGGGAATCTCTGAGGAGTCTCTCAGAGAGAGCTTTTACTCTAAACACGTAAAAAGGTATTCAAAGAGCTATGTACGCGTGCAAGGCGGTGTTCATTACTCTCTTTGAGAGCCCGAGGGATCCTGATATTTTTTTGAGCAGAAAATAACTTTTAATTTTTTGCTTTTTGTTTTTTGTAGGCATTGACATAAAATGAAAAACTTCTGTTGTTTTCGATAAATTTTAGAATTTTCGATTGTTTTTATTGGGATTTTTCGTGACCTTATAGAGAGTTTTATTTTTCAGCTTTGGTTCATAAAGAATAGTTAGTGTTTGGCCGAACGTCTCCTCCGATTTGTGGCGCCTTGATGTTGTCACACAAAGGGGAGGAGTTTTACGCTGAATCCGAACGGCGATTGTACTTTTATGAGAAACTGTTTTTTATGGCTGAATACACTCGGAGATTTGCTATTGCCTGACGCGGGGCGACCGCTAT
>NW_023458557.1:81253407-81382904 GCF_013731165.1 Rhagoletis pomonella
CAATTTTGTTGCATCGCACGAAAACCAGGCCGTTGCCTATTGGCGGCTGAAATAAAAAGTGTTACACCACGTTACAGTTTTGCTCGTCACTGTATGTCATGTAGGAGTATGGACGCGTTCGGCCATGTACGATATGGCGTATGAGTAACATTATTTCTTGCTCCTATTTCATAAAAAAAATTATTGCACATATTCATTTGACCATTCGAAACTTGTTTATTTAATCATAGATTTTCATCGAGAGTTGCGTGTCACTTTTATAAATTTTTTTCTTGTTAAAGGGCGTGTGTGAATCGGTAACAAAGTTCTATGAGGAAAGCTGTTGAATAATATTTTTACTATGGTGAGACAGTTTTGCCAATCTGCTGTGTGAAATGAAATATTTTTTGACAGCAGTAAATTTTTGATAAGCGCAGATTTATACGGAATAAAATATTACAAAAATTAATTAATTAATATTTTAAGAAAACATCTGCCATTGTTGATTGCAATTCATCAATTTAAGATTCCTTTCCTTTTGTTATCAGCTTCAACAGCAGGCAGTTAACGACAACAACCCAAAGCAACGGCGAAGGAACTCCGGTAACACAGATGAAAAAAAAATTCGGATATTCCGTATTGATAACCACCTCCTTCTTTTGAAGTCGTTTAACAAGGCAATTCTGGCAAATGCCTTTCAACTCTCCACATTCTTTCGTAACACTGTCAAATCAAATAAAAAAATGTATGTGTATTTCTTTAAACAATAAAAACTTATAAATAAAATAACATAAAATAATAAAAAGAAAATAAAGAAATAATATAATAATTTTAAAAATTAAATTAAATTAAATTAAATTAAATTAAATTAAAATATATATATATACTTTAGTATAAACAGGTATGACTTCTACAGTTTTGGTGTTTCCATTCTCCAATTTTTACAGCTTACTCCATAAAGTTTGACAACTATTCAGGTTGAAAAAAATAAAAATCAAACATGATAAAGTTAATAAAAAAAAATCGATTTTTTGATGCAAATTTTTTTTTCATTTTAATCTCTCTCACACTCTCATAGAAAGCCGAGGTAATTACGCACATTTTGATACCTTAACTGATTTTCTCCGACAAGTAGTTTATCAACTGCAAACAATTAAAAAAGATACTTCTCCGTGAGTACAAAATTTCGGGAATTTTTTTCTCGGGATTTTCGAATATCATGACGAAATAAAAAATAGGTGTATTCTTTTTTTCGATAGAGAATGTAAAAAAAATATATTTCACCAAAAAAAATATTGAGGTGTAAGTATTGTATGGAATGACCCATATTTATAAGAAAATTTTATTAAAAAAGAAAAAGTTTAAATTAAAAAAGAAGAGAGTAGTAGTTAAAAATTAAATGATATAAAACAATAATAAACAAAATTCTAAAAATTAAATTAGATAATAAAATAGATATATTTTTCATTTTAAAACAATAAAATCAGAAACCAAAACGAAAATTAAATGGAATAGATAAATAATAAAATAAAAATTAAATGAGCAATTTTTTTTTATTCAAAAATATATATTTATCTTTTTAAAACAATAAAATCTTAGAAAAATAAAAACTGAAATAAAGTAATATTCTAAAAATTAAATTACATAAAAAAAGTATAGAGTATACTTCTCTTTTTAAGGCAATGAAATCTAATAATTAAGTAAAAATTAAAAACGAAAAAGAAAAAAATCCGCTGATATTTATTTTCCTTTAAAAAGCATTCATAGCATTCAGCATAGATCATACTAAGCTAAGAAGGTGAAACTATGCGTGTATTTCTTGGCAGCGCCCTTTTTTACGGTGGCTTTTCATTACGAGTGGTGAATGAGGAAATTTTTTTTCTAAGGCTTTTTTACTAGAATAAAAAAGTGTTTCGAACTATCTCGCCATCTTTCATTTGTCTCACGAAAGACTTCTTACTTTCTTAGCGAGAATTGTTCTGTAAGAACCGCATTCTTCTTTCAAACGAGCGTAATTTGGAGTGTGTACGATAATTTTGACAAAAAAAAAATAAATAAATAAATAAATACGACAACTTGCTAAAATTAAATAATTTTAAATAAAATAATATCACAACAGCCGCTATGAATACCAAATACAACAATATTCCTCCAATTATACTGTACAATACATACATACGGAAATTTTTGTGTCCAAAAACGTTTTTTTACTTCATAAAAATTAAACTTACACCTCCTTATGAGTATGCAAGTATTCATGCGTTTGCACCTTTTTTATAAGTCCCCATAATACATTTGTCATGCTTAACAGGTTGTCGTAGGAACATCATTTTTCATTCTTCTCGAAAATCACTCAATTTTCATAGTGAATAAAAACAATACAAGCATTTGCAGAATCAACTACACACACGCAAACACAGCATTTGTTTTTTGTTTTTTTTTTTATTAGTACATTTGCATATACTCCTATAGTCATTTCGGACATTTAATGAGGTCCTTGCGCGCTCATGCAAATTTATTCCGCATAATATAAGCATCACACAAGCACCTTTACGCACACATATGCGTACATACATATGTGTTGTGTGGCATACAATCATCCCCACAGACATTCATATGCAGACGAAAAATTTGTTTTGGTGCGCCGATTGTCGATTTGACCCAAAAATGCCACTGCATGACTTAGTGCCAGCTGAGACTGGCGTTGCGGCTACATACATATGACTGGTGGCTGGCTGGCGGTTGCTGACTGTGGCAATCACACTCACACTCGCTGGTACAGTTACTGTTGCTATTGCCGCTAGTGCTATTGAAGTTGCGGTTGCTTGGCTTATGGTTGTTGGTTGTTAGCTGTTAGTAGTTAGTTGTCGTCGTTGTACCCATGTCCTTGCGGTTGCCAACGTATACAGACAGCGTATATACATATGTATATCTACATAGTATAGAAATATAATTGCGAGAGCGGGTGCATGCAAGTGTGACACTTGTCGCAGTGTTGGTGTGTGTGACACAGACATGCGTGTGCCTCCGCGGTTGGGAAACAGTGTTGCCGGCTGTATTAGCATTAGGGAGAATGTGGTTTATTTTTTTCGATTAATATTCCTGCAGTACGGGGGAGCGACTACAGGACTGATGAATTGGTAGCTACCTGATAAACTCCGTCAATTACTCACCGACTACTTGCAGTGTATTTCAGCGATTAGTTTTACAAGGCAATGTCCTAGGCGGTAGTCACGATCGGCTCTCTCTGCACTATCGGGAGTTACTAATGTAATCACTTGCGTGATTTTTGGGCGCCCTCTGTCGTGGTTTTTCGTAAGATGAAGTGATGAAGTGAAATGGGATTTGAATTCGGTTTCTGGGACTTTACGGTCATACGTATGTATATCATAGTACAACTTCACACCAAGCTTTTTACACATTCAAAGCTTTTCATGCATTCAGCGCTTTATTCTGCTATAAGTTTTATTTTACGGTTCGAGCAACGAAAACCACAACGCCAGAAAAGCTTCTTGTGAAGTTGTACTCTTCTAACTTATTAAGCATAATTACTTCTCGGTCGTTACTTCAATAGTCGCTAAAAATGGAAGAAAAATCGACTCATGCACCAACTCACGGCTAAATTTTTGATACGAGTTATTTCTTCCTAATATACGTTCTAAAAAGATACAAATCGGACCATAAATATGGATTTCCCAAATATCTCGCCACCTGCGCCACCTATCGGGCAAACCTTTTGTGGAGTTATTCCCTTTATGTGGGTAATATACATACGTTCTTAATATGAACCATATCGGACCATAATTACGATTTTTCAAATATCTCGACAGCTGCGCCACCAAGCGGATTAATTCATCTTTCATTGCAGGTGGCATTGTCATCGGGCTATGAGCCAATTTTCTAGTTTCAAATCTCTAGCTGATCGGGAAGTTGGTTAAAAATTTATTGCAAGATTTAATTACACGCGGGTGAAAATTAATGAAAGCTTGTAATATAAAAAAGTTGACAAACTTGCACTGGAGCACGCCAGAATAAAGCTTAAATTATTAGCAGATTTCATGGCAGACTTAATCTCTCAAAAGTTACAAGTGAGCCGCAGTGTATAGGTTAATAATAATTTCAGGAATGCAGTTTTGTAGCCCATTCAATTTTAGTATAATAAAGTGCATGCAATTTTTTATTGCTATGAAAATTTTGTCAAGCATACTTTATATAGAAGAAAATGCGCTAAAAACTGCATACTTAATTTTTTCTAAAAAGGGTAATTATGGAGAGAAATAATGCAGTTAGCGAAAACAAAAAAAAAAAACAAATCGTTTTGGCTATTTTTTGGCCTAATAACAATATTCATATTCTAGAAAACAAAAAAAAATAATAAAAATTAAAAATCTGTATTGCGAAAAAATCTCTATTGGGCTAGTGTATTAATGTATAATACATTTTTTTAAGTAGCAACATTTTTTCTTTTTTGTGATAAATAAAAACGAAAATTCGAAAAAAATTTACAATTTTCCTTATCAGTGCTAAGAATCTATGAAGTTTCTCTTGAATGTTTATATTGTTGTCATAATATAGAAAAACCTGCTAAATTTTGTTGCTATGTATTTACGGATTGTTAGCTACCTGGTAGCTTTTGGATAAATCTTGATATTGAAACCGTCATAGCGAGGCATGTTTTATAACATGCTTACAATAATGTTTGTAATTTCAGCGTTGATCAGAGGGCCGTATTTTTTTACTTTACTTTAAGAAAATTAAGTAAAATGTGCTTTTTTGGCAAAATATATGTAGTTCTTTGTCCATCGATTATTTTTATTTCGATTCGAATCGATTCAAAAATCGATTTTTTTTTTAATTTCGATCTGGCATCTCTACCGCGAAAGCTTACGACACTACAAAAACAAGTGCGATTGAAGTGCTGCATAAATTTGTTGGAGCTCTGTGGGAAAAATTCAACGAGTATTTTGGACCGTATTTTTAATGGAGATGATAAAAAAAATTGACTCGCATAGCGCGTGTTTCGAGTGCCGCTGTACGCGATTGTGGCTTCGAAGAAATCAATCACCCAACGTATACCATAGACCTGGCCTCTAGTGATTACTTTTTATTCCCAAATTTGAAAAAAGATCTTCGTGGAAAAAAAGTTTTTGTTGCTGAAGAGCTCAAGCCAATAAAGGCAAATTTAAAAAAAAAAAGAGAAGAGAATTTAATTCGAGTAGGGTGATAATTGTAAAGGGGTGATAATAGTAATGGTACTGTTATTGTTAACCCAGATTTTCAGCACTTCAAAGTTTTATCAGTGCCCAGCAAACTTTTATTATTTTTTTCCAGCACTTTTATGCAAATGGAGAAAATGATAATTTTTGAACGACTGTAATGCCAACAGATGGCAGGCGAAGAATTATATGTGGGTATGCAAAAAAGTTAAACTCCAGTCACCGACTCCATTTAACCATTCAAAGGCAAAGGGCACTTACAAATGAAAAGTCCTACAAAGTTTATATAAACATGTGAAGTGCATGAGGTTTTTCGTATTTTTATTTTTTAGTTTAAAATTTACAACAGTGGCAACGTTGCTGCCAATCGCGTACTGCTAACTCTGCTGCAGGCTATGTAGACAAACGCTTCTTAGCAGCGTGAAAAACATCAACAACGCCAACTCTGACACTTTGAGGCTGATCCAGACTCCTTCAAAGCTACCTACATATGTACATATGGTAGGCCCTCAACTACACCCGCAGTGCGGCAACCAGCCAGGCAGCCAGTCCAACCCTTGCTTGCTTTCTACAATTATGTGTGTACATACATATATGTGCATACATACATGCTTATACATACATATATGAATAGACTTAGCTAGCCGCCTGCTGTGCTAGGCCATGATGAACAGCCCCCAACGAGCCGAGAGCAGCGTTACGCGTCGACAGACCGAACGACTAACCGACCGACCCACCAACCGATCCAACGAATTGTGTCTCTATCGCAAAGCGGAAATGGCAACAGCAACACTGCACAAACGCATGCACAAACACAAAAACAAAAGCAAATACATTGTATCGAAATGTTAGTGGCAAATGGCTAATGGCAACAGTAACGGTAACGAGAGCACGACAGCGGGGGCTTCTTTGTTTGGTTTTTTTTTTATTTTTATTTTTCAACTTTTTCAACAGAAACAGCCACAGCGGGAAAATGGCAACGAGCCAGGGCAAAGCCAGCAAGCACAAACAACACAACCATCCATGGTAGTCACATTGGCAGCGGCAACGTCAGCTTCGGAAGCTGTGACTGTACGTGCGTAGATACGCATGTGTGCGTGTGTGTGCGTATGTGCATGCATACATATGTATGTATGTACATAAATGTGCGTGTGTTTGCTGTTGGGAAAAAGTAATGCTGCGAGAAAATGTATAGCATCTTTTTGGGCGTTGATGCCCTTTCACTTTTTTGCATCGAATTTCGTTTTTCTTCTTCGTCTGCTTCTTCTGCTCATTTTAATGCTGTGGGGAATTTTCCAGTGCAAGTTTTCTTTTTGTTCCTTTTCATCAAAGAGATAACAAAGTAAGTGTTCTATTGAATTCTGTATAGTGCTGTGTTTTTGCGTGTGCGTGTGCGTTTATGTGTGGGTACTTCATTTTGACTTTTTAGCATCTAAAATAGGGATCTGGGATTTTTATTAGCATCCTATCAGCATAAAGTGCATTCGTGTTTTTTTTTTCGCATGCCATATTACCGTTAAGATAGTCGTTTTGTTTTCACCTTTCTTTATTACTTCCAACGCATAAACGCCAATATTAGCCTCGTTATTTTCGCCATTTGTGCTTAACACTCTGGTTTCGGATTTTCACACAATTAATGCCTTATTGCCTGTATTAAGTTACAAACTTTTTCTGCATAGCTGGCAATCAGCGCAATATTTTCTTCAACAATGTTGTGTTGCAAGTATTTTTTTAGCAATATCTTTTAATTTTTTTTTTGTTTTTTTTTTTTTGCAATAACGTTGTTTGGTTTCAGTTTAAGTTTTGTAACTTTGTTTTTTAATTTTTAAATTTCTTTTTCGTCTTGATTTTTCATTGTCAGCACTCGATACACTTTTATGAATCGCGCTTTTGCTGGCTTTGTTGTTGTAAACAAATTTGCTTAACTTTAAATTTTTTTTTCTTTTTTTCACTTTTTACTTGCACAGATTTTTTTGCACATATATTTTTTTCCACTTGCAACTTGCACATCAAATACTCCAATGTACCAAAGTTAAATAGCAAATCGCAGCAGCACCGCCGTTCCGTGTCGGCGCGACCAAGCGTTCGTCTTCTCTAATTGCGTTAAGATTTGTTCACTTACAAGGATTTCGATTGAATCGTGGTTGCCGCCGACGTCCTCGTCCTCGCCGTTGCTGTCAGCAACGCTGCCATTGACTCTGCGCCGTATTTGTGCTCCCACTCATGCTTGCTCTTCTTCTTCTTCTTCTGTTATTATGCTCTCCTTTTACTCTGTTTCTGTGCTCTTGCTGCTGTGTCGTGCCTGCTCCTGATGCTGGCGCAATTTTAGTTGATTTTTTTTTGTTGTTATTGTTATTTTCACAGTTTTCGCCTCATGGCATGGGGGACAATGGAACGCAGCTAAGTAAATATTGCGCAGAAATTCTATTGAAATTGAAGGTTTTTTAAATTCAAAAGTTTTAAAGGATGCTAATGGAATTTGTAAGAGGCCGAAATTTTTGTACGACAAATGACACACTAGTTTTATTTGATCAGATACATTCCCTTTGGCCGTTTAATTTTAACATTTTGAAGTATCTTGAATTATTAAAATTAAAAATCGGAAAACTTCAAAAACTAAAAAATAGCTGTGACATACATTCTGCATGCTTTAATTTTTTTAAATTTCGTGGCACACTTTTGAAACTTCACATCACATGTTGTATATGATGCCAGCATCCATTGCCTCGAATATGAACATGCTATTTGAAAACTTCCCAAAGTTATTAATAAAAAAAAAAAACAATTATAATTTTTTCAAGTGACAATGAAAAAATTAGTAATTTGTGTACTTGATTTATTTTTTGTATAGAATTCTGTGGTCGTGAGCAATAACCGCCTAAGTTGACTTAAGAAAGAATTGAGTTATATATGCTATCGTTTTCTGCAACTATTATTCCATGTCTACGTGAAACTCCCATCTCGTTACCTATTCTATTTAAAAAGTTATAAATGAAAGTCTTTTGGTTTCCCCATAAGGTTAACATTACAACCCAAATCTTTAAAGCGCTTTTTCTCGAATTCAGGTTTTTCGACTTAGGCGATTATTGCTTATGACCACAGAATTTATGTCCAGATTTTGAATGATCGAAATTCGTTACCGGTTTTTAGTGATAAAAAAATTCGTGTTAAGTTTTTGTATATGAAAAATGTATGTCCTGCTCTTATATATTACCAAAAATTAATGTAAATTTTTAAATCATCAAAAATTTTTAGTTTTTAAATTACCAAAAATTTAAATTAAATTTTGGATTGCTAAAAATTCATGTATAGTTTTTTAATGACCAAAAATTTACTGCCGAAAATATGCCTATTTTTTATTACCTTAATTTTTATATATTACCTAAAATTTATAACGAGTTTTTAAATTACCAAAATTACGACCTCAAGCTCAATAAAAATTGTTGAATATAATTGTTATAAGGCCATAAAATTACAAAAAAAAAAAAAAAATACCAAAATTTATGTCCAATATGGAAAGGAATAAGTATCTAGTTTTTAAATGTCCAAACATTTATGTCCAAAAAATGTATGTCAAAAAACAAAAAAAATGCATGTCTATTTTTTGAATAACCAAAAATTTATACCCAGTTTTTAAATAACGCAATTATTTATGTCCACTTATAAATTACATGTTTATTCTTAAAATGGCCAAACACTTATGCCTACTTTTCATATTATAAAACAATTATGTCCAGTTTTTAAATGACCAAAAATTTATGTCCCGGTTTTATTTTAAGGCATTCCATTTTTGCACATATTTCACTTAGTCACTTGTTAATATATTTACGCGTACTTTACTCTCCACTCCTTCCGAATAAATATGTAGTTAACTGTCTTCACTACTTCACTACTTTTTGACTCAACACTTACCCCACTTTATTCCACAGTGCAAGAGCAGCTGTTATGTGGTTTTGTTGTTGTACGGGGTACGAGTAATAGGTTTTGAACCTCGCTCGCTTTTGTACACGTACTACATGTTCCAAGGGCTGTTATCCTTTGTCGGGATAACTCATTGTTGCACCACAAGCACGAGCACTAGCACGACGACGAGTACCATAAACACAACGCTGGTGCGGGTGAAAGTGTCTGCTATGAGTGTTTTCGTTAGATTTTTTTTCTTTTTGTTTTCTATTTGCTGGTGGTGTGGCTCGCCTGTGTGCGTTACGTTGGTTTATTCTGTTGTCTGTAAACTGGCTGCTACATCGGTTCGTTGGATGGATGTTGACTTGCTTGCTGGCTGCCTGGCTTCCTGGCTGCCTGGCTTCCTGGCTGGTTGACTGCCTGGCTCTAGCTGTATTGCTGCACGCGTGCTATCTATCTATGCTCTGTGTGTATCGTGGCACTTGCCTCTGTTTTGAGGCATCGCCAAAACAATCGTTGTCGGCGGCAAATCGGTGTAGTTGCCGTTGTTGCGCTGTGCACAATCACTTTTTTGGCGCATACTCAGTTTGCGGCTACGACGACTATGGCTATAAGCATTCTTCTCTCTAAACGCATTGTTCTCTGTGGCAGCTGATGCTGCGATGCTGGCTGCTTTTGCTGCTTAATGTTGTTGTTGTGCAGTAGCTATGATAAACGTTTTTTTTTTTTCTTGCCCTGCTTTGCCCACAGCTTTCGATATTTGATTCCTTTTAATTTCTTTTTTAGCCATCAACGCGATTCTCCTTAGCTCTCGCTTCTCATCGTAACTCTACATGCTATGTATGTTTGCTCTAAGTGCCCCCTCCGAGCAAGCGTTTTTATATTATTGTTTTTTCGTTGTTGTTATTTTATACGCTGTTTACTTTCAATGAGTGTCTGAAGTGTAAATTTGCTTCAATTACTTTGAGGCTTCTGCCCTTTCGAATGGACGATGATTCTACTCAAGCGCACACACACATCTTCACGCAGTAACACACTTTACTGCACGTATCCTCCCTGCCTGAGGTATGGTATTATTATTTTTTTCTCTTTTTAATAGCGTTTACTCGTAGACCGCCGCCGTTTTCAAACGACTTAAAATGATTATTTTTTCGCTAATATTTATCTGGTATTTTGGTCCAGTATGGTAGCAGCTGGTAACTGGCGACTGGAGGCTAGGGTGGCTAGTGCCTGACGACGACTGCTGTTCGCTGCTGTTTGGCACTTCGTCGACTCGTGCTGGTTCGTTTGACATCGTCGCTTATACGCCTACACACGTCCATCTTTACTCCTCTCAGACCTTCACTCTGCATCATCCTCCGGCGTCGCTTTTTAATGGTAATTGGCCTTAATTGATTGTTGTATGTGGCTTTTCACTTTTACTGTCGCCATCATCATCGCCAAGTCGTTGCTGCTGCTGCTGCTGCTGCTGCTGTGCTGCTTCGGGGCTATTTCTGATTTCTGTTCGGAGTCTACTTTTGCTCCACAGCTCCACTAGCTGTTGTCTGTTGGGGTGTCTGTCTGTCTGTCTGTCTGTCTGTCTATCTGTCTATCTGTCTGCCTGTGCACACTCAATGACGACGATTATGACGTTGAGTTTGTTGGGTTTGTTGCTGTTGGCAATTTGTTCATGCAATTTTTATTGGCGCTAGGAATTTTTGCGCTTTGCATTTGCTCATTCCTTTTTTATATGTTGCTTTACATTTTTAGCTTTCTTTGGTGGTTTTTTTTTTTGGCATGCTATTTCAACAGTTCTGCACGCGCTCATAATCACGCAAAAACAATTGAATCCAATGTTTCTTCTCACGTGAGTACATCAAGTCAATTGTTTAGCATCAACAACAATATGACTAACCGCACAGCCGCAATTCAATTTGGTCTCGTGAGCCAACAGCAAAAACGATAGCCCCTCACGTCACGTCTCACTTACACTACATTCATATGTACATATGTACTTACTAGGGTGGTCCAAAACCAGTAAAGTCGGAATTTTAATGGTCTCGCGCCCTAGGATTGTTGTATATCGGAAAACTATACCACTATTTTTTATTTTGAAATCAAAAAATATTAGAGATCGCTCAAAGCGCTCAAAGGTTTCCATGTACTTAATATGGGAAAAAACAACTTTACGTAGAAATGGTATCGAAATCTTGAAAATCAATATTTCAATCGTTCGGAAAACTCTGATTCTCCTCCGGACGCTTCCAATAATAATACCCAATTGTTTATTTAACAAATTCTTAATACTACCGATTTTTTCTTTATCCCCTCATTGCATGTTCTGGAATTTTTTGATTTCAAAATAAAAAATAGGGGTATATTTTTTCGTTATAGAACAAGCCTAGTGTGTGAGAGCATAAACATTCTTACTTTACTTTTTCACATGCATTTCTGGACCACCCTAGTACTTACACATGACGCACACTGGGGCAGGAGACCGCTGTCACTGCCCTAATATAAACTTAAGCTGTTAGATCTCCCAAAATGGATCGTCTGTTTGCTAGGATGGGGTGGGGTGGGGAGGTGAGGTGAGGTAAGGTGAGATGAGTTGAGTTGAGCGGAGGTTAGGTGAGTTGAGTTAACCTATCGTGAATTGAGCTGAGATGAGGTAAGTTAAGGTTATGATGATTTCGATGGATTCTCATATTGTAATAGTTTATTTGGCTTATCAAATAATTTGAATTGAATTCAATTAAAAAAAGGTGGAAAATTTAAGATAAAGACAAAAAACGAACGCATAAGAATTAGGGTAAATGTATGTTAAGAAAATTTATTGAAATTTTTCAATAGGAAACTAAATAAATTCAGTCATAAAAAATTTAGTTGTCGGAAGTTATGAAGTTACAGAAAGTGTGAATTCCAAAACGTCAAAATACAAAGCATCAGTGTCTTTTATTTCTAAACAGCACTTGGAGAAAAGGTCTAATTTGCGCAACCTAGTTGAAAACTAGCAACTAACCTTGGTTGCGCACATTTGGAATTACAATCTACTGAGGTTTGGAAATAAAAGATACTGATGCTTTGTATTTTGACGTTTTGGAATGCAGCCAAATTTATCGAATCATCGAAATTTAAACTTATCGAAATTTATCGAGTTTTCCATGTTTATTGAGTTATCGCATCCAGTTATTCAAATTGATCAATGCTTATTGAGTTGTCGAAATTTTTAGAGACACAGAAACTTAGTTGTCGAAATTTACGAATATTTATCGAGCTATAAGAATTATGGGTTTATCGAAATCTGTCCAGTTATCGATATTTATTGAATTAACATCATTTATAGAGTAAATAAAATTTATCGAGTTATCGTAATGCATGGAGTTATTTCGACTTATTATTTATTTTCTGAAATTTTTCGAATCGAAGTTTTTTCGAATCGAATTTTCAAAATTATATAAGTTTATCAAGTTATCACTGCTTATCGAATAGTATCGTGTTACCAGATTGTAAGAGTTATCGATATTTGTCAAGTTATCATAAGCTTATAGAGGTGTACAAAGTGTATCGAGTTATCGATTTATATCCAGATATATACATATTCGAGTCATCGAAATTCATCGAGCCCTCGAATTGCATTATCGAAATTTATCGGATTTTAGTGTTTTTAAATTCATTGGATTATCGATATGCATCAAATGATCGAAATTTGTCGACAAACTTGAATGTATCGGGTAAATTGCAAGTCCTGGCAAAGTTCTGCCTTTCCACGTTTTAGTTCCAAAGCAAGAAATTTTCCGGTTCGTAATGTTGTAGCTTACAAGTCAGTGGTCACGACGTGCTAAGGTTGTAAACCACTCCAAGGCTCTTAAAAAACTATAAAATCACTCGGATGAGAGTAATTCCAAATTTAGTAAACTCGTAAAGTAGCAGAAAAACAAAAGATTTTTTTTTTAAAGCCTCACTAAATAAGTGGATGGTGTTTATTGATTGGCATATGACTCCCAATACTTTTTGTAAAAAAACTATTTGAACCCTTGATGTCTGACGGGTCTAAAGGGGTCACTTTTAAACTTTCAGTTTAACTAAAAAAGTTTCAATAATTTTTTTAATATTCGTATGATGGAACAATATAAATGCCACTTAGTTATAAAACCCATTTATACAGTGGAAATATTTATTATTTATTAATTTTTTCTTTTATTTCACTACATGTATAACTAAACTTGTTTTAGCTTCCTAAAACTATTTAGGTAATGGAAAAAAAAAATATTAGTTAAACATACATACGTATGTAAAGGTTTCATAGTAGAATAGTTTTTTTGAATTTTCAGCAGTTTTGAGGGTATCTGACCCATTGTCTGTCGCCTTGTACACACATGCAACTGTCTGTAGCTGGAGTAAGTGGTGTAGTAATGCGGACATTTAAAATTTAATATAAAAGCATCTGACCAACCAAGTCTGCCTCTGCGCCTGCGCCTGTGCTTTTATGCACTTTTGTGCGTATGTTCGTTGCATTGCAAAGGGATTTGATCATTCATTTTCATTGCGCTGACAGTTATGTATCTGCATACTTGAACCAGGCATTTTTTTTTTGCATCATTTTAGCGCAATTTCAAGTGAAGTCACGCGAAAACCAATAGGCTGGTACTTATGTAAGTGGAGTGGTAATGCAAAAATATTGATTTTAATTTATTGATTTAATTTCAGTGTGCCGTTAGGCCTAAAATTAGCAGATAGAGCTTCTGAAGATGACAACAAAAATAAAGTGCTTGGGAGCTATAATTATGAAAATTTGTTTGGTGATCACTTAAGCTGTTAGGGTACTTTATACTCTCGTAATTGGATGCAGCTGACTTGATATCACGTGCTATATGAAAAACTGACTGCATTGTGTGGAGTAGAGTAATATTCACATATGTATGTATGTATGTAAATACTGTAGTTTTAATTGAGCAACAGTAGCTAAATTTTTCCATCAAGATTATGGGAAAAATTAATTTATTTTGGCGCGGAAGTTCAGAAATCACGGTTAGTTTCTTAGTTTATAATTTACTACAGTCTCAAAATTTACACAAAATAAGCAAATATCACTGTTCACTTATAAAAATGAACCTGACGTTAAATTTGGGATTTTTTCTTTCACATTTTTTTTGAAATTGTATCATTACATCTCGTCCAATAAGCGTTTTTGTGAAGCTCCAAGAATTACAACTGCAACGTTTGAGCAACGCATCAATACTTAGGGTGACCAGACGAGTCAAAGGAAAAATCAGGATCACCCTATCCATACCGAAACCAAAAACTTATTCTACGATAAAACAAGAAAAACTTTAATTTGCAGTTTTTAAATGAACAAATTGAAAATTTTTAAATAGGTGTTTTTAAGGGTAATTTGAGGGCACAAATCTAGGGCTAAATTTATTTTTCCATTTATTATCGAAACTTCTAGAAACCGGAGAAAAAACACCCTTGTTTATCATTTAGTTTACAGAAAGACGAAAGACCATAAAAAAATGAAGTGCGCCTGGGCCACACTGGAGACGTGAAACTTACGTTACTTATTTATTTTGTCTCATAACCAATGTATACATACACATATCTGCTTTTGCTTAAGGTTATATTTTTTCTCTTTTTTCTATCTAGATCCCCTACCCTCTACACCTGTTCGTTGAATTGACATTCATGTTATTCTGTTTTTCCATTATCTTCATTTATATCTTTATACTCTATCGATAACAAAATCGTTAATAACGTCCAACAAACTATCGATAGGAAAACCGATAGAAATATCGATAACATATTCGATAATAATTTTAATGGCAACATCGATAACACCACCGGTAGCAAAATCGATTAGAAAATCGATAAATATCGATAACCAAATCGATAAATACCGATAACAAAATCGATAAATATCGGCAATACAATGAATAAATATCGATAAAAAATCGATAACATAACTGATAAACATCGATAACAAAATCGATAGATATCGATACCAAAATAGATAAATACCGATAACAAAATTGATACATATTGATAGCAAAAACGATAACAAATCGATAAATATCTATAACAAAATCGATAAATATCTATAACAAAATCGATAAATATCGATAACAGAGTCGATAAACACCGATAAAAAATTGTTAAATACCGATAACAAAATCCATAAATATCGATAACAAAATCGATAAAAAATATCGCTAACAAATTAGTTAAAACTATCGATTAAAACATCGATAACAAAATCGATAAAAATATCGATTATTATATCGATAAGCTCCGAAAATATCGATAGCAAAATTGATAAAAATATCGACAAATACCGCTATCAAAATCGAAAAATATTGATAACAAAAACGATAACAAAACCGAGAAATATCGACTACAAAATCGATAAGTGTCGATAACAAAATCGATAAATATTGATAACAAAACCGTTAAAAATATCGATAACAAATCGATAAAAATATCGATAACTTCCGAAAATATCGATAGCAAAATTGATAGCAATATCGATAAGAATTTCGATAATAAAATCGATAAAAATATCGATAACAAAACCGATAAAAATATCGATTATTTTATTGATAAGTCTCGAGAATCCCGAAAATTTCTAAAATCCCAAAATAGTTCTGTCTCTGTGTATATCCTTTCCTCTTTTATTACCTTTATTTTAAACTTTCTTCCCCTATCTTCGTCTTTACTTTTACCGGTATCCTCATCCTCATCTTTGTTTTTACTTTTATATTTATCATTTTCTTTAACTAAATACTCCCCTTCACCTTGGCCCTTATACATATAAGTGAAGTGTTTAAATTTACCTTAATCTTCATTTTTGCCTTTATCTTTACGCATCTTTGTTTTTGTTTTTGTTTTTATTTTTACCTTCGCCTTTATCTTTTTCTTTATTTATGTACGTACTCACTTTTACTTTCATTCTTGTATTGGTCTTTTTCTAAATGTTATTCTTTAACCTTTTATTAGCAAATTTTTAGTTAAATTAATACCATGTGCATACACTCAAGAAGCAGCACTTGTTTCAGCCCCAACCATTTCCGTTGCACCATTTCCGTGTGCAATTTCCGTTGAATTTGCCAATTTACTCCCAACCAACCAACCGCCGCTAAAGAAGTTTCATTTCAATAAATACGTGCACCATAAACTATTTTGGCAGGAGTCGTAGAATACCTAAAATTGTATGATTTGGAAAGGCGAAGCAATTTTCTTGTACTATATAAAGTATGAGCCAATCGATTGCAAGTGAATATGTACATATGTGAATGTACATAACTACAAGCTTAGATAAAAAATTAAGTATTTTTCCATTTTATCTGTTGTTATTATAGTTCATGTGAATATGTTTTCGAATATGGTGACAGGTAAACATTTCTAGTGTTAAAAGTAACAAAGGCCAAGCACTCATTCGTTTATAGCATCTATAATTGTGACTTTTGGTTGTTTTATCCGAATTTCGCGATAAAAATGTTCGACTCGATCGTAAATCACATCAGAGCGCAATTAAAGGTAACCGTAAAAAAATGCTACCGCCATTACTCGTATTTTGATTGAGATTATATTGTGCGCTGTGTAGTGTTTTTGCTGTACTTGTTTTGTGGCACCTGTCGTCTAACGAATCCATGCAAGGTTCTTTCTTGCAAGCATTTTGGCTCTTTTTCTCCATACATCCAACCAGTGAACCCATATTCGAATGAAGAATAAACTTATCAAAGACCAATGTGGCCACATTCATAGTTTTAATTGAAAATCGCAGTTGTTTTTTAAGCAAGGTACAGTTTTTTTTTTTTAATTCCCCCTAGAAATAAATTACAGTTTTTTTTTCAACATTCGGACAGTGCTGCAAACCGCTCCAAAAATTGGTGCGGTTCGTCTCAGTGGGTCGAACCACTTAGCGTGTTATTATGCAGACGGTCAACGGGTTAGCTTGGTCAGTAGGTGGAAGTTGTTGCTTTCACTGCAAAACCATACCAATCCAGTGAAATTGTACCAGCCCGCTGAGATCGGATCGTTTCGATTTAAAACCGGTTTGCATCCCTGGATTTGGCATCTGGCAACACTGTTCATGAACCACACCTGTACTTGTACGTTTTATTTATTTAGATACTTATTATTAGCTTTCTTGCGCGTATTATCAGAGAATTGGTTGGCATTCAGTTTGCGATATTAGTCGAGTAAAAACCTACAAATCGTCGTTTAAAGTACAAGACCGCGTATCAACAAAATGCAAAACCGCATATGTGAGGTTGCATAAATTTTTTTCTAGAGAGTAAAAGAAAGAGTGGCTGGTATATTTTAGGACGAATGGATAAGGATTGAGCCAATTTTTGACAGCAAATGTAAGTTACGCGGTTTTGCAGAATGAAGATACGCGGTTTTTGTTTTTTTTTTTTTTAATTTAAACAACGATATGTATTGTTGTATCTACCCTGCAAACCATTTGTTCAGAGTATTCTGAATTGTAGAGAAATTTTAAGGAATTCATAAAGATCTCATCCGATTTTTTGCCGAATTTTCTAAAATGATATAAACTGTGCACGCTTCGACTATTTTACGAAATTTCGGAAGAAAAGCAATGAAAATAATGCTGCTATGTGAAGAATTTCTTGCAGATTTTTTTTTAGAATTTTCTCTATTTTTTGTACATAAATTTCTTTACGAGTTCGTGTCAATCACTTCATATAAATTTCTTTGAAAATTCGTAAAGAAATCGTTACAGAAATGAGATACTCCTAAAGATTTCGTTAGGATTTCGGGAACTATGGTTTGCAGGGTAGCCACATTTACAATTTAATGACTGCTAGATAAACAAACACATGTACTTGTACATCATATGCCATATTAACATCAAATTTTCTAATATTTATCTTAAAGTTGTTGCTGTTGCTTTTGTTGTGTTTGTTTTCTTAATTAGCGAGTTGACCGAAAAAATTAAATTTAGTAAATTCTTTTGCTAAAAATTGATTGCGCGTCAGATATTATTTGCATTTCATTATTTAGATATTATAATGTATATATGTATATGTAGTAGAGATGTTTCGAATGTCATATTTTTCACATTCGCCGAATGCGAAAGCGATTGCGAATTCTCGGTATGCGAATGTTAGGAATGACATTAAAAAGCTATAATCAATTAAAGTCATCTTTTTTATCATGATAAAAATATAGGAAGGTAGAACCGCTGAGAGACATTTTTAGCATTTTTGACGTTTTCAAGCAATTTAGTTTTAAAATTTACTCACAAGCTTAAACACACATTCTGATTTTCAATATCACACAACAAAAATTTCGAACAATTTCATATATTAATTTTCAGTTTAATATGATTTTAAAATTTTTGCAAACGGTTATACCTGTGTTTACATCATGGTTTTTATTACTTAAAATTTTTGTAAATTATTAGAACATTGAACGAGTGCTTAACCTATGCAGTGTTTTAATCTAGTAGTCAAAGTTCAAAAGGGGCATATTATTTTTTAAAAAAAAAAAAAAAAAAACAATTGCTCACTTGGAACGTTAGCGGGTGGAGCGCTCAAATATTTGCGGGCCAGATCTGTCAATTTGTCATATTTTAGTTTAGCTTTCCACCGATCGAGAGGATTTTCACCGAGATGAGCTCGTTTTTCTTTAAGATAGGGCTTCAATTGAGCTTTAATTTCATATTGTTTAATGTCTCCAGATTTTACATCCGAACCTTCGCTGGAGGAATCTAAAATTACTTCTAGGTTGCTTATAAGATACTACGTAACGGTTTAGAACCTGAAGCTAAAAGCCGGTTATTGTCCGCACCCTGATTAGACAGACTTAGAGCCATTTCAACAATATTAGAGTGGATTCTCTGCCCATGTACACATTCGAATTTTTGATGCGAATGCGAATGTCGAATGCAAATACATATTCGCAACATCCCTGATATGTATGTATGCACACTTATTAGTAATGTTTACCCCCCTACACAGTTGTAAGAATCGCAATGGTCCTCAAGTAATACTCGTAGATCGCATTCGTGCTACTTAGTACATGTGAGTAAGTATGTATGTACGAGTATATGGGTGGTGGAATTTTTATAGAGCCATATTCAAACATAAATTATAATTACCGTTGTCTAGACTCTAGAGCGCCAAGCAAATTATTTTTTTAAAAGAAATAATGACGTCGCTTTAAAGGAGCATACCCAAATGCGGTTCTTGCCCCCCCCGTAGCATACCTACAAAACGATCGAAAAAGTTTCCTTTCAATCGGACGTTCCTCATCAGACAATGGTAAACCAGCGAGTACTGCCCTTAACAAAGCGGCGACTGCCTTTTGGATGCAGTTCGTTTCGTTCCGAAACTGGTACTTTGAAAATGATTTTGTACGTTGGTACGTTGATTTTGATTTTGGTACTTTTTCCTTAAAAGCGACAGTTAAAGCCTGGTTATGCCGGCCTTAGGCTTGATTTGACTAACCTAGAAAGTTATAAACGATTGGCTCTCCATGTCTTCAGCATTTGTATTTGTACACACAAAATTTTAAACGTTTAATTTGTTTGGGGTAAAATTGAATAAAAATTACAATTGTTGATTGTTGAAGTGAAACTTCTTTAGCGGCGGTTGGTTGGTTGGGAGTAAATTCGAAAATTTAACAAGTGCTTCTTGAATATTATGAATATTGTATTAATTTAGCAAAAACTTCCTAATAAAAGGTTAAACAATAATGCCGAATTTCCGCTAGGCGTTGAAATTACAAAAAATTAACGAAATAAAACATTTCAGAAAACTTTTGCAAAAAAATTATTCGTAACCCGAGTTTTTATGGTCAATTCGAATATCTGAGAATGCAGATTTTAACAGTTTGTAAAGTATTTTTAGATCATCGTCTAGTTTATATAAGTATATGCATACATACGGCCGTTTTTGGCCGATTGTTAGCCGATTCTTTTTACTTTTTCCGCAATTTTAGCAAATGTTCATCAAAATTTGAAACTGTTCATCAGATTTATTAGAATTTTTTTTTGAGTACGCAGTTTTTTTTTAGTTTTAGTATAATACAGTGAAAGTTTGAAGTATGTAGCTAGGTAAGTGTTGATTTTTGACAATTTCTTGTTCAAAAATACTTTTTTTCATTAAAAATCTACGGTTACTGTTTATTAACAAATTCAATACGATTCTGTTTATTAACAAATTCAATACGACACCTTTATAGTCAGCAGAAGCTGCATATTTTTACTAATATGAGTACAACTAAGAAATGTGATATCGAATGAACTATTTTCTTAACATTGAATAAGAAAAAGACTATGGGACAAAGTAATGCAATGATATGTATGCATAGGCGATATACTACTTTTTATATATATTAATGTATGTACATAAAAATAAGTGAATAGATTCTTGAATGATTGTTTCGTTTGTAATGTTATTTTGTTATGTTTTTCTTTTTTGTTTCTATAAAAGTTTATCAAAAACACTTGTTCTTTAATGAATTGATATTCAGGTAGTTTTAGTAAAGAATCGGCATCGGCATCGGCCGATTCTTTGCCCTAAGGCCGATTAATTGGCAGCGGCATCGGCCAAAAATTGGGAATCGGTCGGACTATAGTTATAAGTGCCGTAGCAATTAAATTTATAAAATTCTTTGCATTTATTAAAATTACGGAAAATGTAAAAGAAAATTTACGTCAATAAATGCTCAACTTAAAAAAAAAATAAGCTCTTCCTTTTAGCTACTATTAGTATTATTTAGCTCTTTTTAGCATTTTTTTCGACCCTACTTAGCTCCAAACGAAATTTTTTTTCTGGCAACACTGATGAGGATACCGATAAAAGTAAAGATGATGATAGAGGATGAAAGATTAAAATAACACAGAGACTCAATCGGGGAACTATTTCTGGATTTTATGAAAATCTTTAATTCATTTTACTTTCCGCTTTTGTAAATAAAAACTATCTCTAACTAATAGTGTTTCTGCAATTTTTGGTCATGACTTCATACCAACATACGCTTTTTCACTGTATGAAAACTATACGAAATAAAACCAGTATGTCCGTTTTTTTTTTTTAAATTGCAATTTTTCGAATAACTCGAAACCCGGTTTTGGAAATGAACACTTTCGGAGGCTTCGTGGTAAAATTGAATAAAATCTACAGTGAATCGTTCCCTTTGAGAGATGATGTATTTTGTAATGAATTGCCGTCGTCCCTTATCAAGGTTTGTTTGTTGTGTTACTCGACTTGTGAAACTCGAAATCTCTAACGCCAAATCCACCACCTGGGCCAAGGAGTTTAGGCTAGAGCTCGACGTATACGTCAATGATGTCAAAATACTGACGGTGAATTATCCAGAAATTTTGAGTGTCACATTCAATAACCTCTTCTCACTCTCGGCGCATAACAATATTGAATGAAATGAGTCGGCTGATGAGAACGGCTTTGAACGATTCCGTCGGCTACAATATCTTGTTATTTTTAAGCCGCGTTAATGCTGTTCCCCCGCCCCTCGAAATTCAAAAACGTTTTGAAGTGGTGAATTCATATTTCAAGTATGTAGGTATAATCTGGACATCTGTTACCAGACTTACATCTTCGTAGCTGCAGGAACTAATCTCTGGTTAGCCTTATATGTACATTGGGTATAAAATTCTAAGTAATAGTTACTGTTTAATTTTCTCTCTGTAAATATGTAAATATATGCCTGTATGTAGATAGATACAGACATTTATTGCAAATTGTCAAAAAGTACTTGTACTTAAATTAGTATAGCATTGGTGTATACTTAAGTATGTATGCAGTTAATGTATTGTATCGTATTGATACGAGATCGTTGTTGCCGGCGTAATCAAATCGTTTTGTTTTATACGAATGAACATATACATATATGTATGTATGTAGATACTTCTCGTGGTTATTTGTTTTCGTATGCGATTTCGTTTGTTGATCGTTGTTGCTACATACATTGTAAGCCGATCAATATGCATGCCTGGTGTGGGTTGTGGGCTGATGGGTTGGCAAGTTGGCAAGTTGGCTATTTGGCTGTATGATCGTTTCGTTATGACTTTGAGCCTATAAAGCATCGAACAAGTCTGCGCGCATTGTCAGTTGGTGTTTGACTTAGCTGCGTCTAATACATATACGAACGAGCATCTATATTAAAGTATCGTTACAGGAATCAGAAAATTTCGAAAAGAGCAAAAGAGAGTTGATGCCGGCGCGCGTATTCAAAAAAAAAAAAATAAAATTTTACATATGTATGTTGTGTACTTATGAGTGGATGATTGTAAATTAAAGTTTAAAAAAAACGGGCATGTGTATAAAAAATGCTTAATTAACAAAAAAAGAGACTCGTAATCGAATACTTGTATTGAAACAAAAACGGGTTTTTTTCGTAAGGGTTTACAAAAGTGCATTGTGCTGGTTAAAATAAAAACGCAGTAAACGCACAGCGGCTGGAGTAGTAGTGTGAAAGCAGCTAAAAATACAAGTATGTGAGATTTCAAAATATATTTTCCTAATTAACAGAATGTTTAAATGACGCTATAAAGACTGGTTTTTGGCGAGTGAATATTCTGCTATATTTGGGGCATTAAAAAAAAAACTTAAAGCCAAAAATTGGTCTCGAAAAACTGGGATTTAATTAAAAATATTCAATTTTAAATTCTCACTAGAAAATGGCTACAAAAAAACTTTAAGTATAAGAAAAAAATTTGTTTGGAACAACAAACGAATTCGTTGACCGATCACGCCAAAAAACAAAATCAAAAAAATCTACATTAAAATAGAAAATTTCCACTTTAATTACATATTTCAAAACAGCAAAAAAAAAACAGAAAGTGGTAAAAACGTTAAAAAAATTTATCTGAAGCAACAAAAAATTCGTCTTCCGATCACTGCAAAAAATATATAAAAATTTAGTTTAAATTAAATAATTTGCTTTTTAATAACATACCGCAGGATTTTTAAACACCAGAAAAAGCTGGAAAATGCTTACAATCGTAAATACTCAAAAAAGAATTTATCCTTTATCTGAAGCAACCAAAAAATTTGTTGAGAAAAAATTTTTGAGAGAAATTTTTTTTTTGCTTCTTAATTGTCACAATCCAGCGAAGCAACATAAAAAAGATAGAAAATATCTACAAAAGTAAATAGTGAACTTAAAAAAAAATTATCAGAAGCAACAAAAAAATCGTCTACCGATCACGCCAAAAAAAACAAAAAATTTAGATTATCTAATTAAAAAATTGGTAATTAACACAAAACAACACAAAAAGCCAGAAAATGTTTAAAAAGTTAATACCCAAAGTAAAAAAAAAAAAATATTTTTTATCTCAAACAACAAAGTCTACCGATCGCGCAATAACAAATAAAAAAGAAAACATTAAGGAAAAAATATCTTTTCTTATGGTTTTTGTTCTTCATTTTTTACTAGTCAAAGTAAAAAACTATGTTATTTTTTATCTGGCAACAAAAAATTATTAGAAAAGTAGTTTTGAGAGACAAAAAAAAGTTTGCTTTTTTGTTATCACAATCGAGCGAAAAACAATAAAAAGCTAGAAAATGCCTACTAAAGTAAATTCTAAGGGTATAAAAAAAAATTATCTGAAGGAATATAAAAATTGACAGACTTTCAAAACAACAAATAAAATTTTTTATCTCAGGCAATCTTTGTGTCTTTGATCGTCTGCCGATCATGTAAAAAACAAATAAAAAAAACATCGACGAAAATCGGTTGATTTTTGTTATGGCTTTTGTTTTTTATTTTTATTTTGTTTTTTTTTTTTTTTTTCGTTTAAAGTGTCTAAATTATTACTACGCATCAATAACAAGCTTTAACAACCGCATGCGGCTGTGCACAATGTTGTGACGATGCCAACGCGGTTACAAGATCTGCGGGTGAGAAACAAAAAAAAAAAAAATATAACTGGGAAAAAGGGGGAAGAACAACGCGCTTTATTGTCAATTCTCAGCCAAGCATGTGACTTGTGGTTTGCGATGTGTGCGGGTCTCTATTTTTGTTATTATTGGTTTTTGTCATTATTTTGACTGATTCACTTTTTTTATTTTACTGAATTTTTTTGCACCGAAACGTTTGTGTTTTTAGCAGACAACAAATATTTATAACAGTGATAAAAAAGCCATATACCTACGTACTACGGGGAAGCACTAAAATATCATATAATATTTGACAATTTTTTTACACAAAAAATTTGTTTTTTTTTTTTTTTTGTGTTGGAGAAACCATAATTTTCCGAGGGCCATTGTCTGAATTAAGTTTTAAATTGTATCAGTGTCCCCGTTGTGATATCAATTGAGAGCTCGTATTCGATCATGTCCGTTCACTTGGAAGTAGAACCGGTTGGTTAACTTAATAAAGCGCAAGATTTCTTGAATTGTTGCCTCGTTTAGGGCTGCTAGACAGACAAAAAGGTGGTGGTGAAACGAGCGCCTTTTCAAACACGAAATGGCAGGGCTGCGACAGAGGTGCTGTTCTACAATCTCAATTGATTCCTCGTCGCGGGAGCTCGATCAGAAGTTATTGGCCGGCAGGTTCATTCTGCTAGCATGCCTTCCTATCAAGCAGTGATTCGTTATAATACCAGTCATTTGCCTTAGTAGAGGGCGTTCTAACCGAATGAGTACATCGGATGTTTACTTGTGAAACTGCGCCAGAGTTGCCTAGTCGTCGCACACGTAGGTTCTTCCGACCATCTTTTATTTGACTTCTCCTTGAAGGGTTCCCTTCCTTGCAAGGTCGTCTGCTGTGCAGTTACCTTGTAAGTTTCTGTGACTTGGTACCACACAATGTGGGTAGTAGACTTTGAAGCTAACTTGTTGAAGATTTTTATACATTCTATCGCAATTTTTGATGAGCTTTCATAGCAATCCAGTGACTTAATAGCTGTTTGGCTATCGGAGTATATGGTTACTGATGGCAGACTAAGAAAAGATTCGAGTAGCGAGCTCTGTTTAGAAGAAGCTGCAGAGGCCTTAGAAGAGGTCCCTCGAGTGTATCCAACTCTATACTAGTAGATTTTGTTCCATGCGTTGTTTTGCAGGCCTTACACCGAATCCTCCTCCCTCCTAATATCGAGCTCGAGAGGCGGTGTTGCGTAGTCGGGGAATTTAAAAGTACTCGAATTTTGGTATGACCCAATCCGAGGTCTTTCCATTTTGGCAGTGCACTTAGTTTTACTGCATGTACCTTGACTGAAGCCTCCCGAATCTATGGGCGGAAAGATAACTAGTATACCAGGGTTTTAGTCTGCATATTAAACAAGGAACGTTGGTAGAGGCACATCTCAGCGTGGAGTAATTTCGTAGTTTCTTCTTGGTGGCAGCCTCGCGAAATCAGTATAATCATTTAAAACTATTAAGAGTTATATATTAAAAACTGATTTCCTCTAGACCTTCATAGCTTCAGTGTTTGTTGTAAGACTCATAGAACTGGGTGTAGGAAAAGAAAGAAGTCCGATCGGGCATAGTTATATAGTTTCTCCTTTGTCGTCTTAGATTAGACTGGGCATCTATTAGAAATTCACGACCTAAAATGGAATTTCACGGGTACTTCGGATATATCGTCTGCACCTACATCGATGGCTCCAAATGGAACGCGTATCCGGGGCAGCCATTTTGCCTGAATCCCTGGAATTAATAAAATCAATCAATCTGCCTGACGTTGCAAGTGTTTTCCATGCCGAATTATTTGTTATGACTGAAGTCATTCGACTTTTAAAATGTAGTAGCTTATGCCACCGTCAAGTCGAACGAGTCGCCACTTTCTTGGACAGCTGGCTCTGACGTATTTTACAACATAGTTGTAATCCTTAAAATACACTAGATAGCAGTTAGGCTGCGATTAGGTTAGGTTAGGTTGATGTGGCAGTCGGTTCAAGTTACCAACTCACTTGAAGGTCCATTGTGGTTCCACTGAAGAACACGGGAACCTCGGTGACTATTCTTCAGAGAACCAATTTGAGGCTCTTATAAAGCGGAGAATCGGTTTTATTCCACCGCGTGATAATTCCGTAAGAGAGCTAAAGAAGGGCCTACCCAAAAAGCCTGTTCTCCTCTTGGCCGAAGCTGGGCAACTATAGAAGAAGTGCTCTGCGGTTTCTTCCTCTTCCTCATCTCTGCAACTTCTGCAATATTCGAAGGAGAAAATTCCTAGTCTTGAAGAGGCCTCAAAGAAAGAGGCTCAAATAGCCAATAACCGGTTACACAAGCCGTGACTTTCGCAATATCCTCTCTTGAGAGGCACAGCAACTCTTTCGTCTTTTTCTTTTCTATTCGCGGCCAAAGCAGCCTGGTTGTTTTACAAGTGCCCTCCTCTAGCCATGACCTGTTGGCCTCTTGGATCATGCTATTTCGAAGTTCTAATTTGCATGCCATGGGTATCCCAATAGTGCCCCTGTTTTCACATAGGGGTAGATTGGTACCCTTCATGGGTAGCTCATCAGCCCTGCAGTTTCCATCAATATCTCTGTGTCCCGGAACCCTTATGAGGCTGACCTTGATTACGGCGCTAATATCGTTTAGAGCTGCGAGGCATTCCTAAGCAACCTTAGATCTCAGCATTACCATGTTCATTGATTTAATGGCCGCCTGGCTATCCGAGAAAATATTAATCGTAGTCTTCGTTACGGCATGCGTACTAAGGTACACAGCCACCTCCTTTATAGCTAAAACTTCTGCCTGATAAACACTGCAGTGGTCCGGAATTCGGACGGATAGTTCCAGTCCTAGTTCCTTAGAGAAAACTCCGTAACCAACCCTATTATCTAGCTTGGATCCATCTGTGTAAAAATTCAAGTCCCCCCCTTTTCCATGGTCTTGGTGTTTGCCATTCTCTTCTTGAAGGGATGCTCGTCTTCAAGAGCATATAGAAGATTAGTTTCGAAGCGGAGTAGTCAGCTTCTTGGTTGTAACTACCCAGAGTGTAAAGTATGGAAGCGTGCCCAAACCGACGATCCTTCCATAGCACCATACTCTTTAGTCTGAGCGCTGAATCGGCGGTTGCGTATTTCCCCATCAGGTTTATTGCGGACAAATTGGTTATCACCTGCAGCGCCTTATTTGGGATGTTCCTTAAGGCACCTGAAATGTATAGAAACGCTGTTCTTTGGACCTTACTCAGTAGTTTTAGGTAACTGGCCTTTTGAGTTGCTGGCCACCATACAAGTATTCCATGTAAGGGTATTGGCCTGACCACCGAGGTGTACAGCCAATATGTAATACGAGATGTTAACCCCCACTTGATTCCGACCGTTTGTTTGCAAGTGTATAATGCAACGTTGGCCTTCCTTACTCTTTCCTCTATATTTGGTTTCCACGCAAGTTTCCTGTCTAATATGAGTCCTAGATACTTAACATTCTCCTTCAAGGATATCTTCACACCCATAAAGAATAGCGGGCAGACTATGGGAAGCCTGTGTTTCCTTGTAAAGAGAACTACTTCGGTTTTCTCGGGGTTTATTCTGAGTCCCCTACTCTCTGTCCAGTTTCTAAGCGTGGTCCTGTTAGAGCGCAGAATCTCCATTAGGGTATTTGGGTATTTGCCTTTAACGGAAATTGCCAGGTCGTCAACATATGCTCTATCCTCTCTAGTGCCACCAGCAGAGAGTTCACAGCCAAATTCCAGAGAAGAGGGGAGAGAACCCCTCCCTGAGGAGTGCCTCTACAGACCTTTCTGCTTATTGTGGTGTTGTCAAGCTTAGAGGTTATCGTCCTGCTGACAAATATAGACTCAATCAGCACTGCTACATTCTGGTCAACTCCAAGCTCTTCTAAGGCACCCGTTACGGCGCTTGCGGTTGCGCGTGAGACAATTCACTCGATATCTGCCTAATTTCGAGGGTAATGATGACTTCCAAGTCTTAAATCGCAGCTGGCTTATTCATGACCACTTTCGACATTACTTAACTCCAAAGATAGAAGGCCTTTTTAAACGTAAAGCTCTTGGTAACTGCGATTAATATTATTTTCCATTGATTTACAAACTTCCATTTATTTACAAATCACTTCAAGCTAGTAACGCTACTTTAGAAATAAGCTTTTAAACCCTAAAAAACATGGATGCATTGTATATGGCTGACAGACAATTTTTTGGTATGACATTTTATAGCTCATTCAATTTCAGTACAAAAAGTGAACGTTCCAAGTACCTCAAAATTCGCACTGCTTCTTGAGAATTTTTTTTGGTTGGAGGAGTTTCGCATTTTCATTCACACAAAATACTTATTTACATATGCAAAGTCGTGACTAAAATTTTTTATTTTTTTTCATGAAATGATGTGGGAGTTGTAATTCGATGAAATCGATCATATCAATCAAAAACTGGATTTTTAATTTTTTATTAGTCACGACTTTTTGAATTTCAGCGACGATATGTTCTAAAATACCCGTATTTTTATATCGAAGAAAATGCACAGCTTCGAACTTGCACCTTATTATACATAGTGGCATTAAATTGGCTATAACAATGCATGCCCAAAACTTTTCTAAAAAGTTTGATTAAA
This sequence comes from Rhagoletis pomonella, assembly GCF_013731165.1. Taxonomy (NCBI): domain Eukaryota; kingdom Metazoa; phylum Arthropoda; class Insecta; order Diptera; family Tephritidae; genus Rhagoletis; species Rhagoletis pomonella. Next base: position 81,281,995 of record NW_023458557.1, read on the forward strand.
AAAGCTTAAATTTTGATAGCAAATTTTTGGAATTGGTCGAATTTTTGCGAATTTCGCATTTTCTGACAAATTTTACATAGCACAATTACTTGATTTCAGCATGATTTTTTTATGAATTACGAATGAGCGGTAAATTACGATAATGTGAACATGCTTTATAAAATACTTTTTCTGTTCAAAATTGTTAATGTGGAAACCGAGAAAATGACGATGTTTGAAAAAATCGTGTTACTTTTTTCTTTGTGTAGTTAATTTAATCTTATTTGACAAGTTGACCCAGTCAACCCCCCCCACTCCCCCCCAACCAAAAGTCTATATCCTATCCGCCACTATGTGCGCAAACGTCTGTCAGCAGCAGCAATTTGTTTGAGTGAGCGTGATTTGTGTTCGATCAAATTGATGTGAGTTAAGAATGACAGCAAAACGTGTGTAGCTAATGTTTTTCTAAAGACGAATATGATAAAAAGCGTATATAGCACATTTTATATCAATTAAATTGTAGAGCTCTTATCTTTGAACAATATTAAAATAAGTAAATTGTTTGTGACAAGAAAATTGCTAGGCATACATAAATATATGACAATAAATAAGTATGTATGTAGTATGTATTGGCTCTGAATTTAAAACAAAAGAATACTATAGCGCTTATCATAACTATTCGACAAGTTTTGACCAGCAATTTTTTTTTTATTATTTTATTTTAGTTGTTTTTTTTTATAAAAATATAGCTTATTCTATAAAAGCAGCGTTTCAAGATTTGTCCAAATATTAAAAGAACATATAAATTCAAGTTTCAAAGTTTGTTAGAAAAAGAAAAAAAATAACAAAGTTTCATTAAAATTTCACGCTTGCAATAGCAAGCAAAATTTCTGCATTTTCCTTCATATAAAAATATTGTCGAACATACATACACTGAGAAAAAATGAACCAAAAATTGGTTAATAATACCAAATTCAAGTTTGAAAAGGAAAAAAAGTTGGGATTTGAACCCGGACCGTTCATCGAAACACGGGCAGTGGAATAAAACCTGTATGAAAAATGGGTGAAAATGAAGTTTTTTCTGACCTAGCGTAGACCGAAGGCGATCAAAGGATCTCCTGAGGCTCACAAAGCCGAAATTCTTAATCTGGTATTTGTATTGACGGCACATTGACCGTTGGGGGACAACCGGGTGGAATCATCTCAACACTTTCCATTAAAATGCACAACTTTCGCACGACTGCGATCTAAACACCTAGAATCGCACTTTTTATTTAGACCGGAAGTGCTAACGCTCTTGACTTCCAACTTTTTTTACTAAATATATCTTAGCAGTTAGCGTTTGTAGTGGTTTAGCCTAATTAAAAAATCGCTTGTACGAGCTTTACAATGACGTGGATATAGTGAGAAGCGCAACCCTTTGTATGGCTTGGGCATGTCGTACGGTGAAATGATCCTTCAATACGGCAACCATTGGCGGTAGCCACGAACCTAATGGAAAAAGTGCAGTAAAACCTTTCTACTCGACTGCGACCATTGGCGAAGCTTTTTGCAGTGTAAAATAAATTTACTAAAATTTAAGTATTAAAAATGTGAAAGTTTGTAAGCGAGTGTGTTCGTTGCCCTTCGGCGCTAAAACCGCTGGATGGATTACTAAAAACCCGGACCGTTTGGAAGTTATCAAATAACATCAAGAACGTAAGACCAAACGAGATCATGCGATCTTTTTCAATCTAATGCTTAATGGCGTCTTAAGAGCTGCCAATCTGAATCGCAGCAGCAGCAGAAAATTAAGCTAACGAGGTTGGTCTAGCGGTGAATGCGGACAAGACAAAGTACCTTCTGGAAACACATAAAAAGTCATCGCGCATTGGGACACACGCATAACACACATAATGTCACACACGGCAGTCATAACTTTGAAGTAGTGAAGGACTTTGTTTTCTAAGGATCCAGCATGAACACGACCAATGATGTCAGTCTGGAGATAAAGCTAAGAATAACTCTTGCCAACAGGTGCTACTTTCGGCTCGGTAAGCAATTGAAAAGCATAGGCCTCTCTCGACGAACGAAAATCACGCTCTACACATCTTTCATTTATGCCCGTCCTTTTATATAGCGCAGAAACATGGACGATGGTAAAAAAAATAAAAAGGCTTTGGGGGCTTTCAAAAGAACTATTCTACTCAAGATCTATGGCCCCGTTTGCGTGGGCGACGAGTGCTGAAGAATATGGAATGACGACCATTTTAAAGACATGAACATAGTTAGGCAATGTGAAAAGATTCTTCGACTCCGCACCCATGGGTGGACAACAAAAGGAAGGGCGCCTACGAATACAATGGAAGGACCTGTCCGCACATGGGATGAACAACTGGCGCCAACTCCGCAAAGGAGAAAGGCAACTGGTGAAGGTTTTTTGGCCTCGGCCCAAACCGACAAACATCTGTAGTGTCAAATAAGAAGAAAACGAATTTAATATGCTCTTCTTCATCTTTTTGATTAACGCTCTACGCAACTAAGTCTAAAGTATTTTTGCATGGCAATTTCGACAAAAATATTGTTTGACCTTTTTACATTTTTTCTTATATCTTTGGCATTTAACGTCGGATCTTAAGGTCTGATATTTCCAGGTTTTTATTTCGGTGAGCGAATATTTTTGTTCCAAAGTTCATTGACCTCAAGTAACCCTTTCCAGTACTACCCAGCAGATCTCAGTTCCTACCTCTTAAACATACCACCCCAATAACAGTAAATTAAAGCACGCCAAGGATCATTTAACTTTTGCTAAGGAAGTATGTATTTGAATTAGTCCAGTAGAACTATTAAAAAAGGGAAGGGCGCCTGGGCCACACTGGAGGAGTAAAACTTACGTTACCTATGTATGTATCAATTTTGTTGCACAACCAATATGCACACGTATGTAAGCATGCACATACATATCGATAACATAACCAATAAAAATATCGATAACTAAATCGATAAATAATCGATAACTAAATCGATAAATAATCGATAAAAAAATCGATAAATAATCGATTAGAAAATCGATAACAAATCGATAAATAATCGATAACAAAATCGATAACAACTTAGATAAAAAATTCGATAAAAATTTTTATGAAAAAATCGATAATAACATTGGTAGCAAAATCGATTAGAAAATCGATAAAAATATCGATAACAAATTCGATAGAAATATCGATAACAAAAATCGATTAGAAAATCGATAAAAACATCGATACAAATATCGATAACAAAATCGATACAAATATTTATAACAAAATCGATAACAAAGTCGATAAAAAAATCGATGAAAATATCGATTATTATATCGATAAGTCCCGAGAATCTCGAAAATCTCTAAAATCCTAAAATGTTGGATCTATCTATGTACAAATATGTTCTTTTCTCTATAATTACCTTATTTTTAATCTTTCTTCCACTATCTTCATTTCTACTTTTGTCGGTATCCTCATCCTCATCTTTTTCTTTATATTTATCTTTGTTTTTACTTTTATGTTTATCATTTTCTTTATCTACGTATTCCCCTTCACCTTTTCCCGTATATAATTAAATTATTTAAATTTACCTTGATCTTCATTTTTGCTTTTATCTTTACGCATCTTTGTTTTTGTTTTTAATTCTACCTGTGCGTTTATCCTTTTCTTTATCTATTAAAGTAGCTATTCACATTTACTTTTATTCTTGTATTGGTCTTTTTCTGCGTGTTATTCTTTATTAGCAAGTTTTTGTTAAATTAATAACATACATTCAGGAAGCACTTGTTTCTGTCCCAACCATATCCGTTGCACCATTTCCGTGTCCAATTTCCGTTGAATTTGCCAATTTACTGCCAACCAGCCAACCGCTGCTAAAGAAGTTTCACTTAAAAAAAAATTGATTGCCGATGTAAGGTGTCGCCGAAAAATATAAAAAGGCGAACATTTGTTTTCGACATTGCCGTGCAAAAATACTTCAGACTCGGGGGGTTTACAGCGAACTTCTTTTTGTTTGCTTCTAAGCTGATGTTCGATAACTTAAGTATGTGTGTAATTTATGATTATTATAAAGATTTGCATTCTTAAGCCAAAGTAATATAAATAAATCTTGGTTTTAAAGAAATTAATAAAGCGAATGCTACTCTAATTCTTATCTACACATAACAAAACGAAAAATCACATAGGGAATTTTATGGAGGAATGAAAAAGCTTAATAATCAAGGGTGATTAGGCCAAGATAAGATGATCGAATACATTTCACGCATATAACCTAAACAATTATCGTTCATCGGATTAGATATAGCTGTTATGCTGAGATATCAGTTAATTTGCGTAAACCTGCACTTATTTAACACATATTGAAATATGGTTTAGCGTGTCGCCGCAGTCCGCATTTGCAATGCGAGTTAAGAGTCTTTGAACCGTGTTAAATGTCCGTACAAACACGATCTACGTCAAAAGGTTGATTGGATGGAGACAAGCAATTAGCAAGTTTGCCAATTTGATTCCACAACTCGTGCAACTTAGGGGCCATTCACATACAACTTTCTTCGCTTTGCTTGACAGTTCAAACTTTGACAACAAAGCGCGAAACGCAGAAGGTATGCTACAATAAACGCTTTGACAGCTTTTGCGTTCTCCTTTTCCTCCATATTTTTTATCTGTAAAATAGATAGCAATATAATAATATGCATTAATAATAGCAATAAAAATTCCTATTTACCCTATTTTTGTCATTAAATGCAAATGCAAGCGCACAAGAAAAGATAAATGTAGACAGCTAATTGCCAAAGCGGGCAAAAGTTGAGTGTTGCCCAATATTTTGCTTCGTTTTGCTTTGCTTTGCTTCAAACGTTTTTTATGTGAGCATACTCATGCATATGCCTACATCGATCTTATACGTCAAAGCAAAGACTATCAAGCAAAGCGAAGAAAGTTGTATGTGAATCAGCCTTTAAAGCCATTTGGTGGCTTTTACGAATTTCAGTACGTCATACAGATAGAGACAGCTGCACAGCTGCTGATTTGCCTCATCCTTTGCCATTTGGTCTACAATAGTTTCTGGTTTATGTTCTTCCCTAAACGCGTAGCGAATGTGATTAATCGAAACACGGGCAGTGGAATAAAACCTGTATGAAAAATGGGTGAAAATGAAGTTTTTTCTGACCTAGCGTAGACCGAAGGCGATCAAATGATCTCCTGAGGCTCACAAAGCCGAAATTCTTAATCTGGTATTTGTATTGACGGCACATTGGCCGTTGGAGGACAACCGGGTGGAATCATCTCAACACTTTCCATTAAAATGCACAACTTTCGCACGACTGCGATCTAAATACCTAGAATCGCACTTTTTATTTAGACCGGAAGTGCTAACGCTCTTGACTTCCAACGTTTTTTACTAAATATATCTTAGCAGTTAGCGTTTGTAGTGGTTTAGCCTAATTAAAAAATCGCTTGTACGAGCTTTACAATGACGTGGATATAGTGAGAAGCGCAACCCTTTGTATGGCTTGGGCATGTCGTACGGTGAAATGATCCTTCAATACGGCAACCATTGGCGGTAGCCACGAACCTAATGGAAAAAGTGCAGTAAAACCTTTCTACTCGACTGCGACCATTGGCGAAGCTTTTTGCCGTGTAAAATAAATTTACTAAAATTTAAGTATTAAAAATGTGAAATTTTGTAAGCGAGTGTGTTCGTTGCCCTTCGGCGCTAAAACCGCTGGATGGATTACTAAAAATTAATCGAGGAACAGATTTGGGCTGCTATACTATATATTTACTCGGAACCAGCAGGTGCCTATTTGAGCTATATGCATATATAAAATATCGGTCGAATATGATTATTCAGATCCGGGATTTACTTCAGTAAATATCAGTTATTGGTGACAATAAAATTAAAAATGAAAAAAAGAACGTAAAATGGGACTGACTTTTTATTGTGAGGAATTTCATTGAAAAAAACAAGTAATTGAAAAATACGAGTAGTAGTATGCGTTTTAGGGTGCATCACTCTCCAAAAGAAAAAAAAAATACTCGGAATTCTAAAATCTGTGAGACTTCCGCCAAAACATTTCAGAAAAATGTTAAGATTTCAGTTACCGATTTGAAAACATCTCCGAAAATTGAGTTTTTATCAATAAAATAATTTTATATTTTTTTTTTTTTCAAAAAATCTCCTCTAATTATAGAAGAGTTTAAGCTTTTATCAAACGAATCAAAGAGATATAATCTTTGCAGGCAAATCTAAATTTTTTTTTTTCTGAAATATATTAGCGGAAGTCCTAAAATGTAATGGATCTTAGAATTCCGGTGGAAAACCGCAATTCTTTTTGGTGAAGCACCCTAATAAATATATTTAATATAGAATTTTGTTAGAAATATTTAGCTAGTACAGCTAATTGGAAATTATTCTACACATTGGCATGTATGTACATATGTATTAACAAATGTACGTTCTACTTAATTTACAATCAAGTTACTATCAAACACTTTGCTGGAATTTGTGGTAAGTAGGTACTTGAAAGATATAAATATAAGTACTCTTGTCTCTTGTTAGCAGATTCACAGACAAACTTATGTAAATACTTAGGTGCGTATAAATATAAACTCAAAGATAACTTGGTCTACTAACGCCAATAGCACTTGTGCACTTCGTTAACAATTGCAATAATCAGAATTAGCCACAAGCTACGCTTACTTACCAACATTATTATTTTCCTTATTGTTTTTGGGAAGAAAATTTATTATCTCAATCAATTATGTACTTTCATCTGCTCGTGTATTACAATCACATAGAGATACATATGTATATGTACATTAGAGTGGTCCAAAAAAGTAAAGTCGGAATCAGTGGCGGATCCAGCGGGGGGAGGGGAGGTTTTGGGGTTTGAACTACGTTTCAGTCAGTGGCGGACCCACAGGGGGTGTTTTGATATGGCGCATATATATATATGTATATTATGGCGTCTATGTATTAAAACACCCCTCGTAGGTCCGCCACTGACTGACACGCAGTTTAACCCCAAAACCCCCCCAAAATCGAAAAAATAGACCCTTACTTTTAGCGCTTAATGCTTTGAGGACACCCTAAATTTTTTTTATTCAAAATAAAAAAATGGGAGTTTATTTTGTTCGGTATAGAACAATCCTAGCCGGTGGCGGCATTAAAATTCCGAATTTACTTTCTCTCATGCGTTTTTGAACCACTCTAGTGTACATACTTACATATAACGGGTGATTTTTTTGAGGTTAGGATTTTCATGCATTAGTATTTGACAGATCACGTGGGATTTCAGACATGGTGTCAAAGAGAAAGATGCTCAGTATGCTTTGACATTTCATCATGAATAGACTTACTAACGAGCAACGCTTGCAAATCATTGAATTTTATTACCTAGAAAAGTTGGCAGAAAATCCGCTTTTTTATCGACAAATTTTGTTCAGCGATGAGGCTCATTTCTGGTTGAATGGCTTCGTAAATAAGCAAAATTGCCGCATTTGGAGTGAAGAGCAACCAGAAGCCGTTCAAGAACTGCCCATGCATCCCGAAAAATGCACTGTTTGGTGTGGTTTGTACGCTGGTGGAATCATTGGACCGTATTTTTTCAAAGATGCTGTTGGACGCAACGTTACGGTGAATGGCGATCGCTATCGTTCGATGCTAACAAACTTTTTGTTGCCAAAAATGGAAGAACTGAACTTGGTTGACATGTGGTTTCAACAAGATGGCGCTACATGCCACACAGCTCGCGATTCTATGGCCATTTTGAGGGAAAACTTCGGAGAACAATTCATCTCAAGAAATGGACCGGTAAGTTGGCCACCAAGATCATGCGATTTGACGCCTTTAGACTATTTTTTTGTGGGGCTACGTCAAGTCTAAAGTCTACAGAAATAAGCCAGCAACTATTCCAGCTTTGGAAGACAACATTTCCGAAGAAATTCGGGCTATTCCGGCCGAAATGCTCGAAAAAGTTGCCCAAAATTGGACTTTCCGAATGGACCACCTAAGACGCAGCCGCGGTCAACATTTAAATGAAATTATCTTCAAAAAGTAAATGTCATGGACCAATCTAACGTTTCAAATAAAGAACCGATGAGATTTTGCAAATTTTATGCGTTTTTTTTAAAAAAAAAGGTATCAAGCTCTTAAAAAATCACCCGTTATAAAGAATTATCCGCTCGTCCATTTTTAACTGGTTCTACGTAGAGCTGCTGCTTGCGATAAATAGCAGCACACTGCAGTCGAACTTCTAATCAGCTAATAAAAGAGAAATAATACATACAATAAAGTTAAATCATAGCCTCAATCAATCAAAATTTGCGCAGAATATTGATTGATTGCTAAATTTGCTTTTGTTCTTGTTGCTTAAGTTTTTAACACTTGGCGTTGAAATGCTTTCTGCTTGATGCATATGTAATCAGAAAAGGCGATTGGCTATATAATTATGTATGTATGTACGTAAATGAACGATGTAAGTATGTATGTATGTAAATTAAACGATTTTTGATACCTAATATACATACATACATAATTGTGAAGTTATTTTTTTATTTTATTCAGGACATTAGATCTGCACCGTTCGATCGATTTTCAAAAATATGGTGTCAAATTAAAGCGCTTGGTCTGTAGATGTGAAAACTGGTTTCATTTTCATTTTCAAATTCAAATTATTTAATAATCAATGTCATCAAATTAAAAGGCTTGGACTGCAGATGCGTAATAGGGTTTTACTTTTTTGAAAAGAGTTCCCACCTTTTAAAAATTATATATTAAAACTATTTAAAAAAAAATAAATACACCATTACAAAATGGGTTTCAATGGTAATAGCTTTGAACGGCTTTGTTTATTACTTTAACTAAAGCAGGGTTGGCACCTGTTCAAAAACTCAAATTCAATTTGAATTAAAGGAATTAGCTAGGAGAAATATGTACCAGCATATGGGTGACAAACCAGAGGGATTTCAGAAGGTAATAGTTTGAAAATATTTTAAAGAGCGTTGCCACCTGCTTTAAATCTCGAATTTGATTAACTTAAACACAACTTATATGAAATATCAAAATATGGATTTCAAACGAAAGAGTGTTAAGAAATATTCAGTTTGGACACAATTATATTTTTGAAGTGTTGGAAGGGGGTTGCCACCTGTTCAAAAAGTTGTACTCAAATTATTTAAAAAGTTAAATGAATTACTATAATATGGGTATCAATGTAAGGGGCTTTGAAAAATCGTATTTCTGACCTATGTATATTTTTAGCGGGGTTGCCACATGTTCAAAAATCAAATTCAACTGAATTCATCAGTTTATTAAAATATGTATTGCAATGTCAGACGAAGGAGGGTTAACAAAGTTTTAGCTTGAAAATATTTTTTGAAAATGGCTGCCACCTGTTTTAAATTTAATTAACCAATACCAAAATTATACGACATATAAAAATACGGCAGTCAAATGAAAGAATGTTAAGAAATCTTTGTTTTGAACATTTGGAATATTTGAAGAGGGTTGGCACATGTTTAAAAAAGTTACATTCAAACTGATCAATAATATAGATTGGAGCTTTAGCAATATGTGTTTTCAATAAGTTAGATGAAATAAGTTTAGAAAGGCTTTATTTCTGAAATATGTGTTAAAAAGCAAATTAAATTTAAATTAAGGCAATTCGATAAATGAATTACATATGTACATATGTTTGTATCACGACAAGGGTGTTAGACGAAAGAGTTTAAGAAGGTTTTAGTTTGAAAATATTTTTAAAAGGGTTGCCACCTATTTGAAAAGTCCAATTTAGTTAACTATTACATAGGTTATATGAAATATGGATGTCAAACAAGAGAGCGTAAAGAAATAATTAGTTTGAACGTTTAGAATTTGTAGAGTGATTTCAATGGGGTTGCCATCTGTTTAAAAGTTAAATTTTAATTTCGTAATAAGTTAAATTAATTACACGGTTCAACAAAATTTGGTCGTATTTTATCTCAAAAATTGGACCGACCTCGTTTTTTATATTTTTTGATGCTGATATGAAGTACGTTTACAAAATGTTTCCAGCATGTCCTGTGGAAGGTCAAAAAGTGGCAAATTAAAAAATAAAAATAAATTAAATAGAATTTGGACGTAGTTTTTCTGATGAAAAAGAATGCGCGCATTATTTCTTTCCAACCATCACTATTAAATTCGTTATTTACATCTAGCGTTACAACCAGACAGTATTCTTTCGTGACAACCAGCCAACTTTTGTTTTTAATCGCTTTTTCCCTATGAACTTTGCCAGTTCGATGGCATCAGTCGCTGAGCGCCTTTTCCTAAAGCCAAAGTTATATGTGTCTCTCTACTTAAGCTTCAAGTCAGTTTTTAATTATCTGCTCGAACAGCTACCCCATGCAAAATTTAGACAGGTTCAACAGCATTTGGTCCTTCCAATGTGTTCGATTGCACCCAGATTCCGGTGCCTACCCATGAGTGCCGAGTGGAGTAGAAGGAACTTTTTACCAGAGCCCAATCCCCCATACGTAAGTCATGTCCAAGCTTGCTTTGTTTTTTTTTAATATGTCCGAATCATGAAAAAGCTCATAGAGTTCATCATTCCATCTTCTTATGTACTCGTAAGCGGGATCATAGGTCTTTCGTAGACTAGTACTTTCTCATCCTTGTTCGACTTTGTGTACGAAATAAAAGAAAGAAAAGAAAGATTTTGTTGGTCACCCAACCACGCCTAACGCAGCGATGCGAAGTTATTGGAAGATGAGAGCCATTTTCCAAGGTTCTCGGCTCCTTGTTGTGACTGCAGCTTTCCGCCTTCAAACTTTCGCTTAATAAAAAAATTCCAAACTACAGCACCCTGTAGTGTCAAAATCTACAAATTTGTACAAAAGCACCAATCGTGTGATTTAGCCATAAGTGTTAGGCAAAGTTACTCCTCCAACTTGTGGTGTAGGATTTGATGTTGTAACACAGATGAAGGAACAAACAGAACGCGATGCCGAGCCGAGCGGCTCCGAGCGAAGCGAGACGTCTATGTTTCGGCGCCACATAAAATGAACGGGCATCATGAGGGAATTTAAAGGCTCGATTCTTATCCTTAGAGGGCCCTTTGGATTAGATTTTGGTAAAGGAATGAAGATCCTACTCGGCCTTAAGACTGGTTTTCACTGTGTCATATTTTGACGCCAAAATTTGGCGACACATTTTGACACGACTTAATCTCCTTTATCCATACCTTTACCGATGATATTATGGGCCGGCAAAAACTGAGAGATAGCCGATTTCGCAGCGCATGTACACGACTAAAGACCTATCCTGATCCAAATCAATCGATAAACCGCTTTTTGTACCCATTTGACAATGTATTTTCTCTTATTTGACGACAATTTGACATAGTGAAAACCAGACCTTACTAGTTGGTTATACCTTTTTGAAGAAAATATTTCTTGAAAAATAAGCCGTGTCATTAAGGTGTTGATAATTCAGCAACCAAGTGTTATTATGTAATATATCACATGAAATCATATATTTCTATGTTTGAGAAGTATTTAACACCAAACTAGCAATTACTGTTATAATTGAAAGTTTCCATAAAAAAAAAGTTTTAAGAAAGCCATCAACTCATAACTGTAAGAACGTGCCGCGATCAAATTCGTTGAATTAAACGGCTTGCTCAGCAGATATTTTAGAAAGTACGAATCAGTTTTGAGTTCATTGGATATTTCTAAATAAGAATAAAACTGCCGGTTAATTTATCACAATTTTAAAATATGCCGTTTTCGCGTAAAACATTCCTTCTTCGACCACTGTACGGCACTCACATATTGACAAGATGTTGTTTTTTTATTTTTTATATTTGCCTATAATAGCATAGTATATTCTTTAACAAAAACCCAAGTTTCAATCTTTGTGCAACATTAAAAAAAAAAAATTCGATTTTTTAGAAATATTTTGAGTATGCAGTTTTGTAGCTCATTAATTTTCAGTATTATAAAGTGCAAGTTTAAAGTAGCTCCGACTTTTTTGTTGGCGATGTCGGCCATTTTCTTGCATACAAAGTATGTTCGACGATTTTTTGTATATAACGAAAATGAGCAAGACCTCCGACAAAAAAAAAAAAAAATCCCAAAAATTTACGGTAAGTCGGAGCTACTTTGAACTTGCACTTAATTGCACTAAAAATGAATGCGCTACAAAACTGTATACTCAAAATATTTCTAAAAAATCTAATTAAAAAGCTCGAAATTTTTACGAAAGTTTGTTGACTTTTTTCAAAAAGTTGCACAAAGTTTGAATCCTGGGTTTATTGGGTTTTTATTAAGGAATATACTATCTTTTTATAAACAACTAATTAAAATTAAAAAATATTAAGATAAATGCTCAATTCTTGTCAATATATATGTGAGTGTGGTAAAGTTATGATAAGTAACCATATAACATACAAATGTATATTCACAATCCGAGGTTGTTGTTTAATTTATTTACTGCTGTTGTCAACTCTTCATTTATATAAAAATTATATCATCGTATCAATTCTGCAGACATACATATGTATGTACATATAATGCATAACACACGAGAATTGAGTAAGTAAAAAAGTTAATAAATCGAAAGGAAAACGCATCACTAAAGCTACTAAAAGCCAAGTAAATAATGCGTGCGATACTCAATTATCACCAACAATTAACACAATTCAAATTACATATTCAGGGTATTCATCTAAATGCGTAAATGCCTCGTAACAGTGTAAACCTCGCAAATAAACTGGTTTTCCATACAAAATTAAGCAAATTTTCGAGGTTTATGTGATCACGATTTACGCGATTTACGCGTTTAGATGGATTGCCCTAGTCTTTGTTTTTTTTTGAGATATTTACAAATTCCTACGTTTTTCAGATAACAATCCAATATTGCTTTAAAATATTTGCAAGAGTCATAAATTGGACGCTTTTTTTAGTAAACAATTTGAGGCTATACATACATATATACATACAGATATATCTACAATATGTACATATACATATTTAATATCGATATGATGATTGTGATAATCAATTTTGAACATATCGATTTTGATAGACAAATACGTTACCGATACTTTATGTTTAGCATTTAACTATGTTGACCAACATAAATTGATAGTTATTGAATAGTAAATAATGTGCGATAATCAGCTAAACAATCTATAGGCGTTGAAAGCACATGCTAATAAAGAGATCCGTAGGATTCTATAAAAAATTTATTGTTAAACTCCAATTAAATTGCTAATCAGGCACATCTGCGTACATTGTTCTGTTATATTCTTTAAAGATTTTTATTCTTCGCGTTTAACCAATAAAAACTTGTTTAAGTTATAATAAGATGGCAATTCAAAGTATGCTCAGCGTAGCCTGATGTATCCTCCGGACAATGCTTCTGGAGTTTTTTTTTCGGTTTTCCTCGGATTGTATACAACAGTCATTCTCTCTCGCTGTTGAAAAATTAGCTCAGCTGGCATTTACTTACTTACTAAGCTTACTGGAGTAGCCCAAAAGTGCACTTTTGGTACCTGACATAGATTAAAACGTAACTGAGCCAATTTGGCATGCTGCAGGTAAGCTATGATACTGACTCACTAAGCCAGGATTATGTAAGCGTTTTTCTGTGTATTTTTTTCGAAGTTCCAGAGTCTACCGACGCATTGCCATTAGGCGAAGGGTCGCTAGATCACACATGGGCATTCGACTATGGAGCTGTTCATTGAATACATTAGAAATGGCCTCGGTTGAGGAACCTCGGTAGAGTTCCAGTGCCGGTCTTCTTCTTAACAGCATAGGTTGTTAACTGGCAATGTGTGAGGTGCATTAGAGGTAGTCAAGGGTGTTTACCTCTGCATTTGATGTCAACTAACTAAGAACTACTAAAGAAAACAATTTTGTAGCTAACTACAAGTTTTATATTTTATAGAAATCCCGCAAAAAACGTAACTACAAGTTGTTTATTTTTTATCAATTGATAATTTTTTCTGTAGGGCATGTACATATATGCACTCACATATACATACTCAGATGTGAACATTCAAAAACGTGCGTGCTAAATTTTTGTACGAAAATGTTATATTTAAATACGAACATTTTGAAACGATAATCAAATATAAAGTAATCATTTTTAATATGCATTATTTCCCTCAGTGTACATAGTATAGCATTGAGTGTTTCTGAAGGAATAATACCGCCGTCGGTAGCCATAATACCAAGGAACTTCAGACTCGGAAGCTATCGGCCAATACTATACTCTCTCTAAGTAAACTCAGTACACTATCCTAGGAGATTGTAATAGAAAGTAAAGTAGTATTCGAGTTGTATGCGATGTTACTCTGAATCTGCGCACTTGCTGCAGAGACTGGGGGATCAATTGGTATTTAGGTGTCATATTTGACACAAACAAGTGCCTCGGCATTGTTGACATCGAATTAATTTTGATTTTTTACCAATTAAAGCGGTGGGTTTCCGCGCTTGATCAATTAGGGCAACTGTGATATGTATTTACATATATGTAGTATGTATGTATGTATGTACACCCGTTTTTTGTGACTGAAATATTTACGTATGCATGGGATAAAATCATTTTGAAAGTAATTTGAACGTAAATTCAGTTGCGTATTTTTTCACCCCGAAAAATAACTGATCTACATACGTATATATTACATAAGTATGTACATATGTCTGAAGATATTTGCATATACCGAAAACAATTCCGATATTCATGCACATTACACCGCACCGGAAAAATGTTCGAAACACATTTCTGAGTTAATACCACACTAATGTCAGCATATTAAAGCTCACCAAAAATCATTAAAATTTTTCTAATGAAGTATTTCGATTCGAATTTTTGTTTTTTTTTTGCCTGGAGTAGGCAGTTTTTTTTGTTATAAAGTTCATTGAGCTGAAGTACCCCGTTGTAGTACTTACGTATCAATTCTCAGTTGCTACCATCATAATGTCAGCAAGTTAAAGCTCACAAAAAATCATTAAAGCTTTGCTAAGGAAGTACATATTTTGATTATCTTAGTAGAACTATTTAAAGAAAAAAAATATATTGCCGAATGTACGTGTTACCGAAAAATGTTAAATGGCGACCCCTAGGTTTGCTTGGAATTCGCCTTGACAAAAAAATGTTTAGTTTAAGATTGTATGACGAATTTTATTTTTTTTCCTTGTATGTTGGTGCAGTCTAATGTGCATACAATCAGCGCCAAAAATATGCATACCAAATTTTTCCATTTTTTATAAAAATATAGTTCATTCAACATCAAAAATCACAAGAATATTCTTATATTTTTTTAAACAGAATTCGGTGAAAATACAAGAAATTTTTATCGAAATTTTCAATCATTAAATTTTAAGTGATTAAATTTTAAAGTGATATTTTCAATCGCTAAAACTTACCGATGATTTTTGAGTCAATAAATGTTACCTTCGATAAAAATACAAAAAATTTATTCTTGTGATTTTAGCTGTGGAATGAACTATATTTCTATAAATTATAATACGAAAAATTTGGTATGCAAAATATAAATAAATAAAAAATCGACGGTAATTTTTAGCGATTGTAAATTCACTTTAAAATTTAAATCGAATTTAATAATAGAAAATTGCGATGAAAATTTCATGGTATTTCTTGCACTTAACACGAGTTCGTATATTTTTGACGCTGACTGTATATATGTAAATATGTACGCCTGTTACGAATGACATCGTCAATTAATCAGGAAAATATTTGTAGCACGAACTTTTTTCGTATTTATGTACATATATGTATACATAGCTAATGACAGTAGCAGCGGCTTTGCACAAGCCCGTGTCACCCGCGAGCTTATGAATGATGACGCCTCGCGCAAGGCATCACGTGCGGCGCATCTTGAAAAAGCACTGATTAATTAGCATTCATTGTGAGTTTACGCGCCGCAAAATGTCAACAAATTACCGCATAACTACATAAGTGCATACACACATTTGCACATACATATACATTAGGGTGCAGCACTCTACACCAAAAGAAAATATATATATAAAAATCCGTGATGTTTTTCCATCGGAAATATTAATATTTTTGCAAATTTAAAACTTTCGCCAAAATATTTCAGAAAAATATTAAATTTTTAGTGAGCTGGACCTATTTAAAAACACCTGCAAATACCAATTTTTTTTTATAAATAACATTAGATTTTTAAAAAACAATTTTGGAAGAAATCACCTCAGACGATAGAAGATTTGAGCTTAAAAGATCTGCATAAAAGAATATGATTTTTGAGTGATTTTCCAATCGGTGTAGCTTACATAAATCTTAATATTCTTCCGCCAAAGTCTTAAAATATAATTGATTGTATAATTCCGGTGAAAAAACCGCAAGTGTTTTTTGTTTGTGATGCACCCTAATATGGTACATAGATACATATGTGAAGTATATAAAACACTAACTCTGCGAAAAAAAAAATATGAAAAGTGAAAAATGGATTCGTAACAATTTACGAGGAACATCGTAAAAATGCAAAATAGCGATTTTTTACGAAAATTTGTAATATTAAATTGAAAACGTAATGTAGAAATCGAGAGTAAAAAAAAACCAATCAAATAAAGTCCCACGAGTTACGTAAGTTAAATAAAAATAGATTTTTACTCGCTTTTAGGCAAGGTTGTGAAAGCACCAAAAACGGCTATGGCCACAGGCTCGAAGGCGAGAAGCGCGAAAATATGGCTTACGTGCCACGCTTACAAATTTATGGCAAAAGACTCGATAAAAATCTGGCACTGTACTTACATGCATACATATGTATGATTTTATGTACATAAATATGTACCTACTTCATACTCAGCATATACATTGTTCGCTTCACTAGTTGGGCTTTAAGTACCCTGACGGAAATAAGTGAGTTTTTTTTTAATCAACTAATTGAAAGACTTCTTTTTAAAACAAATGCAATGAGTAAATATTTCGAATTTTTATACTCTTTTTGCTAAAAAAAAAAAAAAAACCAAAAAAAAATGTGTGTCTTGGAAGTATGAAAAAGCATCTGTGAAGTCCAGAACGCAAGCGTATTCAAACGAAACATACTGACTTTCAAGTTGTTTAAGCAAATTTCATTTTAAAGTAGTTGAAAATACATGCGGGAAAATGAGTTTGTTGCAGGTCAAATAGTGGGAATTTCAATTAGTTATCATTGAAAATAAAGTGGTTTATAAATTACTTTCAAACTAATTCAATTTCCTGCAGGGTAGTCAGTCAATAAGTCAATACCGCTAACTACTTGTTGTATGAAGTTAATTTTAATAATATCGGCTTGACAGGGATTGTCAGTGTGTTCATTTTACAGACACAAGTACGTACATATGTATGTACATACATCTGTACATTTGTTTTCAAGTACATTCGTCCCTTTGACAATTAATTTACTGACAAGTATACAGTTTAAATATTTACGAATATTTATCTACAAGACCGACAGTTAATTGTAAAACTTATATTTGAGTTGACAGACATGCTAATTTAGGGGGTTGTTAAAACAAAAACAATTGTTAAGTAGTGGAGTAAAATTAAGTGAGAATGACATAAATATGTACATAAAAATTAACATTACTAAAACTTAATTGCCACTTGTAAAGACGTAGTAGCTCGTACATTTTCGAAACACACACAAATAATAATAATAATAATAATAATAATAATAATAACAATAACTTATTTCAGTTGATATAAATTTTGTATAAGTAAATTATTTAAATCACTTGAAGTGACGTTTTTACGCGCTCACAGCTGCCACAAACAAAGTACCAAAGTAGACAATACAACTTATAAGATTGCCATAACTTAACAATAAAGCGATAAACATTTGTTGAATATCAATTAAGTAAAAAAATAATAATAACAATAACAAATGCGAACATCTACAGCTAAGCCGGAATGTTGAGCGTCTTTTCATGCGAGAGGCGTTGAAAATATGTCACATCCGCCAGTCAGCTGTCAAGTTTGTTGTCAGTGAAATCTTTTACGCTGTGAATAGCACTTTTTGCTCAAGAAGGCTAGGGTAGATTTGGTGTTACTGTTTTAGCGAGCGAGAAATGCCAATTTGTAGAAAATAAAAACAAGTACATATATGTAAGTAATTTCGTTCACAGAATTTACAGCGGTTTCGGATTGTACACACGACAGAATTGTAATTCTATTGGAATGGAATGAAATTGAATTGTTGGCGGCCGAAAAACACAAAAAGCAAATTTTTCCAAGCACCCAAGCAGTATTGCCCTTTGTACTTAAGGCCAATAGATAGGAGTGGGAATTCATTGCTCGTTCTTTCAGTTCGTTACTTGAACACCGTAGTATCTTGGCATCTATACAAGTTCTAGCTCATTCTATATTGTAACAGAGTTCAGAGTTTAGCCGCCAACTTAAATTCCTGGACTAACTTTGAAGAGGAGCGAGCGGTTTTCAGGGTTTTTAGAGCAGCTTGGCTATCACTGCAGATCCTGATTTTATGTCCGCGCCGCCTTTCGCCAATTATCCAGTCTATGAATATCAATATTGCAAAGACTCCCGATTGAAAGACCGTTGCTACCCTGTAGGGAAACGAACTAGTGCGGAACTGGTACGGTTCTAGTGCGTTTGGAACCATGACTAGTAAGCGTTAATTCTCTTTTGCATGCTAGCGACTGGCGAATTTAACATTGCAATGTCCTAGGAAGTGTCAATTGTCCCCCGTTGTATCCCTTTGGCCCTAGTTCCGAGCCAGTTCCAAATTCGACAGATGAGATCTAGTTCGATCTGCATCCCCTTTTCTTGAGTTCTAAACCAGTTCCTAATTCGTCAGATGAGATCTAGTTCGATCTGCATCCATTTTTTATAGTTCCCAACCTGTTATAAATTCCTGTATTAAATTCGATCGGTTGAAGGAAGGACAATACCATCACAAATGTTTAAACGCATTTATTAAAAATTTATAAACCACATTAGTAGTAGTAGTAGTATTAAACTTAAGTAGTAAGTAAAAAACGAGAGTGCGTTCTGCTTAAAAGTAAAAATATTAGTTCACTTTGTCTTACTTGTCTAAATTTAAGCATATTGATTTTTAAGTAACTTCAGTTCTTTTTAAGCTTATATGTATATGAAGTACTTTGAAAGTTTTTGTCGTACTTAATGTAAATAAGATATACAGTCAGTCAATAAAGTTTAGGTACAGCGAAGTTTTTACAATACCGGCAACTATTGTTTAAATATTTTATTTTTCCCTAATTTAATTTATAAAAATATGGTTAATTCTACACCAAAAACCCCAAAAATCATAGTTCCAAACCTTATGCAAAATTAAAGAAAACTCTGCAAATTTCCAACCAAATATTGCAATTTACACCATTAATATTTAGCAATTTTTTTTTTTGTTGTTTGGTAAGTTCTAGCTTCCTCATACTTGCACTTCATTGTACCAAAATTGAATGGGCTGAAAAACTGCAAACTCAACTTTTTTCTAGAGAGCGTAAATAGAAAGTGGATTATTTTAATGAAATTTTGCAGAATTTTCTTAAATTTTGCACAATGTTTGGAACTCTGATTTTTGGGGATTTTGTTGTAGAATTGGCCATATTTTTATAAAAAAATTACCGAAAACTAAAATATTTTAAAAATAGTTGCCCGTATTGTAAAAAATTCGTTGTACCTAAACTTTATTGACAGACTATATTAAGGTAGTTGTGCTGGATTGCATAAAAAAAATAATTTGCCTTTTCTTAAAAAAAAAAAAAGCTGTGGTGGCTTACATTTTTAAATAAATTTAGTGAGAAAGTGGTAATTATTTTGACACTTTTTTTAATGACTCTTTTTCGGCAACTGCATTGCCTTTCTCAATTGTCCTTCAGGATCTTGGCCTTTGTTTATGGAATCACTAAGTATAATGATTATTGAGCAATTCAAAAACTATAACAGCGTGATTACCGACGTATCCTTATGAGAGGTAGCCGCACCCTTATAAAAGGAATAAGACCCAAACTTTTCAGGTCAAATTTTCAGTAGGTTGCGTCTGTATGGTCTTTTCAATTGTATAAATTATCATTATTTTTAAGTGGAAAAATAAAGCTTTAAATTAATGATAATCTCTGCGCGAAAAAATAAAAATCATAAAATAATCATTATTTGTAATCCCAAAAATAAAAATCAAATAATAATTATTTCCGTTTGAGCGAAAAAATAAAACTCAATAATAATTCATAAAATAATGATTAAATTCTGATTTAAATTATTTTACTCATAATGATTACCTTCCCTGCTTTTAAAATTTAAAATAAAATAGTTTAGTGAAAGTAGCACATTTCATTGCTTTTGGGCCGGGGGGGGGACTAGTTACTATCGGCCTGGTTCGTTTTTGGCGAAAAAGAACTAGTACTGAAATAGAAATCTGGTTCACTAGTTCATGTTTTCCCTACAGGGTATTGCACCCAAAGCGGTAAAGCATCTGAAGTTACCGTCCAGATGCCATTCAGCTCCAGTTCCGTTTTCAGTCGTTGAGCCTTGAGCCTACGGTATAGAAAGCTTTCACCGAACTTCCCAAAAGAGTGTCAGGATGTCTCCATGGTTCCCTTCTGGGAAATCTAACGACAGCCCGCTTAACACAGACATCGTTGTCTTGACCATGCTTCTGCGCCACCATACCAAAGCAGAGTACGTGACGATTGGCCTGACTTAAGCTATGTATACCCAAAATACCATAGCCGGTCTCAGAGCCCAGGTCTTGCTAAGGGTTCTTCGACACGCTCCAAAAACTTTCAGCGCTTGATTTATCTTCAGCTCGACGTGAGCTTTCCATGTCAGCTTCGTATTTAGAGATATTTCATATCCACGGTAAGAGTTGGGTTTACGCCTCTTAGCACTGGAAGGTTGGGACCTTCTTTTCCGCGTAAACGAGACTAGGGTTGTCTTGCTGGGATTGACTGCAAGACCCTGCAGAATGCACCATTCATCAGTCTTACTCAGGGTTCTCTGTGTCTTAACACAAACCTCCCTGGGAGATTTACCTGATCACCGTGCACAAACATCATCCGCGTTAGTTTGCATGTGAACGAAGTCTGGCATTTCCAATAGTAGGGAGTCGACTACCAAACACCACAAGTCGGGTGTCTGGACGCAAAGCACGTAGAGTCAAAAGCGGTGTTGTCAAACGCCTCCTCAATATCAACAAAGACTCCCATTGTCCACTCACCTGCTTCCAGGGCTATTCGCCAAAATCCTTGATCTAATGTACTTATCGACCGTGAGCTCAAGACTTTTCAGCATGAAGGATGTCAGGCTGATGGGCCTGAAGCTTCTGCAAGCGCATAGTCTTTGCCTGGTTTGGGAATGAATACTACCCTGATTTTTGTCCAAAGAGTGGGAACGTGGCCAAATGCCAGAGAGGTCCTAAGCGCTCTTATAGAGCCCACATAAGCCTGCCTCCCCCACACTTTAGCATATCATACCGCTATTATCATACCGATTTGATTCAAATTGATCGAACGGCTATCGAGGTACACATATCGTCGTCTAAAGTACAAAACCGCGCATCGTCATTCTGCAAAACCGCGTAACTGACATTGGCTGCCAAAAATTGGGTTTGCTCACACAAGCTCTTGGCTCCATCCTTATCCATTCGTCCTGAAATATACTTGCCAGAAATGCGATTGCTTTATAAAAAAAAAGAAAACCATTTTGAAATATGGGCGATTTTACGCTACGCCCATTTTACAAAAATTTATAATATTCTTATTTTCCGCCTAAAGATCATTGTAAATATGAATTTTAAGTAAAAACGTTTCAGTAGTTACTAAAATATCTCATTTGATATCTTTAAAAAAATCAGTTTCTTAAGAATTTCAGGATTTTCAAAATCGTTGCAGGATTTTGTATAAAAAAAAATTAACGAAACATTTTTATAAGTTTTAAGTTAATTAAAACTTTTTTTTTAATTTTGATTTTTCTTTTATATATTTTCTTTGTAGCTCTTTCTTTCTGTTTCTTTGTATACTCGAATAACTTTTGAAACGAGTTCAGAACCATTTTCGTAACTATAAATTGTGAAATTTTTGGAATTTTGCATAACGTTCGGTTTTTTGATGAAATTGTTCCAAAACTAGAAATCTCTAGGAAATTTCAGGCCCTTCTTGAAGATCGAGCTCTCAGGAATGCAGGGAAGCTATAACCAGCCAAATGTGAAGATCTGGTACACAGATGGATCCAAGCCGGGAAAATGGGAAAACTGGGGCTGACATATTTGGGCCGAATTTTAAAAAATATACACCAATGGGTAGCCCCGCCACCAAAGCGGAGATTCGTGCAATAGAAATCTGCGGAACGACTTTCCGACCTATAAGTTTCACCTCTTTTTTTATGTTGAAGGTAATGGTGAATATAGAAAAAAATCAGAGTAAAGGTATGCCTTCAAGGAGGGGTTCCATATCCTCTTCTGTGTACCTTAGTAGTAGATGAACTCCTTCAGCTTCCCCCTGACAATGGTATCCGCTGTTCAGTCGCCAGCGAAGTGAATAATTTGGGACTAATCGTAGAGATCATACTTCTGTGGAAGACACATGTGGATGCGACCACCTCTAGGGCCACGAAAGCTTTAATGATGTAGAAATATCTGGCAGGAAAGTCCTAATGAGCTACTGTCTTCCCGAGGTAAGAGTAGCAGACTACAGTAAATAACACAGTCGCTCACCAAGCTACAACTGAAAGTAGTCCTCGAGTCCGAGCTTCTTTATATAAACATAAATTTGGTATCCAAAAGAGCTCTAATGAGCTTTGGTAGATAAGGATTTGGGAAAGGACAGGTTGGCTTTGCCACATGGCGCTCAATGTTGTCTTATCATATTATATAAAATCACCGTTAGTTATTGAGTGCATTGAGCAACTTCATTGGTAGGAACAACAACACCCAGTTAGCATGGGTACCTGGCCACAAGAGAATAGAGGGTAATGAGACAGCGGACTGTCTCGCAAGAGATAAAGCAGCCATCACTCAATTGGCGCCGAGCCCTTCCTAGTCGTATGTCCCAATACTATCAAGGAGGTACCTAGGACGAAGAGAAACGTATTGGGGGGCCTTAACTGGCACGGCTCGGTAGAACTACGCCATGCAAAGACTTTTTGGTATAACAGGGAAAAGATTTCCGCACCTAATTAGCGTCCCAAAAGACGTAGACCCCCAAACTGTATTTTCTCTGATACCTTTCCTTTCCGGCTTTGATAAATTTTGCAATACCTAAATCTCGACAGTAGGGGTATTCCCTTAAACTAGAAAATTGTCGAAAGCCGCAGAACTCTGTGTGGAATGTTCAAATTCAAGATAAAAACGCTTAAATAAGAAATGTACTCGTTTCGTAGTTTTCTCTCCTAGAGAACCTCGAAACTAACGTAAATGATTTTTTTTTTGTGCAGCAATACTCCTGTAGCAGCTGGATGCATTTCCGCATCAAAAAAGAAAAATTTTAATATCTGTTTTTATTTACAGTCGAGGGTATTTTTTTGACATTGTAAAAATTGTATATTAATTAACACAAATCTCCAGCGTACAGATATTCTCAAAAAACAATCTTACGAGTATAAACAAAGTTAATTTTCAGCTGAATTAACATAATTAATATTCAGTTAAAACTGTCCTACAAAGGCAGGAGCAACAGCGTTAATGAGACGACGGAATTTTACGCACGTGACAATATTTTTTGCTACGCAGAGTACAAAAGAAGAAAGAAAACAAGCACAAAAAAAAGAAAATACATATAAAATAAACGAAACAAAAGTGGGGAAAAAGCGAGGAAAAATTAAAACTAAGAAGGAAACTAATAAAAAGAGTAGTTTAAACTACGTTGAGAAAGACAGGCAAAATATAAACAATAAAAAATCGGCAATTAAATAAAATTAACTGCAAAATCGTTTAAACAGAATGACAAAATCGAGCGAGAGATGAGCCTTAGGAGAGCATAAGAAATAGAGTGGCAAAGAGTTATAGCAGCAGCAGCGCACAGTGGGCAATTAATTGAATTTAATGTTCATAATTCACTGGAGCCTTCATTTCTTAACCAATTCGATTAGATATTATTTTTTTAATGAAAGCTAATAAAATTTGCAAGAGACTAGTTGAGCCCAATTATTGATTTTTTATTTGTTTCTATTAAATTTTTTAGTGCAAAGTGCAGAAAAAGTGCCAATTTTGAAGAAGATCGATTCTCCTGTTCCAGTTAATAAATGTTACATAATAAAAGCTAGTCGAAAACAATTGTAGGGTTCTCACAAAATGAAAGAAAAATAAAAATAAATTAATTTTAAATGTGATAAAAAATTTTTACCAACGTTTTTTTTGTGTTTGGTTTCTATTTAAATTTTGGGTATGCAGTTTTATAGACCAATAAATTTTAGTATAGCAAAGTGCAAATTGCAAGAGGCTGAGGGTTCGCGTTGATTTTTAATAATACAACAAACGCTTTTATTTCCCATTTAGCATGATGATGTGCTCGAAATTTTAGCAAAAAAATTATTAAAAATCAACGCGAACTCTTAGCCACTTGCAACTTGCACTAAAATTGAATGATCTATAAAACTGAATACCCAAAATTTGTGTAAAAACCAAAACCAAAAAAAACTTTGGTAACAATTTTTTAGAACATTTCAAATTATAATTTTTTTATTTTTTTCCCGTTTTGGGAGAACCACACAATTCTTTTCAACTAGTTTTTATTATGTAACATTTCTTAACTGGAGCAGGAGAATCAATCTTCTTCAAAATTTGCACTTTTTCTCCATTTTGCACTAAAAAATTTGATATAAACAAATAAAAAATCAAAAATTGGGCTCAAATAGTCTCTTGCAAATTTTATTAGCTTTTATTAAAAACAAAAAAATAAAATAAAAAACAAATTTCTTGAGAAATGAAGGCTCCAGTGAATTATGAACATTTATTGACCACTGTGCAGCGGTGTGAGCAAGCGCCTTAAAGGCCCAATGAGAAAACGTCAAAGCCGTTAATTTGCAATGAGACAAGCAAGAAAAAAAAAATGCGATCAAATCAGATGAGCAGCGAATAAGTACAAAACTCTTACTCGATATTGCGAGATATACAAATATTCACACACAAATTGAAGCTAATTAATGCTAGCACTTTTCGTAATCAAACCAGACACATACGAGTACGAGTACCAACAATATCAAATAGAAGTGCTAAATAACTTGAAAATACTTTGCAGTACTTTAGTAATTCCAACGCAAATGTGAAGTTATGTACTTTGAGTAGCATTGCTTACAGCCTATGACATTTCGCTATTAAACGGTGAACACAACGGATCATAAGATCAATCAACGTTTGACCGATCAATCAGTGACAGCAACGGCAATCTTCATACTAAATAAGTACATACTTATAAAAGGGATTAACAGCAATGCGTTCGGATATTTATCACATCGTAAGTGAACGTGGATGGCTAAAAATGTTAAAAAAAAAAAAAAATACAAAAACTGCGTGATTGTTAAAAAATAGAACTAGGTTTTTCAGATTTTTTGCAAGTGAAAGAACTCATAAATTTGCTGCAATGAAAAAAAAAAAAGAATTTTGTGAACTGTGCACGATTTTGGTATTCATGACGCGTCACGCTAAACGGTTAAAATACATACATACATACTTACATTCGTTGGAGTAATTTGAGTTAGTTTCGAATAGATTACGAAAAAAAAATTCCAAAAAATTATTCGGCTTTATTTTAACTTTTACCACGTTCTGTGTCTTACAGAATCCCAAAAGTATGAATGAACGCGCCGAAACGGTGCCAGATGTCCTGGTCAATGGCCAAGTGAATGGCACTGTCGTATTATCAACAGCAGCACCAGCAAGCGATGGGCATGCTGGCGTACCCACACTCAACAAGAGCAATAGTCTTGCAAGTGTTAATCATAGCAATACAGGCATTTCAGTGCCGATACCAATGGCGCCCAATCAGGTCAATCATTTTGGCAATGGTGGCTCTTTCAAGAATACCATCGTTATCGATAGTCAACCGAAACGTAAGGTTAGCATTGCCTCTGAGCCGGCGAGCGAGGTGCGTAGCACAGGTGCTTACGACAATCCAGTATTTGAACAAAATCCACAACGTAAAATATCACAGGTGAGTGTAAATTTTTTTATTTAACAATCTGTCGAACTAACTACCTTAAATACATTAATACACGAAAAGATTTATAATCATATAAATTAGCTAATAAAATTCCATAGTCCAATGCTAAGTCAATATGCCGTCAACACGCTAATAAGCATTTTATTCGGTCCACTGTGTTGTTGTTGGGCGCGCGGGAATGTCCAAATATGATTAGCGGCTATTTTTTGTTGGTTGCAAATCACTTGGCAAACATTGTAAATCAAAGCTTCACTAACGAAAAGATTAGCTGTTATTACTTTATTATAGATTTGGATTTTTTTTGTGTACCTACTCATTCGTGGTGTTAGATAAGCTGCTATAGCTTCGCACTAACTGTGAATTTAGTAAACCACGTGACGGAGGTAGGGACGGAGGAATGGCCCCGTCAGAATGGGTACTTTGCGTACGTTCCGCTCAAGGATGAAACTGACAGTTGAGTAGACTGTGTGTATTTGCATAGAGAGCGTCAGATTGGCAACCCTTGCGTCGACGGACCCAACGAACGTTGGCCAACACTCAACTTTTGACGCCCGTAAGTCCGTCACTGCTGATAGTTGTATAACCCCGCGTTTACACAAGACAAGACCAATGAGAATATGCACTTAATTTACGCATTGTTTGAGTAAAGTAGGCATCCAGACAATAAACTCTCTTCGAACAGCCAGAGACAGTGATGAATACATCAAGAGAAGTGGGAATAAATTAGTAAAGAAATGTCAATGTTTTGCTATTGTATCTGAAAAATTGACTTGTGTAAACCCCAAGTACACGGCGATAAGGAACAGCTGATTTTTATTTGCAGACGCAACACCTTCATTGTGGCGTATCTCCACGGTACGTACGCCACTTCCTTCGCATACTTTTCCGTTATTGACATACAAGTACCCATTCTGACGGGCCTAGAAGGTAGCGTGCTCGTAGTGGAATCTTGACCCTGGAGTTTCCATTCTTCTTTAGAGTGTTTTCCTTGACGACGATTTTATAGGCAATTTTAGAGGCGATTAGTTGGTTCAAAAGTTGACTGCCCGCCAACTTCATTGGAGGCGATTATTAGAAAGACCGTTCACACCAGGCGATTGTTGCTTTAAAAAAAAAAAAGTTGCCCGTAAAATCGCCTGATGTAACACCGTATAAATACGATTTTTTTTATTCCCTTAGAGACTTTGAAGAGAGTGAACAACATAGAATAAAAAAACTGAGTGTATGTAGTTCCTACGCGTAGAAGAAGTGTGTTTTTTATGACTAGCTTTATTTTTAACCGACTTCAAAACGGGAGAAGGTTATCAATTTCTCGGAATATTTTTTTTTTGTTTTTATGTATGTTACCGCATAACTTTGGACCAAGTTAACCGATTACTATAATTATTTTTTTTTTTAGAGGAAAGGCGTTACGCCAGGGGTGGTCCTATACTAATTTGGTTTAGATCATGGTCATGAAGAGATTAAAGATAATCTTAAATTTTTATATGAGAATTGAATTGAATTTCTATTTTTTATAACAAACTACTTAATTTTCTTACATTTAATTATTTGAAAATTAGCTAAGTTTTAACCTTAATCTCAATTTTTTTTTTTTGCAAAAACAGAAGTACATACTTCTTTGTATTTATATCAGACTAGGAGTGCCAATTACTGTCGGAATTCGACCGTTTCTCTATTTTTTAAGACTCTTGGAGAGGTTTTCTAACTTGGCACATCGTTTAACTTTTAAGGTACAAAATTACTTACCGAGAAATCTCCTGCTTTGGAACTGAAAAGTGATTAATATTTTTTAAATAATTTAAATTTTTAAAATTCGATAACTTGACTAATTTCGATAATTCAAACATTTATATATCTGATAAATAAAGGTACATGGATAACTTGATAAACTTTGAATAATAAATTTCGATAACGTGGTTAGTTTTAATTGATACATATTTTTCAGGAGCTATCGACAAATTTCGATAACTCTTTACACTCCAGTAACACGCTAAAATTCGATAAGCAGTGATAACTCGATAAACGTATATAACCTTTAAATTTCGATAACTCGATAAGTTTTGAAAATACCATAAAACTTTGAATCGATAAACCGACAAATTTCGATAACAACCAAAAAAGTTCGATGAAGCAATAAACAACGATAACTCGAAAATTTTAAAGAACTCTGTACATTACAGCAACTCGATAAATTTCGTTAACTCGATAAATTTCGATAAATAATAATAATGCTCGATAAATATTGATTATTCAATAAGTATCTAAAAAATAATCATTAACTTGATAAATTTTCGATAAACCGATACATTTTTATAACTCGATAATTATCGGTACATTTTGACAACTAAGTTTCTGCGTCTCGATAAATTTCGATAACTCAATTAACATTGATCAATTTCAATACGATCCGATAAATTTCAATGTCTATTAACTACGGTGATAGGAAACTTGATGGCTTTCGATAAATAAATTTCTGATGACTGTATACATTTCGATTCTTATCGAAATATTACAATGCATTGCTTACCCTTTCGGTTACCTTAATTCCTATGTTCATATGTTATTTATGTATTCTCATTGTTTTCATCTTCAAATTTTACCTTCGTCATTTTTTTCTTCATCTTCACATTTATTCTTATTACAAAGTTGCATTTCAAATCCGAAGTAAAACAAAATGCAAAAACAACTCAAATTAAACAAGTTGCAACAACAATTATACATAAATACAAACATTTTAAACTACGATTTTGGCCGAACCATAAAAACTCTCCTCATCTACAGAAAAATCCCCTTGCAAAAGTGTTCATGAAATCGGTTCGGTAGAATCGCCAAACGAAGGCTAAAAAAAAAATTATGTTAGCGTATTAATATATACCACATATGGTTCTCATTCTAATTTTTTCTAAATTATATTTCAGACTTCTACACATTCTCATACGGAAATTGGACCTACTCGAAAAAAGAGTATTCTGGTTAATTCAACAGCCAGTGCAACACCATTACCACTACCAATTGGACATGACAATGAATCAGATCGAGGATCTTTACACAGTTATGGTGAGTGTTGGCGCAGAGTCATTTGTCATTAACGAAATAATACAATTAGCGTTTTTGTTTTGCGAAATATTGTTTACATTTATATTGCTTGGTGCTAATTTTTTGCAAATCCTTACTTCACGTGAAGGTCTAAAATCCAGATTTTTGGAAAAAAAAATATAAAAAAGAAAATAGCATTTCATAAATCATTTGCCATTATTCACTGTTGGGATCAGTGATCTGCCAGCAAGCCACTTGATGAATTCTCTGCGAACTCAAGTTACTAAATTCAATTAAGTACATTTGCGTTGGGGTCAGTGACATTCGTGTTTTTCAAATTACGTTATTGTGAACGAAATGATCTCCACTTTTTTACAGAATTCAGTAGTTCAATAAGCCACATGGGCATTGCGAATAATTAACTCTTTCTTTCTTGTTACTTACATATGTATGTACATTAGACTGCATCACCAAAAAAAACTGCAGTTTTTCCGCCGGGATTGCAAAATTGGTTATATTTTAAGAAGCCCACCAAAATATTTCGGAAAAATATTAAGAAGAAAACACCTCCAAAAATGGAGTTTTTTATGAATAAAAATGGTTTCTTAAAAAACTTTTTGAAAAAAGTCCCCTCAGATGACAAAACAGATTAAGCTTAAAAAATCTGCATAAAAATATTTAAAAATCTTTTCAACGGAATCGTAAGAACGAGATTTTTGATGCTGTTTTTTTACTTTTTTCAAAGATTGATTTACGAAAACCTTGAATAACTGGGCCAAAACTATTCTGATTTAGACTTAAGGGATCTCAGTGGAAAGGTATTTTCACACTGTTTTTATTTCTGTCCAAAAAACAGTCATTCGTATCCCAATTTTTTATTTTTCAAATACCAACACATCTTAATTCAACTTTGAATAACGTTCGTTCATCCTACCTTTCTCTGTCATCCTTTGAAGGAGTTTATTAGCAAAGAAATAAAAACGATGAGAAAAAACCTTTCCAATGATACCTCTTAAGTCTAAATCGGAAGAGTTTAGGCTGTGTTATTAAAGTTTTTCTTATACGAATCTTTGAAAAAAGTTCAAAAACAGCATCAAAAATCTCATTATTACGATTCCGTTAAAATTTTTATTAAATATTTTTATGCAATTTTTTTAAGCTAAAACCGTTTTGACATTTGAGGGTTTTTTTTTCAAAAAAAACTTTTAAATTATTTTTATTCATATAAAATTCCATTTTTAGAGGTATTTTCAAATCGGTCCAGCTCACTTAAAACTTAATATTTTTCAGAAATATTTTGGTAGACGTCTTAAAATATAAAAAATTTTATAATTCCAATGGAAAAATAGCACCGATTTTTTTTTGTATAGGGAGTGATGCAGTCTAATGTACATATGTACAATAGGGCGGGTCGAAAATCTAATTTTTCTCAGATCCCTTGGTAATAGTGAAAATATATTGTATCATGAAGTCAACAACAAGCCTGCAAAATATTAGTATTTTATTTTAGTTGTAAGAGCCCGCGCATCGACCGCAAAGTGACCCACAGCACACTAGTCGAATAAGACCAATTCTTGTTAAAAATTCTGGGATCGGCAAAATGGTTTGGTGCATATTATTAGATAATGAATCCGTTTAAACAAAAGATAAAGTCAAATTTCATTTCTCGCAGCCCTTTAGCTTATCGTTAATCTCAAGATTATCTGCTTTCAATAAAATTTGAATTGTTCTCTTGATAATTGCACTGGATTATACTCAAAAGATGTAAAGAACAGAATTGCTGGCGTGCTGGCATGTCGCTGGTTCCAAATATTCTAATCTTTTTTTAATATTAGCTATAGTTTGCGAATTTTTGCAAATATAGGGACAATTTCGGTAACTCTAATAGAAAAGCCATTATTTTCCATCATCGTGGAAAAATTTTGTTTATGCAAATGGGTCTGGAAACATTGGACAGGCACAACCTCTAGAAACACTAATTGGTTTGCTTATATTTATGCATACAATATAAAAATTGCAAATATAAGAAAATAACACAAAACTTTGTTCAAAATTTTTTTTTGTTTTAAAATAATTTGTTTATAATCTGAGCGATTTTAATCATATTATTATCAAAAATCGGTAGCATTAAGTCTCGCCTTCAATTTGGTAATTATTAAGTACCGATCGAGTAACATTTACCAAAGTTATATGGAAAAATTTAAGTGGATCTCCAGCTTTTTTCTAAAAAAATTTCTCTTAAATTGTATAAATAACTTTTAAATGAAAGAGCCGGATTACGGAAAAGGGTGTTAGGGAGTGACTTGTTTCGTTCAAGCTAAATGCAAAGCAATATCGTCCAATTGGAGAGTCCTCAAAAGGATTTCCCAGGATATGTTAAATACTATTGCATTTACCTACAGTCACTTTTTCACATCATGGAATTAACTAAAATATTTATGTATATCTAAACACTTATTGCACGTCCTCTACTTTCATATAACGGCAGAATTAGAGACCGCGAACAATTTTCAAGACTGCATAAATGGACTTAAAATGGGCGTTTCTCACCCTAATTGTATTATGTTAATGTATATAAATACTTATATACTTGAAACTACTATTAACTTATCAAACGATTCGTAATCTTTGACAATACATGTTTGACTTCATTCACCACAATCTTGAAAACTGACCAAATCGGCCCATGGCCCACTTAATATTATATAAACATCCGAAAACATTAGAACGTTTGAAATATATCTTGCCTCACTTTTTTGAATTTTTCACTTGGTTGCTGAAGCAATGAAGAATTGAAAATTCATAAAGGAAAATTATAGTTTTTGTGAGTTTTATCTTAATACCTTAAAAACGTGTAGACTTATTGAAAAATGATAACTGAACGTGAGATACTAAATTTAATAACCCTTAATTTGATATATCGTCCTATTTATAACAATTAACGCATACCATAGATATTACAAGCCAAAGTTAAATTTTAAAAATTCATACACTTTGATTCAATTGCGCGGGCTAAAGATAACTTTTAAATTAATCTTTCGTGGCCAATAACAATTGGCTTAGAGCTAAGACATGATAATATTACTATTACAATACGGTCAAATGCCTTTTATTTTCCCCCATACAAAATCGACCCAGCCTAATGTACACAAATATTTATATCGTCGCTTGGCGCGCAATATCTCGTTTCCTCCAAATGTAATACCACGTATGACGTGGCACAGAAAAAAAATAGTTTTGGTTACCTCGTCTCAATGGGTGCCTACTCCTTAAATTTAATGGTGAGTAAATATAGTAGAAGCCCCTATTTAGTAAGTTCTATGAAATTAAATTTTGTTTGCTATTTCGGGAAATTTTGCATTTGGCGGATTATTTGCTCACTTGTGTGCTTGGTTGCGGACATTTTGCAACTCCCGTCTTTTCTTCCATGCGGTTCCATGTTGTTGTGTTTCTCTCTCTGGGCGAGCAACTGAGAAAAGTTCCGAACGCTTTTGACTTGCGTACTCAACTTCAACTTTAGTTCAGAACTAAAACAATGAATCCGCCTTTAAAAGCTCCAGTGTTGGCCCGCTAGGAAAATATGATAGCCAGGGCTGGCAAAAATATGCCGGAAAAACCTGAAAGTATGCGCTATAAAAGATTTGATTAATGACCAAAATGTACTCTTAAATATGTTAAGTCAATGAAGTTTTATATATTTTTTACAATAATTTTAAGCTTTTCAAATATTTGAATATTTTTGAGAGAAAAACGATATGGACAACGATATTGAATGACATCGAGGTTGTTATTAATAAGTTTAGACGACGCACGTAATACGATCTCCCAATCGTAATTGGCTCTCTCATTCATAAACTGGCTACAAGAGTAGTAAAGTCTATTTCTTTAACTTTAATCGAATAAACTTTTAATATATTTTTTATGAAGTAATTTACAATATTCCCCCATGTGCCTAGGCCCAATTTTATCAGTGCCGGTGAAATCTTTTTCGCGCCCACTCTTCCTTTTCTCTTTATTTTGTTTATCGTTACTATAATTATTGCAATTATATTTGCTTACATGCATACTATAAACTGTGGCTTGCGACAAGCACGTGATTTGCAATGCCTATAATTATTGATAAAGTTTCGCAAAATAACTACATATATAGTTTCCAATTATTTCCCGCGAATAATCAAAAGCGATTATCATATAAATACACGAATGTACATACAAATATATATAACTACATCTTTTCGCACAACCCTGTAGGAAAATTTCGCGCTCCGAGTATCAGAATGGAAACGTTAAGACACAAAGTCAATGGTATGGAGCGGAAATGGGTCCTTATTGCTCGAAAACTATCAAATTTTAGCCAATGGAGACTTTGTAAGACAAAAGTCTCCACTTCCTCGTCGACGTATTATGAATAAGAGAAGAAATTAGAACTAAAATTTTCATTGAGCTTTTTAAACCTATTCATGCAAAAAGCACAGCTTTTAGCTATATTCGCCATTAAATTTTATTACGAGATTTGCCTTTTTTTAGAAAACTTCCTTATTATTTGCATATTTTTTTGTGCCGCAAATACTTACATATTTTCTTTTAAAGTTTACAGTGGATTCAGAGCAAACCAATCCTTCCAAAGAGTATAGCCTGGTCACAGGGCCCAGACAGACTCTAACGACAGATATAAATACAAAGACAAAGGCAAAGCAACAACAAAGACAAATGTAATGTAATGTAAAAATACAGACAAAGATTAAGATTGGGATCTGGAGTCTATATCGAAAGTAAAGGGGACCATCTTCGCTTCACTTTTGGGGCACATGACTCGGTATCTCAAGCGGAGGTATTAGCAATCCTCATGGCCATGAACTACGTTGTGGAAAATAGGTGGAGAAACAGGAGTTTACGTGTCTGGAGTGATAAATAGCCAAGCTGCACTCAAGGCATTAGCCAGCCCTCCAACTATTTCCAAACTACTTCGGCAATGCAAGTCTCGACTAAATTATGTTGAAAAAAAAAAACATAAGAAACTTTTCTTACTCTGGGTGCCAAGTCGCTCGGTAATACCTGGTAATGAGGCATGTGACTATTTAGCCACAGAGGGCTCGCACCAGTCCACAATTACGTTGCACTAATACCTGATGGGGAAGAGGATGAGACGGTGGAACACTTTTTGTGTCTCTGCCTCGCCTTTGAGGAAAGGCATGTGGTTTTTGGTAGCGATGTAAAGAGAGCGCTTTGAGAGATCTCTAAATATTTTTTGATTTCGAAATAGAAAAACTGGGTATATGTTTTTCGATTCGGAACATTCCTAGGGGGAATGCATTTTTGGACCACTCTAATTAATATACATAGTGGAAATTTTTTACACATATGTATGTATGTATATTAGAAAATATTTTAAAATTTTTTTCCTTTCTAAATTTTTTTCAATGAGGACCAACGCACTCAGTTTTTTTCAATAGAAAAATACAAATTACTCACACGCCTACTTGGCGTTTTCCGTCGTTTGTGTTTGTTTTTATTTGTTTGCTTTTACCTGGTTTTTTTTTTTTTTTTTTTTTTTTGTTTATTGTTAATTATTCTATCAATTAAGGCAAGCGCGTGTATTTACTCAGAATCTCACATGACATGCATGTGACTAATTTAATGCTTTAATTAAGTTAAATATTTGTTAATTAAGTAAACATGGGCGTCTGCAAACATATTTTGGGGATTTATTTTCGCTTAAAGTACCGTATTGTTATTAAAGAAGACACATATGCAAATTAGGGTGGTCCAAAAATGCATGTGAAAAGGGAAAGTGGAAACTTTTATGCTCTCACGCCCTAGGACTGTACCGAAAATTATACCCCTATTTTTTTATTTTGAAATAAAAAAAAATATTTACAGGTCGCTCGAAGCGCCCAAAGTTTTCCATGTATTTTATATGGGGAAAAACAACCAATCAAAAATCTTTAGTATTCAAAAATGGTTAATATTGAAAGCCTTCTGAAGAAAACCAGAGATTTCCGATCGAAAAAAAATTGATATTCAAGAATTCTATACCATTTCTACGAAAAGGTGTTTTTTCCCCATATAAAAATACATGGAAAACTTTGGGCGCTTTGAGCGACCTCTAAAGAGCACCTCAAGAAGATCTGAATATGATCCTTCAGTTGAAGTCGCCACAAGAATTCGTGACGGGGCTGCAAAAGCGGCGCTTTATTTAAGGAAATAAAAAATTGTGGGGCACGCAGCGAACTTGAGTCCGATATGGACACGGACACTGATAACATCACGTCATTGTGGTGCTTCCACTTTAGAGTTATTATACGATTTCCAGATAGGGAATGGTGGGTGGTATGATGGCCTAATCGACGGATAATGATGGCATTTCCATCTACACACAAAGATTCAAAAAGTAGATGGCGTGCTTTTCTATTCATAGAATCTGCACGTACGGCAATAATGTCGCCTAGATAACCATCGGAGTTTCTGCAGACAGAGATATTTGCCATAAAAAAGGCTATTTGCTTTATAGGAATATTTTTAGGAAGTCTCTGTTAGGATCCAAGATACTGAAGACAAGATTTGTTCGGAAATGTTGCTCATCGCTAGCATCACTGAGTCACATTAACGTCTTTTCGATTTCTTGACCACTGTAGGGTATTCCAGGCGGAGGTGCTGACTATCCCAGACTCCACTTGGCACTTGGCAAGAGGAGTCAAGGAGTAAATATGGGCCTTTATCTTCTATGACAGTCAAGCAAATTTTGAAAGCTCAACACAAGAGATGCATTATATAATAGAACTCTTATGGGTGCCTGGGCACCGATTGAAGATAACAGAGAAGGCAACGAATTGGTCTGGAATGTTACCACTGCTCGCATCTATAGGTAGACATAGCAATGGACACTTATAAATTACATACAGCTTGTGGTAGGAACAGCATCCTTCTGTGAATCCGCAAGGCATGCGTTGCGCTCTTGCGACAAAAAAACGCATATCTATACACTTCGGATTAAAATGGAACAAGGTATTCCGACAGGTCACTACTTATTGTGGTACCTGTTGATGCGATAGCGAAGAGGAAAGTGAACAATATATTAGGGCTGTTCTGGATGTTGTAGAAATGGTTTTGGATTTGTAGTTGGAAATGCATTGCCAATTTTATGTACTTACTTTACTTTACTTGTACCCACATATGTATATACGTATGTATGTATGTAAATTATATTGGCACTCGATTTTACGCTTTTGCAATCAGACAAATGCGATCACTCAATCAGTGATTAACCCATTCCCGCATACATACTCGTCCATACATATGTACATATGTATGTATATAATTTTATCTGCGCGTAAGTCAATTCATCATGAGCGATCGGTGCCTACGTGCGACTACTCTACTGTATATACAACTGAGTTATACATTGAATCAATGCACTTTTTTTTAAAGCAAAATCTTTTTTAAATGCAGCATTTAATTTGTCAACTTTGATTTTGATGAGCAACTAGCCAATGCCCGATTTGACTAATGCTTGAAGAAATCGAAGTGATTCTTAAATAAAAGCCAGAGGGTCAGCCGCAAAGCGAGCGGTCTGGCAATACATTACATTGTTGATGATTTCTTAAGTTAAACCGCTACATTTTTGCCTCGCATGATATGCCAGAAAATTCAACGTGTATTCGCAATAAAAGAAGGTAGACTTAAATTGTTGTGTTTACTGTAAATATAAATGTATATGCATACATACATATGTATTATATTCATTCTATGTACATTAGGATGCATCACTCAACATACAAAAGACAATCGGCACTGTTCTAACGGAATTATAAAATTTTGTTTATTTTATGAAGTAAGCCAAAATAATTCGGTAAAACTTTAAGATTTACGAAATAAAATTAGTTTTTAAAAATATTTGTTGGCTAAAACACCTCAGTTGATAGAAAAGTTTAAGCTTACAATTTTTAAACATTTTATCAACTTTTTAAACATTTTATCAAAGAATCAAAATAAGATTTTTGGAGTTATTTTCAGCTTGGTCGAGCTCACGTAAATCTTAATACATATTTTCAAAAAACATTTTGGCGCAAGTCTTAAAATATAATAAATTTTATAATACCAGTGGAATAGCCACAACTTTTTTCGGTAAGGCACCCTAATGAATACATATATACACATGTTAAAACGATCAGCAATCAATTGCGGTTTGATAGCAGCAACACGAGTGGCTGATATATCTCCCGGCCTACAAAAAGTTAGAAAAAAAACTACAATTATTGGCTAATTTTGTAGACACAACAATATCACAGTGATCTTGCAATTATTTTTTGTTGATAACACAGGTTTACAAAAAAAAAGTGTATGCATATTAAACCAAACCTATATATCCCTAAAAAAATGTATTCAATTTATTAAAAAATTTTGTTTGTTTTTGTTGTCGCTGAATCCGAACATGGGGGTCCCTTGATTCCTCAACGTCATCTAGAAGTCGTGCTAAGGTGATCCCAAGTTAAAATCCACAAGAATTGTACATATTGAATTTTCAGGTTTATTCAATGAATTTTGCCCTACTTGACCTTCAACTGACCGCGAACCTGACGTTTTGGAGGCATGGGCGTAGTCAGGTAGGGGCAGGGGGGTGCTCGAGCCGCCCCCCCCTAACTTTCAAATTTTCCTTATATATATATAAAATAGTACCCTGAAATGCCAGCTTAATAGGGTCGAGCATTTGGCCTGCACTGAAACATGAATGCATGGAATCCACGAACAAGCGATACAAGACCGGTATGATAGGCCGTCTACGCCCAAAAGCTGCGGGGCCGAGAAAAACGCGACGATACCCCGAGCTGTTGGGCTAGTAGGCGACCACTGGTGTAAAGCAGACAGAGAAGGACCGGCATAGTCACTACGACAGGCCGTCTAAAGCTTCTCGGAAGAGTAACGGCAAGCATGTAAGGCGCTGAGCTAGTCGGCTAGGTATGATACATCTCAGTCGTGCAGGATGTTGCTCAGAGACGTTGAAAGATATCTGACCGTGACGCGCTTCTCAAGCGCAGTGATTATTATGGCCAATAACAACTGAAAGGTGGAAATGTGTAGAAGGGCTGCTAGCCTCAAGATGAAGAAGATGCATGAAGAAACTGGCAGACATTTGCTCCTTTTAAATAAATGAAAGATTCGACATTGAATTGACACGGATGCCTTGAGATGGCGGAAAGGGCTCTGATCCCCATGATACTGGAGGTTAAGGCATGAATCATATTTCTGCAGAGCCAAACCACGAATATTTATATCACAATATTTTATAGCGATCCTCGTACCGAAGCCTACGGAGAAGAGAGCAGGCTAAATAACACATATGTAGGTCTTAGAACCTAGGCAAGGCTGAGTAAAGCTAGAGGTGTAGAAAATCCAGCGCCGACCTGATATTGAAGATCCTATAAATTTCCGTAAATAGGAAAATAAAAGGAGGTACACTTTGTCCAGGCTTAGCTCACTCATCAGCCAAGCACTAAATAACATAGATAGGTCTCTGTTCATTCTTTATCAGGAAATATAAGCTTTCGGACTTGTCTAGACCTAAGCTGAGAGAAGCTAGTCCAGCTGATACAGCTGATTAGGCGGCACCTGGCGCCTACCACGCTCCCTCTCCTATTGGATCTTTACGGCAATCGTTCTCAAAAGAGTAGAGTTTATATAAATTATCACTTGCTAGTATAACTCAGAATAATCTCCACCATATTTGGTGGCAGCTGCAAAAACAGGGTACAAGAATTCGCAATCTTTTCCAACGCTGCGCTTGCTCCTGGATAAACACAAAGATAAAAATTAATATTAAAGCTATGATTAATATTAAGATTAAAATAAATGTTCCTTGTTACGGGTAACAGGAAGAAGGAGTTTCACTTCGGTATGGCGGGGTTCCACACAAAATTTTTTTCTATTGTTTAGGCATTGCAACGTTTGTGATTTTTGGGGTTTTCGAGAATTTTTCGGGGTTTTCCTCGGTGGTTTTTCGTAACCGTCCTTGTTGTTTTATTTTTCTTAACTTTTTTACGTCCTTCGTGTTTTACTTTTCAAAATTTCCCGATATTTTTCGGTTTGTTTCGGGACATTTCGCGTCTTTTTAGGCCAAAATATAGTGCATACATTTAAAAATTAACTGGTTAATGAAAAATGTAAGTCGGTGAAAATAGTTAGTATCATTTGATGTAAACTTTTTGGATATCAGCTAGAGTAGAAGCTTTTAAAACTTCATATAGATTTCGTCATCTCCCCTAAACCTATAAATAGTCTAGACCGGTGGCGGGCACCTCGTCGCCCGCTGGAAAAGCTCTTTTAATCGTTGCATACATACATTTTTGTTCGGATGCCTGCAGAGGGAAAGCTCAATCTGCTTATCGGTGATCTAGACCACTGATGATCAGAGAGAGCTTTCACCTATAATGAAAGCTTTAAAAAGAGTCTCTCGCGAAAAATGTTTTGGCGGTAAGATTTAGACCAAATTTGGACACTTCATGGGTACCTATGAGAAGCTTTTTAAGATAGCTATACATTTTGTATAAAGTGGTGTAGGGTAAAATCTTTCATGGACCAATACTGATATAAATTTTACCCCTACTATCGATACCGTAAAATTAAGGCTTTGTAAAATTAATTTTAAAATAATTTTGTTTGTAAGAAATTATCTAGAGTTCGGACACAGTGCAAATTTATACGACCCCTTGGTAAATACGCTATGTAATAATAATAGGGCATTCAATCTAAAACGAATTTTCGTTCTAACCCGAACAGATTTGCATGCAACACTTCTAAAGCAATATCGTCAAATTTTATATTCTTAGGTACTAAAAAATCTCGTTTGCTCTTTCGCTATCGCTTTTCGTACAGGTGAGAACAGCCGACCCTACAGATCCTCCGCGCTCGACAATTTAAATGCAAAAATCTATCAACATCAACAAGAACAAGCTCTCTATGAACAAGGCAATAAGTTGGAGGAATCTTGGATATATACATTTTGCCTGAAATGTCGTGGCGAAGAAAATCGCCCCTCATGGGAGCCACCTTACTGGCAAAAAATTTGCCCCTACCCGCTATGTCCCTCATTTCGGCAATTCTCGCGGCTTTGTGTACTCATACTAATTGGTGAGTAAATACTTAGTGAGATGAAATTTCTGAACTGGACTCAAGGGCCACTATAACTATTAATTATAATCTACTTAAATTACAGGTGTGCTCATCTGGTTCACCGCCTATGTCATCATCGGCGATTCAGCTGCCCCTGGTGGACAGCTTTTCAATTTGGTTGTACTTGCCGTGGCAGCTAATTTTGGCGGTTGGCTGGTATCGTTGACGACATTGCCGCGTCTCATTGGTATGCTGCTCGTCGGCATAATTTTTCAGGTGAGCTAAATGAGTTCATTCTTTCGGTATATGTACATATGTAGATTTGTAGTAATCAGGCACAATCATTCAATTGTTAAAATTATTTACGACCGATTTGTGATTGTGTGGGCGAGTGTAAATTTGTATATAAAATCAGCGGCAGTCTAGTGCGCGTCTAATTTGTATTTTAAATGAGGGTTTTGACGGCTTTTTTTTTTATCTATGTATATTTTGTTAGCATTAATGATCACGAATTATAGTATGGTAATTGCTTTACTATCATATGGATGTGTACATATGTTTGTGCATATGTATGAGTGTATGAAAATATTTTGGCATGTCATTTTCGTTATTGAATTGTTTTTATCACACCGGAACTAAGAAAAACAACTATGGATTGCTTAACATCATTGTTGCTAGGGCTGGATATACATACATATGTTATCTACAGACAAGGTAGAAGAGTTTTTTTTTTTTAAAGATCGCTAGCTGAAAACAACGAACTTTCTTAAACATCTCAAGCTTTTTAATTAGATTTCTTAGAAAGATTTTGAGTCAGTATTTTTGTAGCCCTTTCAATTTGAGTATAACAAAATGAAAGTTTGGAGAAGCAATGACTTAGATACCATAGATTTTTGACAATTTTTTTTTTTTTGCCAAATATCCGAAAGTCCTAGCTACTTCAAATTAGCACTTTATTGTACTTAAATTGAATGGGCTACAATGATGCCTTCTCAAAATCTTTTTGAGAAAGACACTAACAGTACTTCCACGCAAACAACTTGTATACTCAACGAATAAGATCTTTTGATGTTTTTTTTTTTTTGTTGAAAATGATTAACCCCACAAAGATAACTCTGCTAAAAGTTGCTGAAAAGATAACCAAACGTCTGTGAGACATATAATAGTTTGCTTGCATTAATTTTATGATAATAAAAATTGTATAAACATTTTTTTCAAAGATAGGAAGTCTTTATATATTTATTTGTTATTTAAGCGCATTTTATTTAAAAATACTTTTAATTTAAAATGGAAATACCACCGATTTCAATCTTCATTTCGCGAAAAATGGAGCTAAATGTTTAAAAAGTATATTCATAAAAAATAAAGTAGGTTGAAAAAGCTTTATAAATTAGCATTTTCATAAAAATTTTCGATTTATAAAACAGTTAAAGTCTTCTTTATTTTTTTATGAATTTTGGTGTTAGATTATAAGAGAAAGCATGGTTTGTGTTTTCTCCTGCAACTGAATTCCGTAGGTCCCGATCGGTTTTATAATAGTAGAGTATAAGAGGAGTTATTGTCAGTAGATCATTTAGAGCGACAATTCATAAGCGATTGCAGCTAGGGAGTTTTAGTCCCAGGGCCTTTCTTCTTGTAAATATATCCGTTCTCGAGGTTAACTTTCTATCAAGGTACATATCAAGATAATAAGTCTCGTTACTTTGGAGGATATACCTATATTATCCTTAATTGTGGGAAGTAAATTTTTACATCATATTTTTTGACCCCTTTAACCCCAACGTCGTTGCTTATACAGTTGAAGATATCACATATAAATCTTTGGTTCCGATTGAAGTCGGTTAAGGCGTGTCGCACAGGGGTCAAAGTTCAAATTACACCATGAAGACGTCTTAACCGACTCCAATCGGCACCTTGATACCTTCGATTATGGTAGTATCGATTCGATTTTGGGTATTAAATGAAAAAAAAATAAAAATAATTTCAATTTTTTGAGTCTCTATGGAGGAACTTTTCCCACTGTGCGACAGCCCTTAACCGTCTCCAATCAGGGCCAAAATTTATATGTGGTATTTCCGATTGAGAGGGTGAAACAGAAAAAAATCGTTCGTTTCATATCAAGAATTACCCTAATGCAGGTATATATACCATTGAGTTACACGGGCGGGCAGGTATATCGTTTGAGGGTGAATGCCACCTGGGCAGATTTTGACTCATTGGACTTTATTCGCCAATCTTTTAACCAGCAAAGGTGCCGACGGCGATTCCTTCTGAAGTATGTGTAGACTAAATTTAGGATTGGGCCCATAACGCTTGCTTGGGATGCGCCTGCTAAGCATTGGTGTGGTTTGGACGGATCAATACCCTGCTTGACGAAAAAGTCATTCCCACGACAGCCGGTTCTACGTACCGGAATGACTCGGGTTTCACCCGACCAAGGGCTGTTGTTTCGGTGATCTAACCCGGTTTAGGTCGGCGAAGTATCTTAGAAGTTGTCCGTCCATAGGCTACATTCACTACGCATTCTCCTACTCAGGGCTGGCATCGAGTCAAACCCTGGGCCAGAAACATACACCTGCTGTGTATGCCGAAGACGATTACACCACAACTCCACCTCAGTCAAGTGTAATGCCTGCGAGGGGTGGAGTCACCTCAGGGTCTGCTCGGGACTACGGACACACAGACAGTGGACCACGTCGTACGTGGCCCCCTGTTGCTCAAATAGAGCAGCTTCCACGGCTAACCATAGTCTGCCCGTGCAGCCCCACACACTCACACAGCAGCCACACACAGTCACCACAACACAACAACAAAATAACACCACAGACCGTACCACAGCCACCACAGACCACATAACACACACAACCGCACCACCACCCACACGCCGCCGCCAACAACTCCTGGTTCCCCCTACAATCTGCACGGTATGTCAGACCAGGATATTCCGTAATGTGACATCAGTCAAGTGCAACACCTGCCTTGGCTGGTGGCACTTTAGGGCATGCTCAGGTCTGCGTACCACGCGAGATTGGACGGGGAACTTCGAGGGCCCGTGTTGCGCTGCTCGGTCGCAGACTCCAATTGCGACGCCCCCCACCACCACCACAGGGCGGCAATCACCTCAGCAGCACACACAGCCAACGGCGGCAAGAACATACACCTCACTCACACCCCACATCACGACACGTCTCCCGAACCACATGAAGCTCCTTCAATTCAACTGTAACGGGCTACAGAGCAAGATTGAGGAGATAACCGTCTTCATGTGTCGGCATGGTATATTAATAGCTGCGGTCCAAGAGACGAAGTTGCACAGCA
Source organism: Rhagoletis pomonella (assembly GCF_013731165.1). Lineage (NCBI taxonomy): Eukaryota > Metazoa > Arthropoda > Insecta > Diptera > Tephritidae > Rhagoletis > Rhagoletis pomonella. The sequence continues at coordinate 81,325,587 of NW_023458557.1, forward strand.
ATTCAACTTTGTTGAATTGCGCCGGGTACAACGTGCACCGTCGAGATCGCGAGCGAGATAATGGTGGTGGCTTAGCGTTCATCACGCACCACACCGTGCAATATCGTCTTATCGAAGCAGACATCGACCGCAGGGATACCACCCTAGAATGTCAGGGCATCGCTATCCGGTCAGGCGATGTCGAGCTCGAAATATTCAACATATACATACCCCCTGTCACCTGCTGCCCGGCAGGATATCACCCTGATATAGGTGCGCTCCTCAGAGGTGAAAACCGTATGGTAGTAGGTGACTTTAATGCGCACAACGATCTTTGGCACTCAAGCCTGTCAAACGATCGTAGGGGAACAGACTTGGCTGAGCAGATAGACGATTCGACATTCTGCACAATGAACGACGACGCACCCACCAGGATTATGGGTAACTGCAGTAGCTCGCCAGACATCACAATAGTCAGCGCTGGTCTGATAAACAGCATAACGTGGCGACCTATGCTGACTCTAGCATCAGACCATCTACCCATAGTCATCTCGATTGATAAACCAACCGACTTTGCCTCCGCCAAACACCGGACCTATATCAAATTTTCTAAAGCTGATTGGAAAGGTTACGCGGAGTTTACCGAAAACACCTTCGCATCGCTCCCCACACCAACCGACGTCCATCTCGGTGAACGTAAGTTCCGCAGGGCTATCACTGCTGCTGCAGCTCGCTTCATACCGGCAGGGTGTTTATCGGACCCACGTCCAAACTTCCCTGCCGAAGCGGCTGTTCTAGCCAATGAGCGTGACAGCCTTCGTCAGGCCGATCCCGGAGATCCCCGTATCAGGGATCTCAACGCGGAGATTCGGCAACTTGTAAACGTACATAAGCGGAAGAAGTGGGAGGAGCATCTGAAGACTTGTAACTTCACCTCTGGTGTGAGCAAGCTTTGGTCAACCGTGAGGTCATTGTCTAATCCGACGAAGCACGACGACAGAGTCGAAATTTCCTTCGGCGACCATGCTTCGTCGGACCCGGAGCGATGCGCGAGCTTTTTTAGCCGGCAGTTCATACTGCATCCTCCGGTGGACAAAGCCAAGCGTCGAGTGACCAGAAGGCTGCACAAACTGCCAACAACTTGTGCCCCCCTTGCTTTCACTTGCGGTGAAGTTCAGGTGGCCATCGGGAAGGCGAAAGCCTCCAAAGCCATGGGTCCCGACGGAATATGCATGCTGGTGCTGAAAAATTTGGGTCCTGCGGGGGTAGCGTACCTAACGGAGGACCTCAATTTGTCAATGGCCACTCTCATCATCCCAGACATCTGGAAGGTGGGGAGAGTGGTCCCACTGCTCAAACCGGGGAAACCTGCCAACAAAGGAGATTCGTATCGTCCGATTACACTCCTTTCCCCGGTAGCGAAGACACTCGAGGCCTTGCTACTCCCGTACTTCACAAATCACCTGACCCCAGCGATGCATCAGCATGGTTTCCGTAAAGTGCACAGTACAACAACAGCACTTAACGCCATAAACACTCAGATAACTCGTGGCCTTAACCGTAATCGTCCCTGTGAGAGAACGATCCTAGTAGCGTTGGACTTGTCAAAGGCGTTTGACACCGTCTGCCATTCCACGCTACTAGAAGATATAGAGGCCTCCTCTCTCCCACAGAGGCTCAAACGGTGGTCGGCAAATTATCTGAGTGGTCGACATTCGTCGGTAATGTTTAGAGACAAAACGAGTAAGCAGCGAAAAATAAAACAGGGGGTTCCTCAGGGTGGTGTCCTTTCCCCGCTACTGTTTAACTTTTATATTTCAAAGCTCCCTCAACCACCAGAGGGAGTCTCGATTGTCTCCTATGCCGACGATTGCTCGATCATGGCGACTGGGAATGGAATTGATGACCTGTGTTCGAAAGTAAACGGCTATCTCTCCGAACTTTCTCGCTTCTTCACTGCAAAGTGTCTAGCCCTCTCCCCTACGAAATCCTCCGCGACCCTGTTCACAACCTGGACGAAGGAGGTCAGGCTACCGCTGGGGATTCACGTCGATGACACACCAATTCCGACGGTGAATAACCCCAAAATACTCGGAGTAACTTTCGACAGCCTGCTCTCCTTCTCTGCGCACTCAACCGCTATTGTCAATAAAGTACAGAGCCGCAACAAGGTCCTCAAGTCGCTAGCCGGCAGTACTTGCGGCAAAGACAAAGAAACGTTGCTGGCAACATACAAGGCAATAGGCCGGCCGGTTTTGAACTACGCAGCGCCAGTGTGGTCGCCAGGGACTAGTAGGACGCAGTGGACGAAGCTACAGACTGTACAAAATACCGCACTCAGGACAGCGACGGGATGCCTCTTGATGTCGCCTGAACACCACCTGCACGGCGAGGCGCAAATGCTCCCGGTAAATGAGCATAATATATTGCTCCGCAAGCAGTTCCTGATCGGGAGCCACAGAAGTGGCCACCCAAGCAGACAGCTGCTTGCAGAGGAGCCCTCGCCTAGGCACGTCAGGAGGCATCTATATGAACTAACGGACGAAGTCCAGAGGTTCATTAAGCAACCTCTGGACCCGACAGCTTACAGACAGGCCCTGAACGGCATTCACAGGGACTCAGTCTCGAGTTATGTAGACTCTAGACCTGTGAATGCCGTTCTAGGCACACCACCCCCGGACATAGACGAGACTGAGCTTCATCTGCCTCGGGAGACACGCACTACACTCGCACAACTTCGCTCCGGCTACTGCAGCAGGTTAAACTTCTACTTGAGTAGGTTGAATGAGGATGTGCCGAACGAATGTCCGGCATGCGGAGAGACCCCACATGACTCGAAACATCTCTTCGCATGCCCGGAAAACCCGACAACCCTAACGGCCTTGTCCCTTTGGGCAAACCCCGCAGAAGCTGCACGCTTCCTAGGGTTGCCGTTAGTGGAACTTGACGACAACGACTGAGATACCAACCGATCTGGGCGGGGTTGTTGTAGCCGCTACAACAACAACAACAACAAAGTAGCGATTTTTAAGGTACGACTGAATAAATATATAGAAGTTAATTGGTAGTGTAGTTTTATTTTCATAAAGTAATTCATCGTATCAAACGCGGTCGAAAGCTTGTGAAATATCGGGGAAGGACTTGTTCAATTGTGCTGTATTTTTTCCTGAAGCCAAATTGATGATCGGCGGCAGCTGTGGTGTGATGGTTAGCAGTGCGTGCTACCATTCCGCAGGGCCAAGGATCAAGCTCGGTTCAACCCAACATAAAAAAAAAACAAAAATAAAACAAAACAAAAATAAAACAAAACAAAAAAAACAAACAAAACAAAAAAAAACAAACAAAACAAAAAAACTAACAAAAAACAAAACAAAAAAAAACAAAAAATAAATAAATAAAAAAAAAAACTTTTTTCTCTAAAAGTGCCCGCCGAGAAAATCAGCTTCTCATAAATATACAATCGCCGTTGTGAGTAGGCGTACTTCTGTAAACAAATGGAAAAAATTTCTAATTCAGATGTGTACGAAACTGCGAGTATTTGGTTAAAGTTACAATTAAGAAACAGTTACTAAAGCAAACATAACTGAATACAACATTTTCTCTCTCTCTCTCTCTCTTTCTTTGTTGCAGAATGTTGGCTGGGTACATTTGGATGGAGATTTCTCGCGCGTTACAGCACATTTGCGCAAATTTGCGCTTACCATTATACTTATTCGAGCTGGACTCGAAATGGAGCCTGAGGCTTTTCGTAAGGTCTACAAAACAATACTTAAACTTGGCATTATTCCATGGTTCATGGAGGCTCTTATCATTTCGCTTACATCTCACTGGCTCTTGGATTTACCTTGGATCTGGTCATTTCTATTGGCTGCAGTAATTGCAGCCGTATCGCCGGCTGTTGTTGTGCCTTGTCTTCTTCGATTGCGTTCGAAAGGTTATGGCGTAGCCAAGGGTATACCCACCTTGATTATCGCCGTTTCCGGCATCGATGATGCCTTATCTGTAGCACTTTTTGGCATCATAAGCAGCGTTATGTTCTCGGATCGTGGCCTCGGCTATCAGATTTCGCAGGCACCTGTGTGTATCATTGGTGGTCTTGCATTTGGCGTCATCTGGGGTTATATGGCGCGTTTCTTTCCGGAGAAGGGTGATGAATATGTTGTGCCACTGCGTACTATATTATTATTCGCTGGCGGCTTAGTTGCCATTTATGGCAGTGATAAGATTGAATACGAGGGCGCCGGCCCGTTGGCGGTCGTCTTTTCGGCATTTGTATCGAACTTGTTCTGGTGCAAACAAGGTTGGGAGGTGGAGGATAATCCAGTGGGCACAGCATTCGAAATCATTTGGATGGTATTCGAGCCGATACTATTTAGCGTTACAGGCACCACTATTAAGGTAGGTGTAGTATGAGTGTTGAAAAGTTGAAAATACAAATTTGAAATTAATAATTTTTTTAGCCGACTTCACAAAATCAATTCGGAATATACATATATATTTTTTTGGGACCACGTTACACGATTTCTATAAATTTTTTTTTACTTCACAGGTGGTCCCATACTAATTTGGTTTAAATCCGATTATTGGATCGTGAAAAAATTAACGATAATCTTAAATTTTTATATAAGAATTGAAGTGAGTTTTGTTTTTTCGCTTAAAAATTACTAGTTTTTTTTTTGCTTCGCAGATTAACGAATTGGATGGCGACATTGTCTACTTGGGCGTGACATGCATTGTGGTTGCTGCGGTCATACGCATCCTTTGCACAGCGGGCATTGCTTTTGGTGACCGCCTCAATACCAAGGAGAAATTCTTTGTTGCCATCGCCTGGATGTCGAAAGCCACTGTACAAGCGGCGCTTGCGCCAGTTGCTCTGCGCAATCTGGGCAATAATGCTAGCGACACCGAGAAACGCTATGCCAGTATTGTGCAGACACTTTGCGTTTTAAGTATTGTTTTGACAGCGCCTTTAGGTGCTATTTTGATCACTCTAACCGGTCCGCGGCTGCTGACACGCACCAAACAACCACAAGTACTGGAGGGTAAGCATTTACATATGTACACATATAAATAGTATAGCAAATAATAACAAGAAATCGTGGTGGACATTAAGCTAATAATTTTAACAAAAAAATCTATACATAAATCTCCTATATCCTTCGCCGACACAAATAAATATGTTATTTTAACGCGTCAATTATTAAGATATGGTCCAGTAATTTGGGAGTTTAGAGCCCATAATAATAACAAAAAATTGAAAAGTAATTCTCCTATATCCTTCCCGGACACAAATTATTTTAACACGTAAAACATTATCGCTTTATCGCTTACAAAGAATTTGCATTTGAATTTTATGTATTTATACATACACACAAACATATATTAAATGCAATGAATTAATTGTTTATTACTCATTTACATTAAAGGCTGGCGACGCAGTCATCGTCCATCCATTCGTGATATTAGTATTATTGACGAGGAGGAGGAGCGTGAGGATCCCGAGTTGCCGGCGGACAAGACTACCGCTAATAATACACAATCGAATGCACATATCAATAACATTGGCTACGCACATTAGCCGCTTTGGATTTTGTATTGTAACTATTTTGTATACCAACTTTTTGGATAGTTTTAAGAACAAAAAATCGACCTATATATGTATCCATATGTATGTGTCCATCCAATATAGTGTTGTTGGCATAGCTTTACGTGATTTTGTTGCTGAATATACTACTATAATACATATTTGTGTAGAATGTACGAGTGTGTTGAAATACTATTAAGTAAGCCTTTGGCAGTATAATATTATCTATTGTACAGATACTTAACCTACCGCCCAGCATAAAAACTTTCTCGTGTTATTGTTTTTTTTTTCCTTGCTTATACATTTAATGTTTAAATATAAATATATTAATTAAATATTCAGACGAATGAAGTCTGTGCCTATACTTTAATTTACCAAAGGAATTTGGCGTTTGCATTAAAAGAGAATATGAAGTTTTTAGCCATGCAACAACTCGCTTTTTTTTCTTCTTGAATATTGTCAAATATTTATTACCCTCTTTTAGCCATTCATTTTAAAGCACTCACAACTTATAAGTAACTCTGCAAGGACTCGCCGAGTATATTTTCGAGCTCCTGCACAGCCTGCCGCGTGTTCTTCTCCACACGCTGATTCTCATCCTCCAACAGCTCGGCCACGAAAGGCACCGTTTCCGGCAGCAGTGACGTAAAGTCTTCACCCAATTTGCGTGCAATCTCCACGCAGCAATTGAAGGACAATATGCGCACCTCAGGTACGTTTGTGCGTGTCTTCATCAACACTTGATAGTTCAGCTGCTTCCACATGATGTCATTCGAGACGGCTGCGGCCAACTGTGCAAGGCATGCCTGCAATGACTGCTGCAATTCTTCGTTTTCCAACACCAAGCGATTCTCCAGCTGATCAACCAGTGGCACCATGAGCACCTCAAAGCGTTGGCTGTTGATGAAACCTTTGCTGTCGTGTAGGAAGAGGGTGTGGAGTGTATTCAATATGGCTTTAACAATATTGACGGTGAGTGTCTCCACATCGGTATCAATCGCTTGTTTTGCCGCATTGTAGTCGTTTAGCAAAGTAGCCGCATCGTCGATGAAGTCGCGCGCAAAGAGTAAGAATAATGATTTGAGCGCTTCGGCGATGCGGTTGGTGAGCAGGAAGAATGTTAGAATGGTTTCACGTTGTGCCCGTTGTTTAATGGCCCACTCATACACCTTCTGATAGAATGGACGAAAACTGCTCTCGGATAGCTTCAATACCCAAGTGACGAAGGCATCGATAATAACTTTTTCGGTGCTAGCAGCTCGCTCAAACTCACAATGGCCTTGCACCTGCAAACGGAATTCCAAGGCATACAAGAAGAATGTGCTCAACTCACTTTGCACACCGCTCAGATCAGCGCTCGCTGTCTTGTTGATGCATTCGGGTAGCAGTTCCATTAAAACACCAATGTCGGCGTAATTGTGTGCATCCATTAGCTTGCGGTAGGACTTCTCGCAGCTGGGTACGAGTATGCGAACCGGCACGTCGCTTGCTATTTTCGACCAGATGGTGGAGATGCGATGCAATGCGGTGGTGGTACGTTGATCGCGCTCATTTTGTTGTTGTGCACTAATAATGGCGGAAATCGTACTCAGCGCGGTGATTACATCCACTATGTAGGGGCCCAAGAAGAGTGGCAGGGATTCGAAGAGCTTTTGGGTGCCTGTGAAAAGAGATTTAATAAAAAGTGTTATTCGAGTGAATTCACGAAACTTTTGAATTAATCGACCCTATTGTTTGCCGACATCGATGTCATTTTTTCGTCAAAAAATAGCCCTCATCGGTCCAACACCGGTAGTTTTGTGAGGAACATCTTTCCGTAAAAATATTGTGGCCAGCGTAGCTAGCCTGGGACTGGGGGGTCTATTTTTGTTGACAACCATAATCGGGCCTATTATTTCTAAATAAACTTATGTACATTAAATAGAATATTGGATTATATTGGTAATAAATTTGTTTATAGTTGCTGTTGTATAAAAGCATTTTTCTATATACATAAATCGATGGCTGAGTGGAAGATCGACCTATCTCGCCAGCCAGTTCAAAAACGCCCTATCTCAGAAAACTTTTCACGAACGCCCTGCTTCAGAATTTGATTGAATAACGCCCTATGTCAGAACTCAGTTCAAAAGCGCCCTATCTCGAACGAAAATACTTTGAAAATAAGCTGAGATAGGGCGATTTTAAATTGGCAGCTAAGATAGGGCATTCTTCAACTAAATTCCGAGATAAGGCGTTTTTCAGTCAAATTCTGAAGTAGGGCGTTCTTGAAAAGTTTTCTGAGATAGAGCATTGTTCAAAAATTTTCTGAGATAGGGTGTTTTCGAACTGGCTGCCGAGATAGATCGATCTCCCACTCAGCCATCGAAATATCGATTGGTTTATCGATATATTTACCCATATTGTTATCGATTAATTTTTCGACATAACTTTCGAGAGTTATTAGTGTCACTATTTATCGATTTCTTTATCGATATACCAATGAATAAACATTTTATTTATGCTATTCTAGGTGTTTTCGTGCCAGTGAATTAAAAAGGCAAACAAAATAATTTTCTTTCCTCCTGCTCCATTTATCGTCGATTTTCGACATATTTTTCGATAGTTGCATCGATTTTTCATCGACCACGTTATCGATATGGTTACAGCGATACATCAGATTTTATGATAAGTCACAAAATATGAGTGCTCTTATGCCTGTTGTCTGCTATCGATGTTATCGATTTATTTTTTCATATATGGGTGTTTCCAGCGGAAGGTCCACCACGACAAAAAAAATAAAAGTTCTATATCTAACGTATTTACGGGCCGATTTGTCTGCTTTTTAAAGTATATACTGGCTATGTAAGTAGAATCATGTTTGCATAAAATGGTCTTCCTAGGTGGTGCCAAGGTCGAGATATTTCGAAAAACCGTATTTATGGTCCGATTTGGTTCGAATTTGTCGTATGTAGTTGAAACATAATAAATCATAGATTTTTAATAAATTGACTCTGAATTGGCGCTGAAGTCAAAATATAAAGTATATTCTACATAAAATACAAGTTTTAATTGAGTTAAAAATTCATTTAAAAGCAATATTAACAAATATATAACGATGGAAATTTATGTCACGTGACGCCACGTCACGTCACGTTTCACACTTGGCGTTGTAAAATAGAATTGAAACAATTTGCATTAATTCGAAAAACTCTAAAAACAACTAGAATTGCTCCAAATCATATTAAAATAAGTTTCATGAAAATAGCCATCCACAATTCGCAGAGTTTTGCGATTTTGTAAGAAAAGAAAAAATCACCTTCCATTTTTTGTCACGTAACGACACTCTCTTTAAATGCTTATATTTCAGGACCAAGCAGTTCGATTGATTTCATCTTTCGGTTAAATATAGAGCTAATTATGTGCTATACAATGGCCCAAAAAAGTTAAAGAAAACAAATGGTATTCCTTTTTTGTATCACATTGAAATCGTACGACTGTCACGTGCGCCACCATGGGAATGCCCATATGTAATTTTCGATAGATTTTACAGTTATTTTTTGTCGATATATCGAGCCCTTACCGCCAAAATAACGTAAGCGTGATTTTTTTCAAAATTTTCTTTTTGATGCAGAAATATTCCTAGAGCGTCTAGATGCACTTCTGCATCGAAAATACAATTTTTAAAACAATGTCGCTTACGTTATTTTGCAGGTTAGGGCTCGATATGTACCTACATAAGTCAGTTTTCAAGTTTTATGGTCTCTTTGGATCTTTTGGTTGCTTTCTATTTAAAGAACTAAGAATTCACCACCAACCAACCAAGAAGAACCACTTGAATGCAATAAAATTTGACGCGCCTGGAATAGAAAACACTAAAGAGAATGCGAAAAAAATTGCTTTCAAGACTTGACGTGTCTGGAAGGGGACTAATTACCTATAGGCGAACGGATCTTCATATCGATACATTTGTCCAAATGATTAATTGTTTATCGATTTTTTCGATGACCCTTATTACATTGACTCTCAAATTTCTATACTTATTACAGTGGCACTCAAGAAATCTCCTTGTAGCTGCTTTGAAATTTCTTGGCATACACTCACTGTAAGGCCCCTATTATGAGTCACAACTTTGCAGATAGTTGAGTTGTAAGTTGTAAATTGGTATTGTGGGACACAACCCAACTCAACTTTGAAAACGTAGTTGTCTGTCAGTTGTCTGGTAGCAGCATCCTCAGGATTATCGGTAAAACATAATTCGTAACTGATTTTCATTTTTTTTGCATTGAATTATTTTAACATAATCAAAATAATACATATATTATTATTAAAATACCTAAATTTGTATCAAATTTCCGACTTTTTCACTGGCAACAGTCAATAAATAGTTGAGTTGTCTCAGATACAACTTAACTAAGTTGAGTTGTGAACCATAATAGGGGCCTAAATTTCAAATATTATCTAACATTTACTCACCTGTGATAATAGCGATGCACACATTGTCCGGTGGTTGCGTTTGCACCAGCTTCGCTTGATCTTGCAGAATTTCAATCATCTGCGGCATATATTTAGGCAGCAGTGCCAATGAATGCGCTTTCAAGTTCGAAGAAATTTCAACAATCGTCAAAAGAACAGTTGCCAGCACAATTTTTGAGATATTTGAACGTTGTTTTAACACCTTTATTAAATGCCCCAGTATTTCTTTAAACTCCTCGATATGTTGAAGCGCAAACATTTTCGATAAGAGTTTGATGGCAATCAGTGCGGTCTGCTGTAGGAATACCAAATCATTGGAGGAAGAAGGCGATGCAGTGCCCGAAGTTGATGGCGGCTCCTGATGCTTGAGTATGCCCAACGTGATGTCACTTAGCGGCTCAAGTAGATTGTAGAAATTATCTGGATCACAATTTTCAAAATAGCCATCGCGTTGCTGGAGTTTACTGATCAGCAATTCAATAACTTTCTTTCGTATGCTAAGTAGCTGATGTCGCATGAGCCCGTGTATGACGACGAGGAACATGTCCGGGGAGAACAGCGATATGGCATTGTCCAACACATCGTGCAGGTGGTGTAGTATGACCTTCCAGAACTTGGTTTGTGACACTTCCTCGGCTGCCTCAATGGCAGTGTTGACGACGGGAACATACGAAAGTGTTTTAATGATGAAACTCTGATAATAGGATTTTATAGACAATTGTTCGGAGTCGGTGAGCAACGCAATTTTACGCAAAAACTCTGTTGAATTGGAAATGGTCGAGAGAAACTGCATGATGACATATTTGTAGTGTCGCAGTTGCTTGGCGGTGCGAGATTGCACGTCGAAAAGACTCATTTCGGTAGAATCCATGGCTAGCGGCATCGGCTTGTTTTTCTCCTTGCTATTTCCGCCGTCTTTTTTGTCGAGCGGCAGCGCCTTGATGTAACTTAGAAGTTCTATACATGTCTCGAGCGTTATTTGTGGTTCAAAAGTGTTGGTCAACTCCAAGCAGATTTCCAAGCGCTTCGAGAATTTCTCGCCACCACTTGCCCCTGATGCTGAGGACGTTGTGGGTTTCGCGTTTTTATTCTTGCGTTGCAATAATCGCTGCTTTTCATCCTCCAGCACAATTGCCTCAAAAACAATGCAGAGGAAAATCCATAGGTATTGCTCGGCACCGAGCGTCTGGAACAGCTTGTGGTAGAGTGGCAAACGGCGATGCTCGGGCACATCCAGCAGTATATCGGAGAACACCTTTAGCACCGGTATGACATATGCGGAAGTATTACCATCGCCTTTTGCACTACTGTCCTGCGAACGCACCAGTATCGGCACGATAGACTCTATCACATTGTTGATGATGTGGAAGCTAAATGCATCATCGTGCCGCACTACCGATGAGCCCATGAATGTGAACACGTCCACTACACTATGCAACACCTGCTGCGGAAAGAGCGCTGCACAGTGAGACAACAACAGTAAGGCGTTATTCTGTGTTTGCGGGTTCTGCGCGCCTCGCACGCACTGTACGATCAAATCAATGCGGAAAGTAGACTTTGGCAGCACGTTGGTTAGCTGTACGCCGCTTGACCGCGCGTGTTGACAGCAATGGAGTATCATGGAAAGCGCCAATTGCTTCGTATACTCCACCACAGTTTGCTCCTCCTGCTCCAAACAGAAGCGCAATAGTTCGAAAAGCGGCGCCAACAATTGCTCCGACTGCACGAGCTTCTTTTTGTGTTCGAGCAACTCCAACAGCGCTACACCCTGCTTCCATGCAAAAGTGCTCACTTTCGCCGTTGATAAGCTAACAGCTTTCTGATCGCGTTTGTCAGCAGCTGCGGCTAGGGACTTACGCTTAGCATTTGCTTCTGAAGTGCCATCAACGCGACACATTTGCACCAACAAGTCGACGAGTGGCGCACAATTAACCGTACACTTTTTCAGCATCTTGTTGGAACTAAGGAAGACAGCATCATTATCTGAGGCGGCCATTGTTTTCACAATCAATTTCACAAGCTCGCTTTTATAATTCTGCGGCATCTGCTCGTAGCAGTATTCGTCAAGCACCTCGAGCAGCAGGCAAGGCACGGAACGCAGCTTGCCATTATGCGGCACAAATACGTTATGCGCTGTAAATATTTGCTCAATGAACTGCCAAGCCGCTGGATCGTCCGCCAGCACAGCATCGATTGTGTGACTCTCAAAGCGTTCGCAAATTAGCTGCAGTATAGTGCAATATGGCTCGGGTAGCAGCAGCAGTGCATCCTCTCTGCGTGCTTTCTTAAAGGTGCGCGCGCCCAGCGGTATTAAATCAGCTAACAAATTATCGTCATTTATGTGCTTCAAGGTTTTCAGCACTTGCGCTGTGAATACGGCATTATTAAGTGAGTCTTCAGCCGTGATTAGCTGCAGAATTTCTCGCAATATTTTCACACTTTGTGGCTGTTGTTTCTTCTGCGTTGGTTTGAGTATAGTGTACAGTATGAGCGGGAATTGCTCGTGGTCCATGCTAAACTCGTAGCTGCGCGCCAGTATGCTGTCGACGAACTGCGATAAATGTGCCTTTAATTCAACGCTTTCCTGCAGTACCTTTAGTGTTTCAAGCGCCTGCAGGCGTGTGGTCTCCGAGGGCGCAGTCAATGCGGTCGCGATGCGGTAAACGTGCGAGGCATTTAGTTGCAATTTGTTTTGCTTGTTTTTTAATAAGGCATTGGTTAGCTTGAAGGCACGCAAGCGTAAAAGCGGATACTCCTCGCCAACAGCAGCGTTGTCTTCATACACATAGAAGTTGGAGAGGAATTCTAGCTTCTCTTGTGCGCTATCAAAAGCGATGCCAAATACTTCTTTTAGTGTTTTCAACCATTCCATTTGCTGCTGCGGTGGATTGCGTGGATTGAAGCCTTCTTCGGATAGAAGATTGAAAATGCCAAAGAATGTGCGTAAATCATCCTGCATCTGCTCCCACTCCATGAGTTGTTCGAAGCGTGTATAACGCGCCAATGCTACGATAAAATCGGAGAAAAGTTGCAATGGTATGCAATCTTGTTTCTTTACGAAATTCCATTGCTTGTTTTCCAGTTGGCGCACTTGAAAACGGCGATAATGTAAGCGCGTCTGCGCAAATATATAACCAGCCTCAGCCCCTGTGGAATCCTTGCTCAGGCAAGCGGTTGCTAACATTAACAAATGCGCGAAATGCAATGCGCTGCTGAATATGCGTTCGCCATGCGATTCAGCGCTGCGGAAGAGACTCAAACCGCCAGGGATGTGTGGTGAATTTGAAATTACTTCGAGGAATTGGGACTTAAACCCTGCAGCATTGTAAACATCACTCTTCGCAGGCAATTTAAGCTCCTTGAGGAAGCCAAACTTCTCGCCTAGTGGGCTCTCAATTATTTCCGATATAGCTTCAAATCTTTGATCGTCAATTTCATCAGGAAATAGTTGCGGCATTAGCGCGAGTAATATAATGTTTGTATCATAGTCTGCCACAACTTCTGCGGAAGTTAAATGCTTCACGGCCGCAGCTGTTAGCGGCGCCCAGTGTGTTGCGTCCAACTGCACTTTATGTAATATACCAATCAGCGCTTCTGCTACTTTATCTGTACCCAACACCTGCACAAACTCCTTAGTAGGCAATTTCAATATTTCTGCGACAACCAATTCACTGTCATCGGCAATGCGATCGGCCAAGCTTTCGCGCAACAGATGCAAATTTTGTGGACGAGCGCGGTAATCATTTAAATTGCTGAGTAGTGTTTTTACCGCAAATGCGCGTATAGTGGCAGTGTGATGATACAACTGTTCGTATATATTTGTGGCATTGGTGTCAAATGTTTTTAATCGGAAACCTGTAATGTATAGTTTAAAGCCAACGTACTACATTATTTATATACTAGTTACCTAAAGCCATTTTAAGCACGCTACGTTTGCTTGACAAGTCATCATTATTCGAATTTAAGCCCTCTTTTATTGTTAGATCAAATGCCGCTGGATATTTCCTTTCCAATTTACGCAAATATTCAGAGTACCATGACTGGAAGCTGCTACTGGTAACATTATCATCATCATCATCGGAGCTGAGCTCAATCATCTCACTGTCCTGTGGCGGCAATAGTTTCGGCTGCTCTTTATAAGAGTTAAGAAAAGCCCTAAAAAAAAAAACAATTTTATTAACTGATATATGCTCCGAAAAAAACTACTTACTTAATTACCTCCTGGGCCGATTCATCATTCAGTTTTATATCGTCTAATAAACGCTCAAGAAACGCTTTCAACAAAACTGACTCATCATGACCATCTTGGATGGCCTTCAAAGCATCTTGCAGCAGCGCTACATACAACGAATGCACATACACATTGCTCTTAGCCAAACTTGCCAAGTGCATAGTGAACCACTTCTGAGTGGCCAAGTTAAGCAAAGTTCTCTCGCTAAATTGCGGATTAGCTTTCTTTTGATTGTCAAATAAGAAGACTAGAAATAGCACTGCCGTTGCCCGTAAACGTTCCAGCGACACAGCTGCAGCACGATCCACCAAAGCTTTACACAACTTTGTGGTTACCTGTGTGCGTGCCAGCAGCTGCGTGGCTACTATGAAAGCAGCTGCTGCATAGTCCAACACATCGGACTGTAAGCCTTTAATCAACGAAGGTAGTATTGTGATAATATGCCATTCCTCCACCCGGGATGCGTGCTCTAAAGCGCCAACAACCACTGATGCATAAAAATTAAGTAGAGTTTGCAGCGAGTTCGCCTGTGTGCCCCATTCTTTCACTGCATCCATTGTAGATTGACAGACAAATTTAAGAAAAGCTACGTCCGTGGCTGCACGGTTGAGCAATACAGATTTGGGTACCGGTACACCAGGCTTTTGCAAAGGACGCAACCAATTCCATTCTTTATCTGACTGCTTGATTCGTATGACCTGCAGGACCAGCATGAATGCATTGGTTTCATGATAAGGCAATGCTAATGCCAACAAAGCATTGCGATTATATTCTTGTATGTGAAAACGACGTATCAACCACTCCAAGCACATAAGCGATGAGCGCAGCAGGAAGTAGGGAGAGAGGCGATTAAGAAATTTGTTAATATTGCGGTCAAGCAATTTGTTCAAATCACTCTGCTCAACAGAACGTTCTAAATCTAAGGTAGATTCATTGAAGAGCGTAGCTTCAAACGATTGAAATATTGGGTTAAGTGCGGTGAGTTCCTGTAATCCGGCTATGCCAATTTCATAGATGGTGCGCCGCGTTTTCGTGCCAGCTTCCTTGCGGTCAAATAACACCGAAGCCTTGGAACGCGCATCGGCCAATGCCATGGTCTGTGGCACGGCCAGGCGCTGTAGTTGCTCTTGCAGCGAGGTAGTCATATTTAATCACTATATTAAAGCACAATAAATAAAGACAAATCTCACAGAATTTAATATTTGCAGGAAAAAAACACGCGGAATGAAAAATGTTTGAGCATGCTGGCGCAATGTTGTCAGCTCATCGTGTAATCGGAACAGAGGCACAAAAAAATCCCTGTTTCTAGCTTTTGTGATTTTGCGGAATTAGTGGGCATGTTTACTCTAAACGAAGAGGCAGTTATAAGGTCAAATCTTTTACAATTACTTTAAGGGTACATAAATACCATAAACGATGCGTATAATGTAAATAAATTTTGTTCCCTTTCTTGGTATTAATTTTGGAAGAAACCACACTTTTCTTCCGCACAGCTGTTCAAGTGGCAGTGTTCATTGTGCAGTAATATTGTATTTAGTCACAGGGTGTCACAATAAACTGATTTATACGAATTGTTTATTTTATTAATTACAGCGACTTTAGCTTCCATAGAATATTTTTTTTATCATTGCTGTAGTACTTCTTTATTTTACAGTCAAAACAAGCACTTACAACCAATAAAGTGCATTATTTCATGAACTTCCGCCAGCAAACCGAAATTTTATTAACGAGTCACATGCAACTCTGAACACATCCTTTTCCGCTGCCATATGTAAATTTAGTTTTTGCGCCAATTTGTGAAGCCTTGGAAATTTCTTATTAGAACATTATTAGATGTGAATTTTAAGTGAAAAAGTGTTTTTAACAAAGATACTATACCGTTAAATCGTAAATTAATGTATTAATAACAGCAAGAGGCTATAAAATCGTGAATGCAATGGGATTTACAAAAGCCGTGTGCGTCGCATGAGGCCCCAGGCTTTCCGTGTAAGTTTTGTTTTTCATTTGCTATTCACCCTTCTTAATAATTGAATATGACTTAATTTCATAATGATTGCAATTAAAATGACTTTGCCATATTAAATCTCGCAAACAATCAAAATAAAACGCTTCTTTCATCTGCTATTGTTCTCAACCGACACCCTCCGCTCATCATCGGCCGGTCGAGTGCGCTCCAGCTCATTTGATAGCTATTTGTAAATGGCAAGTGAATAGAATGCAGACATTGAGATAAACCGGATTCGGTTTGAGTGTCATCAAATTAACAATGGCCTCAATAATTTATCATTTGCTCTTGAGGTTGATTACTAGCCGACCAACCTGCCTGCTTGCTTTGGTAACGTCAACAAAGTTACATATGTACATACTCGTACTTATCTTGCTTCCGAAGGCTTTCTGCAAATCATGTCAGTACAGATTTGGAAATTCATATCTGCCACTGCAACTACCCTTGTGCCAAGCAATAGCCAAAAAGATTTGTACACAC
Source organism: Rhagoletis pomonella (assembly GCF_013731165.1). Classification (NCBI taxonomy): domain Eukaryota; kingdom Metazoa; phylum Arthropoda; class Insecta; order Diptera; family Tephritidae; genus Rhagoletis; species Rhagoletis pomonella. Next base: position 81,342,318 of record NW_023458557.1, read on the forward strand.
TTTCCGTCAAATGTGTAGGGCTACGGAAAGTGGCAGGAAAGTAAAAACATAAACGAAGGAGTATTCGTGCTGATAGTTTTGTCAGCAGTTGTTTTGCTGTTTAGCTACATACATAGTATGTACGTACATACATATGTACATATGTATGAATATGGATGGTTGTTGTGATTACTGCTGTTGGCTTGCATTTAGCATGGGGGTTTGAGGGTTCATGCCTACTTTATTGTGGCTGACAAAAGCGCAAGACCAATACAGTAGGCGAGCACAATGATTATGGCAGGAAAAATCAATGGTTTCGTATGCTTCATGAATCATAAGCAAGGCTCAACTATTTGTTGCGGGGATTTTCGCCGCTTCTTGCTTTATTATTCATATGCATGGAGGATTTGTTGACCGTTGTTGTTGTTGCTATCACTGATACGTTGCAGTTGGCAAATACATATTTTGTTAAACAGCTTTTGTCTTCTTTGCTCTAATAATTAATGTATGAATATTTTTACATTTACTGTCATCGATAGGATTACTCTGAATCGGCGTTGAGATGTGAAAGGTGACATTAGGCACGAAGGGTGGCGGTGAGTAGCTGGAAGAAATGGATTTATTTTAATTTTTAATTAAATTTATCAATAATTCCCTACTAATGAGTTGTAAACAAAGCAAAATATGATTTATACATAAATTTACCGGATCTTCTTGGATTTAGTGCTGACCACAATAAAGCGGTTTTCGGCGCTAGTTAACGATATGTTTTGCTTATAAAAAAGTTTAATATTGTTAAGCACCCATATTGTCAAAGTTTTACGTAATAGATAGATACTATGTACGTATGTATGGTTGCATGTATACATACATACATACATACATACAGTATTGGACATATCTATAGCACCCCCCTTTCAAAGTGATATTGTTTGCCACTTATTTTTAATTATTTGTTTTTAAGAATTTTCAATTAAAATACTGTTAATTCTCTAACAAAACCCATATAAACCAATGTTTTAAACTTTTTAAAAGACCAGAAAAAAGTACAACAAACTTTCTCTTAAATTTCAAACTTTTTTCTCAGAAGCTCTAGAATTTTTTTGAGTACACAGTCTAAAAAATCAACGGTAATTTTTAGCCACTTGAAACTTGCACATTATTAGACTAAAATTGAATGGGCTATAAAACTGTGTACTCAAAAAAATTCTACCGCTTCTGAGAAAAAAGTTTAAAATTTGGGTGAAAATTTTTTGCACTTTTTTGCGGTCTTTTAAAAAGTTTTAAACTTGAGTTTATGTGAGTTTTGTGAGAGAATGAACTGTATTTTAATTGAAAATTCCTAAAAATAAATAAATAAACATGAGTGGCAACCCATATCACTTTGAAATGGGGGTGCTATTGTATTGGCCAATACTGTATATGTATGTATTTAAATTTTTTCTTTTTCTTTTTTGTTGAAAGTAAATGAAGTTAGTACCTTTTAGAGGTAACCGATATATGTATGTTGTATGCCTTTATATATTTTCGTAGTCCCTCATTCATTAAGAAGGTACAGCGGGACAGAGCAGAGTATCGGCCATACAAGAACGAAACGTTTTTGTATCAGTACTTTTTGCCTCCAAACTGACTTAGACTTTTTCCTATCCGTCTTATCTAGCCTGACGGCTGCAGTGCGGCCAGGTTAAATACAATCCAGCCGTGGAGAGACCTCAGATTCGGACACGTAAAAGTACTTGAAACTCTACCACTCCTCTACTCTGATTAGACAACAAATTCTCCACAAGAATCCCAGAGAGGAATGAGTGGGAAAGGGCCACAGACCTTAACCCAGGGTCTACGGCCATATATACAGATGGTTCCAAGCTTAACAAAATAGTGGGTAGCGGGATCTAATCTGACGAACTCGCGCTAAACCTCAGTTTTCTCTTACCGGACCATTGTAGCGTTTTACAAGCAGAATTAAATCCCGTAATGGAGGCGGCTCGGTGGCTTATAACCTCCGCCCCTTCAGGAAGGCGTGTTGCTATCTATGCTGACAGCCAGGCTGCTATCAAATCGGGCGATTCTATCGAGATCCAACGTCCAAAGTAGCCATAGAATGCAGGAAGACTCTCAACCTGCTGGCATCAAAATGCTACTTGACTGTTGTATGGGTGCCTGGACATAGGGACATCCCTGGCAACTGCCTAGCCGACGCGCTTGCAAGTAGGGGGACGGAAATATCAGAAGTCAGTTCTGCTCGGAATGCGGGCATACCTCTAACCTCCTGCAAATATAGACTAAAGGAACTCGTTGAGGAGGTAAATATAAGGTGGGCTGTGGAAACCTCCTGCCATACTACCAGACAAATTTGACCAAAGATTGATATAAAGCGATCCATAGCTGTTACCCGGCTGGACCGCTCCTCTCTCAGATTAGTAGTCGGGATAATCACCGGACACTGCCTGATGGGCACACACGGAAAAAGGCTAGGATATCCCACCAACGATTTCTGTCGCAGCCAAAACGCGCAACCAATTCTTCAATAAGTACTTTCTAGATTGTTTAGCCGATTTGAACTCGGCGAACGTGCTCGACTTTTTGTGCTATATAAAACACACTCAGTGGTTCAATTACTAAGGGAGGGAAAGAAAGAAATGTCTTCGGCCAGAGGTATAACAATGGGCTTTTCCAGCCCACGATAGCTCCGCGCTTTGCGCGGGCAGCCACTCTAATCTAACTAACCCAACCTATGTAGCCTGAGTCCCAGAAATCATTTTACATATTTAGTTGACGTAACTTAAGTCGGTTCTCAGTGTAGTTATAAAAATACAAATAAGTTAAACTGTTATGAATTCAGGAACTTGTTATTTTTGTTAAAAAAAAATGTGTTATGATTTTGTAAAGAAAACAAAAAAAATATATAAAGAAATTTACTTTTTTTTTTGGAAAAAAATTTTCAATAAAAATGTTTCTGGTGAAAAAGATTTATTTTTCTAGTTTTCGTAACCTTTTTAGGGGTTTCTAACAAAATTTCTCTGGCAACACTGGCTTTTATCATTATCATCATTATTACTCTCACTGTTACTATTACTATTACCATTACCACACCATTGCCTTACCATTACAACTACCATTATCAGATCCTTACCACCACCGTTTCCATTGAAATTACCAATACTAAGATCGCTAGATTTATCATTACCAATACCATTCCTTTTACCATTACTATTACCATTGTCACTTCAATTACCATTACTTGACCATTAATTTCACCAATAGCGTTATATTTTCAATTACCATTTGGATTATCATTAAGTATTATTACCACTAAATTATCATTACCATTACCATAAAAATGGTAATTACGATAATCATTAGCATTACCATTATTATTATAGGTACATTTGTATGTTCAAATACTATAGATACATATTAATACCATTACCATCATTCCGCTAACCATACGATTTCTACTAGCAATATAACTGCTATACTCATTACAACTATCATAACACTTTCCATTGCCATAACCACTGCCCTTATCATTATCATTGTCAGTACCATTATCATCATTATTACCGTCATTATTGCCACTTGGTAATGGCCAACTACAACAATTATCACGCCATTAACACTACCATTGCCATTACCAAGCTGTATCATTACCAATACCATTCCTCTCACCATTACTATTACAAATGCCATCACAATTACCATTACTTAACCATTACATACCTTCGCCAATAGCATTAGCCTTTCAATTACAATTTCGATTAACATTGAATACCATTACCATAATCATTACCATTACAATAATCATTACCATTACAATAATCATTACCATTACCATTAAAGTTATGGTTGTAATCACGATTATCATAACCATTGCAAATACCATTATTATTTCCATCCAGCCATTACCATCACCATTATCATTGCCATTTTTGAATTACTGTAGAATTATTCCCACGCACGTAACTGTGGTTACATTTGTATGTCTATACACATACTGCATATGCACATACTTTCATACCGACTAACATACTAAAAACATCACTTTTGTTTTAAATTTTATGGTCTGTGTTTTCGGTCGACAATTTCTGCCCTGCCGGTCATTCAGAGTATAACACAACTCCCAACTTCTGGAAGCCGCAGCTGCTGAGCAATGCGATGATGACGAGTGGGCTGCCTCACTGTAAACAACTTACAACTTAAAGCTGTGGTAAATGCCACGCACATACATACATACATACATACATAGGCATTCAAGTGTAAACTTTGGTCCTTTGGTGGCACATTTTGACGCTGACAACTAATTTAGCACAATTATACTTAAAACTTTTGTTAATTTGCGTACAATGCGTTTGACAATTGCTTGCTCGCTTTGTCTCTTTATGTGTTCTAGGTGCCCAAGTTATCTACTATGCCCTTCATGCTCTAAATATGGCTTAGTAATAGTTTTAATTATGACAGCTACAAGTTTTTAGTGATATTACTTACAGTGAAATGTGGTTGATGCTTTATGCGCTTGCAAATTGGTTTATATAAGAAAGTTTTCGCATAAAAGCGTGAAATCCTTACCGCGCTCTCATGCATTTTCATGCATCTATAAAAGCATCAAAACGTACAGCAATGAGAGAAAAGTCGAAAATCAATTGCAAATATTGCATTATCACTGTAATTCTATACTCTTTCGTATAGCAGCGTTCGCAAATTGCCGTTATCATCTTGTCCTTGCTACAACTCAATCTCGAAATCCCTCGACATGCGTTCCACAAATCACACTGGTCTTTACTAGCCATGCGCGCGCTGCCAACCCGTCCATAACAATTTCCTATGCCACCAGTTCAATAGGCCTGCTTATCAACCTGTTTCGTGCGCTGTCCATTTTGCCTCTGACACTTGTTCAAAAATAATAACACTTAAAAATCTTTTTCCGCTTTTTCGAAATGTGGTGGATGTTGAGAATGGATGTGCGCGCATTTGGTGGTAAATGTATGGGAACTACAATAACGAGTGCATGCTTAAGTGATTTCCGTTTGTGTTTCATGTTTTGGCGTTGGTTTTTTGCTTTTTGCTTTGCTTTATTATTGAAGTGCGTCGTGTGACACGTGGCCGGGCGAGTGCTGTTTGATTAGTTGATTTACAGTGTATTGTGGCAACCCTTGTTTTGATTTTTTTAAACTACTCCTAAATATGAATATATTTATACTTCAGTACATACATACATACATGTATTTATGTAAATACTTTTCACATTTGTTATGTAATCCTGTTCGCCCTTCCGCTTGTGTGTGGCTTTTTTTTAAATGAAGATATCTAAATCATCAAATAAGTATTACTGCGTTTATGTATGCTAATGCGATAAAGCCATTACGTTTTATAAAAACAAAGTCTAATCAAAAATTACTTAAAAACCGAGTGTGGGAGTTGCTCACTAGGATTGGATTACAACTAGCATTACTATTATAACACCATTATAATTGCAATTACCATTACAATTGATTATCAGTACATAGATTATTACCATTACAATTACCTTAGCCAGTACTTAGTACTACCAATACCGTTAACATATCCATTACAATAAGCATAATCATTATCAATACAATTTCCATTACCAGTACCATTACCAGTACCATTTCAATTCCAAATACGATTACCAGTACTTAGTAAAACCATTACCATTAATATATACATTATCATTACCATAATCATTACTAACACTATTGCCATTACCAGTCCATTACACCACACATATCCATTACCATTACAATTATAATTGCCATTACCATTATCAATACCATTCCTATTAGTATCAACATGACGACTTACATATAATTACTATTAGCATAATCATTACCAATACAATTACTATCATTACCATTACAATTGCCATTATCATAATCACTACAAATACCACTACCAATCCCAATACTATTATCATTACACTTACCATTACAATAACTCATCACGGTACCCAGCCATTTCCTAAGCCCTAATGGATCCTAAGCAGTTCACTGATGGCGCAGAGTGAGTTATTGTTGCCCCTGTCACAGCTCTCTTTGGTGCATTAGTCCCGTGTGAATTCTAACTGTTCTAAGGAATCATTCTCTGCTGCTTACAACTCTCTCCGCTATGATGAGGAAGTGTTTTGATGTTATTGGCCGAGTAAGCGGTACTACTTTCACCGTTGTGTCTGCCTGCGTATTCTACTCTATGCCTTTATATCCCGAGACCCACATTAGTGGTACTGAGCTGTGTTTCCTTAAGGTATTCTCATACCCTATGTGCTATTGAGTCATATGAAGATGCGACTAGCAGCTTTATTGTATCCTCAACTCATTACAAAACTTCATCTAAGACACTATAAATTTCAGAATATATCCTAGTGCTAGGCCGTGTAAGTGCTCATCTCTTGGTCATAGACGTGCTGTGCACCTCCCTCTTCTACGTGGAATGACCCCACACTTCAGGAAGCGGTACAATGTTGACCCTTTGGCGGAATTTGTATAGCTTGTGGAAGTGGCCTTTTAGCCTACAATAACCCATCTAAAACCTGTAATAATTCTTACCCTCACCTTGGGGCGGTTTGTCTTTGGGTTGTATCACCCCAGTAAGCTCTTTGCTTGACGAAGATCCGTGTTGTTTCGCCAATGCAGTTCCCTTTGTTTGGTGTTTGCCTTTCTGAGCACGTCCTTTATCGTGCCAGGAACTAAAGCAAGGAAGCGTACAGTTACTATCGTGGTCGAGGCATCAGACCTTCTGGCTAACTGATTAGCTTCCTTATTTCTTTCGACTTTGACTTCCATGTGCCCTGGTATCCATATCAATTGAATAGCATTTTCCTCAGCAAGGGTTTTAAGCTTCTCAATACACTCCAGAACCAATGAAGATTTGATCTTGAAGGATGAGAGAGAAATATGTGCCGCCTGATTATAACTAAATATAAGGATTCTCTCACTACGATAATTCCTACGAAGATTAGTCTCTGCGCACAGACTAATGGCATATACTTCCGCTTGGAAGATGCTTGAGAATATTCGTTACGACACTTAACGTTTCAGTCTAGGACCATATACGTTTGCTCCAATACCCTCAGGGGTCTTAAAGCCATCTGTGTACCATTGTACACCATGAAGGAGGTGAGACTTATCGGCCTAAATCACTTAGCGCGAGAGTACTCCCTCTTACATACTTTCGAGATAAAGATAACTCGGGTGCTTTGCCACAGCTCGGGAATGTGGACCAGTGCTAGTCTGTCCCTCATGATGTCGAAAAGATGTGGAAGTAGAAGCTCTTTGCTCTGTTTCACAAGCTCTGGAGTGATACTATCAATCCCGAGGGCCTTGTACGGTTCAACAATGCCCGTAAAAGCCTGACCCTGTGTCCTCGTCGGATCTCGATTTATCTGAATATCAACTTTAGGTAAATATTTTCTCGAAATTTGTACACTCGACTATGCCATCCTTATTATGTAAGTATTTACGCACTAAATTTGTTTGAGTTTACTTCACTTTTACCTGCTCTGTCCACCTGTCCTCTTGGTAAATAGAATAATAGGTTTGCCTGCATGAGGTTGGCTAGAGTCCGATTACCATTAAGAACTGAAGATATGCCACCACTCGCGATGATTTATACTACTCGAACGATGCCACTACATACAGAATTGACAGCCAGGCAAAACACTGTTCCTTGGAAAAGGGTGATAAATAGAGCTAAGGTTCCTTGCTCTTCACTCCTTCCATAGCTATACTCCGCAAGTTTTATCGCTGTTGGATTAAAATTTTTTGATTTTGCTAGATATTTGTAAAGAGGTGGAGCTTTGTCCTCATAGAACTCCATGTGCGCTTGGTTTTTCTTTTTACTTTGCTGCAGGTAAGTATTTACGTAGTTAGAGCTGAGACGTAATCTTCCCGGTTTCCAGTACGCTTTGCCCGATGTAAGCGATTTCACTAGGAAAGAGTGGCAGTCCACTAGGTCGGGTTTTTCCCTTGATGCTGTTGGTACTTGCAGCGTTCAAGCTGCATACTTTAGCCTATAATTCCGTCAAGCATTTAGATTTGATATGTATGTTTGTGTCGATACAAAACTCAAATCAATAATCGATATAGTTATCGATACGTTTATCGATATAATGACATAATCGCTGTTTTTATCCAATAATAATTCGTACCGTTATCAATAATAATAAACAAATATCATTAATTGATATAGTTATCGATATTTAACGATATACCGTTATCGAGATTATAGTTATCGATAGATTTATCGATGTTAATTTTTAATTATTGTAAAGCCACAATCGCTGTTATCGCTATAATTCATTACGTTATATGTGTAATCATCGATATTGATCAATGTTTGTATATTTATTTCGATATATTTATGTTATCGATGCTAATATTTTATATACCGAAACCAAACATGTATGAAACATCGAACCACCATCCACGGAAGGCCGGCCAAGGCACTCTGACCCAGTTAAGGTCTGAACTCGTATCCGTCCAGACTCGACCCTGACATACATACCAAATGCATGTCCGGAATGTGGAGATTCCCCACACGATGCTAACCACATTTTAACAAGTCCACTGCAACCTACCCTTGGTTGACCGACAAATCACAACAACATCCTGCCCAGGCACTTGTAAAAGTTTTGCATTTCCTAAAAGAAAATAGCGCTAATATCTTTCCGCTCTTCTCAATGAGGGAATCAATTCTATGGTTCAAAATAATCAAATATTTACTTAATCACTCCCATTTTGTATTTTTCTTCATGAAGATTAATGCCCTTCATCAACCTGTCACTGTCTCAAATCAATGTTTAATAAATAATACGTCTCCGTTGGCTGAGTTAAGATAATAAATTAATCTTTATAAATTACAAATCATCTCACACGAAATGAGAGAAAATCAGCATACAACTATGTAACTGTATACACCGAAGTAAATAGCAAACAAAAACAAGAATGACAACTATTAAGCAAATTGGTAACGATGTAATGTCAAGATTCAAAGTGATGACAAAAGCAATTAATTAAAGTGAGAACAGAGCATAACAAATGCCAAAAGGCAGGTAAACGTACACACGCGGACACACAGAAACACTAACAAATGAATTAAATTGAAGGTGGCTACATTCGATTCGCGTGTAGAAGGGTAAGCGCAGTTTGGTTTGGAGTCGCCTGTGAGGGAGGGGCAGGGGAAGGAAGTGTGCCCAATACCGTTGTTAAGTAAATGAAAATGAATGGCGAGCGACATTATTGCATTCCACTGCCGCCCAATACTACCCCCCCCCCCCCCCCCTCTCCATTGCAACGCAGTCGTTAAATCACCAATCAAAGCATTTTAGCTGGATTCAGTGGTTGGTTGGTGGGTACGGAAGCAAAGTTTGTTGGCCAAAGTTTTTGCGCAAACTTTCTTCAACTGTCAAGCAAATTCCTGTGCTTACATACTTGCATAAGTAAAATTTATTTGAGTTTGCAATATGTATGTATGTATGTGTGCAATTAATTATGCGAATCTGACAAAAATTTATCCTTTTCTGCTGAGAGTACCTGTATACGCAAGTTGGTGTAATTTAATTTTTCATCGCACATACGCGGAATATACATACATATGTATGAATGTACACCGCTCCTTTGTCAACGTGTAAGTGTTGAATTTTAAATTATCGCTATCTAATAGGCGGCTTTGCTTCTTAGTTAATCCCATACAAGAAGCAATGTAATTAGTGGGCTTAAAGGATTTTCAAAGCATTTTCAAAAGCTTCGAGTTTACAAAAGTCTGAAAGCATGATTTGACCCTGCAGGAAAACAATTAGTTTGTGGGATGGAGAAAACTGCTTAAAATATGTACATTTGTTACGCTTTTACGCTAAAGCGGCTGGACTTATTTCAATGAAGTTTGACATACAGATAGATTACAACCTGTATTAGCCTATAGGATATTGGTTGAATAGTGTTGCCACACTTTTAAAAAGTTAAAGCAATTGATTAATAAGTTAATCAAAATAGTACAACAGTTTAGATATTAAACGAAAGGGGTTCCAAAAAGAATTATTTCGAACATATTTTAAGGGAGGTGCCACCTTTTTAAAAAGTTAAAATCGATTAATTAAAAAGTTAAAGTGTCACAATAATGTGGATGTCAAACGAAATAGGTTATAGAACGCTGTACGTATTACGAAAATATTCAAGAGAGTTGCCACCTGCTGAAAAAGTTAAATTAATAAGTTATGTATATGTAATCAATTTAATTGACAAGTTAAAAGAAATATTTTAATATGGCTATCAAAAGAGAAAGGTTCAAGAAAGGTTTATTTAAGAACATATTTTCAAAGGGTGCTGTCACTTGTTTATATATTCAAAACCAATTTATTAAACGGGTTAAATAAAATATATAAATGAGGGTATAAAACGATAGGGGATTTACCAAATCTGTATCTGTTCGAAAATATTTTTGCTCAAGGGTTGCCACCAGTTTAGGAATATAGTTGACAAGTTAAATAAAAATTTGACTAAGGCTATAAATATGAAAGTTTCTGAGTGAGAGTATGAGGATGTTCGTTTGCCTTTCTTTGTATGAATTTTGGCATTAGATAGCTTATGGCCTGGGTTAGTATTAGGTATACTAATAGCATATTTTTTAAAAAGGGATACCACCTGCTTAAAGAATTAAATTCTAATTTAAATTATACGTTTATCGAAATTGTACAATAAGGATGCCAAACGAACGAGATTTTAAATTCTTTATTACGAAAACGTTTTTAAGAGGATTGCCACGTATTTCAAAAGTCAAATATAATTTTACATGAATGAGGTTAAGAAAGCCTTGCTTCGAAACATTTTTTTAAGAGGGTTGCCACCTTTTAAAAGGCCAAACTAAATTGAGTCAGTAATTAAAATAAATCATTACGAAATTATCAAGCCAAAAAAAAAATATTTTAAAAAGGCCTTATTTCGAACATATTTTTTGAAGAGGGTTGCCACCTGTTTAAAAAGTCAATTTAAATTTTATAAATGAGTTGAATTAGGTACATATTACAAGATGGGTGTCAAAGAAATGAGGTTTAAGAAAACTTTGAGTCGAAAACATCTTTAAAGAGGGTTGCCACCTGTTTATAAGTCAGACTAAATTTAGTCAGTATGTAAGTAAGTAAATAAATGAAACAGTGAAACGAAGGCTTTATTTTGAAAATAATTTTAAAAAGGTTGGCACCTGTTTAAAACTTTAATTCAATCTAATCAGTTACTTTCCACATGCACATATCGTTTAATATGTCGATAATAATAACTACATCGTTAATTTGTCGGGAAAAGTGCATATATGTATATCGATAACTATACTGGAAAAGGTGCCAATAAATATGTATATCGATTCAAATTTCAGCACAAAAATGGACTTCCTTTAAAGGCAGCAAATTGACCGATTTGCGTATGTGTTAATCGATAACTATTCCGATAATTGATTTATCTTAAATGTTGATAATTATATGATAAAAATTTCCATTAAAGCTTCTTCAGTTTTTCTGATTTTCTTAGCTGCCTTTCTGTTACCCAGATGGCAACATTGCTTATAAGGCTGTAAGTTGCCCAGGTAACTGCACTTGAACGCAAATATGTAGACATAAAATACTGACATACATACATACATATGTACACGCCTATCTAACTTGCCCGAGTAGAAGGTTCGAAGTACTTCACGGGATATGTGAGACCAACTGAAATTCTGTGGCAACGACGACGGCGACGACAAGTTGCTTTTACTAACTGTCGCTCGATGGGTGGCATGGGTGGCTGGCTGCTCTTTGACGGCTGCTTAGTGCTAAAGGAGTTAAGCACATAAATTCCCTTAGGTGACAGCGCCAGTGCTGAAGGAAGACACAATGAGCTGCAAGCCAAGCAAGCCCAGGCTGTGTATGTAGGCGGAAAATGCAAAATAATTGTGAGACAAAGAGTAATGTAATGAGACGAGAGTGATTAGGTGGAGATAGGTAGTGTATTATTCTGAAATCTCAAATATTTCTGCTGCTGCTTTCAATGATGCCACAGTAGGAGCGCAGTAGGAAAAGGGGAGGGCGAAAAGTGTAAGTGTAAATTCAATGGGGAGCTTAATTGAGCGCCATAAATTAAATGTGAAACTTATCAGATGCGAACAGAGGCAGAGGCAGAGTCGGTGTAGGCAAAGGTGTATGTATGCGGTGGTGCGTTCGATTGAAGCGGAATCTGCGCAGAAATTTTTGTATGGGGTATTTGTATACATATCTATATATGTATACTAAGCTTCATTGCAAGCCCTCACCCGCCGCCGTTCAATGCCAAAATAGCAGCAGTTAACTTTGAAATAGGAATTTTGCTTGCGCGATTGCGAAATGACATTAACTGCGCTCATTCTTGGTTTTCAATTAAAAGTTTTCAAGTGCATAAATTTGAAAGTGATTTTTTTGCAAAGCGCACGAATACATATGCACATATAAGAGTATGCGCACACATATAGTAGATATACGCTCGACTGTGTAAGCCAATTTCTTAAAAATAGCAAGACTTATTTAAGTAAACGAAAAATATTTTTACACAATTAGCAGTTGAAAGTGAACATTTTGCGATGCGTAAAAGTCAAAAAACAGATGCCACTTCACTTTGGCATATTGATGGCATCAATAAAGCACTTGAAATGCAAAGTGTGCATACCACACATACATACATACATATGTATGTACATAACTTAAAGTTAAAAATATGCAATGCCTGTTGCAAAACGAAGTAAAAATACTAAATTTGCTACAAATTGCTTCGTTGGGGTATTGTCAGCAAGATTTTCAGATTTTCAGTCAAAACGACAAATTGCTTGTTTATATGTTTTTCTGTTGTTTGAGTTTTTATGTATGTAGTATGTACATTCATACCAACACATATGCTCGCTAACACAAATTAAAATCTCTGTTCAGACAACATTCATAATAATAATGTAGCAGATGGACATTGCAAGTTATCTTATATGTTTGTATCTGTTACGAACAATGTCCATTTTGCAGCGTTCGTATGTATGTATATACATATTTATTTTATGTTTTCACCTTTGCATGTACATACATATGTATGTATGTATGTGTGTACTACATTTACGTGCAATTAAGTATGCATAACATTGTCAAACTTAAATAAACAAATAAACAGGATATAAACAAATTTTGCATCATAGCTGTGCAAGAATTTCAAATTCAATTATGCACAAACACTCTCACACACTGGAAAACTAAAATACCCGTTAGTTGCACTTCTAAACATAAACCTAAATTTGGGCAGTCTGTTTGGGACTTTCGAACTTAGTATAATTTGTTGTAGATATATTTTTCGAAGATTTATAAATTGCATGATTTCGCAAGGGGGGGGCGCATTATGTATTTAAAGAAAAAATTTAAATTGTTAAACTTGTATTGCTTTGCAATAGTAAGTAGTTAGTAAACCTTAGCTAAAATCGACATCGATTTATTTATCGATACTGTTATCGACATCGATTTATTTATCGATACTGTTATCGATATATTATTTGGTATTGTTATCGCTATATTTTTCGATATTTTTATAGATATTTTTTATATCAGAGACCCTAACGGTTACGATCTTTATGTATAGTAAAAATCATAATTTGACTATTCAAATTGGATTTCTATTTTTACTTTATTTTATAATTTAAATTTTTTTTCCATCAAAAAAAATCGTTTTTTGGATTTTTATTTGTTCGGAACCGAGCTCATAACGGATAGTGGAAAATCCCGGTTAAAAGAGTTTATGCATTTCATTTCGATGGTCGCTGCAATAACAACACAATTCAAAATTCAGAAAATAAAGTCCCATTTTCTTGAATGCCTGTTAAATTTATCTTCAGGGTAAATGCGTCGACTTCTTTTTTTGTCACATACATATAACAGGCAGTCGATAACGTCGATAACGATGTTTACCGGTAAGATAAATTTAACAGGAAGTCGAGAAAACGTCCCTAATTCTTGTTTTTATTTACACTGTGGGCAAATAACAAAATCACGAGTAAACTTGATCGAGAAAATAAAACTGCATATTTGACAATTATTCTTGATCGTAAAAATAAAAATCAAAAATTAACGATTTTGCAAAGATCTAAAAATAAAAATCTTGACATTTAACGCTTATTTTTCGGTCCTTGTTTGATATCGTTATCGATATAATTTTCGATGTCGTTTTGATATATCTACTATTTTGTATCGTTTTCGATATAATTATGGGTAACTGTACAATACTCGGATTCATATTTGGCATATTTATCGATGCCGTTATCGATATCGGCATATTTTCAATATAGTTATCAATATCATAACCGGTATAGTTATCGATATCATGAAAGATTTATTATCGTTAAATTATTTTCGTTACCGATATATTTAATGGCCTTGTTACATTATCAATTATCTATATTACGTTATCAATTTGTTTGTTAATATTTTAATATATTTTTTAAATTTATATATATTTTTAATTGTATTAAATTTTTGGAGAGGTATTTTATTTTCTAATATATTTAATTAAATTTTTTTTTATTTTTTCAATATAATTTAAACTTTGGATTTAGATTTAACTGTTTTTAAAAGAAAAAATAGTTTTTTATTTCATATAATTTACTTTTAATTTTAAGATTTTGTTTTAAAATATTTCATTTTATTTATTTAATTTTTAAGTACTATTTCCTTCGTTTTTGATTTAATTTTTTCTTTTAGATATATATATTTTTTTGATTTTTAGATTTTATCAAATTTTTAAAAATAGTTTTATTAGTTTTTGTTGTTAAAAAAAATATTTTTTTAACTTAATTTAAGTTTAAAAAAACTCTGCTTAAAGGCGAACAGGTTGTTGGATGTCGAGAACGTCCATTTGAAGAAGGTTGCCACGTGTTTGAGTTGTCGAATTTTATTTACTTTTACAAAAGTTATATAAAATACCAATACGGGTGTCAAACAAATGCACGCTAAGAAATCTTTAGTTTGAAAATTAGAATATTTTTGAGGGATATGAAGACGGCTGACACCTGTTTAGAAAGTTAAATTAACGTTTCTTAATAAGTTAAAAGGAGTATCATCGAAATAGGTAATTGAAATATTTACCACAATATGGGTGTCTGATCTTTTAATGGCTGGAGTACACTTAGAAGTTTTCCATTGCCTGCAGAGAGGCGACCGCTATTAGAAAAAAAATTTTGTTGGTTGTTGCTCTGACCATGGATCGAACCTCTAACCACTCGGCTATGGCGCCCGCCTCATAAATTACTAAAGAAAAAAAAAAAATTGTTGGAAGCAGGTCTTTGGCGCTAATGTTTTTTTTTTTTTGAAGAAAACTAAAAAAACTTGTAATCCGTGTCTTATCCTCGGATGTGCCATATTTATTAGTATACATAGATTACATGTGTATGTATGTATATGTAATTCATTAAACACCAGCTAACTTCCTACATATTTAGTGTCTAGTTAAATCCATTGAGCCTATGAAAATTTTAACTAACCAACATCAGAATAGCAACAGTATTACCGGGGTATAAACAACTAACCATTGTTGAATTTCAAACTACAAAACTAGTTAGGTAGTTAAGCATTAAACCCGGCAGTTGAATTGTTTCACCACAATTTAGAGAATTCAATTCACGACATGTTTGTATTAGCAATAAAGTTTTGTTTGTGCTTAGTGTCCTTTGTTAGTCAGTGCGTGTATAATTATAGTTGTTTTGGTTGTTTTGGTTGTTTAACCAAACTCATTTATTGAGTTAACAAATTTATATTTGTTGCTGTAAAATTTAGAGATTTCAAAGTGCACAAACACAAATGCTTTAGTTACGTTGCATACATTTGAATGTATTTAGAGCAGTTTAATGTCAAATACAAAACACGTACAGGACGAACAGTAATTAAGTATGCATTAAGACGAGTATTTTGAGATATATAATTGAAGAGTTTGACATTTAAATAGTTTTTGGCCAGCCATCAACCAAGAAAACTCATTTGCATTTACAAACGAGGAGATGCATGTGCAAAGAAGGGCACCAATGGGGACTAGGAAACCTGTAAACAGCCCAGATTCGCCAATGAAAAGGATGAAAGTGGGAAGCGGTGCATAGTATTTTTAGTCGCTGACACATGCATAAAAGTTGTTTGCTCTTTAAAACTGTCAAAACTTGGTTGATTCCATTCTATTATTTGTTTAACCCAAAACTTGGTAAAAGCCATTGAAAGGATGAAAGTAACCGAAAGAGATAAGGAGTATGATTCTTACTTTATAAATACACTAGTCGGCCTTGTACGCGCGAGGTTTCGTTTACATAAGTATGTAAATATATGCATTTGGAGAAAGCAGGTGAGCAACCCTGTTAAAAAAATAAAGTCTTATTGCACACCTAATGGCTAAGGCCTTTGATTTGACAACTCATCTTTTTAGTCCAACGAACACCCACATTTTATAAATTTTCGTACAGGTGGCAACCCGTCTTCGAAAAAATAAAAATCTTATTGCACATCTGAAGGCCAAGCTCTTGTATTGCACACCTCATTTTTTATAATTGAATGAAGTATGCAAATGATGTCATTAACAAAAAATGCCGTCCCGTATTATATGTAAGGTGGTAATTTTTACATAGGTGGAAAACCCACTTAAAAAGTTTATTGCCTAGCCCAACGCACGGTGAAGATCTTATGATTTTTAAAAAGGTGGCAACCCTACTCAAAAAATAACACGTTATCGAATATCTAGAAGCCAAACCCTTTCGTTTGACATCTCAATTTTTGTAATTCAACGAACGGATCTTTAAATTTTTTTGACAGTTGGCAACCCTACAGAAATTCTATATACTAAAGGTATTACCTCTATCGATATAGGTTATATTAAACAAAATCTCTTCCAAATCCATTCAGTAATTTTCGATATTAACGTAAAATCTCTTGACTTTGCTTAATACTATGTAAGGATAAAATAGTAATTTAGTAGGTGGTAAACCTACAAAAAAAAACTTAACGTACATGTGAAGGCCATGCTTTTGAATTTGGTATCTGATTGATGAAACATGAGGGTACATTCCGTACAATGGCCTGATATAAATCGAAAATTTTCTGTTCTATTCATTCTTCGCATCAGATGAAAATTGTCATCTAATCTTTTTTCCTTTGAATCCCCTACCCTGATTTTGGTGAGGAGCACCAGTAAGTCATAATGATAACAACTTATCTTGCCTCGTTATCCAAAAAATAACGATGTTAGCCCAAAGTTAATACAAGTTTTCAAGGCCTCAAAAGCTTCCGGCACATAATGGTCGGATGGGCGATGTTTTACGCAGGACGCAAAAACGGTTTGTAACGTAAAAATTATAAGTTTATGTCGTAGCGACTGAAGAGCGGAACTTTACTTACTCATGGGCCAATAATAATAGCGCTGAGATACCATATCGTATATCCACTAGTCTCCTTCGAAGCTATGAGCTCTTATTTCCACCTGCGAGCACTCAAAGGTTTGCCGAGAGTGCATAATCTTCTTCTATAATCCTGCTGTTCCACAGGATGAAAGAGTTTTCCTGTTTAAATGGGGTCATTGATATTCCTACCATATTCTTTCTGATTCGTCACGCTTCTTCTTGATATGTATACCGATGATCCGTTGATGTGCCTACATAGGGTATCTGTTTCGCTAAAATAATTTTGCGCTGCTTTGTAGCATACTAAATGGGAACACAAGCCGAAATGTACACTTTTTGCATGAGTACCTACCGAATATTTTTACTAATTAAGTTCCCCTAGTTTTGTAAAATTCCACAATGAATAGAAGCAAACGACTTGAACTTACTTGGAGTTTACAGGCGGCAAAGTTTATTTTTAAAAAGGAAAATAATGAATGTCGCACATTCTAAAGCGCATTCCAACGACTTTTTTGACAATAAGAAGAGTAAAATGATTTTATTTATTTGATCTGCAGTAATTTTCGTAAGTGGGAATAGTATCCGTCTAGTAATCCGAAACTGCTTTACGCGCTTTAAGCCTATTTGGTCAAGTAATAAATTATATTTACTATTTATTTTAGTCATTCCATAGCCGATTCAGCGCTCCCACGAGTACTTATTTCCATGATACTATTGTGTTTGTAAGTAATTCTCTATTTTTGTTGGCATACGTTTTTTATTTGCTTCACATTAACGTCATTTCACAATGTATGTACGTATGTATGTATGTATGTATGTATTTGCATTTATCTCCGCGCCTCAATTGGTTGGTATTAATGCCCACTTATGCGACTTACACGTACAAAATAAGGTTTTAATAAATATGTGAGTAATTTAAACATACATACATACATACATACAACTTGCATAAAAAAGCGGAACTTTATCTATTGATTTAAAAGAGAAATATTACATTAATTGACGTTAACACCCAAACGGCCATATGATACTTTAGATGTGAGTGACGAAACGCAATGCCGACGACCCCCCGCCCGGACCAAGGCGCGCATACGATTCCCTCGCTAATTTACGAAAGGCGGGTCGGTTGTCGAATCGAATGTTGAATATTGTTTTTCGCGTTTTCTTGTTTTTTGTCTTTGGCTTGCTTGATTGCTATCAACCGTGTGCGTTGTAATTTCTCAGCCCCCTTCATTGGCATTTGTGCTTACACACATTGCTCCCGTGCTCGGGTGGCGGTCTAGCTGATGCACAGTGGGTGCAATGGTCATTCTAGCTGCTATTAATTCAAAATTTTGATGATTGGAGTAGCATTTTTTTACCTACGGTGACAATCCGTCCTGTTTTGTTCGAGGCAGTCCCCTTTTTTTGACAATTGTCCTGGCAATTTATTTTTACTGCTTGTATTGTGCCATTGCAAATGTAATTCGGACCCAATATAATTTGGAAAAATTCGCGATCTTCATCAAATCGATGCTGCATTGTTAATTACTATGATTGCATTGAAAGTTTGAAAACGAAAATACAAAAAAAAAATTTTAAATAAATAATATTCCAATTAAAGTCGTAAAAAAGTCAAATTATTGAAAATCGGATATGGTACCATCGGATAAGCAACAGCCGAGCTATTAATTTACATAAATGATTCCTGTAAATTGACCGTTTCACCAAGCAGGCACTAGAAGTCTTTTATTTATATAGCTCATATTCAAAATAATTTTTCTAAATAGCTTGTTATTATTAGGGACCGAGAACAAAAGGTATGATCGAAACTAAATGTCGTTCTTGTCGTTTTGTTCACATGAACGCTTAAAAACCCAAACCGAAATGAGAACAAAACCTTCGGGAATGTTTTCACAAGAACGCAAGTGAGAACAAAACTGTGGATAACGTTCTCAACGGGAATTATATAAGAACAAAACCCTGTGAAATGTACCCAAAAAGGACAAAATGCGAACAATACTATCGGGAACGTTTCTAAAGCGCAAAATGGGAAGCAAAGTTTCCGAAACGTTCTGGCAAAAAACAAAACGGGAACAAAAGTCTAAGGAACTTTTTCTCGAAGGACTATTTCTGGCTGAGAACGAAACATGAACAAATCTTCCCTAAACTATTTGCGAAGAATGGGAAAGAGAAAAACACTTTTCTCATTGCGTTCCATTAGTTTGAAATGTTTGAGTATTAAAATTAAACAAAAACAAATTGAAAGATAATTATGCAAATTAAATTAACGAAAGACTTAAGACACCAACTTTCTTACACAGAAAATGAAAAATTGTTTCATAAATGTACAGTACGCCCTAATGATAAATGATCTGAACCAGTGATGCCAACCGAGAGAGAATTCCCCGATTTTGGTGGAATTTGAATTTCTCAGGGGAATCGGGGAGTGACTTAAAATTTTTGGGAATTCAATATATAAACGATTTTGATTAAAACATTCCTATTGAGTATAAAATTGCATTTATGAATTACAAATTGTGATAACAATCTCTCATTTTGCATCACGGGTTTGAAACATTACGTAATTGCCTCGGGCAACCATGTGGATATTAAAAAAATTGTAACTGTGCAACCCTTTTATATTATAAATATATATAATGTTAAAAAGACTTTCCTTATTACATACTTATATCACAATTACACTTGACACTTGTTGTTTTTTTTTTTAATAAAAAATGAGCATGAAGTGCCTTAAATATATAGTAAAATTTATATTGGGAGAATTTGATCGAGAATAGGGAAATTTTTTCAGAATTTTCGGGGAATTTGCCCCAGGGGAGTTGGCATCTCTGATCTGAATTGAAACGATTTTAAATCTCAACATGCAGGCGCCTCTCCCAATCTTAACGTTAAGTTCTCAAAACCTTTGTTCTCGTTTTCTTCTCGAGCAGAACGTTCACCAGATGTTTGTTCTTATTCGATCCTCCAAACCAGAGCGCGTTTTGGGTAGAAAAAATTTATGATAATTAATTACGTGTCGGCATACTAAAAGTACATACAATTTTAATGAAAATCGTATCAAAATTAACAGAAATATTATAAGATCGGGTTTAGGTCCTATATACTGGAACTATACTATATTGTGATCTGATTTATCTGACACGTTGCAAGTATATGAAAAGATTTATATTTTTTATAGATTAACGTTCCTGAAGCTACGGTGCATATCGGATAAGAAACAACTGCGATATTAATTTTTGTTCTGCTAGACTGGCCATTTAGGCCACCGTGCGATGGCAATAATTGTGTACTCACTCACAAGCTCGGTGGTGCACACCTTAACGCCTTAAACCTCTTGAAACATAACTCAATTGGCTTGAATGGTGGCGGTGTGGTGGTAATTTTTTACCCTCTTAATCAATTAAGTCATCATCGCTATTGGTGTTTGCTTTCGCATTCTGCTTGCTTTTGTCGTATCTACTTGCATCTCTTCATAGGCGCTCATTGTCCTGGGTATTGACTTTTTATTGTCGGTTGTTTTTTTTTTTATTATTGGTGCCTTCACTTAGTTTCGCTTCTTTTTTGTTTTTGCTTGATTTTATTGCTGTTGTTTTTGTTGCGTCGAAAATCAACACGTGTCTTTGTATACTTTTCCCATTGTGCCTATTTACTTGCTGTTTTTTTGCCTTTGTTTCCAACAGCAGGAGGGCATACATCATCTTCCTTGTTTTGTATTCTGGTTCGATTATCAAGCGACCGACCCCTCATCCATCGCACACTCGGTGTGCGGCTAATTAAGATGTAGCACCAACGTCTACTAAATTATTTGATTAAATAAGTAAACATGAAATGAAGTGAATTATAATTAAATAAAAATTGAAGTTGTCATATGCGCGTAAAAATAGATTTTATTTAGTACTTCGTGTTTTTGTTTTTTGTTTTTGTTACGTGTATCTATTAATATAATCTTGTTATGTTAGAAGAGGTCTATTAAAATTTATTGGCATCCGCATTTGTTTTCCTGTCATTTTGCACTCGGCTAAGTTAATTGATGTTTTGTATTTAACCTCTGACTCATTTCAAAGCGACGTTTTCGAAAACAAATCGGCGCTGCTTTTTTTCACTGTTTCATGCGCTATCTTAACACTTATATATCGAAACATTGATAGATCCAAAATACTCGAACTCCGAAAAATATTGCATACAAATTTTCTCAGCTGCCTGCGATTTCAGCGAGTTTTGACATTTTCGAGCCCCCTTTTCCAGTTGAATTGGATAGGAAGGATATATTGGAGCAGATCTCGGAATCCTACACATATATGTGTATGTGTATGTATATTTGGCTTAAGAACTGGCTACAATACTAATGCCGAATTTCCACTAGGCATCAAAATGACAAAAATTGGAGGAATCTTACAAATGACATGTGGAAATGAATTTATTGACTACATTTTTAACGTAATGGCAAAAATATTTTTTAATGCCCGAGCTTGTTATTGCAATTTATGACATTTAATAGCTAGTGGAAATCCAGCATTAGTTTTGTGCAATTACTGTACTTATAAGATGTTTTGATATTTCTTATAACATTTTAAGCCCTTCAGTTTTCGTTTGTTTGGTTACCCGTAGTTAAATTTGTTTAGGAACATTTTTGAGCAATAATTTCGTTCTGGAAAGTCTTTGCACACTTTTCAAAAAAAAAAAAGTGAGTCAAAAAAAAGTGAGTCAAAATGATCGCTAAATATGAACTTTTTCAATTTCAGGGGGGTTCTTGAACCAATGAAGTACCAAAAATTAAAAATTAGATGTGTTTTATGACAAATTATATACCGTATAATGCAATGAAAATCAAAAACTTAGCAGGCCAATATGTGAGTGACGCAATAGAACAAAAGTGAAAAGAGAGCTGTACATAATTTTTAAACATATGAGTACTTATACATATATCTCTTGTTTTTTAATTTCAAAAGTTTGAATTTAATTTTATAACAGATGGCAACTCTTTTCAGAAAAGTAAAACCTTTGTGCAAATCTACAGCTCAAATACTTATGTGTCAAAATTTTTGAAAATCGAACGATTATTAAATAATTTGAACACATTTGTGGCAATTCTTTTCGAAAAAAAAAAAAAATAATACCGTTTTGCACTTCTGCAGAGCCAAGCTTTTTAATATGAAACCTCATCTAACGAATGGTGCAGTGCAGATCTGATGACCTGAACAAAAAAATCCGTTCGTGTATTATACATACGTTTTTTTTTTTTTTTTTTTTTTTTTTTTTTTTTTTGAAAAATTGATTTGTACAATAGAATCAACCGGATTTTCACTTGATTTATTTATACACCAGAATCTAAAAATTCTGAATTTTATAAATTTTATGCTAGAAAATTTTACAGAAAATTATTTAAAAAATAAAAGAAAAACCGATCGCAAATATTTCACTTTTGTTTTTGTTGCAGCAGCTTACTAAAGTTTGTGATGCACATAAGTAAGCATGTGTTAAGGTGGTTAGTGTCGTCGGAGCTTGTTACTCAAATTGGATTGAACAGCTTAACCTGCTGCAAAATCCAGAAAGGAAATGTGTCAAAATATCGCCAGCTTCACGAAGCAACTCCAAGCTCTTCGTTTATGATATCCGATCACGGAATTCAAGGGGTGAGAGTTGACGAAGGTGATTCTCAACGAATGGCCTGTCTATAATAGGCATATACGTTCGTGGCCACGCAAACCTTACAACCACTTTTTTTTCAAAAAATTCGGTAGAATTTTGTCTTTACAAATTTCCATTTTTCGGACAACTCGAAAACCGCATTTAAAAAAAAAGGGCGAATAATTGAACATACTAGTAAGTAGGCTTATCTAACTATACTGATTTCCTGTCTGCGGGAAAATGTTCCATTACTTCCTCTAAGCGCTTGAATAAGTTTGCCTCTGCTTCATTTTCAAGCATTCAATGTATACTTTCCTGGCAATTTAGAAAATAAATACCTTCCAATTTAGTTGGGGCTGAAAATTGCAAACTAAGAAAATTTGCATAACATTTTTTCTTTAATTTGATTGTCTTTTCCGGCTGCAGCGCCAATGATTGATTTCCAAAGCTGTCGCAAATTTTTTGCAAACATCAATCAATAAACTTGTTAAAAGATTTTCTGCGACACGTGCGAATTTTTTTTTTTTTTGCGAGGCAAAGCACAGCTGCGTGTAGATGTAAAAATGGAAAATTACAAGTACGAAATTTAAATGAATGAAGAAAATATGGAAATTTGTCAAATGCAAAAAAAAGATACTACTCGTAATATTTGCGAAAATTCTTTTCTCAAAGGACTTCTGTAGAAGCTGTAAGAACGGAGACGAACAACAATAATAGGAAATGGTAGAGCAACTTCTGTGCAACTTTATCAACCACGCTGGCTGCTACTGGCATATCAGTTCGAGGTTTAGGGCACTTAGCTGCAATTTGGGACGAAAAAACCTTTCCCGCCACAATCCTAATCTAACCTAAGGTAGTTAGTAGATTTCTAAATGCTAAAGCGTCCAGGAAATGAAAAATAATCGGTAGGTTTTCCTTTGTTTATTTCACAGATTGACAATGTAATGAAATGCTTCGAATCGTTCCAAGATTTTCTCAGGATTTTTTTTGTGATTTTACGAGATTCTTTTTGTTTTACTTTTCGGCATTCTTTTAACACTTAACATACCAACCGCGCATACTCGGAAGACGCCAAAGAGTGATTTTATGTGATTCTGCCGTAACTACAACAAACAATGAAGCCCTTGGTTTTTATTTAGTGACTAGCAAGTACCCGGCGTGCTTCACTGCACCTTAAAAGTATTTTTGTGTATTTTGAAACCTGCATGGTCATATTTCATTTATTTCAATAATTTATTAAACAGGTGGCAACCCTCCTAAAAAATATTTTTGGCAGTAAACTTTTCCAAGCCTCCCCATATACCCATAATGCAAATTTCATTTATCTTTTCAATTAAATTAAATTAAATTAAAATTTTCAAACACGTGGCAACCTCCACAAAAATAATTTCTCTTTCTTAAATAATATTACTTACTATTTACTTTATCTTATCAATTTACCTAAACTGAAAATTTTTCAAACAGGTGGCAACTCTCTATTTTTTGCTTTCTCTGTTTTAAGTTAGACCTCTAGCAATACATCTTGGAAAACTGTATTAAATTTCATGCATTAGTTTCTGAGTGATGCGTGTACAAACATGTAGACAGACAGAAATCATAAAAATTGTTGATTTGGCTCTTACTGCTTTAATAAATACCCCCCATATTAATTTTTCTTCAATATCTTTAATGTACAGACATTGGCCTGTTACTATTTTATTATATGTATAGCTTATCTGAAATGATTACTGAAATATATGTATGTATCTCCAAACACCCAAAACTTTAATTTTAATAACCATCCCACGAATACAATTGAGAAAAAATTAAAAAAAAAAAAAACATTGACAGTAACTTGGTATGTTAAGGGTAAAGAATTTCGGGTATTTTGTTCGTGACCTTTCTGTATATTTCCAGGACTTTTCGGGATTCCTCGTTCTATGTTTTTCAAGTTCTTGTGGAATTTTACCAGTATTTTTCGAGACATTTCGGAATTTCGAGATTAGTTCGGGACTTTTTCGGAACTTCTTGGAATTACTTTTGTATACAATATTTAGTGAAGCTATAAATACTAAGTACTTAAGTATTAAGGGATTTTTTCGGGAATTTTTTTTTTGGATGCCTCGTTTTAAATTTTGTAAGATCTTGGGGGAATTTTACAGGGCATTGCGAAACTGTTCGGGATTTCGATATTATTTTGGGGCCATTTCGAGGCTCCTCAGTATTACTTTTTTATTCGGTATTTAATGAAGCCACGAATACTAAGTACTATTGTATTCAGGGTTTTTTTTAGGAGCTTTTCTTTATTGTTTTAGTACTTTTTGGGATTCTTCGTGTAAATTTTTCGAGTTCTTTTGGTATTTTTCCAGAATCTTGTGAGGCTTTTTGACATTTCGGGATACTTCTGGGACTATTTAAAGATTTTAGAGACTTTTTTAGGACTTCTCGGTATAACTTTTTTTTTGTACATTATTTTATGTTGACACTAATACTCTAAGTACCATTGTATTGAGGAATTTTTTCGTGGATTTTCTTTATTTTTTCCTGGGGTTTTCGGCACTTTTCGGAGAATCAGTGTTATTTCGGGATCTTGGAGATTATTTCGGGACTTCTCTGCATTACTTTTGTATACAGTAGGTACATAAATGCTAACCACTATTACTTTCAATGACTTTATCGGCACTTTTCGGGATTCTTCGTGTTATATTTCTCGGGATTATTTCGGCACTTCTTGAGACTACGTTCTGAAACAGGTTTTAGTGAAGCCATAAATACGAAGTATTTAGTATTACATTCACTGGTTAACTGTAATTTTATACCTAATGTAATTGGGAAATTTCGTTTTTCCCTAAAAAGCTGCGTTTACTACAGATTTTTCTTCTTTTGTTTTTAATTTTAAGATCACACTTTTCGGTTGATTAACAACATAGATATTTCAAAGTGACAACTAAGAGAGATAATTAAAAAATAGATTCCCAAAAAAAAAGGACCAGCAAAAGCAAAAAAAAAAAATTAATCATAGCCACAATTTGTCGAGTGACAAATTTTTTTTTTTTACATTTTTTCTTTACGTTTTGGGCAGCAAAGGGTTGCTATTTACGTATTTATTTGCATTTCGCACAGCTTCTTACCTCGAAATCGAGATTCTGTTCATGCATATGCATTTACAGGTTTGTATGAATGTAGGTATGTGCGCCTCATTACATATTCACAACTCGTCCGCTTTAGCGTCTGTCCGTTTTGCGAATTTCATTTGAGGACATCATTTTTTAAAATGTTAACTGCCACGCATAGTGGAAAAATATATTAGAAAAACAAGATAAATGATTTAGTAACAAGCAGAAGCAGAAGCACTTAAAAAAGCCAAGCACAGAAATAAACCACTACGAAAAAAAATAACAAACAAAAAAATTGAAACCAAAAAAAAGGATAAAGGTTGACACTTTCATTTAGCAGCATATTAACCAAATGAGCTGGACGTGCGTGACAAAAGGCAATACATACTCGTATAAGGGTGGGGGATGTTAGAAAAATAATTTATTTGTACGCTTTGTAAATTGCTGTTTTACCTATAACTAAATTCTCGAATTACTACTCTCGAAATGATAGCTAAATTGGATACAACGCTGATTCTTTTGTTTTTCTACAAAGATGGCTAGGTGTTCATTACTTTCAATTCAGTTTTTTAACATTCAAAATAAAAGATTAGCTGCTACTTTTCTTTCAACCCAAAACTCTACTATTCTTCCGTTGTTGATACGAGTACTTTTCTTTGTATACAAAAATTTGCGACGATCAAAACATTGAATTATCACAATTCATGACCAGCCTTCAGCCTTTAAGCAAATATTCCTACATGTAATGTACACACATAACCATAAAGTAAACTCATATCATATCGTATGGGTATTACTTACTAAGTATATGTATATGTAGGTATGTAAGTATGTATGGGCGCATTCAATTGGAAAACCACTATTTGGACATATGTTGGCATGGTTTACGCTGCTGGCGCTTAAATATCGCACAAGCAAGCAGGGGTCATAGGGTGACTTACATTAAACACATACATATGCACATTTATATGTACATTAGGGTGGTCCTTAAAAAATCAAATGAAAGATTTTTTCAGTCTCACCACCCCTAAATCGGTAATACAACTGCCACAGGTATCACATATAAATTTTGGTTCCGATTGGTGAGGGTCACACAGGGGACAGAGTTCAGATTCTTCTATAGAGACTCAAAAAATTTAAGTGTCGCAGAGGGGTCAAAGGAAACATGCCTCTATGGAGACTCACAAAATTAGAAATATTTATTATTTTTTTCATTTAATACCCAAAATCGATACTACTAAAGTTGAAGATATCAAATATAAATTTTGGCCCCGATTGGAGTCGGTTAAGACGTCTTCATAGGGTAATCTGAAGTTGGACCCCTGTGCGACACACTTTAACCGTTTCCAATCGGGCCCAAAATTTATATGTGATATTTTCGACTATAGTAGCATCGACGTAGGGGCGTAGGACTTAGGAAATCTGATGTAAAAAATTTGCTTCCTAAATTTAAGGACGACCCTAATGTACATCCACATACGGCCTCATAGATCATTGCTATGCTGAAAGAAATTAAATGCACAATGTTCGAAAATCGAGTTCACGACAGATGGTATAAACTATTTTCCATATTCGCGACTTTTAGTGACTTTTTGGTTTTTGTTTATTTTATTAGAAGTTGACTATTTGATTTTCATTCAGTGCGCTTGGTCAAACTGTTTTGTTATTTAGAAAGGAGTAGTAGTTGCACTCCCCGTATAATGCTTGCTAGACCTGTTAACAGCGAGATTAGTTATGTCCTCTAATAACTCTGCAGAAGCGGGATTCGCGTGGAAAAAAAGCACAATTACGTACCTCCTATGCCACTTCACTGCCATAGGACCCGAATTCTTTTTAGAGGCTTGTTCCCAGAACTTGTTAATCTCAAGTCTACGAGTATAAAGATTAGAAATGTGATGAAAATCATCCAGGATACTAATTATATACATATGGGTCGATCCATGTCAATTTGACTAATGGTTAAAGTCGACCATTTTTGATTTAGATAAATTTTTGTTCGAACTTTTCCTTTATCTTATAACGAAGTTGTGTGAAAATTTCACAAATTGCAAGTTTATTTCTGGATTATTTGTATCAAAGGCAATTATAGTTTCAAAACTGGTTCTAATCGCGTTCTAAAAAAGTGATATTTGGGGCTATATAAAACAATGTGTACCTACATATCGTTCCTTAATATAGTAAGGCGATGGGAGATAGGCTCACATCGTATCTGAAATAGAGAAAGTCGTAACTAACGACGACGTGAGATGTGGCCCTTCTATATTAAGGTAAGAAAAAAACTTTGGAAGAAAAATAACGAAATTTTGAAATTGAAAAAAGCGCAAAAACAAAAACTTACATACATAAATTTTTTGCTCAGTTTTGTTACAAAAACCTCCAAATTTTCAAGGTAGTTCTTTAGAGATATGAATTTTTGAACTTTGAAAAAAAAAATTCAAAACTCTAAATGAAATTTAAATTTAAATTAAATCAAAGTTGTTGAACATACCTATATTTACATAGAGTTTCACTCACAATGGACAATTTTTTCTCCGAGTGACTGTATGGAAGATTCCACACACGATCTCCTACAAAAAAACAAAAAAAAACAAATGTTCAAAGTTAACAACTTTCTATATTTAAAAAACACTTTGAAATTTCAGCATCTTTTAAGATCAGTTGAAGGTATTGGCAAAAAATTTTTTTAATTTAATTTTTTTGAAATTGGTTAAAAAAAAAATTTTAATATAGATAGCCTCTAAAACGAGCCCAGAACCATTTTTGTAACTATATTAGCTTTTTACATATTCAAAAGACAAACTTGCAAAATCCGGGAAATTGTGAACTTTATAATTTAGCATCATTTTTTTTCTTTTGGCTAAACTTTGCTACGTAATAAACGAAAATTTCTGACCCAGTTACTAGTCAATTTGACATGGATTGACCCATATGTAAAATTTCATAATACATATATATGTATGTAAAACCCGTGGGAGGCAGCTCTTCACATAACTCAAAATATGAGAAAACGCTTTCAGTTCGCGTGTTTGTTATTACTATTCACACTCCTTGTGAGAATTGCACACACCTTTTGAGTGAATGAAATAACAAGAAAAGGCCGCAAGTTGCTTAAGCACACGATGTTGCTTGATTTTAGGCGCATCATTTTTATTTATTAGCGCTCAACTCACTAAAACAGAACATTTAAATCCTTTCAGGACTGGCCTTCTTTTCGTTTTGCATTTTTCTTTAAATTCAACCTTCGGTGATGATTTTCACGTCACCTTAGCTCCACATCTGATAATTTTATAAAATACCATTTGCATATTTCATTCATATCATAACAACAAAATTCAAGCCAAGTTGGCTAAAATATGTTAGATGACCGATGGCCTCTATTTATTGCACAATTATCGACCAAATGCACGACACACGCCCACCAGAGCGTAGGTCAAAAGCAAAAAACCCAGTTTGTAAACACCTTGCACCAGAATGGGTTGGCAAATAAGCCCAACCCAATCCACGCCTGTTTGGTCAGTATGCCAACTAACTAACTTTTCAAGCATACGAGTACTATAGTTATTAGGCGCTTAGCATTGCATGCATTTAATGTCGTCCATGATTTACTTGTAAACGGAAGTGTATCGCCATGAAATTATAAATTATTAATAAACCAACAGACTAAACAAACAAATCGTCAACAAATGGTGCATGCCGCAAGTTTTCTTCTGTTTTGGTTTTTATTATTCGAACGCCATGCGCCTAAATCATAAATATGTTCGAAAAGGAAGTAAACGAAGCGAGAATAAACAAGTCTCAAGTATTCTAACGATGTTGACTAAAATCAAACAAAATCAAGAACCGGCAGAAGGTTCACTATGGTAGTGCAAAGTTAGTTATAGACAGGGCTGGCGAGGAGACTTACAGGGTCGGAATGGACTAGCGTCGCATGGAGACGAGCATTCTAGGAAGGTTATTACTGCTCTATACGCTTGCAAATCAGCCGTGGTGAAGAAGCGGGGGCTAATTCTGTGACCTCAAATTTGTGGTGTGCGCCTTGATGTTTTTACGCCTAAGGAAGAGCCTACAGTTTTACGCCGCCGCCGAATGCCAAATAATTTTTAAGAAAAGCTTTTTTTTTGAAAGAAATACACTTAGAAGTTTATAGGCACCAAAAAACAAAGCATGCAGAACTCAGACTCCATGCCAACCAATGAATTGTTTTTAGTCCCTTATAATCTGTTTTAAATCTGCACTATGTACGCACAAACCTAAGCTTAATGAGAGCAAGTAACTAGATCGACCTTCTGAGATCGTAGGCAACATGAGTTTCGATGCCTCCCAGTCGTCGCTGCGCGAAGTATTCACTCAGTTTCTGACGGTGGCTTCGATGGCCGAAGGTTAAGGAACTTCTGGCTAAGAGAATTGAATGGTGACAGGTAATAAGGTCAATTGACTTTATTTCGCACCATTATTACCTTTTCAAAAACGAAATAAAGTCAACAAAAATTTGGAAATAAAGTCATTGACGCTATTTCCTCATTCAAATGGAAATAGCGTCAAAAATGCTTAAAGTATGTCGATTCATAGAAAAAAATGTTGTTCTTACAATAAACATTGCCCCCTAAGTGTTGTGTTTTTAGAGATGAAAAAGATGATTACCAAATCCTCAGTGTTGTGATATTAATCCACACACAATCATGAACTACCACCAATTGATTTTATTAAAAAAATTTAAATGAAGAATATGTAAAAACACGATGCGAAAAACTAAACGCCTGCGCACAGCTGGAATACGAGAAATATTTGAAAAAAAGAGTGTAGAAATGATCCAGAACTTGCAAAACATGTTTCGTTTCCACAAAAATAAAGCGAACACTATTAAATTGAAGAAACAGTCCATGTCCAAAAACCCCGGAGGAACACTGAAAGAATTCTGTGTTTTAAATTAGCATATTTTGAACGAATTCGGAATGTCTAAGGTGGAAAAGAAATCCACTATTTCTATAAGGAAACAATTATAGAAAAGGAATTTTCTTACACTGTATTCATGTCTCCGCCAGAAATTTGTGACGACATCATTTAAAAGCAAGGCGAACGACGACACCCTTTTCTAATTTATGTTTCTTAAAATTTTAAATTTTTTATGAAGAAAAATATATACTTTTTTCACATCATTTAATTTTAAGAAAATAAATTATTTTTTTTTGTTTTTTCTTTGTTTTTTAATTAATATTTTTTTTAAGAGAGAAATATTTTATTTTTATTTTTTATGTTTAGGAACTCATTTTATTGCTGTCCTGTTGTAATTTGATCTATTTTTTTAAATTTAATTCAACGTTTAAATTTTATTGTTTTAAAAAGAATTTTTTTTTTAATTTGAATTTCATGCAATTTTTATAAACTTATTAAATTTAAATTTTCTTTTCAAATTAACTTTTTTTCTTTTAGTTTTTAGTTTTTATGGCTTTAAAAAGAAAAATATAATTTTTTTTATTTAATTTAATTTTTCGAAAACTTGTTGCTAAAAGACAAACAGAATAACGCTTAGACCTCCTCGTTAGCAAATCCTTCAATTAGTATTTTACTTGTCTTATCTTAAGTCGGTGGCCTAAACCCCTTTGAATAAGCACTTTCCACCATGCCCATAGACGCCTTAAATGTGGTAATGAATCAAATTCCGCTTGATGTAGATCATTAGTCAATTTACATTTTATGACCACCTCGAAAATGAATATTTTCGCCGCTCTCAGACCACTGTGCGTCGTCTACCACATTTCTTGGCTGACTGTTAGGTCAGCCTTATTCCTTCCGAGGGATTTCAAAGGTTCGGACAGAGCCACCTTCCTCATTAATTGTCCGGGCAGTCCAGGGCATGACTTCAAATATTTACCGTGCTCGCCATCAGAAGCTTTATTTTACTAGCTGAGACTTTCTTTTACTATTTATTGGAACCTTTTTGAATATATTATGGTGGAATTTTTAACAAAAGCTCATTATATAAAATTTACATACATATGTAGTTACATACAAATATTTACATAATTTTATTGCTTTTGTTATAAATAAATGAAATATTTTCTACTTCCATTGCTAAACTCTATGTAAAAAACTCCCTTCTGTCTGTCATGTTTACCCAACACAACGGCTTAGTTTACCTACTCACTAGCATTTTGATGAAATATTTGTTGACATTTCTAGCCAGTAGAATTACTATAATTAGTTGATTTCGAAAAATGCAGGTTGTTTCGAATTTTTTTCATTTTCGTTCTTGTTGTTGTTGTTGTTGTTGTTGCTGATAAGCATTTGTCGCGCTGTTGGCCTTCGTGTCAGTTCATCACGTCCTGTTTGCACCCATGCGGCCGACAGGATAATAATTAGAGCATATGTAAGTAAGTGCGTATGTCTATTTGCACGGGTTGCCTGCCTGCTTGCATTAACAAATATTGGGTTATAATTTATATCGGTGCCTTAACCAGTCACTCGTCCATCACTCTTTGTTCGTTCGTTCGTTCGTTTCGCTTGGTGGGAGTGTAAATGCGAATTAATCAGTTTGAAATAAATATTTATGCAAACATATGACATACTTACACACATATCTACTTTTTTTATATGGCTGACTGATGCCTGAAGCCGTGTATCATTCATTGAGTTGACATTGTTGATGATGAAATATGTTTATTCTGGTGGAGTTAATTGAATGACATTTGGGCGGTATTTTGTAATGAATACCTTCCGGTATTCTCATAAGCGATAATTTCGTGTAAGGCAGCAGGTATTTACGATCGCAAGTTTGGGTGTGAACAGTTATGTTGTAAAATGTATTAAATAATTAAAAAATACTTGTCACGTATGTACTTACATTAGACCGAACCACCTTACAAGCAAAAAAAAAAAAAAACATAGTTCGCTGTACACTCTGATTTTGAAGTATGAGTATTTTTGCAAGGTAATTACGAATATTTTTTTTTTTTTTGTGGGCCGAATCTAGAGCATGGTTGCCACTCGCCAACATTTTTTTTTACCAAAATCTCATAAGAAAAGTTACCAAATCTTCACTACCAAAATCTTCACTTCTTCAGTGAGAAAAAAATATATTGAATAACACTGCTTTATTTCATAACAAATATGTATGTATATACCTACAGCCCGGTTTATCAAGATTGAAAATGCTATTGGCAATTATAATAATTTGTTTTATTAGAAAATATTTTTCTATCAATTAATTACTGCATGTGCCGTTATTCTCATTTTCGTTGTTAGTGTTTCCGACAGGGTAGGAGTATGATGTAATGTGGCACGATTTTCCATCATCCCTTGTCAAATTTGGTTTGGTGACAAACCGGTTTCGGCGCTGTGCCATTTTCAGTGTAATTTTTCGTTCGGAATGTGCCGATACTTGGACCTGCGACTCACGGAATAATAGCACCGGCACACAAAAAAAAGTGGCGGATGCTTTTAACCGTCGGTTTGACTCATACAAAATTTCGAGTAAATTGCGAAAATTGCGAAAATTGCTCATTTTTTTTCTATTTTTTCGGTTTTTCATAATTTACTGTACGTCGAAATATATGTCGATAGATGTCGGTAGATGGGTCTGGTAAAAAGCACGTAACATTTTTTTTTTTGCCGGAATAATCAAAACGATTTATGGATCTTACCAAAAATTGCCGATGGCCAGTATTAAAATGTGAGAGGGTAGAATTCAAAATTTATCGCAAAAATTCGAAAGTTGTTTTAAAAGTGCAGCCCTTGGTGCTGCCACTGTAATTTAAATATTTCCAGTATTCGAATATGAGATGACTCTAATTTAATCGAAGTAATTTTATAAAAGTGTCAGTAGTGCTGCCACTGAAACTCGAAGGATTTTTATAATTACGCACATTCAAAACATAATTCATTTCTTTCTAGTAATGCAAATAGATGTTTAGTTGCAAAAGTTACCAAAATAAAATAAAAGTTACCAAGTTACCAAACCGTTTAAAAGTTACCAATTTTGGTAGAAAGTTATCAATTGTGGCAACCATGATCTAGAGGCCACCTATATTCGACAATAAAATAATTCTTAGCAAAATTTTAATGAATTGTGGTGAGCTTTACAGGGCATTTCTGACTAAGGTAACTGCAAGTCTTTTGTAAGACAGTGCGCAAGATATGTAGTTGAAATGATTTTGCCCAATTCTGGTATGAAAGCACTGCACTGGCGCGCCATTCGAGAGCTCCGGGGTTCGAATATTCGGACAGCGGATTTTTTAAATTGATTTTTTATACCCGAGCGCACTTGTGCACAAGGGTATATTAATTTTGTTCACATAACGGTTGTTTGTAACAGCCAAAGCGAATCGAGATAGATATAGACAAATGTATACATAAATGATCAGGATGAAAAAATAAATCGATTAAGCCATGTCTGTCTGTCCGTCCGTCCGTGTACACGATAACTCGAGCAAAAATTGAGGTATCTCAACGAAATTTGGTATGTAGGTTTCCCTTAATCCAGGGTAGGTTGGTATTGAAAATGGGCGAAATCGGACTGTAACCACGCCCACTTCCCATATAACGGTAATTTCCAGAAATACGAAAACTGCGATATTTTAGTAACTGCTGAAGCTAATTCACTCAAAATTGATATTTACAATAATTTTCAGACGAAAAATAAGAATATTATAAATTTTTGGAAAATGGGCGTAGACACGCCCACTTATGGTTACATGTGTATATTTTGGTAACCGCTGCACCAATTTCTTCCAAACTTGGCACAGTTGTTGACCTTCACACAGCATACCAAATGGCCGAAAATTTTTAAAATCGGACAATAATCACGCCCACATCCATTATAACGGTAATTTTCGCAAATACGAAAACTGCGATATTTTAGTAACTACTGAAGATTATTCACTCAAAATTGATATTTACAATAATTTTTAGACGAAAAGTAAGAATATTATAAATTTTTGGAAAATGGGCGTAGCCACGCCCACTTATGGTTACATGTGTATATCTTAGGAAATACAAAATCTTCGATAAATCAGTAAATATTGAAGCTAATTTATTCAAAATTGATGCTTGCAACAATTCTTTACCAAGAAATACGTTTGTGGTAAAATTTTGGAAAACGGCCGGAGCACCGCCCACTTATGATCACATATATGTATATCGGTAACCGTTCTACCAATTTGTACCAAACTCGGTGTGGTTATTGTGCTTGCCACATGAAAGCAAAGCATTGAAAATTATTGAAATCGGACTAAAATTACGGCCGCTTTTCATATAACGGTAAATTTCAGAAATGCTTGAAACTTCAATATTTCGAAATTGAAGGACGCTAATTTACTCAAAATTGATACACCCCGGCTTACCATCTAGCGGTAGGTTTCGGAAAGGTGAAAAAACATTTATTTAATATTTGACGCGGGTATTTAATGTTCGGCTCCGCCCGAACTTAGACTTTCTTACTTGTTAAATTTAATTTTGTTAAGATTTTTAGATGTTATTGTTTTAAAAAAGAAAATATACAAACATAAATTAATATTTTTTTAGTTACATTTAATTTTTAGAAAATTATTTTTATTTTTTATGCTTTAAATAATTTAATAATTATGTTTTAAATTTCGTTTTCTTTTAATTTTTACATTATATGGTGTTGAAAAAATATATGTTTTTTAACTATTTAACGGAATTTTTAGAAACTTGTTTTTCATTTTTTAATTTAATTTACTTTTAGTTTTTAGGTTTTATTGTTTTAAAAAGAAATAATATTTTGTTTAAATGTTATATAGTTTTTAAGGATTTTATTTTATTTTTTTTAATTAAATTTGTTTTCGTTTTTAATTTAACTTTTTTCAATTTTTAGATTTTATTGTTTAAAAGAAAAAATATTTTTTTTTTTAGTTTAATTTGATTTATAGACTCTTATTTAATTTTTGTTTTCTTTAACTTATTTTTTATTTTATAAAGAAAATTTTTTTTTTGATTTATTTATTTATTAGAAAACTTATTGCAGATCTTTTAAGTACCCTTTCAAAAGACAGAAAATAGCTTTAAAAATAGTTGCCCGAGTTGAATTTTTTTACCAAAGACTTTTGTCTTTCGAAAAACCATTTTGAGTTGAAATACAGTTGCCAGAATTGCACTGTTAATTTATTGACGTAAGGTGTGGTCAATGGCAAGAACATCGATATATTATACATAAATGCCGAAGACATGACGAAACATGTAAATAGGCACCCCTACGTTCTGCAAAAAATCTGTTTTTTTTTAATTATCTTGCAAAAATGTGTACTGCTTTTGACTAATTTATTATATCTGAAACACACAAAAATAGATTGTATTTAAGATATATTACCTTCAGAAAACCTAAATTTCAACGTCGTGCTTTCCTAATGCTCGGAGAAGGTACCTTAGCTACATAGGACACTCATTCGTGCGTCATACATAAATAGTACATACTCACATTTTCTAACCTTCGAATGTTTTCAATAGTTGAGAACCTAGAAATTTGCAGCTGTAACTCCTAATTATATCAGTCGGGCTAAACTGAAATCATTGAAACTTTAAAGATCTCTTGGCGTAAAAAATATTGGTTCGGTAGACTTTGCCAGTTTGGTTAGGCGTTGCCCAAACGCTAGATCCGACGGTATTCCAAAAAAGCATAAACTACATTCAGAGATAGTCCTTTACTAGCGTCAGAGACTCTGTCAGAGATGCTGTTATTGGAGCCTAAGAAACAGCCATCGCAAAGGAAAAGGTTTACCTGCCGCGAGTGACCCGTGTAACTCTGGCACAATTAAGGTTTGGATACTGCAGTCGACTAAACATTTATTTATCCATACTCGCCACCGGCATACCCAATAAAGCGGTTTGTGAAGGCTTCCCCAGAACACCAATCACTTCTTCTGCTGCCCACTCAGCTAACACCTCTATTCCTTTGGTCGGACCCAGTAGAAAAAGCACGTTTTCTTGGCCTACCGTTTGTTGATGCTGACGACAATGATTAGATGGAGATCACTACTGGCCACTACCGAATAAAGACCACTGCTTTATCAGAACATATGAGGAGGTACTAAATTAAAAATATAGTTTATGTTCATCCATAGTAGACCTTCCGGCTTAGTTTTGTATCCAGCTTAGAGCAATGATTAATACCAATGTTTCCGATAAGATAAAGGTCTCCATGTACTAATTAAATTTTTTTACCCTGTTTGAGGAGAGAGCGTAAATCCTGGCTCTAAAAAATAGTAGTCTTGGTCTATGTTAGATCAAATCTTGTACTATGATCGATTTGATCTCTCTGTTTTTTTACATATCAGAAACCATTCATGGATTTGGAAGCCAATCAACCACAGCTCATTAGCGGGTATTTAGTGATGAAGTATAAACTTCTGTATGAACAAAGGTCCCTTGTTCACAACCAACAGTCTCTCTCGCACCATAAACCGACCCAAATTTGTATTTCTTTACTTTGCAGCTATGCTAGACGCCAAAGGCTTTCACAACTTGTCCATCCATCGTCTTCTTCGATCTTCTTGGCTGAGGGTAATCTAATGAGAATATCAAACAACCAAACAAGGCACCCTTCCGCATTAAGCGATTGGGTATTCCAGTTGAATACTTACAAATCATAACCTCTGAAAAATAAAAGTTTATAGTAGTTTAAGCTTTGCCTTCATGTCCTGGACCATAAAAATAAAAGGAAGATACTTGTAAAGGAAGTTAGGGTTGCCCCTAGATATCGGTCCGCTTATAACCGGACCTGCTGCTGGCCTTCCATGGGTCCTTAACTCAACTACGTTGGATTTGTCTTATTACAACTCGCCCCGAAACGGGCTGTTAATCGCTATCGATAAAATAGCAAAACTGAAACTGAAACCGTTTGACATGGTTTTAGGCTTTTTAATGCTGCATGCTTGATCGATGGGATAACCTCAGCACTCGTTCTAAAAAGACTTTTTCTTCAAGCAAATACTTCAATTTCCAAAATTTCCGCAGTGGGTTGGTTAAAACTTTTCTAAAACTTAGATCCGCAGTATCATCTACATCAGGCTTGGATTTATCTATAGCCAGCTTGTGATTCTCCAGCCTCACCTTCTCCTTTGCCCACTTCTCCACCACCCCCGTCACCTTCTCGTCTCTTGAAAATCTTTTTCCCCCATGTGAACGTTTAGGGAAGTAAACAAAGTGCTATCTGAAGCCGGCGGGTTACGCAAATGCGTGGCGTGGTACGAAACGTTCCATCCAAACGCGCCAAGGAGTTGCTTTGTGGCGTTGGTCGTGTGAGATCCGGTATTTCCGTGCAGCAGGCAATTTCCATTTGCCAGCCTGCCCGCCCACCATTCCCATAAACAGGTTTAACCTCATTAAAAGATCTCAACTGTAGTTTTGCCTGCACAACGAGATAGCGAATGCCTTCGCGGATTTCGCATTTGGCGGGAGGTTGGATCGACATTTTTCGCAAGAGATGCTCCTGGCTCAAGAATTTTCAACATAAATAAGTACTAACCCCGAATTGGGTTCATTTTGAAGGAGAGGAGTCAGGCTACGCATCAGTGTTGCCAATATATCGAAAAAACATTTCCTACGGTGCGGTCCCAGTACACTTGCCAACCCTCTGGTCGTACCTCGTGTATGTATACTTTTATTTATCCTTCTTAAGATGGCCAACGTTCACACTAAGTACATACTCTACCAACTGCGCAAAAACGTATTAATGAATTAAATTTTCTTGATCACTTTCACTTTTCCCAATTCAATTAAAATGTTAAATATCTTATGACTTCTTGATATATTAGATATTCTTAAGCGTCCAGCGGTTAGCAGTATACCTTTGCGTCCAACTAATTTATTGTCGTAAATCACGTAAATATCATAAATTAGTAACAAGGACCAGCTAAGCAGATTGCTCCACTACGACCGCGCTGAGCTGCTGAGCTTTTTCCCTCCTGTGATTGCTCGTCACATACATAGCTAGCGCACAAGCGAGCCGCTTTGTCGCTTGTTGTGAACCTGTTTATTAGCTGCCTAATATCTACATACAATAATATTCATTGATGTTTGAGGGTAGAAAATTATTTCCATCCTTGGGGAATACTTAAGCCAAAGTAGTCAAGTCGATTCGAGTATGGTGGAGTAGCATTGTGTTGAGTTGAGTTGAGTCCACTCGCCGCCTATTCCGTGTCGCATTCAATTCACCTAAAACGCCAAACAAATGTGACCTTTGCGTCGCAGTAGACACTAACAGCCTCCGCCATTGACAACGAGCGTATACTATAGCGTCGTGCGAGTTGGTGAAGGCGGTTTGGATGCGGCATTGAATTACATTGCACGTCTCAGCTTTCAAAGCGAAAATCTGCTACCTTTTATTATATGTATGTGTGCACATAAATACATTTTCATTTGCAACAAAACAATAAGTATGAATTCATGAATAGCTAGCCCTCAAAGCCAATTGTATGCGAAACAACTGAATTTCCGCTGGTCCTTGCGCCCGTTTGAACGGTGGGGGGTGTATGACTGGCAGTTGAAATAAGATAAATCACATTTGTGGACTGCAACAGCAATCACTTCAGTTTTTGTTGGTAATAATTTTTACTACATTTTGATTTTTATTAACGAAAAGTGATTCGTATGGTTGCAAGGCATTGGCTGGCGTGAAATATGAAACAAATAAGAAACAATAAGCTTAACCAGAGTGCTTGTTAACTAAAGGGCTATGAACAGCAGGGAGAAAGAGTGTGGAAACCGCATTGGTTTGGCACTAATGAGGCAATCCAATTATGGCTGATTTGTAAATTGAGCGCAAAGTTTTATTTAAAATTTTTCTTTTTATTTCAAATGATATGTGTTGTGTACGTGACCACAATACAAACGCAGGAAGACTCCTTGAATCCTTTCAGTGTTGCGAACTGGCTGATGCCAACAGAGCATAGATTGAATAATATCTACCTTTTGGTGATGTTAATTTAGATATATAAATATGTACATAGGTATTATTATGAGTTGTATTCTGTGATTAACGGATCTATTGAGCAATCAACTCTTCTAAAACTCAAACTCAAAAAAAAGTTGTGTGTGAATAGGTACCTCATACGACTTAAGTGAAACTGTTTCATCCTGTTATGTGTATAGCTCACAATTATCTTAATCTCAATCTCAATCTCAATCTTAATCCTAATCTTAATCTTAAACATAATTTTAGTTAATTTATTAACTTTAATCATAACCTTAATCTTAATTTTAATCATAATCTTAATCATAATCCAAACCTTAATCTTAATCATAATTTTAATCTCAATCTCAATCTGAATCTTAATCTGAATCATAATCATAATCTTAATCCTAACCTCAATTATAAGCTTAGTCATAATCTACCCTTGAATTCAATCTCAACCTTAATCTTATTGCTTAAACTTAATATTGATCTTAACCTTAATATCACTATCAACCTTAATCATAATCCTAAAATTAATCATAATCTTTTTCTCAGTCTTAATCA
>NW_023458557.1:81382914-81429149 GCF_013731165.1 Rhagoletis pomonella
ATTTTAATCATAATCTTAGTCTTAATTGTAATCATAATCGTAATTTTAATCATAATCTTAATCTTTATGTCAAACTTAATCTTTATCTTAATACTAAATTAAATCTTAACCACAATCTTAATCATAATCCTAATCTTGTCTTAATATTAACCACAACCGTAATCATAATCTTAGTTCTAATCATAACCTTAATCGTAAACTTAATCTTAATCTTAATATTAATCCTAATCTTAATCTTAATCATAATCTTCCTAATCCTAATCTTAATTATAATCTTATTCATAATCATAATCTTAATCCTAATCCTAATCTTAATCTCTATCGCAAATTCCTAATCTCAATCTTAATCTTAGTCTTAATCTTAATATCAGTTATAATCTTAATCATGATCTTAATCTTGATCTCAATCTCTTAATCTTGAACTTAATGTTACTCTTAATCCTAATTTTAATCTTGGTCATGATCTTCTTAACTTCAATCTAAATCTTAATCTAATTTAGTGTCAATTTTAGTCTTAATCTTAATTTCCATCTCAAACTCTATCTCAATCTTCGCCTTAATCTTAATCATAATCGTAATCTTAATCTCAATCTCAGCCTCAGTCTTATCTTACACTTAATCGTGCGCAACCACGCCCCCCATCCACCCTCTTAGTTTGTCGTTTTTTTGTTTAATTGGAGTTTAGGATAAAAGCCCAACGATTGCTTTTTCATTACATCGATGTTTAAATTTACACGCAACGAGCGGAAAAATTTCTAATTCAAAAGTTCAAAATGTTTTTTGTCAGAGTGAATATGTACCTATATATGTACTTTTTCCACGCTGAGTCTAGACTTCTTTCACGTCTTCTTAAGACGACATCGCATTTAAGAAGTTGCGATGAAATCTCTCTGACATAGTCACAGAAGTGACGGAGATCTTTCGACCAAATTCTTACACTCCACAGATGTTTCATAATTCTACAGTGTCCTGTGAAAATACCTACCTACCTGACCCTCATCAGACTATATTCTCTTTAGAAGTTTTTCGCAGCGTAATACTCTTCAGCACTGATTGTGTCCTTACATTATTTCTCGGCTCCCTTTTCTGAGCGCTTCTTGAATTATATTCCTGCTTACTGCCAGTAAAGCCTCAGAATCGATTGGAAGTGTGGCTACCGTCCCCGGGGCTTATCTATTCTTTAACTTCTTTCCCTTTAATCTATCCACAATAGTTGTATATGGTCAAGGGAATTAAATTTATCTATGCCTAAAGACGATATATCTTCAAAAGTTGAAAAATCTTGAGTGCCGCTGGCCATGGGCGTAGCCAGAACGAAATTTACATACAAAATAAAAAATTCAAAACCAATAACTTACTAAAAAGTTGTTTATTATAGCTTAAAATTGTAACCAATAAAGGTAAATATGTTGTACAAAAAACAAATAAACAGAAGTTCACAAAAGTTGATATAAAACTATTCGTCGATTTAAATTGTTAACCTTTTACTGAGCATGTTTATTTTACGAGGCGGAAGCATCGAAAGCCTAACCCCGTCCGTGTGAGACTTTAACCCAAACTAAAATTCCTACCGTCATGTACCGTTCCCCTCCCGGTACCGCCGTCAAGGATTTCGTCGGGATTATAACACTGTATGACTGATAAGGTTATAGATCTATTATCTTCCTCTTCTTCGTATTTGGTGCTGTAACCGCCAAAGCGATTTTGACCAACTGACGCCAATTAGAAATGCCAAGTGAAGCCAGAATACTTTCAGAGCTGGGGCGTCGGTGTCCATTCGAACGACATGTTCAAGCCAGTTGAGCCGCTGTATTTTAATACGCCATATACCAGCACGGGCATGATGAGTGACTTATAGAGCGTGGTTTTCGTACGTCAAGAGAGGACTTTACTCCTGAATTGCCTACTCAGTCCAAAGCAGTACTTGTTGGCAAGAGCGATTCTGCGTTGGATTTCCATGCTGACATTATTCTCGGTGTTAATGCTGGTTCCCAAGTAAACGAAATTCTCTACTTACTCGAAATTATAACTGTCAAAAGTGACGTGGGTGCCAAGGCGCGAATGTGCTGATACTTCATCCTGTCCTTGTTTACCACCAGACCCATTCGCTTTGCTTCCTTGTTCAACTTGGAAAAGCCTGGACAGACTTCGCGGTTTTTCTTACCGATGATGTCAGTGTCATCGGCATAAGCCAGCAATTGTACGCTCTTGTAGTGAATTGTTCCTAAGCGGTTCAGTTCTGCAGATCTTATTATCTTCTCCAACATCAGATTAAAGAAGTCACATGAAAGAGAGTCGCCCTGTCTGAAACCCCGTCTGGTGGCGAACGGCAACAGAGCAGAGCTGGTGGTATTGCTCAACGTAATTTTTCACAGGCGTATGAGTTTTGGGGGGATACCAAATTCAGACATAGCGGCATATAGGAAACTCCTTTTAGTGCTGTCGAAAGCGGCTTTAAAGTCGACAAATAGGTGGTGAGTGCGGATCCTTTTCTCGCGGGTCTTTTCCAAGATTTGGCGTACTGTGAATACCTGGTCTATGGTAGACAATACATTCGATAAGACCTTGCAACCTATGCTTAGAAGGATGATCCCACGGTAGTTGGCACGCATGGCGGGGTCGCCTTTCTTGTGGATTAGGCAGAGCGCACTAGAATTCCAGTCGTCGGGCATGCACCTTATTACCTCCTTGCCATCGTAATTAAATAGCTCAGCTGACAGGCCGTCAGCTCAAGCAGCTTTGGCACTTTTCGTCATAGTCAGGCGCTGGGATATCGACTCCATCGTCATCGAGTGGGACCTCGGGTTCGTCTTCTCCACTTCTTTCAGTGCTTCTGCCATTCAAAAGGCTCGTAAAGTGTTCCCTACATAATCTGAGTACGTTCTGGACATCGGTCACTAGGTCACCATCGTTGTTCCCACAAGAGTCTTGAAACCTTCCGTAAGTCGCTCAACTCTCTGCTAAAAATTTCGGGTGTTTTTTCTGTCGGCCAGCATTTCAAGCATTTTCTCACACTCCTCATCGTACCAGTAATGAGAGGGAAATGTGGTTCCACTGCTCGCGCAAGTCGGTTTGTTGAAGAGTGCTCTCTCACAGCAGGTGTCCGAATCCATTGGCCGTCTGTTTTGATTTATATTTATTTATGCTAAATATATTACTTGATTTTGTTTTGTCACACTTAAGAAGTAAACATCTTGGCTGTTCACCCAACCGGTCTATAGTTTTACCAATAATCTCAGATTGGTTCTGTGATACAAAACTTTCGTTGTACGCTTAGAAAAGACACAAACCTAAATACAAAGTAATAAATAATTGAACTATAAAGGTATTTATAGTTTCCGTTCAATCAATTTTTGCTCATTGTCGACTGCAGCCAGGTTTTTACCCTTTTAAAATGGAAGTGCTTTGAGGTTAGAGATAATAACTTGATACAGAACCGGATGATCCACATATC
The DNA here is from genome assembly GCF_013731165.1 of Rhagoletis pomonella. Classification (NCBI taxonomy): domain Eukaryota; kingdom Metazoa; phylum Arthropoda; class Insecta; order Diptera; family Tephritidae; genus Rhagoletis; species Rhagoletis pomonella. Next base: position 81,386,369 of record NW_023458557.1, read on the forward strand.
TACTTTTTAAATCAATTTACTAATTATTTTGTTAGCGTTGGGAGTATAATTTGTTATACAGTATATATATAGGAAAAACCTTGAAATTTAGGGGGGGGCGGGGGGAGGGAGCCGAAATTATCAAGCAAGCATTTCGTGGTACTATTTTTGAATATCTAGGCAAAAATTTGAAAGTTAGGGGGGCCCGGGCCCCCCGCCCCTACCTGGCTACGCCCATGCCGCTGGCTGTTAAGTCAAGCGTCTCTTATTGTGAAAGCTCCTGCTTCACTTCGCTTCGCTAATACCATAGATCTCCGCCTAAAAATTGTTCTGGTATTTTCTAATATGTAGACACTAACATTTTCTGAAGTTTTCGAAACGCCTGTGTTCCACTCTTCGTGCCTTACTAGAGGGGCCTTTCTAAATTGGGAATGGAAGATTGTTTAACTGCCAACTTTTTTATAGAATAATAGACCCAGCCTATCCACAGTTATGTATTAAATGGTAGATACCCCGTACTATTTGATCCAAAAATTCCTTTCTTCTCCTACAAAGTACGAAAGATTCCTACAGCAGACGCCTTAAGTTCGTAGTGGGGAGCCGCAAGGCTTTCTGTTTGTCTCCCGGTAGCGATGTGAGGTGTTGCTCCGATCGTTTTATGCTCCAATCCACCCGCATGAGTCGCGTTTTATTACATATAGAAGACTGTATGATATTTTAGTGCGAGTTGGGCATCGCCGCTGACCCTGTAGCCCAGTTCAAAGCCGTCGGTGTATTCGATAACCTACATACTAACATAAATGGTACAGTTCAGTTTTTGAGCCCTGAAAAACTCATGGAATCTTTGAATTTTCCCCTAAATATTAGCACGAACGTTAGAATCGTTAAGTCTTTGCAGTAAAAATGCCACCGTCTACTGTTAAATACGCTTTACATTTGTAAGTGTTATTTCCTTCGAGGAGATAGACAACGTATATGTATACTGTTTCCTTTGAAGGTGTTCTTGCGTCGGCGAAAGATCGTGGTGGCTTAAAGACTTATGGGGTTAGAGTCCAAAAAATCTTCTGCTGGTCATCACAAAGACGAACCATACTTTCTTAGTTGTTTAGATGAAAATAAGGGCATCGCAATACGAATATCTAGTCCCTTGTAGCTCAACCTTCAGAAGGGTAAAGTCTTTAGATCCTGGACTTAAACCGCCGACGGATTTCATATAGCCGGTCAGGGAGTGGCTGTCGATACCAAACTCGACGTCGGAGGACCTAGAAAATGTGCTGTCGCTAACGCTTCACTATTTAGGTGGTGAACTAACTAATTAGCCGAGACTACCATTAGCCTATCGCCTCCATACTAGGCTAGCTGCGATAAAATGTTGCCTTTATTTTATAATAATATAGAACAAAAAAGAGCTTCCCCTAAATCTAAGTTCTAAATGAAATCCGTTTCCACTTTAGTTCTTCGATAATTGCATTTTGCATTGCTTTGACCAAATGCAAAAACAATGTACACATTAACTAACCGATGACCCCAGTCACAGCTTAATGACTACTCTACCGAGTATCATCACCAATCGCCAAAGCATCAGCAGATACAGAGCACGTTGTCACTTTGCCACACAGTTAATTTTAGTGGCGATCTCAGCAAATGGCTTTCAACAACATAATCAATCCCTCGCAGACCAAATGCAATTGAATTAAATTGCTTAGTTGTTGTCCTTTTAATGTTGCATAAACGTTGATTTTGTCATTTTTGTTGCCTTACTGCCGATTGTTGTTATTGTAAGTAAGTAAAACAAGTTGTGTTGTTGCAAAGCACCTGCTGACAATTTCAAGTGCGTGGTCTTTGTCGTCGTTGTTCTCGTTGTCTGTCGTCCTCATTGTCGGGTGGTGGAGTGTTTTTGCTCACAGCCACTTGAAACCAGCGAAAACAGCGAAAACAGCAGGCTAATAAATGACAAAAGAAAAAAATAACAACAACAACCACAACTACTATTGCAAAAGCTACATACGCTGTGCGCGGCGCTAAGCTATTAGAAAAGGACGAATCTCATCATTACGAAAATTAAATTCAACCCCGAATGTGATGTTAGTGTTGGGTGGAATGGAAATTTTGTGGCCGTAGCAAGTATTCGGGTTGTTGCTGTGCAAAATTTTGAAGGAAACTAGGATAAGGTACTTTGAACTCGTTAAACAAAAACATTCATGGATTCCTTATTTCCTTTACTAGGGTTGCCATCTACTACTTTTTTTGTTATTTTTTCCAAAGCGTATGAAAATGTATACATTAAACTCCTGGTTTTTATACTATAAAAATTTTATTTTTATAACTGATTTGCCAAACTTTTGTTTTGTGATATTTAAAATCCAAAAAATTTCTGGCAGTGTTGCCTCATATTTTATAAGCACCTAGTAATCAACACGTTCATAATCATAAAAGATACATTTCCTGATTTGTGGTTGTGAAAAATTTTGTGTTCAATTAATTGGGTTGCCATATAATTTTATTGAAAAATTTAAACTTGCATTATTCAAAATTTTAACGACATTAAAGCCGCACGATGATGAAACTGCCTTGCCTCGAAACCAAATTTGACAGCGAATGACGAAATTTCGGTCTGAAATTCTTAAAAATTCATTTCTTATCAATTCATTGAATTCTAGTTTTAATAAATTGGGTTGCTATGGATTTTTTTGTATATTTTAATTCGAAGCTAAAACCCACAGTGTTAAGAGAATAGTAATCTCATCTTGTGTACCTAAAGATGTTAACAGAGCTGCCATATTTATTATATTTATTTATTTTAAATGCAAAGCTTAACGCTGCACTCTTAGGAAAATAAAAATCTCGTCTCTTGACTTAGAGTGAAATTGTAATTTTTATTAAATATAAAATTTAAGTTTAACAAAATTCTGTAATGTTAAGGAAATAATAATCTCGTCTTGTGGATCTAAAGATATTCTCAAGGTTGCCATATATTTCTCGGTCGAAAACTAAATTTTCTGTGATTAAATAAGACATTTTAGTTGCTTCTTTTTTATTATGGATACGTTTTTCGCTTTATTTTAAAATAATTTTTTTTTTTTTTAAGAACAGTGTTCGTATTTCTTTATTTATCGAAGTTAAAAGTTTGATTTTCTAACCACAACTAACAGTCGAATAGTCTAAATGTAACGTTTGAAACTATTAATTTTTGAAAATTTTAAATTTTAAAATTTTTTTTTAATAAATTTTTTAGTATCTAATTCAAGACTTCGAAAGACATTTGCTTAGGTACAATTGCCATATTAAGAAATATATATTTTTCGTTTTGAGATAAATTAATTTTTTTTACGAAAACGGTTGATTTTTTTTTTAAATATTAACCGAATCCGGACCGTTTTAGCTGCGATGTTTTAAAAGCTGTAGAACTATAAAAAATCTCAACTGAAAAAGTTTGTAAATATGTAAATTTTTGAATTTAATTTTTTATGTAAGAAATTGACAGATGATCAATGAAAGCTATTAGTTATTAAAAGCAGGAATCGTAATGGCTATGATCTATATGTTGTAATAATAATCATAATTTAGCCGTAAAATTGGATTTATATTTTCATGATCAAATTTAACTGTTACTTTTTGTGGGGGGCGGTTAAAATTATCGTAAAAATAAAAATAACAACCAAAAAAATTAAAAATGACAAAGTTTGAAAAAACATTTTAGAATTTACATACGTTGAGGCATAAATATAACAATTGCATATATGAAATTTATTCTGCTGAAAATTAATGCATTTTTTTTAATTCTTAAAACTTTTTAGTGCCATAATTTATAATTTAAGTATTGAAATATTCTAGCGCAGTAAGATATTTATTATTTTAAACTGAAAAGTACAGAAAGAAAGTTCCATTGATGTTTTTAATACTTTCTAGGGTTGCCAAATATTTTAAGATTTTTTTTTTTATTTTTGGCAAAATGATTTTTCTGAGCAGGATTGTGATAACTGCACATAAGCGTTTACTTTTTGTGATCTTGACTCATGCACAAATTTTACCGTTGCATGAAAGAAAATTATGGAGCTGAAAAGTTATTAAAGTTCTTTCCGAGCTTGGCTAAAAAATGCTAGAGTCGTCAGATAATTTAAAACTTCAATCAACCAGTTCCTCGAAGAATATGCGTTTTTTTGCCATTTGTGTAGGGTTGCCATATATTTTACGAAAAAATTATAAAAAAATGTATATCCTTAAATACTTTTTGTTGAAATGAATCCACATCACTAACGCGTAACGCAAATAATTTCAACCGCAATAATAATTTCCAATATCGCACAGCAGGCAGTCATTACCACCCTCTGCTACATAACACTACATAGATAGCACTTGCCCTCTTGTTACGAGCCTCACGCCTGACACACACTTGTCTCACGCGCGCGGCCGCTACCCATTAAAAGCGGCAACGCCGTAAAAAAGGCAATCGACTAATCAATGAACGCGCTCGCTCAGCAGGCTCACAGCGAGCAACAACCAACGCTTTGCTGAACATGCACCAATCCAATTGTATTCAATCCGAGTGCCGCCACGCAAATTGCTTGGCAAAATGTCTCAATTGCCACAGCCAAGGCAGCAGAGGTACAGCAGCAGCGCCTTCACCACGCTTTGCACACGCACCAGCACAATCCAAACAGCAGCATCAAGTGCAATCAACGCCAATGCGCTACCATCGCCGGACAGGATTGCTCCTTTTCTACACTCACAGATACAAAGGCCAGTGGTTTGGTTGGGTTCGTTGTTGCTCGTGCGTATTAAAAGCAGCCGCTTCATTCCCACTGGAGTAATTTGGCACGAATATGCACTGCTACTGTCGTGTGTTGTAGCACACCGTCATTGCCAACGCCATCGACAATGCCACCGGTGCAGCGACAATTGAAATTCACGCACAATCCTCGAATTTTTAGCGCTGCCGTCAACCCTCCGCTGCGCCTTTGCAATCACTCCGCTTCATTCAATTCAAAAATTCGTCGGAAATTTGAGGAGCTACACAGACACACACACACACACACACACACGCACGCACGCATTAAATGCTTTGGTGTCATAAGCCGTAAATGACGGGCGGAAAGGATATGATTTTGTGCAGCCTTCAACAATTACGGTCGCCGAGTATTTGCTCTTCTTGAATTTTCCTGCCATTATTGTTATTGTTATTATGCGTAGTGTTATTGTACGCTGTTGCTGTGCTTTTATGTGGTGTTTGTTGTTGCAATCGGTTTGTTTGGCTTTGTCGTTTCTCTGGCAAATTGCTAGCAAAAAAAAAAAAAAAGGATTCGACGTCTACCACAAAGCAGTTTTCATAATGAAAATATTTACCACTTAAATATTATGCATTTTTTGGATAGTAGAAGAAATCCGAAAATATTCCCACACTTGGCCGCAGAAGGGTGTGGAATTATTGATTTCTAAAATTAAAGAATATAAAAAAGAATATACCTGTGGATACGTTAGCATGCAACAACGTTCAAAAGCCCGAAAATCGAATATCACCGCCAAACCAATCTGGAGGCGGTTTGCCTTACTCATAAGCGACTAAAAGGCGCAGAGTGAAGATCGACTATTTAACCTCAGATTCAAAAACACACATACAAGTGAGGATCCCTCCCACCCAGAAGTGAGTGGGGGAGGGGGCAGAGTGGTCGATAAAAAAGCAATCTCTCTCTATATTGACGTCTCAAAGATGAACTGTGGTGCGGGGGCAGGTGTGTACTCCGCGGTACTCGGCGTCTCCTTGTCTCTTCGTTAAAAGAATGGGGCAACCATCTTCCAACTGCTTTGTCGGATTTTTGGTCATAGAGAGAATTTGTCTTTCACTACGACGAACCGGCGTCTCACCACAACCCGTAATATTGCTGAGGTAAGAGAAGCATGACCCGACCAAAGACCATTTCTATGAGCTTCTCTCTTCTTCTTCTTATTTGGCGCCGTAACCGCCTAAGCGATTTTGGCCGAGTTCAACAAAGCATGCCAGTCGTTTCTCTTCTGTGCCAACTGACGTACTCTACCTCTTCCTCTGCTACCACCAGCGGGTTCTAAGTTGAATACTTTCAGAGCTGGAGAGTCGGTTTCCATTCGAACGACATGGCCAATCCCGCGGAGCCGCTGTATTTTAATTCGCTGCACTATGTCCACGTCGTTGTAAAGCTCATACAGCTCATCGTTCTCGGATACTTTAAGAGCCGCCTCATCGGTTTCTATGAACTAATTATTGTATAGAATTTTACAACTTAGTGCTTGCCACGGCAAAACAATCACGTTTGGCAACTGAAGTTGGTAAATTTAGTCTTAACTACGTAACGTATGATAACGGATCAGGCTGATGAACAATCACAGTAATTATCTATCTTTCTTGCTCTCAAAGAGTTCTTCTCAACAAATGAACACTTGCAAGGATGAATTCATATATGTATGTATGTCATGCCTTCCCTGCCTATTGTCGAATAGGTGAGAAGAGGATTTCGGTGAACCCTGAAAAACAAAGGGGAAGAAAGCAAGGATGCTGTTGATAAGGCCAAGAGATGCGATCAAGTAGAGGATAGCTTTCTCTGTGTTATGTAGAGCTGGTGCAGAGACTTTTGATTATATTTAATGTTTCCAATTAGGGCTAGTTAGAAAAATGTACGCCCAGTTTTTAAATAATCAAAAAGTTAGTCCATTTGTTGAATAATTAAAATATCGATGTATGTTCAGTTTTTAAATTTAAAAAAAAATTATACCTTTGTTAGTTAGTGAGGTTGTTAGGTAAAACAAAAAAAAAATTATCCAATTTTTAATATACCCACAAATGTATGTCTAGCATTCATATTAACAGTATTTAAATTAACAAAAACTTTTCTCCAATTTTTAAAATTTATATCTAGTATTTAAATTAATAAAAAATTATGTTAAGCTCAAAGGGCTATATCCAGTTTTAAATGACCGTAAAATTATGTCCAAATTTTAAATGACTGGGGATGGCAAGATAAATCAAATTAATAGCATTAATCGAGTAATTTCTTGCAGAAAGCGATTTAATCGAATCGAATTTCCTGTTATGATTAATCGAATTATTACTCCACCACTGATTTCAATGAATAGGCACAAAATGGGCCTGGAATAAGTGAATTTTGGAAATTTTACAGAAAAAGTGATGATACAAATTTTTTGAATTCAGCATTTGTGATAAAATGTGAAAATACTTGAATAATATTAGCAGCATGTCTTTAAAAAGAGTTATTTCATTATTTTAATACAAAAACTAATAATCCAAAATACTGATTAATCGATTAATATTTTGTAATTTATTGCACTTAATTTTTTGTATCTTGCAATTAATAATTTGATACATTAATCGAGTAAATTTTTTTTTTGACGTCCCAATACGTGCAGCTTTTAGATAACCAAAAAATTATGTCCAGTTTCTAAGTAACAAAAAATTGTTACGCTCATATTCTTATATCCAGTATTTAAATTAAATTACCTAAAAATTTTGGCCACTTTTTACCTTACCAAAAAATTGTGTACAGTATGAAAATTCTTGGCTAGTTTTGAATGACCATAAATTTATGTCTAGTTTCTAAATGCCAATAATTTTTGTCCGATTTTAGATTACCAAAAAATTATGGTCAATTTTTGAATAACAGAAAATTGACGTACAGTTTTTATATTAACAAAAATTTATGTTCAGCTTTTAAGTCCGCAAAAAGTTATATTATTGCCAAAAAAAAGTTAAGTTAACAAAAATTCATGCTTGGAATGATCATAAAACTATGTTAACACCAAAACATAAAAATATTTAATTCATTTTCGTGGCAATACGTACATACATATTTACATAAACAAGAAGTTTTTATAAAAAAAATATTATGCATCTAAAAGGATTTCATTTCTATTATGTACATCGCCGGAACAAAGTATTGGCACAGCAAATTTTTCACACTATATGCATTTTATATAAAAATTTGGTTCATTCTACAACAAAAAAAAAAAAAACATAAAAACATAATTCCTAAACTTTGTGCAAAACTCGCGAAAATTCAGCAAATTTCCATGAAAATTTTCAACTTTTTAATCAGATTTTTTTGAAATTTTTTTTGAGTATGCACATTTGTAGCCCAATCAATTCTATTATAATAAAGTGCAAGTTTTAAGTAGCGTAGAATTTTTTTTCACGCAGTCTCTTCCATACAAAAATTTTTTCGAAAATACTTTATATGGAAAAAATGCAAAACACCTTCAACAAAAAAAAAAAATTCTCAAAAATCAACGCGATTTTTGACTAACTCTGAACTTGCATTTTTTTTAACTAGAATTTAATTTTCGTGAGTTTTGCACAAAGTTTAGGAATTATATTTTTATGTTTCTTGTTGTTGAATGACCCATATTTTTATACAAAATTGGTGGAAAAATATTAGAATAAAAATTGTTGCATATATTGTGAAAAATTTGCAGCGCCAATACTTTGTACCGGCAGTGTATGTATTAAATTTTAATCAAAAATATTGCTTTTCAACTTTCCAATTACGGTTATCGTATTATGACATTTCGCAAGCATAAAAATTGAAATTTGAAAAATATACATACCACCTGAGCATATACGAAATTCCCCAAAGTGTCCGGTTGACAAACGTTTACCGATATACTCGTACATAAAAATGAAGCTGCATACACAGATATCCACATATCAGAGAAAACGAATGGAGTTAGTTGGCAGTACCCAACATTAGATACAACGTCGCAACCAAATGCGAATGGCTAGCAAATATGGTGGTAAAAGGGTTTGTCCGCCATTTGATTGTTTCGCTTCGGTTCGGTTGGTGGGTTGGCTGACGGTTTCACATTAACAATGCGAATTTTACGATAAACATATATTTTATGTGAATGTAATTCCCACGTCTATCATTTGTATGGCTTTGCTAGAAAATATGTGACTATGACTTTGACTCGTGTAAACGTTGTAAGGTTGTGTGTTGTGTGTTGTGTGTTGTGTGCTCTTTGCCGTATGATATTTTAGCGCTAAGTGGTTTCAACGAAATTTTAGATATGTATGTATGTACATAGATATCTCCTTTGGTTATCTATTATGACTTCATACATGGACGTGGGTATAAAACGTCAACCACATTGCAATTTCATCAATAAAGTTATTTGCTATGCATGTGCTAGCGTTTTGCTGCTTATCTAGGAATGAATAAATATACATACATACATGCATACATATGCACGTATGTATGCATGGGGGTGTAACAGTGGGCGTGTGTGAGTTTCAATATTTTTGACATGTTGACTTGAATGTTGTCAGAAAAACAAGTGTTTTCACAATCGTTGGTGTACGTACGTGTCCCGTGTCCTGTCTCCATATCTGTTTTGTTGGTATTCAATTGAAGAAAAAGCAATGGCGGTTACTTTAAAGCGCTGTGCTGTGTAGTGGAGTGAAGCGGTGAAATCAGTTGATGTTTTTACCTGTACCTATTTTTCCATACATTCACCCAGTATAGATATCTATGTATGCACTCATGACCATTTGACTTTAATTTAGTCACGTTTCTTGAAAGGATTATCGCAAATGGATTGGTCTGGCAAGCGTTATATTTATGCATATTAGATAGATATTGAGTACATTTGCACTATTCCTTATCATTTATGAATGGTACTCATATTCTGGCATAGTACATACATACATATCTCTATACGTATATACTCATATGAAGTGGTAACAAACAAAAACGTAAATTACTTATGCAAAGTGCCTTGCAAGTATGGTTAAAACAAAAAAAAAATTGCAGTTTACAATCGTACACATATTGGCGAATTTGCTGGTTGACAAGCGCTATCTGCTTTTTTTGCGTAATTGAAAGTCTATAATAAAATTTCTATACATATATTGAAGATATTTAAAATATATGTACATATTTTACTTTAACGAGATACAGCTTATAGATGTACGTACGTATTTACATGGGCCTGACATTTTTTTATGTAAACTTTATTAGAAATATTAAAATATAGCAATTAAAAATTTATAATAATTTAACTCATTAATTTTTCTCTTTTTAACCAACTTAAAAAAAGCAGGAGGTTATCAATTCATCGGAATATGTTTTTATATATGTTAGCGCATAACTTTGGACAACATTAACCGATTTCGATAACTCTTTCTCTGGTGCCTCGGGAGAGGTCCCATACTTGTTTGGTTTAGATAGAAATTAACGGTACTTCTAGATTTTTATATGAGAATTGAAGTCGGTTGTGTTTTTTGCTTAAAAATTACTTGTTATTGTAACAATTGAGTTGTATCGATCCGTACAAAGGAATTTATATTGCATAAAGTTTATTATGAACTTATTGAAGAGTTAAAATACAAATTTGGTTACCTTAATTGCATGCAAACTTTAATACGCGACTTCGTCTTTACCCCAAAATTTTTTCATTATTTTTAACCGACTTCAAAAAAGGAGGAGGTTATCTATTCGTCGGAATATTTTCTTTCTTTTATGTACATGTGTTACCGCATAACAGATTTCGAAGATGCTTTTTTTAAGGGAATGGTGGTACTTCAGATGTGGTCTCATCCTAATTTGGTTTAGATCCGATTATTGGATCATGAAGAAATTAACGGTAATCTTAAAGCTTTACATGAGAATTGAAGTCGGTTTTGTTTTTTGCTAAAAAATTACTTGTTTATTTAAATAATAGTCTTCGAGTGTCTTCTGCAAATCGATAAATTGTTTTAGTGATGATTTCATTTTTGTTTTTGCTACAAAACCTCTGTGAATGCTAACAAACTAAGAGAAAATATTTAAAGATAATAATTATTTTACCTTTTTTTAAGTAAACGACTGTTTATGAGACTAACAAAAGTAACTGACAAGGACGATCACAGTTTATAAAATTATCGAGGAGCAACCAGCAGTTTACCAAAGCTACCGAAATGGATGTGAAGACAGCCAAAGTTTTGATTTATTGCATAAATTTTTTGAATTGAAAATTTATTAGGAATTCATAGAAAGAAACTTACAATGAAACTTTGGAATTTAGGGGGGGGGAGGGGTTGCCCTCAGCACGTACCTGCGTACGCCCATGCATTTTTATGAAAGCTCCTAACAAGGAAAATTTACAAATCTTTGGAGTAAAAAGAGGTGGCGGTGAAATGTTTCTTGGACATGGAGGCTGCTCTCGAAAACACGGAACACTCTCAAATAGACCATTGTGTCCTGCGCAAAAGGGGTTAATTTTACTTTTTGGCCTTTTCCACGCAGTTTCCAAAATCATAAATAAAAAACACCGTCCAAAAAAAAAAATGCTAAAATGCGACTCGGTTTTTTTAGCAACTTCACACTTGCCTTCTGTATACTAAAGTCGGCAAACTTAGAGTTTTTCTGTAAAATTTTACTAGAAAATTGCAAACTAGTACGCAAAGTCGTGAGTTTCGCTCAAAGTTTAGACATTTTATTTTTAAGTTATTTTTTTTTGTTGAAGTATGAAAATTAGTGAAAAGAAATTTGAATAAAAAACTTTGCATACATTGCGAAAAATTCTCTGTGTTTGTTCGGCTTTGTACATATGTATGGACATTAAGGTGGTCCTTAAAAAATCAAACGAACGATTATTTTCAGTCTCACCCCCTCAATCGATAATACCTTGGCCACAGATATCACATATAAATTTTGGTACCGATTGGAGACGATTAAGGCGTATCGCGCAGGGGACAAAGTTCCGATTCCTCTATGGAGACTCAATAAATTAAAATACATAAGTTGTTTTTCCATCTAATACCCAAAATCGGTACTACCATAGTCGAAGATATCACTTATAAATTTTGGTCCCGTTCGGAGTCGTTTAAGGCATTTCGCAAAGGAGTCAAAAGCCAGATGCCTCTATGTACTCAAAAAATTAAAAATATTTTTTTTTTTTTCATTTATTACCCAGGTCGAGGATATCGCACATTAATTTCGGTCCCGATTGGAGTCGTGCTAGCAGTGCTTCTTCATAGGGTAATCTGAACCCTGGGCGACGTGCCTTAACCGACTTTTCAATCGGAACCAAAATTTATAAGTGATGTAGTGGCATTGACGTAGGGGTTGAGGCTTAGGAAATCTAATGTAAACATTTGTTTCCTATATTTAAGGACCACCCTAATGGTCATACATATGTGAAAAATTAAAAGAGTTTTTTTTGTTTTTATTCAATACCCATCCTACTATGAAAAACAAAACAAAAATATTATGTGGTTTAAAATTTACAAAACATGTATTTTAAGATTGTAAAGAAAAACATATTTTTCACATCGACAACCATTTAGCTCATAAGTACTGTAAATCAATCACATTCACAGGCATTTTCAATTTGTTGATCCCAGTTAGAGTTGCAATGAACTTTGACATGAAATCTTTGCTATACGCACTATGCAGTTGCTTCAGTAAATTAGTAAATTAGTTGCATACAATTCTGCAATCATAACAAAATTGATTAAGAAAGTCAAACGTTGGATCAGCTGCGCATGCTCATATGTACGAGTAAATATCTACTATACAATACGTGTGTAGTTTATAGGCATCCAAGTACATATGTACATATGTATGTACATATGTATGTAATTCATAATTGCCCATACTTTTGTTGCATTTCCTCGATGATCGATCACATCCTGTACTCGTACGAGTTAATTAACAAAGATTGCCGCCGTCAAAGTAAAGCAAAGCGTTCGATACAACCAGCCAGCCTACGGGCAATTTTGTGCTTTTACGATCATTGGCAATAATGATCAGTAGATACATACATACATATGTATAGTTACAAATAAAAGTAGATATATGTACATACATACATATGACCGCCAGTTATCGCTGATTTAGAGTCAATACTCGTACAAAGCAACTGTTGTACTTAGTAGGTGCCTACTATTTATTTATAAACTTCCAGAAATCAGCAATATCCGGTGTAATGCAGCGTACATTATGCTTTTTATATTTGATCCGATCGCATGTCGATCGAACATTACATACATATTCGTGTACACATACATACATACATACAAACACGCATTGCGGCTTCTCTGACTAACTGACTGAGTGTGCACTGAACGATTTTTATATCCTTTAGTTAAGTTCAATTAGTTATGTTCGTAAAATGTTCCTGCTTTTGTTGTTGTTGTTATTGTTGTTGTTGTTATTTCTGTCGATAAAAACAAAGCAGGCCCAACTAACGCTTGCGTACATTGCCAAATGCGCGGCGGGTCTTTTGTGTGAATTAAGCCTAATTACCACCGCCGAAGAAGAAGGTACTATGTAGCAGTGAACTCAGCTGCGCATTGACGCACCCCAATAAACGGGAAAATGTGCTGTTGTGTGAATTTTCTTTTTCGAAAGAAAAAATATTTTTGAGATGACTTAGCAGCATGTGTGAAAACAAATTGGCGTATATGACTTAAGGAAAATGCTACATCATGCTCCATTGCATGTACGAAATGTTGATTATAGCGAGTGGCTTTTGATTGGCTCGTAAATTGTAATTTTGTAAATTAAAAATGATATGAAAAACTTTATTACAATACAAATGAGCGCAAACAACTTTTAGAACATTTCAATTATTACATTAAGCCCAACGAATTTCGAAGTTTAATGTTGTTTATGGTCATAAAGTCGAATTAAAAATTAATAATTGATTTAATATTTGAGAAAAAAATTTTTGAAATTGTGGTTGATTGTCTTTTACTTGACGTACTATTTTATTGGGGGGAAATCCTCGTCTGCCTCGTCCTGTTGTTATCATAGAAATGAAGGCACCTAGGTAGGTTATGCTTTCATCGATTCAACGACTCTGTTTCTGTGAGAAACAGCCTGTGAGAACAGCCAGAAACAGCTGAGTAAACAGCCTTTTCTGTGATTTGATGGCTGCGGCCATCGATCCCGTAACCTATCGATCATCCATTAAGACACTCGGCAACTTATCTACTTTCACTAGTATGGTATGAAGATCTTTGACAGCGGTTATTTTTGATATACATTTCACCATTTTTACAGAGACCGAAAATAAGAGTTATTTTTTTCGATGTTATAAAAGTCCGCGTCAAAATATTGTCGTAGAAGAAAGTTATCAAGTTTTTATTTTTCGAACTTTTTCGGAAAAATTTCTATAATAACTGAAAAATCCGGCCTTTAATTTTTTTTAGTCTAGCAATAACGATTAAACTTGGCCAAATATTTTGTAAGGCCGAAATAAAAGTCCTTTCCTAATAACAAAAACAAATTGCTTATTCAACCTATACCAATTTGGTACCAATTAAAAATTTTCATGTTTGTGTAATGTTGTTGTTGCAACCAGTTCAATTTGAATTGTTTCGGCATTTTGTTTTGCTTCGTATTTGAATTTAAACTTTGTAATAAAGATAAATGTGATGATGCAGAAATAATTGATAAAAACGTAAACTAGCGGAACTATTTAGTTTTTTTTCTATTTAAATATTAAAATAAAATAGTTTCAAGTTCAACTTTTCACGTTAATCTTACAGAGCTACATATATAGTATGCATTTACTAAATTTTAGAAATTATGAAATAATATTTTAATTACCAGTAATAACCTCACTTCACGAAAAAAAAAACCAAAAAAAAACCCAAAAGACGCACCGTTACACTTTTAATAGGAAATCGAAATCGCACAAGAAAAACGTTTCTCTGCTACAGCTAACTGACTTGCGTCGACTAGCTAACTTATAAGCTGAATATTCTTTTATTAAATAGTAAAAGAGATTGCCTTTACGCCAATTACCGCGGCACAAGCTTTCTTAGTATTGCAAACATGGTCTTATCGATGATTCACGAAAAGTTGTAGCTCCTTATAATTTAATTTACTGAATCCTATCAGTGCGTCATCAGATCAGATGAATTCATCGTATTTTCATACTTCGTCAAATCTTGGCGACGAAATTCGATGATTTTAAGGCCCCTTTGACAGTGTATCCGTTTTCTATTATTTCGACTAGTACAGTTTGGTAGTACATATTTTGAAATTTTAGGAATTATAATCAAATAGATATTTATAGAAATACGGCTTCATCTCGGCAAAGCATTCCTGCAGAATATTTGAGACTGCAGCTGCCTCTCTCTGGCTGTAGGTTGCACGAGTTGTGGAATCAAAATGGCAAACTTGCCAATTGCTTGTCACCAGTGTGACAATCCACTTAAACCAACCAACCAACCAACGGCTTCATCTGGGATAGTAAATGGTTTAACAGACTTTACACTGACATTATGGATTAACATCGTTTAGAAGAATGTGCCTCCTTCTGGTACTCACAGAGGGAAAATCTGCCTCCGAGTGGAAGTACGAGTCATTCGTGCCCGCCTTCCTAACCTAACCTAACGTAACCTATAGAAATAATGTTGTTAATGTTGTGGTACTTATCGTTCTTAAACACATCGGTGTTTGGTCACACGGAAGTACTTGATAGGGAAGTGACATTTCAGCGAGTTTTGGTCACTTTTCTTTTGTTTAAATAATGAAAGTATTTTATGCCGGTCAAGTTAGATACACAAGGCTGGAAGTTGGTACGAATGTTGGCAACGACAAAAAAAAAAAATGTTCAAGGTCAAAGGTCAGACAAAGTGCTGTTTTTGCATCTTTCAGCCAAACGGTTACGGTTATGACACTTTTATTCCGAAGAATTACCATTTATGTAATGGGGACTTTTCACATTTCTTTTATAATGGTGCTCTAAACCTTCGTATCAATTTTCAAAGCTTACAAATTTAACAAGTTTACACTTTTGCTCGTTAACACTAATGCGCCAATTTGCAAGCCATTCTTCAACAAGAATTATATGTTCCTCCGAA
This sequence comes from Rhagoletis pomonella, assembly GCF_013731165.1. NCBI lineage: Eukaryota > Metazoa > Arthropoda > Insecta > Diptera > Tephritidae > Rhagoletis > Rhagoletis pomonella. The sequence continues at coordinate 81,402,186 of NW_023458557.1, forward strand.
ATTTTCGAAGCCCTTTTAGGACATTTAGAGGACTTACTTACCGTGAATGGAAGAATTTTCTCACTCGTAGGTATATCTGACGTGTAAATAGTATACAACCCAGCCCAAGCACACTACCTTGAGGAGCAACGGCCTTTATTCATGTCCTTAGAAATGAAGTAAGATCTTTCTAAAAACTATCTTAAAAGTAGTGGTAATACAACACTTGGTAGCTCTTAGCATTTTCGGCCCTATACAATCATCACCTTGCGATTTCTTGGCTGCTTTACAATCGTTTTTACTTCTGAAGTGTAAGTGTAAATCTGGGCCCAAATCGCGGCATTCGTTATCGAATGATTACTCGTTTCAAATCGAATCGAATACGTTTACCGCTTTTTCCCAGAAATCAAATTTCGATACGAGTTACGTTCGATATCGAATGCCACGATTCAAGCAATGATTAAAAAAAAATTGAGAAAATTGGACAAAGTTTAATCAAATTTTCAATTTTGTAGCCAATTCAATTTTAGTACAATAAAGTGCAAGTTTAAAGTAGATAGCACTTAGTGTTGATTTTTCAATAACAGAATTGTCGAACATTCTTTGTATTAAGAAAATGCGCAACAAAGTCAACAAAACAACATTTCAAACTTGCACTTTATTGTACTAAGTTTTAATGGGCTACAAAACTGCATTTATAAAAAAAAAAAAAAATAATAAACATTAAATAAACAAAATAATAAAAGCTTGTCAAAACTTGTTAAAATTTCGCGTACCTATTTATATTTTCGCCACTGTACATCTGTGTGATCTTTATAATGACATGGACATAGTGAAACGCTTGGACACGGCGTACTTATATCGCTCTTAAGACTGGTTTTCACTATGTCATATTTTGTCAACAAATTTTGGCAACATATTTTGACACAAGTTCAGTTCCTTTTCCCATACATTTCCCGTGTATATTATGGGCCAACAGCAGGCAGGTAGTCTATTTAACAGCACACGTACACGACTGAAAACCTATTCTGATCTAAGTCAATCGATAAACCGTTTTTTTTTTTTTTAGTTCCATTTGACAACGTGTTTTCACTTATTTGTCGACAAATGCCACTGACTTTGCATATGTTAATGCTACTTTTCTGGTTCCACCTAATATATGGTACATACGAGTAGATACAGTAGATAGTAGATGATGATATTTCGGTGAAAATGTTCCTCCGCAGTTGAACCTTGAGTGCAGAATGAAAGCAAGGGCGTTCATGAAGGCAATGGAAGCACTTAGTGGCGTCAACGGCTAGCGCAAATTTGCAAGAGGAGAAGAAATCGGCGTATTTTTTTTTTTTTTTTTTTTAGCTCGCTGGAGCCGACAAACTATTGTAACACCAAATAAAAAAACTAAGAAAATTACTTGCGGTTACATAGAAGGAAGAGTAAAGCCCTAAAAGCATGCCGTTCATAGTGTTTATTGGCTACTAGAATTGGTCGAAAATATAAAACGACTCCGTTAGGACTTGGAATTCCATCTTCAATAAATTCATTTTATTTACTTTTAAAACAAACTTTTTTTTTTTTTGTTTCTTTATCGATTTTAAGCTAATTACCAATTAATTAACATTAAATTAATGTACATACTTTAATTGTTTCATTTCAATTGTACAATAAAAACTTCATTTTGTTTACAATTAGATTAATTAGACTAAATCTTTGGAATGACAATAATATCAAAAGTTCTTTGCTTTCGCAAGCACAATCGCACATTCATGTACATAAGTATGTATGCATGTTTTTATTTGCCTGTGTATGTGTGCGCCAAAAAAATGCGCGACTAACTATTTATTTAGAAGCCAATATTGTAATTTACATACATATACATACATACATACGTATTTTTATCGAGAATTACAGTGCAATATTATTTTACGTAGTTACAATTACATACATACAATTTAATTATCGTTTAATACATACATACATACTACGTATATTACAAGGTAATTTCTATGCAAATATTTACAGATTACAAGCTGCAGCTGTCCTATTTGTAGGAATTAAAAATAACAAAAAAAAAATTTATAAAATATACAAGCAACAAAATGCAAGCAACTAAGAGGTGAGATAGATAACAAGCTTTGCTTTGTTTTCTTTCGCCAGCTATAGAGAATCTTAAGTTTACAAAAATATACTATATAATATAATTTTTTTACAAATTAAAATATATAAAAAATAAGCGCAGAGCGATTGCTTCGCTTTGGCAACACTGGAAATATGAAAAGATGCATCAACTGCGTTTTTTTTTTTTTGTTGTATATATATATATAGACCTATTAACTGTACATGGAATTTTTCGTAAGCGCTTATTCCGGAATTTTTTTTTATATAATTGTATTTATTTGGTTTCACTTCTTATTGCACTTAATCGTTGTTAGTGTTTTTATGCTTTGTTTTTGTTTTTTTTTTCTCCCCAGCATCCACATCTAATCGACTCTGAGGCTTTGCTGCAGCATTCGCTGTTGCTCCAATAATCTCTCATGTTGTTGTTGCTGTAGTTGCAATTGTTGTCGCTGTTATTGTGCCTGTTATACCAGCAACGATACCTTTTGACAATTCATCGATGCCAATTGCGTATTGATAGAGGATGCAGCTGCTGCCGCCGCCGCCGCTGCCGCAGCAGCAGCGCCCATATTATTACTCCCTACACCACCGCCATCATGATGACCACCCACCAGGGGTGGCGCCAGGCCTTCATGTTGGCCCATTTGTGATGCCGCCGCCGCTGCTGCAGCCGCCATGAACTCCACTTTGCCGCCGAGATTGCGTTCGATTAGCGGTCGCAGATCGGTATGTTGGGTCTCTTTATGGCGTCGCAAATCGACCTTGCGCTGGAACGATTTGTGGCAGAGTTTGCAGGCAAACGGTTTGTAGCCGGTGTGTTTGCGTGAGTGCGTGATGAGGTTGGAACTCTGGCTGAACGCCTTGCCGCACACCGTGCATTTGTGGGGTTTTTCGCCTGGAAAGAGTGGAGAAAGGAAGAAAATTTAGTAATTCAAAAAGTAGAAGTTTTTAAGAAGATGAAAGGAAGCACAAAAAAAATATAGGCGCTTTATCCGAATCTGAAGTCGGAGTTCGAAAATTGGCGGCCTCTGATATTTTTCGATCTGGAAAAAACAACTTACTATAAATGTATTTCAACATGCAGTAACTGTTTCAGATAAGTATAAGGGAACCAACTTTTAAATTCATCGACTCAAAATCTATTCGGATTGAATAGTGCCGTTGACTGTACAAAACAAAAAAAAAAAAATGTAAGTGGTGAATTCGACGGAAACATAACCAGCCGTAAAAAAAAATTAATAAAAATTCAGACAAATGAGGCTAGACCGAGCTAAAAAATAATAACTCGCCAGACCCAGATGTTGTACCTCACTAATAGAGCTCGCCGTGAAAATCGCACCAAGAAAATATCATCATTGAGTTGTTTCGGGAAGTTAAGGAATGTAAAAGAAAGTTGCTGATATTAACCACACACTTTTTACTGCTTTATAGAGCCGAAATACAGATAGGACATCGCGGGAAAATAATAACCTCATTATAGCGCACGACTGCTCTTCGAGTCGCCTCTGCCTATAGTACTAAGTACCAAGTATAAAGCTACTGAAAACTGAGACAATAGAAATCACACAGAAAAAAGGTATCAAACTTCGCCCACTCAAACAATGACAAGAACACTGGAATAGATAAATGCGAGTTTAAATTTGACGGCTAACTAAAACTAACACTGGAATGCTGAGTCAACTGAAAGTGCGCGGAAGTTACAGGATCCTGGGCTGAGTTTCCCCTAGTCTACACAAAGTACAATAAAAAAAAAATTAGGAGGGCCAAATGGGACCAGGGTTGCCAAGTCAGAAGCCAAAAAAAAAAAAAAACACGATCACGTTTAGTTTAATGAGGGACTGAAAGGGGAGGAGAAAGAAGAGAATGGAGGTTGCATGTGTTTACTTGAACATATCACAAATTCCATAGCTTGTTTTTTTAATCATCACACGAACAAACCGACTAAAAACAGGACTGTCTGGGTTTTGACCGAACCTGGCAACCCCGAATGAGACGCCCACCGGCCTAGAAGCTGTCAAAAAAAAAAAAAAACGATGAGCGTTGGACTCGTTCGAATGATACCAACTCGCTTAGGGTAGATAGCGTCAGCCCAATGCGGTTGAAGCAGCGAGGAAGGTGCCGTTGAGTGTGGAAAGCAGTAATCTACGCTTTCCTTGAAATTGAAGGTACCTTCCTCTCTTCTGCAATACAGGATGCGCACGTGTCCGACGTCAACACTGGGCGCGACCTCGAGCCCCTACAAATCACTATAGAGTAGACAGCCAATTATACTATCTCAAATATCCCAAGAGAGCGCTTTGGAAAAGGAAAGGAACCTGGAAAAAACAACTAGGATCTCAGCCCCTAAAATTAAATTAAATATGCTTTTATTACAGCATTCTTTATTTCATCTAGTTTCATCATTTACATATCGTCGCCTGGGTAAAAGACTGTCGTATGTTAATTTCGCCAGATTTTGTGAAAACGCGATGGATGTTTGGAATGCCATTTCTCATAAACGCTACGATAGATTTTTTTTAGTATATGAAGGAGTTTCATTGGAAAATTCTGTCGTATGTTACATTTATCATTTATTTTGCAGCCAATTTGTATGATATACGGCAAAATGTGATAAATGTGATAAAAATGTGTACTAAATTAACGATACTTTTTACTCAATATCTCCGAAACTAAAGGAGATATGTAAAAATTGATAACGCTATTTGAAAAATATTCGTCTGTTTAGTATGACTGCTCTATTAACTTAATTTTAACTAAATTTTTGATAAAATTTTAGTCAATATCTCGGAAGCAAAAGGATATATATAAACTGATAACACCAATCGAAAGATCTTATTTCAAAATATATGTCTACAAAAAAAAAATCGTCATAATGGCGCTTAAGAAAATAAATTATCCAGGCCACAATATATATTCATAATCTTTAAACCTTATTACCGCATCAATATCAAATAATTTGTATATTCGTATGTATGTACGTATGCGCAGTCCGAAGCGCATAAGAAATCTTAGGTTTTAAAGCGCTTTGAATGCAAACAAAAAAATCAATAATCTCATGAAATCTGCGCGAAATCTCTCATTTCTTCAACATATTTTTCTAAATTTCCACTTCTACCCATACCAACAACATGGTTTTACGTTTTTATTGCATTTAGTTTAATATTTTGGTTTTACTGCCTTCTCCAGCTCCAATCAGCCAGCTAGCCAAATGTATGCATCATGTACGAATATTTTAGCAGATATCTCAGCTTTTCAGTATCATTGCTGAGAATTTTTCTTTTTAATGCTCGCTCACCAACACACAAAAATAAAATGTCTGCCATCTTTATTATTCCTTCTAAGCGCCTGTGCACACGTAAAATCACCCGACCATCAGACAACAGAGTCAGCCTCACTATCTACTCAGCGTAACGCCATTAACCCCACTAACATGGCGACGACGATGATGGGTGTACTATATGTGTATATGGGTGTGTGCTTGCAACACCCATTGCTCCAATTTACATACAACCTCCCCCAACAGTGCACACTACGTTGGGGTTGGGAGCATTGGGGTGGTGGTGTTTGCTGTTTGCTGTTTTTTTTTCACTCGGTTTTGTTCATAGCATTTCCTTCCCCCTATTTTGGGCTGAGGCGCTGCAGATGTTTAAATTTCAACATGCGGATCATCTGCGGTTTTTGTGGTTTTACTATATGATGCGTAAGCTTAGTTAAAGATAGAAAGCAAATTCTAGGGAATTGAATTTAAAGCGCTGCCTGGCTTGAATGCATGAAATACTGAGATAAATACTCATAAATTTACATACATTTTACACTGTACATACATACTATATACGTACATAGGAATTTATTTAATGCACAGTAGACCATACCTCCTTATAAGCGAACAAAAAAAAGTTCGCCGTACGACCCTGAGTCTAAAGCACTTTTACAAAGTATCTACATACATTTTTTGTTCGCGCCTCCAGCGTCCTTTTTTTGATATTTCGGTGACACCTATACTAAAAAATTCTTTTACAAAAGTTCTACTGGAATAATCGAAATACTTCTATAGCAAATGTTTAATGCTTTTTGGTGAGCTTTAATTTACTCACATTAGGGTGGTACGTAAAGGTGATAATAACTGAGATCTTGTGGATGTTTACTAGAACGAGATACTTGAGGTCAATTTAATTTAGAACAAAACAGTGTAACCTCGATATATCAAAACTTAAGATCCCACCGAAATGCCGAGATTTGACAAAAAATTTTAAGTCAGTAAATAAAGTATAGGTACAGCGAATTTTTTACAATACCGGCAACTTTTTTTTTTAATATTTTATTTTTCGCTAATTTTTTATAAAAATATGGTTAATTCTTCAACAAAAACCCCAACAAGCAGAGTTGCAAACCTTATTCAAAATTACACTGAGAAAAAAGCATTACTTTAAATAAAGAAAACAATATCCTTAATTTAGAGTTACCGTTTTATCCTTAATATTACGAAAAATTTACTCAATTTGAGTAGTTTTTCTTTAATTCAGGTTCATGATAAAAAAATAGGGTGTCATTAATTTGAGGAAATAAATTTACTCAATATATGTATGTAATAATTTCCTCAATATAGGTAATAATTTCCTTAAATAATTTTGATTTTTGTTAGTGCTGTTAAGACAAAGATAATTGCTTTCCTTGCAAATGTCGACTGTGGCGTCGCGTGAAGACTACTGCCTCTGGTTCTGAGATCCGAGGTTCGAGTCTGGTTGGAGGTGGTTATTTCAATTTAAATATAAATTACAAATTCTAAAAATAATTTCATACATGGAAAACCCCAAATACCATAAAAAAAAAATTAGATAATTTTTTTATAAATATAATTTACAATATATAAATTATTATATAATTACAATAAAAAAAATAAAAAATAAAAATATAAAAAAAATATATTTAAAAAAAAATGTCCTGCCCTGGTACTCGAACCTTGCATCTCTCGGCTAGCACTCCAGAGCTTTGCTCTGTCGGCCATTGCCACTGTATGAGCGCCACGAGCAAAACGACATACTTAGTTATTCCTTTCATACTCATATTAAGGCAGCCATGTCATTGTAGTCACTTCAAGGTAATATTTCCTTAGAATAACAAACTTTTTTTCCTAGTGTTAAGGAACGTTTTTTCTCAGTGTAAAGAGAATTCCGCAAATTTTCATCCAAACATTGCACTTTTTATTTACACTTTATAGAAAAAATTTGAGTACGCAATTTTTTAGCCCATTCAATTTTAGTATAACAAAGTGAAATTTTTTTGTTGCAGGTGTCGCTCTTTTTCTCCATATAAAATAATGTTCCATAATTTTTTTGGTAGATATTGTTATTGGAAGTTTCCTAAAGAGAAATAGAGTTTTCCGATCGAAAAATATTCGTTTTCAAGAATTTTGTTTCAACGAAAAAGTGTTTTTCCCCATTTAAAATACATGGAAAGCTTCATAGGCTTTGGACAGATCTAAACATCACTTTTTTTTTACAAAAGATACGGGTATTCTTTTTTCATTTAGAAAAATCATAGGGTTAACATTTTAACAATTTAAACTTTTTTTCCCTCGCTTGTATTTTTGGAATACCCTAATGTATGTATATACATATATAAATTTGTGTGGCAATCGGTAAATGCTAAGAAATCTGACACGTTTTTTTCTTTCGGACACTTTCAAGTCTGTATGTGCTTAAATATGTATGTAGGTATGTAATTAGAGGGCTGCATGAATTCATTCAAAACGGCTTGTGAATCATTCATATGCAAAACGAATGAATGATTTCAGCTTCAAATTTTTTGGAATTTCAGTGAATACCTGTTCTGATATACATAGTATGTGTCGACGACAATACAATATTCAAACAAAGTGAAAATAAATTGAATTGAAATAAATGACAATTTTTTGTATGGATATCCAAAAATGTTTTTTCTATGTACATATCGTCACCTGAAATGCAAAAAGACTGTAACAACAATGTAACTAAAATGGAAAAAGTCGTGACAAACATTTTTTATTTATTTAATTTTTTTCATTGAATGATGTGGGAGTTTTAATTCGATGAAATCCATCATATCAATCAAAAACTGAATTTTGAATTTTTTATTAGTTACGAATTTTTGCATTTCAGCGACAATGTTTGTTACTTCATTTTTAATTTCAGGTGACGATATGTATGTATGTATTGCTGCGCAATTATTGTAATACGTACAAATTTGTATGTAGAAAAAACTTTAACCGAAATGAGTTTGAATGATTTTGTATGTTTTTAATTCATTTATTCACATTCTTCCATTTGAAGGTAGAAAATTAAAAAAGATGTATATTGATAACTTACAAAATTCCAAACGCTGAGTGTTTTGTATGTGAAGTAAAATATTCAAATCTACTGTACTCTCGTTTGGCTAGAAGTTTGAATGAATTCATGCAGCCATCTAGTATGTATGCATTCCATTCGTAAATTCGTAATCAATTTAATCAATTCCAATGAAATCGGCGCCATGATTAGCGTTGAATGGACTCTGATTTTATTGCAATTCATAAAATTTAACTACCTTCTCTGTTATAAACGCAGCACAGAATTGCATGTACATACATACATACATATATACATGTATGTGTATGTGCATATATTGATGTATATATAAGTATGAAAGCTTATATACATATGCCTGTATTAATTAAATCTCGCTATTGCGATATGCCAATATTTGACCAGATTACCCTCGACACAAGCAAAAAATCAATAGGGGCTAAATAATGCGAATTCCATGGCTTCAATTGAAATTTCTGAAGATTACCACGAACACTATTACCCTTCTGAACTAATACGCATAATGCGCAATCAAATATCTCAGTTATAAACCAGTATAGGTTAGTATCACTTTCTAAATTGCCGAAAGAGGCAAAGTTTTTGCGGCTGAAACTCTCCTGGAAAAGGAACACCGAAGAGCGGTGAAGAAAGGCGCTCAATGCGCTGTACTCCTGTAAAACTACGATGGCAAAGGACTGGCGGATATGTCCGTAGATAAGATACTGGATTTATATGGCGGCAGTTAGACCTATTTTCATCTATGACGCGCTGATATGGTGGGAGGCTCCGAGCGAGTCATACATATAGGCTCCCAGATAACCGTCGTAGCATTTTCCAGACTGAGATATAAAGGAATTGAAATAAACTAGCCTTCGTGGTTAACAGTCCAGCTACAATCAAAGACTTAGCACATACAGCACATAATCAATTTTTACTGCGTCCCGTGACATAGTGACATTCCGCGAAATGAGGAGGGCATGGGCCCGTTAAAAAGGGTTCTGAAATAGGATTAGATGAAGCGGTCTATGTAGATTGTAAAAACTCCCTACAATTCCTGTATTCAGAAGTTGAAAAAGTAAACAGGGTGAAACATCTCCACCTACTGGAGTTGAAACAATTCGCACACCTACGAGGTGTTGCACCTGCTCTGGCCACGGTTCGATGAACGAAGAACGCAGAGTTTGGCCGGCAGTTTCGAAGCCCCGTATAACAATTTTTGCAGAAGCTGCAGAGATGAAGAGCAGATAGAATCTATCCAGCACTTCCTTTGCGAGTGCGCTGCACTCCGGATTAAGCGCTTCAAAATTTCTATCGGACGACTTCTTCGGCAGCCTAGATAGCTTAGGGATAACTCTATTAGGGGGTCTGCTAGGATTCGTTATAGCATCAGAATAGTTTAAAAATGTGTAGACAAATGCATGGGGAAACTCTCTCGGCATCGCAATGGTCCTCTGTGGACACCCAATCCGCTCTTTTCAGAGCTGCCCGCCTAACGAAACCTGGTGTAAGTTCAATAAAATATAAACTAATGAACCATACAGCCAATTCACACGACGACTTTTCACCTTTCGTTTTTTGTACATTCTCTTTTGAAAAAGTCTTCGAAAATCTTCGTGCATTTATACGATGACTTTTTTTTTTTTTTTTGGTTGCGTTTCTTGTGTGTTTTACAATGATCAAATCAGAGCGAATCGCGAACTCAAAGTAAAACTACGAAAATATGAATTCAATAAAAGCGAAACGTCAATAACAACCCCTCGATTCCCAAATTGTTTAACAAAAACGCAATTTGTGAAAAAACAATCGCCGAGAATCGATCTAATTTTTTTTTTAATAAAATTCATGAAATCGACTTAACAGATCTTTTATTTTAAAAATGAGATCTTGTTATAAAATGTTTTAAAAACAAAAAACGAATATAATCCATTCAGGGTAATAATAAATAACACAAATCGCCCAAAAATACTAAATTTGTACGCGAAATATCCATAATAAATCGCCAAATTGGCGCTAAATCGCCCAATCTGGACACTCTGATGCCTACCCCGCTGACTTCCTTATACTTCTTGCCCACAAGTTCGTCACGAATGATTGGATACTTATCGATATTTTTGCATTAGTTTTATCTATAAGTCGACAGTCTTAAGATAAATATATCGATACCCTTTTTTAATACTTATCGATATTTTAACTTATACATATCGATATTTTACATGATTTTTCTGTGTAATTATCGATTTTTATCGACAGTATTGAGATAAATTTATCGACGTTCAGGTCTTAATACAACATATGGAACGCTTTAATAAAATTAAATTTTTCACACTTGCACAGGTGCGAGTAGCCTTAAAAGCGAAAAATCCCTTTCCACTTGTATGTAAGTGCTAAAAAAGGAAAATTGCAAATAAAAATCAGAACTTCAATCATCACATTTCTTCTCTTCAGCTCATTCGTTTACTTTTCATGTTTCCTTTTCTTTTTCGTTTCCTTTTTTTTTTTGTTTGCTATGATACCGAAATGAATGCTGAAAGCGGTAATATGTCTTTCGGGAATGAAAACAGACTAAATCAATTTAATGTGATTTTACTACACTACCCTACTCCAATTGCTACTTGTTTCCTTTACTTGCTTCCCTTTAAGCGCTGCGTTACAACAGCCAGTAAAAACCAAAGTTTGCTTTATCCTGATCTAAAGGATAGTGGCGCATGAAATTAAAAAGAAAAATGAAATGGATGTCAAGTGGAAGGATATAAAGCATACATGTACATATGTATGTATGTATGTATGTAGATATATAAAAAGGATGCCAACCATTCCAGTCGCGAAGCAAATCGATGTAGTACACTATGCTCCTATGTACTCTGATTTCATTTACAGTGACGAACAAAAGTATTGGCACAGTGAATTTTTCGCCATATATGCTAAGTTTTTTATTCTAATTTATTTTCGATAATTTTTTATAAAAATATAGTTCATTTTACACCAGAAAACGTAATAATAAAATCTCAAAACTTTGTGCAAAACTCAGGAAAATTCTTTAAATTTGCACACTAATTTGCAACTTTTTATTCAGATTTTTTAAAAAAATTCAAAGTATGCAGTTTTATAGCCTATTCAAATTTAGTATAATAAAGTGCAAGTTTAAAGTTGCTAGAAAATCGCGTTGATTTTTGGCAATTTTTTTAGTGGAAGGTGTTGCTCATTTTCTCCATACAAAAAATAATTGTCGAATTACTTTGTATGGAAGAAATTGCGTGAAAAAAATTACCAAAAATCAATGCGATTTTCTAGCGACTTCAAACTACTAAATTTAAATGGGCTATAAAACTGCATACTTAGAATTTTTCTAAAAAATCGGAATAAAAAGTTGCAAATTAGTGTGCAAATTTAATGAATTTTCCTGAGTTTTGCACAAAGTTTTGAGATTTTATTATTACGTTTTCTGGTGTAAAATGAACTATCATTTTTATAAAAAATTATCGAAAATAAATTAGAATAAAGAACTTTGCATATATTGCGAAAAATTCACTGTGCCAATACTTCTGTTCGGCACTGTATGTACATGTGTATGTACGCACTTATGTATAAGCATTTGGCTCTATGTTTTAGTGACTTTGTCGCATATTTTTGCTGATCAAGACTTGAGAAGTTTGGGGCATGTAAAATATAGGGATGCATATACCAACATAAGTGCACGGTCATAATAATAGAGGCACTTGGTTAACGGTTATACTGGATGTGAATAGATGAATACGAATATGAATGTGAATACGAGTACGAATATGAATGTGAATACAAGATATTAAAAGAAATAGATCAAATAAAAAAAATTGGCAATCGTTAGCCATACCGCAAATATATCAAAATTATCGATAAATAGTAGGTAATTATGTTGATCAATAAACATTAAAAAATCGATAAGGGTATTTTTAAATGCAACAAGATTTAACATTTTTGAAAAGGATTTCGCAAATCATATCTATCGATGAACAGACAGAAACAATATGATGAAAGAGTGAAAGATATATCGACTAATAAATGGAGAATATCGGAAAACACACCGATAAAGAGATGGAAAAATAAATGGGTAATATATCGATAAATAAATGAAAAATATATGGATAAACATATCGAAAGTTTGTTGGAAAAATCAGAAATATAACATATCGATAAATGAAGCGGTAAAAATGTATAAGTGTATATGTAATATTTGAAAAAGCAATTTAAGTCTATATTTCATGGACAAACAAAATAGCATAAATATGTCGGCAAAGATCTTTTTACCGTCAGAGCAATAAATTTTACTTATAAGAAAACATTAAATTTTTTAAAACAGAAATATTTTAAAAGGTTGTAAATTGGGTTAAAATAATTTAATACTTATTTCGAATAACAAAATCTTTGGCGGTTTATGCTATTTTGTTTTTCTCTGAAGTCTAGACTTAAATTGTTCTTTCAAATGTCCACAGATATGTATCTACTTATAATCGATAATCATATATCTGTAAAATTTTTCAATAATAAGTAACACATCCCAACACATTTGGAAAATATATTTGTGAATAAATAAGAAATATATCGATAAACTTCTGGTAAATTATATCGGCAAATATATGGAAAGTATTTGAAAAATTATAGGAAATATATTGGTGAATAAATGAAACGTATATCGATAACTGAATGGAAAATTTTCGAAAAATACATCGGCAAAAAAACTATAGTATGCCGATAAAAGTTCGTAAATGTATCGATAAATAAAACGGTGGAAATATATATCCATAACGATCATATCTATAAATTTTATTTGCGCACCGATAAATATAAAGAAATTTTGTGTATATATATTAATGAATAAATTACAAATACATCGATGCATAGTTGAAAAGTACATCGATACACTTTTCGAAAAATATATCGGAGAAAATATCGAAAGTATGCCAATAAAAAATCGAAAATATGTCTTGAATCTCATCGATTAATAAGATTAAAGAAATAAATATCTACAACGATCGGCATATCTGTAAATTTTATTATAGTATCGATAAATATATCGGTGCACCCAATGAAATTATATTAGCGATTAAATTAAAAATATTTCTGAGAAAAAATGGAAAATATGTCGTTAAACTTAAAAAAAAAAAAATATTTAAAAAAAAACTAAAGTATGCCGATAAAAAATCAAAAATATGTCGACCAATTTATCCAAAGCGATCATACCTGTAAATTATATTAGCGTGCCGATAAATATATCGGTAAACATTGCGAAATTATAGGTACTAATGAACCAATTAAAAATATATCGAGGCATAAATGTAAAATATATCGCTAATCTTACGTAAAATATATGGAAAAAATATCGAAAGTATGCCAACAAAATTTAGAAAATATATCGAAAAATTTATCGATTAATAAGAAAAATATATGGATAAAATTTTCGAAAAATATATCGGCAAACATATCGATAGTATACAGATAAAAAATCGAAAATATATTGATAAACTTATCAGTAGAAAGGTTCAGGAATATGTATATACATTCATACATTTGCATATTGGCATATCATATCAAGATCTTTGTGCTTATGCAAAATTTAAAATATTAATAGAATTAAAGAGCAAATAGTAAAGTAGTTTGTCATCGGATAATGCCATCGTTTCTGTTTCTGTGAACGCAACTGTTCCTACAACTTCAATTATCCACTGAATATATGCACACTATTAAAAGCATACAATCAGAGCTGGTATATAATCTAAGTTCCATACATGTATATACATATGTACATATGTATTTATACGTAGATGTTGTTGTACTTATAGAATATGGCATTTGAGTTGTTGTTAACGTTGAAAAAAAACAAACATTTAAAAGAATTTTCGCAATGTGCTGCTACTAACAAAAATAAAAAAAAATAAAAATCTTGAATTAGTTCTCCTCACTCCGCTGGGTCAGACTCTGCACGTTTCATGTTGCTTTGCTTTGAATTTTATTCCATTTACTTGGCTATCTATTAGTATCTGCCAACGTTGGGTTGCTGTGGGTGGCTTTTCCATACACAGGCATAGCTGTATATACAAATATCAAAACACTTACATACATACATACATTGAGGGAGCAAAGCAATCTGATACTCGGATTTCGGTGCTTTACTTGCTTTGGTTTTTATGTGTTTCAAGAATGCTCGGAGATAGTAGTTGGCTCTTGGTAGTTGGTTATTGTAGCAGAATATAGGTACATACATATGTATGCATTTATGTATATACATTTATGTTTGTTGGTGCTTTCGCCTAGTAGTCTACCGTTCTTCGTTAGTTTTCCTCTACGGCTCCCCTTTTAGCTTCATTGTGAGATAAATAATAAAAGCTGCTCTATAATCTCTGCGTCTACGTGACGTTATTTGTTCCGATAGTGAACGTACGTGTTCAGCGTACGGACCATATTCGACCCGCTGCTATATTTGTATGTCCTTATGTACTATGTACATATGTGCTGTGTTTGCCTTGCATTGGAATAAGGACTCGCTCGTAGCGTTGTGTTTATGTTTGTTGGACCTAGAGGGTCCGAATAGCCTGAAGTTATAGGACATACATATATGTACATATGCATATATGTATGTATGTACATAATTCAACGAAAACATACACAAATACATTAGTTCCTCGTCTGCACTGTTGGTTTTTATTTTGGCTTCTGCGTTTCTGTCGCCGCAGCGCGCGTGCTATTTCGGCTTCTTCATGGTTGCCTCCATTTATTCCAAGCGCATAGCATACCAAACTATGTAGTATATATGTTTTTTTTATATAAACATGTCCCTATATACATTTGTCGGTATGTACATAACTATGCATACACTACTTATATACATTAACTATGGCTTTTCTCTCTCTTTTCAGCTTGCCCCTTTTCAATCGTTGGCCATTGTCGTCGCTGTTGCACCAGGCAATGAATCCGTTGCTAATGTTGAATCAGAGCACATCCCAACGGTCGAATGTTTCGCAATCACATCTCTGCAATACCATTATGGGATTCCATCTTTCTCTCATTCAATGTCAGCACCAAGGCGAGGAGGTGTGTATGTAGGCATATACATACATACATACAAATTTACTCGTACTACAGATTCGTAGGTTTAGAATGTTCAGCAAAAGAAAAACTAGCCACAAAAATTTTTATTGATTTTGTTTATCCCTTTAGAATCTAAGTTTGTGAATCGCTGTTCTCTGAATTTTGTACTCATATTAAAGCTTTAACGAATATAAGTTGCTTAAAATTCAGGGCAACGTTTTTTTTTTTTTTTATGAACGAAATTAGAAGCTCAGAGAAAAGAGGGAGTCACTCAAATCTTTTAACTTATATTTGGCGCATGAGTTTCCACCTTTTAAATATACCGAATTGACAGATCTGTGCCTCTCAGGGCACTCAGACGAAATGTTTGGAAAAGTTGTTGAGACAATAGATTTGTTCAATTCAAAACTTTAGACAGCTGCTCTGCTGATTTCAAGTTTCCAGCGTACGCAATCACGAATTCCGATTTGAACAACGGCTGCCCGATTTTTTTTTTTGGGGGGGGGGGGATTGGCTGAGAAGAAGATATAGCTTTCGAACCTTTCCATAACACTACTGCCGTATCCGAGCGACGGCTCTAAGCTGGAAATCGATAGCAACGAGTACTTTCTCTAGCACTAAGGCGCCACCTAACGTTATCTTAACTAACATTTTTGAACATTGGGTGCTTCAGACCTACATAAGTATGCCTCCGCTAGAATCTGGATGAAGGCAGACACCAAGACCAAAATAATTGTTTTTCCTGGGCAGGGGATCGAAAATACGTACGTATTGCATCATCAAAGCTGTCGTCAGATCAATGGTACCCACCGCATTGGAACCGTCCAGAATGATATGGACTACAGTACTTATCTTAATAACACTAATCAACAATAAATCCGATCTGCAGCATTTGTCTATCATTTCGTATGTAAAATTCTCCGCTGAATCCGAACATGAACAAACAAACATAAAAAAGTTAAATATTTTTTGAGATATAGCTAAAGAAATACCTTTGCATAATGAACGTTTTTATGTACAGTTCCCAATATCGAAATTTTTTTATATTAGTGAAGTTTATTAAATTTGCTATAAACTATGTTAAGAACTTTTTACCTACAAGTGTGAATAATTTTTAGAAAAAATTCCCAAAACAAAATTTTTTTTCGGTAGATGAAATGTATTTACTGCCGGTTTCTTGCTCGTACGAAATTGGCTAAATCTCAAAAACTGCTCTACTTTCTTGCATACTGATTTTGTATTCGAATTCAACGGAAAATTTTACATCACAATGCCGCAGATGGCATAATTCATTTAGTTTCTATAAAGTTGTGTAATTAAGGTTGGAGCTCTTGGTTACAGTAACGGGACAAAGGTGTAACATAAAATGAACGCAGCTAGTAGATAGTTCTTGTCTTGGGCCCAAACCGGTGTCATTAATATCAGGCTTAAAATCCTCGATTAGTCAAAGTTCAGGGTCGTACCCAACTCCAAAAACTAAAATGTCTTGATAATCAAATATTATAGATTATCTTTTGATGTTAATGCACAACTGAAGCGGACTGTTTTGATCTCTTCGGAGAACGGCTAGTGTTTAGAGATGGCCACTAGTGCCGAATTATTTAAAAAAAATCTGACTCTAAACAAAGACCGAATTGAAAATTTGTAATTGACGGGGAAGCACACTCGCCTTTACTCGTTCCGCACCCACATTTGCATTTAGTGGGGTAGAACATGAACGACGCAAAGGTTTCAATCGTCAATATGGTGCATATGTAGGTGGATAAATAGTCCTAAAAGGTAGCAGGCGGCGCGATCAATTTTTACAGGGCAATTCTGACCACTGTCTTTCAACTAACCACAGCCTTTTGCTAAAGCAATAAGTTTTCTAAAAATTAAAATGAATAATAAAATATATTTTTCTTTCTGAAGCAACAAAAACTCAAAATTTAAAAAAGAAAAAGATTAAACCGTAAACAAAAGTAAGAATAACTAAAATATGTTAAAAAATAAAAAAAAAATTAAGTTTAAGCTTAAAAAACCAAAAGAAGGTTTATAGAAATTAAATGCAGCAAAAGAAATATTTTTTCTTTTTAAAACAATGAATTGTAAAAATTAAAAGAAAATTTATGTAAAAACATTAAACTAGAAAAGAAAAAACGACTAAAAATAAAATGAAATAAAAAAAATATTTTTCGTTTTAAAACAATAAAACCAAAAATAAAACTTAAACTAAATAAATAAAAGTTCAATTAAAAAGCTTAAAATAATTTTCTTTAAACTAAATTAAATGTAAAATATATATTTTTTTCTTTTTTAAAATATTCACAGCCAAAAGTTAAAAGAAAATTAAATTAAAAGAAAAAAGTTCCAAAAACATGAAAGTTGGCAAGCGACATTTTTTTTGCAATTATCTTAGCAAGAATTTCACTGTTAATTTATTACATTGCTTTTTAAAGCTTTATATGAATGGGCTCAGACCTCTTTAAAGTTCTCACACCGATTTTTATTTTCAACCGCATAGATCCGGATTAACGGTGCAGTTGATCTGATTAAAATTGTGCCTTGGCAGACGGCATTAATGCGCATTAACGAGCCGTAAAGTCGTGAGTTCGAGTCCCACGGCCAGTACAATTTTCAATTATTTCTTTTTTATTCATTCATTTATTAGTTCTTTATTTCTTAACGGGGAGAACTTTTACTCTCAGCGTATCTATCTAT
This sequence comes from Rhagoletis pomonella, assembly GCF_013731165.1. NCBI lineage: Eukaryota > Metazoa > Arthropoda > Insecta > Diptera > Tephritidae > Rhagoletis > Rhagoletis pomonella. Next base: position 81,420,362 of record NW_023458557.1, read on the forward strand.
ATAAAATCTAGTGTAAGCTTTACAAAGCTTATTCCGCTGGTTATGATTTTAAGTGCTTATTTTTGGTAACTTAAAAACTAGATATAAGTTTGTGGTAGTTCGAAAAAAGAGCATAATTTTTTGCCCCTATTTTATAATTGGCCATAAAATTTTTTTACATTTAAAAACGACATACTTTTTGGTAATCTGAAAGCTTAATATTTACTTCTGACTTTTCAAAAAAATCACGTCACAATGCGGCATTAATTTTTGGCCACGTAAAAACAGGACATAAATTTTGGCCAACACTTTATGTCTAGTTTTAAATTTTGACCAAAAATGTATGCCCAAATTTTAATAACCAAAAATATATGTATATCCAAATTTTAATTTAACAAAAATTTATGTCCAGTTTTTAAATAACCAACAGTTTATGCGCAGTTTTTAAATAATCAAAAATGTATGTCTAATTACTTATTATTATTATTATTTTATTTACTAAAAACATATGTCCAGTACGTACATTGTACATATGTACGTTCCATTTACCCACACACCTGCCATTAAAATTATGTACCATCGATTGACCCGAATGCCTGAGGATATTGATTTTCCCTGCTGATAGCAAGCTGTCATAAATAAATCTGTGTGAGTACGTAAGCGGAAATCGGAAAATTTATACACGCATTTGTTAGTTAACGCCTTAGCCGCAATGCCGCCACGACGCACAGTGCCGCGACTCCATACAAATGATGGACAAAAATAGAAGGAGTGGTCAGAATTGGCTGAAACTTCACACCTAGAAGTATTATGCCCCTCTAATTTCAAAAATGAAATCGGTTTTTCTATACCGGTTACTCATTTCGAGAAAACCGAGTTTTTTTTGCATTTTTATATGAAAATAGTCATTGTGGACATGTGTTGATATAAGTGGAAGGAGGCATCAGAATGGGCTGAAACTTTACACCTGAAAGGACTATATCACGGCAATTTAAGAAAAAAAAAAACGTTTTTCAGCATCTCTTACCATTTAATTAAAAAAAAATTTTTTTACAATTTTATAAAAAGGCAAAATAACTCATAATCATCGTAGACATATGTTTATAAAAACCGAAATAGTATTCAGAACTTGTTGAAACTTTACACCTAAAAGGACTAAGCCATGCTTATTTCAAAAATGCAATCGATTTTTCGGTACCGGGTACCCATTAAAAAAAAAAGATTTTTTTTTTACATTACTATATGAAAGACAAATAAGGCATAATCATTGCTGATTGTGGTGTTTACGAAAACAGGAAGGAGTCGTCAGAATTTATTGAAACTTTACATCTGAAGTGTCTATATTACTCTAATTTTAAGAAAGTAATCGGTTTTTTGTAACGGGTACCCATTAAAAAAACATCGAGTTTTTGCACATGATTATTTAAAAATGAAATATGCCATATCATTGTTGCTAAGTGTTCAGAAAAATAGTCTTAATAGTCAAAATTCGTCTAAACTTTACTTCCTAAGTGAATACATATGGTAATTTGAAAAATTAAGTCGGTTTTCCTTACATGTTAACCTTTAGAAAAAAAAATTCTTTTGATTTCATTTAAAATAAAGCATAATCACTGTTAAGTAAGTAAGTAATAATAGCTGTTATATGGTAATAACATATAATATGTTAATAAAAACCGAACTAGTTGTTATAATCACTCAGTTTCAGAGTCCTCAGAAGAGGAGGAAGTGATCACTGATTCAAATGATTCCATGCTTTTGTCTGCTTCGTCACTTTCAACAATGTATTTATTAAAGCTGAGATCAGAACCCTTTAAATATTTGTTTCTCTGTTTTATATTTCTTTTTGTAAACTGGTGTCATTGCTCTATATATATATATATATATATATATGTATATATATATATATGTAAATCTTCGTATACCTTTGTTTTTGGCTCCCATACCGTGATGCATATTTAAGTATTTTAATTAGCTGATAATTTTTTTCATTTCAAAGCACCCTGTACCTCTTAACTTTTGTTTTGGCACTTTTAGCTTTAATTCAACACCTTATTTTTGAAGAGCGAACCAAAAATTTAGATCTTAGGGCATTCAGAAAAAGTATTGTAAATATAGATCAGCTAAAATAATACCAAAAAAAGGCATTTAGTCACTTTTTCAAAATTGAAAATTTTCAAATATTGGAAAAAGTTGGAAGAGATTTCGATTGTTTCTGTTAGTAGAAGGTCCAAACTACCATAACCAAAAAAAAAATTTCACGAACTTTCAAGATGTTTTTTTTTTTTGTCTCCAAAGGTAGCCAATTTTCGGATTTTGGTTTGTTTAATCATATATTTATTTATTAATAAAAAACAAATATTTGTATAAATTTTTTTTCCATGAACCATACATTTTTTGGTTTGTCGCATATATCTTTATCAAAGTGCAAAAGTTGATCTTGCTAGGAATAAAAATGTATTTTTAACAAATTTTTAACTGCGACCACTTTTATGTGCGAATCGCCGAAATGAAATGGTATGTAGAAAATAGGTGTACTTTGAGGGGGTGTGTGAGGCTGAAAGTTGTTTTTATCACAAAATAACTTATGAACTTCTCTTAGTTGGAGATTTAGCTGTAACTTGACATCAAAACATCTAAGTTTCAAGACAGTCGATTTTTGTATTTTTGTCCACCTTCGCGGCACTGTGCGACGTGAACGTATGTATGCCTAAGTGAATGTGTGTAAAATAGCCACAAGCAAAAAAAGGCGCCATCAAGCTTGCAAGGATAGCAGTGAGGCGCAAAGGAACATAAAAATATTTCAATGCTTTACATTGAATAAAAAAAGAAACTCACAAAAAAAAAATTCACGCCATGGCTAAAATCTGAATGTGTAAATGCATGCATGGCCAGCGCTGACGGCTACAAATCCACGCTGAATCAAACATAAAAGGCGATGGAGAATAACAGTTGAATGGATGAATGAATGTGAGTGCAGGCAGAAGGAGAAGGAGTGCAAAAAAAAAAATGAACGATAAAAACGGAATCGAAGACAAAAACGATAAAAATGTCTGGCGGCGGCGACGGTTAAATATGTATGTATGTATTGTTTGCTTTCGGTACGAGCATACAACCGGCAACGCACTTGCCATTTTCAATGCAATGCCATACAACTACAAACACTTTGCATGCACTACTGTGCTTCCGGAGTCGCTGCTAAACGTTCAACGTTAAAGTTATTATCTCTGCCATTTGTTAAACTGATTTACGGAAGTGTACGTCGCATTTTTGTTATTGCTGGTATTGCTGCTGCGGCATTCCTTATTGCTCTTCTATCTGCTCTGCGCACTTTGTTGTTATTGCAATTTTCATTACTGATTTCCGTTTCGGTTTGCTCTTCAAGTGTTGGTGGTGGCGGTGATGTTGAAGTTAGGCGAGGCGCCAGCCAGCTACTGCTTCCCATCAATGTCCATCCATCCAGCCCCAGCATGATAGCGGAGCCGAAAACTTCCAGTGTAAGCGCGCTTTGCGCTCACTTCTTACCACTACCACCTGAACTCGCCACCTGGCTCAGATTTGCCATCGTCGTAGACTAGCACCCAAAATGGCAGCGCCAACGCGCAGGAACCAAACTTCCATCGGCATTGTTACTGATATTATTGTTATTGTTGTTGTTGCTGGTTTTGTGCAGGAAATGGCTGCCAGAGGTCGTCGTCACTGCCGTTATCGCTGCCCGTGTGTGAATGGGTGCATGTGTGTGTGTATTTGGTACCCATGTGTGCGTGGAGTGGCATATGCCATCGCCATCGACACCTCCACTTCCAGCCAGTGTTGCCAGTTTACACGTTTTCCGGCTAGATTTAGCCAGTTGCGATAGCACACAGGCGGAGAAAATTCGATTTAGCCGACAGCCGATTTGTTAGCCGTTTAGCAAAAAAAAAAGTTAGCACTTTTTGGCCCATTTCACTATTTGCCGTATTTGATCAAAATTCAAATATATGTACATTAGACTGCATCACTCCCCATACAAAAAAAAAACGGTACTGTTCTTCCATTGGAATTATAATTATATTTAAAGAAGCCTACCAAAATATTTCGGAAAAATATTAAGATTTACTTGAGCTAGACCGATTTGAAAATACCTCCAAAAATGGAGTTTTTTATGAATAAGAATAGTTTCTGAAAGATGTTTTTTGAAAAATTCCCTCAAATGACAAAACGGTTTAAGCTTAGAAAATGTGTATACAAATATTTAAAAAAAAAAAATACAAAATTTTTAACGAAATCGTAATGAGATTTTTGACACTGTTTTTTTTAACTTTTTTCAAAGATTGGTATAAGAAAAACTTGAATAACTGAACCTAAACTCTTCCGGTTTAGACTCATTTCGTTGCTAATAGACTCATTCAACGGATGAAAGAGAAAGGTAGGATGAACGAACGTCGTTCAAAGTTGAATTAAGATGTGTTGGTATTTGAAAAAAAAAAGAATTGGGACACGAATGACTTTTTTTGCACAGAAATAAAAATAGGGGTAAAATACCTTTCTACTGTTTTGGCCCACTTATTCAAGTTTTTCGTAAATCAATCTTTGAAAAAAGTAAAAACGGCCTCAAAAATCTCATTATTACGATCCCGTAAAAAAGATTTTTAAATATTTGTATGCAGATTTTTTAAGTTTGATCTGTTTTGTCATCTTTGGGGACTTTTTTCAAAAAGATCTTTACGAAACTATTTTTATTCATAAAATACTCAATTTTTGGAGGTATTTTCAAATCGGTCCAGCTCACGTAAATCTTAATATTTTTCTGAAATGGACGTCTTAGAATATAATATATTTTTTTTATCCCAGCGGAAAAACCGCAACTTTTTCATGATGCAGTTTTTCTAATCCGAAAAGTCTTAAAATACTAGGCCGATTTCAATGATTTTTATTGTGAATATACAGTGACCCAAAGGTAAACTGGGTCGCGACAGTTTAGCTTATTATTGTTTTATGAAAGTATAGCTGATTACTTAAAAATACCATTTAAATCCAAATTTCACATTTAATGCAAAAATTATGAAAATTCTGCATTTGTCTTTATTTAAAATTTTAATATAGTTAAGTGCAAATTTAAGGTAGCTGGCACTTACCGTTGTTTTTTGGCAATTTTTTGTTGACGGTGTTCCATATAAAAAATGTTACATAGAACATACTTTGTATGGAAAAACACGTAACACCGTTATTAAAAAAAAAAATACAAAAACCAACGGTAGGTCCTAGCTACTTCAACTTCACCATATTATACTAAATTTTAATGGACTACAAATTTGCATACATACCATTTTGTAAAGATGCTGATTAAAAAGTGAAAAATTGGGTCACTGTATTTTCTCCAAAAAGGACGTAGCGGGGACTTTTCTTATAAAATTTTTTGTTATGAATGGCTTAAATTTAAGTGCGAAGTTTTATTCGCAACACTTAGAAAATAACGAATGAGAATAAAAGAGCACGAATATCGATGTGATGCAAAAGTCTATGGGAGGACAATAGCTGTGAATAACTGTATAATGGTGCCAACATACTTTATTGTTGCTTATTATTGCTCTCAGACAGGCATGTAAGAGAGTGAGTATGACATTAAAATCATACAATACATACAATTAAATAATTGAATCGTTAAAAACTTAAAAAGCGACCGGCTTGTTCGATATAAATTAAGGCGTTTTCTTTTCTCTAAATAATGTTGGCCTGTTTTCTGTAGCCCTTTCACAGCTTCACGTGTTCATTTCTCAAAATAGTGCCCTCCGACTAATAGAATACTTTATACCAATATAGCCATTTTTAAGGAGGAACAGTGACCCAGTGCAAATGTTACAATGTAAGGCAACATTTTTCAATAAAAAAGAAAGCACCATTTTGTAATTGATCTCTTCTTTTATATTTAAGTAATACAAAGATGACTTCGATGTACGTATATCGACAATTTCTTTTGTTAAATAAAAATAATTTGTAATGAATTTACCAGTTTCTGTTTTTGAGATTTATCTAACGAGTCCTACGTATAACCTTTTTTTAACAAAAAAACAAATTTTATGATTTCTTTAGGTAAAACATGTGAATTTAAATTTGTTAGGCGTTTTTGTTTTGCCAATATAGCCGGTCGGCTCAAAACCTTCTGGCAATACTGCTTCAAGCACCACCACCGCGCTGACACTAGCCGCCACAACGTCAGCGCTTTTGTGAGGCGCAGAAACGGTAGTTTGGTTGGAGCGTCGCGCAGCAGTGATTACTGTGAGCGCGAATGGGGTATGTTCTCTCTGGCTGCGCCAACGCCATTACAACAAATATTAGGTTTGGCATGCGCGCGCGCGTTTGAGAACATTTGAGCGGGTGTATTTAACGTGTGTTTGTGTGAGAGTATGTGCGGGCTTGTGTGCTTTTAATACTACAGCAGGAGCGTAAATTTCCAAGAATAAAATAGAAAATCAAAATCCCTTGACTAAATTTTTCATTGGTTGGCTGTGATTGCGCGCTCACACAGATGCATTCATACATACATGCATAGGCAATCATTCCGTAAGCCTCCCGCCTCGCTGGCACACTCATTCTGCATATCTGTGCATGTTTGTAAGTATGTACATTTGCTGTGGCCCGTTAAAATCACTTGAAATGTGCCTGTGTTGGTGCATTTATACATATATGTATTTCCACGACACAATTTTCCAGTGCAGCTCTGATTTTTATCTCTGGCATTGATGTCGAAGTCGTCGTCGTTGCCGCTGATTTTGTGTGGTGTTGATGTGACGACATTCTGGTGCTGTTGGCTCCAATACTCACAAATGGTCTATATGTGGCTGTATGTGTGTTTGATTAGAATGGCAATGGCGTTCAGTTTTTGATAGTGATTTTGATTTGAAGAAGTTTTTTATGGGGAGGGGTACCTAGTGCATGCGCTACCAAATACAAATTTACATACATAAATCGTATATGTACATACATAGATTCTTAAGTACATTAGACCGTACCGGAAATCCTGAGTCGTAAGTATTTTTGCAAGGCAACTTGGTAACAGTTTTTTATTCTTTTTTTTTTGTCAGGGACCATAACCGTCATAAGTTTAATAATAAAAATTATAATTTCATCGATATTTAATGGTTTTTATTTGTTCGATCATCTCTAATCGTTATTTTGTGATTTAAATTTTTTTCGATCAAAAATAATCGTTATTTTGGATTTTTATTTTTCGATCATTTCAAGCCGTTATAACAGAGGCTGCGTTCTTGTAACCAATTTAAATCTTTAATGATCTACAAATTAAAAATGAAAATATTGGTTATAATATTATAGAAAAAACTAAAATAACGACTAAAATGATCGGAAAAATAAATATAATATAATAATAACGATTTTGCAATAATTTTAAAATAAAAATCTTTCATAATAGCGATTATTTTCGGTTAATGTTTTTTTTTGTTTGTGAAGAACGTCTTTTAAATTTTTTGGTCATATCTTCGTCATTTATGTACAGTCGGATCTTAAAGTATAATGTATGGAGGATAACATTTTTTTTTTGTTCCAAATTCAGTGACCTCAAGTACTACGTTCTAGTGCTTATCAACAATAATTCAGATCTTGTCACGTTAACGTACCACCCTAATGACATTTAGTTAAAGCTTACCAAAAATTATTAAACTTTTGCCAAGTAAGTATTTCGATCATTCCAGTAGAAATATTAACAAGTAATTTTTAAACAGAAAACAAAACCGATCTAATGATCGGATCTAAACCAAATTAGTATGGGACCACTTCTGAGGTACCACCTTTCCTTTAGAAAAAGAATTATACAAATCGGTTCAGGTAGTCCAAAGTTTTCTTGCAAAATTTCGTAAGACACCAAAAATTGTAATCTTTCACACAGATTGTTTTTAGAGCATTATGAACCATATTTTTGCTATTAGCAATCAAAATTCTAAAAAAGCTGACTTTCGGCCCACGCTAATTTACAGCGAACTTTTTTGGTTTGCTTGTAAGGTGGTGCGGTCTAATGAACATACATACATATTTAATTTAATTAAATTTAATTTATTAATAATTTGTTCCGGTAGTAAAATCTAAATCTAAATTAAAAAAATACTATACATAGTATAAAAGCGTATTTTTTCAATCGGCTTTGCTTTAATTATATTAAGTATAACAACACAACAGGCGCATATGTATGTATAATATGGCGTATATGTACGGTGACCATAAATATGGATTCAAAATGAAGGACAATTTTTCAAAAATATGCCTACATATATTTATGTAGTATAAAAATATCAAAAGAGTATTTATGATTCTAAATTCTTAATACATTTTAAACTTTAAAAATGAATTACGTTTTCTTCATTGATATTAATCTTTTTTTACATGAATATTTATAAAAGTATAGTAAAACATATTATAATTACAATAGCTTACACGAAAAGTGAAAATCTTTAAAAGATTATTTTATAGGCAAATTTTGAGTCGTTCAAAACGAAAACAATACCCTTCTTTTTTTTGTTTTTTTGGTACTTTTCGCAGTTATTTGTCAAAAATCGACGTCATGAATCGACGTAAACGACGAGTTACAAAGTGCCCTTCACAAAAATATATAATTTGTGCAGATTGCGCTCCATAGCATCTACATTTCTAATCCGATTTTCATTATCTTTGGCTCAAAGTTTACTGTAATGATATATCTTCTTTATCGAATTTTTTTAATAATGAAAAAAATAATGAAATGAAACTGCGTATTTGATTGAAAATCTCACTTTTTTCGCCTGTAGCACTAATAATTTTCATTGAAGTCGCCACAAGT
>NW_023458557.1:81429249-81442804 GCF_013731165.1 Rhagoletis pomonella
CATTATCTTTGGCTCAAAGTTTACTGTAATGATATATCTTCTTTATCTTTTTAATGAAAAAAATAATCAAATGAAACTGCGTATTTGATTGAAAATCTCACTTTTTTCGCCTGTAGCACTAATGATTTTCATTGAAGTCGCCACAAGTTATATATTTTGGTAAGAGGCACATCAATTCCCTTCGAGCTGTATGTAAGTCGCTTACGTTAATTTGGAGATTTTTTCATGAGATATTGAAGAAAAGCTACGAAAAGTACCAAAAAACACTTTTTTGAAAAAATCCATCCATTGTCCGATAATTTTAAAACAACGAATAAAATGCGTGACAAATGCAGGACACTTGGAAAAAATCAGTACATTTTCAGGTTTTTCAGGTTTGAAAAACTACGCAGGACCGACCTTTGAAAAACAGAACGGTCCTGCAAAAAACAGAACGGATGGTCACCGTACGTATATGTATTAAAATACCCCCCGTGGGTCCGCCACTGACTGACACGTGTGGTTTTCATGGTTTATTACGACTTTTCGACCATTTTGAGACTTTTTAAAATTTTTCGGGACTGCAGAATTTTTCCGGATCTCTTCGCGATTACATATTTTCGAGAAGTTTCCTAGATTTTTGCGCAACACTTTCTTTTGTAAAGTAGAGGGTTGGGAAACATTTTTAATTTTTTTCTAGAGTTGCCAACTATCATAATTATTACTAAATTAAATACCTGCATACACTCCATTGCATAATTATAAATCCAGTACAAAAGTCTTTGAAACAGCCGTCACAATCAAGATAGGTAAAACCTTTCTTCTATGACTTTTGCATGGTAAGAGCAGCATCCAGTTTATGCCACTCTTGCCAAATTGAGAATTTAAGCCATATAACGTTTGCAAATTGGCAATTATCAGCATAAACTTTCTTTGCCAGTATTCTGCACACATTTTCCATTGGATTGAGGTCACGAGAGCTCAAGGGTTCGAATATTAATTTTTAGATTTTTTTAATTATTTTAAATAAGGTTATGATTATAAAAAAATTAAGCAATCTATTTTAAGAGAGCTCTTGCCATGCAAAAGTCATAGAAGAAAGGTTTTACCTATCTTGATTGTGACGGCTGTTTCAAAGACTTTTGTACTGGATTTATAATTATGCAACGGAGTGTATAGTCATGGGAAATTTAATAGGCACACGACATTTTTACCAGTTTTGGCTATTCTTATTTTGATTGTTTATTGTTTATATAAATTTTTTTTTATAAAACTACAGTTCATTATCTAAAAAACCCCATATACATAAGTCCAAATTTCAAACTATGGAGAAAAATTTAACAACAAACTTTTTAATAAGAATTTTTATAAAAAAAAAAAAACTAAGTATGCAGTTTTATAACCCATTTAATTCTAGCAAAAGAAAGTACAAGCTTCAAGTCGCTTGGTGATTGAGTTGATTTTTGATAATTTTTTTTTCCTGACTGGCACTTTATTCCATACAAAGTGTGTTCGACAATTTTTTTTTGCACGAAAGCAAATAATAATACCATCCGCAATACGGCATACTTTCATTTTTTCTAAAATGCCTTAGTAAAAAGTGTGTTGTTGTTGTAAAATTTTGTTGAATTTTTTGAATTTTTTTTACAAGTTTTGAAATTTGCACTTATATAGACAGTTGTATTTTTAATAAAAAAATAATAATAATAAACATTAAACAAACAAAAAAAAAATTAGCCGAAACTGGTCAAAATGTCGTGTCCCTATTAATTTTCACATGACTGTAAATCAGTTAAAAAAATAATAGTTGGAATTAAGAAGTCTGGCAACGGTACCAATACGGAAGGTATTAGAAATACCCGTCGTCGTTTTGCAAAATTTTGTTAAGCAAATTATAAAATTTTTGAAAGTTAGTTTTCTAAGTCTTACCTGTATGTATGTAGGTGTGTTTCTTCATATCACTTTTTTGATGAAAACGCTTGCCGCAATAACTGCACGGATAAGGCCGCGTATCGCTGTGAATTAGCAAATGTGTAGACAGCGTGCTGGAACGTTTGAAGCGCTTTCCGCATTGTTTGCATTCGAATACCTTCTCTACATTGTGAACAGCTCTAAAAGGAAAAGAAAGATAAGAGAGGGTGGAAACTTTAAATGAATATGAAGCAAATAAAGGAGAAAGTGCAATGTAGGAACTAAATTTTTTTTGGGGAAAAAAGCTTTGTGTACTTTTAAACCACTAACCTAAGAACGCTTTAATCTTCAAATAAAATGTTTTTGTGCTGTGCCGACCAGACAGCAGTGGATGAGAGTGAGTGCTACTTACAAAAGGATGGTACATTTGGTTTTTAATTGAATTGCACTACACAGCGCATTAATTCGTTTGCCGAATGTAACACTTCGCAGCCTACTCCTTTTATTGCAACTATGTACATTCACTGTCTTTCACTCCACTCTCCACGAGCTCATTAAATTTTAACACAATATGTATGTTTAAAAGGGGCTTCTGGGACAACAACATACCTGTGTTGACTCAAACTAACTTCATGACCGAAGGTCTTGTTGCACAGCTCACAAGCGTAGGGCTTCTTGCCGTGATGCGTTCGCCGTGAATGGACTTCGAGTCCGTGCGGTGTGGAGAACATCTTCTCGCACTTCATGCATGAGTAAAGGTCACTGAATTGCGGCAGGCCGGGCCATTTGGCCATGTGGTGAAAGTGCAAATGCGATGGATGTGGCAAGCCGAGATGGGAATTCGGCGGCAGACCAGACGCATCGCCATTTTGGCCCGCCTGCAGCGGCACCATCAGATTGCGTAGACGAAAGAGATCTTCCTGCGAAGCGGGATGGTAGCTAAACGGTGGTCGAGGGTGAGAATAAAAAAAAAAAATAATAATAAAGCTAATGTAAAGGCAGAAACATGCAAATGGCACTGAGTGAACAATTAAATATTTTGCAGCTTTTAATTAAGTTTTTGGTGTTTTGCCTTCATTTTTTTTTGCTGCTTAACACTTGTTCTCACTTTTTTGTTGGAAATTTGAATTGAGCTACTTACGCTGAGGTCAGACCAGATTGCTGGCCCTGGTGGAATGCGATGGCGGCAAAAGCGAACGGAAAGGCGGGTGACAGCAGCGGTCTTTGAAAGAATGGCGGCTCATAGCCACCGCCGCCGCCGCCACCTCCACTACTCGCATAACCATTGCGAAATGCTTCGAAGGGATTCACACCACCTACGGCTAAACCACCGGTCGCGTGCAATTTTTGCGTCGGACGCATTGCCGCCGTCGTCGCCGCTCCATGCGTTGGCTCATCGCGTCGCAATAGCGCTGACACCGAAAACATTTCAGACTTTTTTGGACTCGCGCTAATCAAGAATTCCGTTGTGTTCGTTGGTGGCGGCGGCGGCGGCGGCGACACACTAATTGGGCTGGAGCGGGTGGTGTGATATGAGGCGGGCGGTGGCGGCGAATCCACTTCAAGTTCCACCGAACTCGATCGTGAACGCGAACGTGAATGTAACGAACGTCGGCAATTGCTATCATCGTCGAGATCGATTTGTGATGATGAGGTGCGTGAATGACTGCGTGATCTGGAATTTATGTCGCGCACAATGAAGGGATGCTGCTGCTGTTCGCTGACGCTACTCAGTGGTTGTTGTAATTTCCATTGAAGTATTTGATTTTTGCTCAATATGCAAATAGAGTTGTTGTTGTCTTCATCATGTTTCGCAGCTGCAGACGCGGCGGAACTGGTGTTGGTGCTGGCAAGTAGCGCTGAGGGATGATGACTGCTGGACAAGTGCTCCGATTTGACAAGGCGGTTGATGCTGAAGGCGAGTTCGTCTGAAAGGAATTGGAGAGAAAGTTTGTGGCGGTGAAGCAAATAAATTTTTGAAAACAAAAAGTTACAATTAAAATTTGGCTCTAAAATGTATGAAATACATATATAAATTTCACTAGACCACAAATATTTACATGTGCATGTATGTATGTATGAGAATAAGTAAAATTTAATAATTTTCGAATTTTTCATGTGAATTTTTAATTTTATATTTAATATTTTTTAGAGTTCTGCATTGCGTTTAAAAATACTGTTAATATGAACTGAGAAGCTTAAATATCATAATACATTTTTTTTTTTAAATAAATACATATATTTTTTTTTTAGTATAATTTTTTCACTATTTAAATAAATTTTTCATTAATTTTTAATTAAAGAGTTGAGATTTGTATAATATAAAAAATTATATAAATCAATATTTCACAAAAAAATTAATTTTCAGTATCTACAGTGACTCAAGAATGTGACGACGTGTTGATTTTCAAGTCGCATTACTTTTATAAATACTCTTAGGATTAACTGGGCCGCCTAAAAATCGTTATTAATTTTATTTTATATATTGTATTTATTCTATTTTTTCACCATATGTATTTCCTTCATTTTTAATTAAAAGTTTGAAATATATAATTCAACATTTTTGGGATTTCACACAAAAAAATTATAATTTTCAGTATACAGGGTGTCCCAGAAGTAACGTGCCAAACTTTAGGGGAAGGTATGTGGGGGGGTGAGCTCCCTGATAAACAAAAAATTTTCAGGTGAAAGTGTCACCGTTTTTGAAATATTTATATTTTTTCGAATTTAAAAAAAATCGTGCCTTTTTATGAGTTTTCTTTAACTGCAACTACAAACCGGGCAATACTTAGTAAATTTTTTATGTAAAATACTTCCAGATAGTTGCCTCTCCATACTCAAATGCAATGTAGTTAAAATATATTAAGGAACCATCATAAAATTAGGACTATTTCTGGATTTTTAACTTTTTGATATTTTCTTCCCCAACTTTGACTATCTCGGGTGAAAAAAAAATGTACTGAGCTATAACTTTACATAACATAAAAAAATTGCTCATTTAATAAAGATTTCAGAAAGGTGCCACACTTACTGTTTTGAATAGAAAAAAAAAGTTATAGCCGCTTTTGTGGGTAAAGGACTGAGACACGCTAGAATGTATTTAATAGATTTAAATTGAATATGCTCTTGTTACCGTCAAATGGCATGCTAAATAGTACAAAGGTACATTATTACCTGCTCCTGACATTATTTTGTGTTACTTACCGAAATTAGTGAAAGTGGATTTTGTGAAATTAGACCCTTCGAACATTGTGTTATTAATACTATGACAGATAACACGCAGTATACGTCGCATGAATATGCGGATATTCACCTAATTTACGGTGAAGCTTGCTGTAATGCCAGAGCTGCTCAAAGACTATGCAGAGCGATACCCCAATCGTCGACATCCGGGTCGTGAAGTATTCGCCCGGACCCATAGAGAAATATATGAAGGTAAGTGATTTTTACACCTTTCTTGTTTGCTTGCTTGTTAACTATCATTTTTCACTTTTTTAAGGTCGCATACCTGGAAGGCGTGGCGGCGAAACAGGACGTCCTGCAACGGTAGATGTTGAAGCTGTGTTAGAGGAAGTGGAACTAGGTCCATCGACTTCAGTGAGAATGATGGAAAGACGGACGGGAATACCAAAAACTACAGTTCACAAAGCTTTACAAGACCATCGATTTCATCCATACCACATTTAACGTGTTCAGGCTCTACAAGAAAGAGATTACCTGTCGAGAGTTAGATTTTGCCGTGAAATGTTGCGAATGCATGAATCAGACCCCAACTTTTTTAATAAAATAATTTGGAGCGATGAATCATCATGCAAACGTGATGGTTATTTTAATTTACGTAACCTTCACAGTTGGCAGATAGACAAAGCTTACGAAATGAGAGAAGATCGTTCGCAGTACCGGTACAAAATAAATTTATGGTGCGGTATTTTTAATTGTCAGATATTGGGGCCTGTGGAACTGCCGCCAAAGCTCAACTCTCACAGTTATTTAGAGTTCCTTCAGGAACGGCTTCGAACTCTTTTGGAAGATGTACCCTTAAACCTGCGGCGACGACTATGGCTGCAAAATGACGGGTGCCCTGCTCACTACGGGCGTGAAGTAAGAGCTCATTTAGACGAAACTTATCCTCGCCGATGGATTGGACGATACGGGCCAATCACGTGGCCCGCTCGATCGCCAGACCTGAATCCATTAGATTTTTTCTACTGGGGCTGTCTTAAGGACAAAATTTATTCAGAAACAATTCAAAACGAAGAGCATTTGCGGGAACAAATAAATGGAGCTGCTGCTGAGATAGCCCAATTGAGTTTAAGATCTCTAAAAGCGTCTTTTCTTAAAAGGTGCCGAGCTTGTATTAGAGTAGAAGGTCGCTAATTTGAGCATATTTTATCAATAAATGAATAAATTTTTCTTCAAACAACTCATGTATATCTTATTTCACGTGAACCCATCCTTCACACAAAATATTGATATTTATAGCCCTTGTTATAGACTCTAGTCCGAATTCCGGTAAGTAACACAAAATAATGTCAGGAGCAGGTAATAATGTACCTTTGTACTATTTAGCATGCCATTTGACGGTAACAAGAGCATATTCAATTTAAATCTATTAAATACATTCTAGCGTGTCTCAGTCCTTTACCCACAAAAGCGGCTATAACTTTTTTTTTCTATTCAAAACAGTAAGTGTGGCTCCTTTCTGAAATCTTTATTAAATGAGCAATTTTTTTATGTAATGTAAAGTTATAGCTCAGTACATTTTTTTTCACCCGAGGTAGTCAAAGTTGGGGAAGAAAATATCAAAAACTTAAAAATCGCAATATAGTCCTAATTTTATAATGGCTCCTTAACGATTTTTCTTTAATTCAAAAAAATTTAAATATTTCAAAAACGGTGACACTTTTACCTGAAAATTTTTTGTTTATCAGAGAGCTCACCACCCCACCTGCCTTCTCCTCAAGTTTGGCACGTCACTTCTGGGACACCCTGTATACGGTGACCCAGGGAATTGGCCACGTGTTGTTTTTTTTTTAATATTCACAATGTTTTTCAAGTTAATTTTATTTGGTTATTTGTCTGCATACCCAAAAATGTGCTAAAGATTCAGAATAAAATAATTGAAACTTGAATGGAAATTTTTGACGTAGAATACGTCTTACCTTAAGGTATGGGGGCTATGTTCAAATGTTGTAGTTGTAATTTTTAGAGCTTCACAAAAACGCTTATTGCACGAGAACTAATAAAGCGATTTCAAAGAAAAGTGTGGCGTTTCAAAGATAAAATTCCAAACCTGTCGACAGATTCATTATTGTAAATAACCAATTCGGTTTCTGTCGTAAAAACAACGGTAAACATTGCCTTGTTTTGGGGTAAATTTTGAGCCTTTAAAGTGCTCTAGCAACTTATTGTTGGCATATATAACTTTCATTTTCGGGATATAGGTTCTTTGGAGCAGTAGAAATATTATCGGGTACAAATTTTATATAAATTTAACAAATATTGAGCATTTTAAGGCAAAAAATTGTTGAAAAAATTTGCAAATTTTTTTCATTATCAAAATGCTCGAAAACCGCTCGAATGATTTTGTTTTTGTTTTCTGTAATCAAAAATTCAAGAGTTTTCCTTTCGTTTGGTATATGGGAAGTATTGGTTGATATCTTCTATATATGTTTATTTTATTCAAATATATGGGCATAAATGATTTTCCATACAAAATCACCTCGTCATCATTTTGCAAACACGTGCATATGTTGGAAGTGTGGGAAGGAGACAAAAAGTATGTATGCGTATGTAATGCGGCTTTTGATCGCAGCGTATGTACATATGTAAATGCATATATACGTACATATGAAAGTTTCAGTTAATGTGGATCTGTTTGGTTTTGTTATCGATATTTTTATCGATTTTGTTGCCGATATTTTAATCGATTTTGCCATCGATATTTTTATCGGTTTTGTTACCGATATTTTCACCGATTTTGCTATCAAAATTTGTATCGATGTTGTTATTGATTTTGCTATCGATATTTTCGGAACTTATCGATATAATGATCGATATTTTTATCGATTTTGTTATCGATTTTGTAATCGATTCTGTTATTGATTTTATTATTGATTATTTATCGGTTTTGTTATCGATATTTTTCTTGATTGTTTTAACAATTTTGCTATCGATATTGTTATCGCTTTTGTTATCGATATTTTTGTCGCTTTTGTCATCAATATTTTTATCGAGTTTTCTATAGATATTGTTATCGCTTTTGTTGTCGGTATTTTTATCGGTTTTTTTACCGATTTTGCTATCGATATTGCCATCGATTTTGTTATCGATAGATTTATCGATTTTTTTATCGAATTTATTACCGATTTTGTAATGGATTTTTTGATAGATTTTGTTATCAATTTTGTTATTGACTTTGGAATCGATTTTGTTATCGATTTTGTAATTGATTTTTCGATAGATTTTGTAATCGATTTTTTATCGATTTTGTAATCGATTTAGTTAACGATTTTGTTATCGATATTTTTTTCTTAGTTTGTGCTTTCGTTTTTGACTTGGATATGCTCTTAACCATACCACGTATTCTACGTTTAAATTTAGCGGGTGTATCTCCGATACAGCCTGCAGACCAAGACGAAGGCGCTGGACTGTTCCTTTTTTTTATAATTACCTAAGTTTTGTATAAAGTTTGAAATTTTGATTTGTTTTGGTTAAAGCTTGGATAGAAAAATAGAAAGCTTTTATAGAAAAATAACAAAAAAAAAAATCTGGAAAACCTTTGTTAATATTAAAAAAAATAACATGTGGTAACTTGTTCGAGTCTCTGTATATTTAATTGTTTTCCCCATTTTTTTTTTACTTTTAATTTTTTTGTTTTTTCAGACCTCGAACGAATTAAAAAATATTGCAGCATTCAGTTTATTCAATTAATATTTTATCATTTATTTTCTTTTTTTATTTAATTTATTCATTTGATTTTTCTTAAAAATTATAAATTTTTTAAACTGTTCAAGAAAAAATGTAAAGCATTTTACTAGTAATTTAAATTTTTGTGCTCTAAAAAAAATTATCAATCGCACCAATCTCAATATTGAAATGATCTAAAACTCATATTTTCATGAGTTTTTTTATTAAACAGAGCTGTGAGTAAAATATTGTTGTGTTTCTGAGAATGTTTTTGCTTCCAAAATTTAAATTTATGGCGGGTTTTTCTTATATTTTTTGTTAACGTAGAAAATTTTTTGTTTTATTTTTTCCATTACTGTGTATTTTTTTTTTTTGTTACATTTTAGTCTATTTTATATACCTATTAATTATTTAATTTTTAACTGCGGTTGGTGCTTTTTTCAGTCTTTTAATAATTGAATTTTAAAATTTTTAATAATTTTTTTTAAGGCTACCAAAAATAAAGAAATTTGTATTCAAAAATTTATGCAACGAACAGTTTTTTTAATAAAAAGTGTATGCATTTTTAAAAATTTTTTGTATTTAATTTTTTTTTTATCTATTTTTCAAATCAAACCACGTAATCTTAAACTAGAATTTAGTATTCTTAAAAACAAAATATAAGTAAGTTTTTTAGGTTCATAATTCAGCGTAATTTTATCAAATAAATTTTTTTAAGCTTTAAAATTTCAGATATTTAGTATTTTCTTTGTATGCAAATTTATTGCGTAAACTCAAAGAATATTTTACAAAAAAATATTTAGCTAATACGATGTTTTGATAAAGTTAAAAATTTCCTCCTAAAAATTTCACTGAAAAAAAATTTTAAGTAATTTTTATATGTAGCACATAATATTATGCAGATACATATGTAGCGCCAATTACTTTTCATCAAATACTTTTTTGTTTGATAAATAATAAATTTGTAAAGTATTTTATAGAAATTTTAATATTTTGCATTCCGAATTTTTTTGCTTTTTTATACAAAATTCCATTATTCTTTTGTCCAAATTTTCAAATAAATATTTTTGGCGAGAAAAATGTTTACCAAAATTTTGGTTTTTCGGATTTTTTTTTTAAATACGAAAATTTTAAAACTGTTTGCTCAAATTTTCAAATAAATATATCTTGACTAGAAATTTTTATATTTCACCTACAAACAAGGGTTTTTTATAAATTGGACAAATTCCAGACTTTGTATTCGGAATTTTTTAGAAAATAATCTTTCTTTGTATAAGAGTATTTCACTATTGGGACTAATTGCTCTAATTCATTTTAAAAGACAAATAGCCCAAATTGTGACTGACAAATTTAAACTGTTTCATATATTTTTTTGTAACTGTGACAAGAACTAGTTTGTTTCTACTTTTGAACAAAAGATAGTCTGAATATAATAAAATAAATATCTACGAAAAAGAGACAATTCATTTTCTCTTTAGACTCTCAGCGAATAGGTACAAAGCCATTTTGTGTTGACAGAATTGATTGATTCATGGCTTTCGTTTTTTCTTAAAATCTGAATTATATTTCAGCTCAGTGGACTCTAGAATAACTAACACAAAATCACAAAATAAAAATCATTAAGATGAATCTACGAGCCACCAAGCTTTCGCAATAGAAAATGGCAACATTTGTTTTAGATATAAAGAGAGCAAATAAAACCAATAAAACACACAAAAATTATGCGCGCAAATTCTTCACGCCAAGGCGAAAAACAATCAAATCCAACATAAATTTACGCACTACACCTGTGTGATCACACTGGCCTCACTTTGCTCCTTCCTTTCCCTCTCACTGCACTTGTGCATCTGTCTACTCTCCTCTGTACCGCTGTCTGCTATTACAAATCTATATGTCTATGCGTGACGGCATCGAATTTCGAAACATAATTATTTTCGTATTCAATCACATAATCCACCTTACATGACCATTAATTCACCCAAATCAACCGCCCGCCCAACAGCAGCACACACAGCCGACGCAACGAATCGGCAAATCATCATTATCATCAGCACCCTGTCACCAACACCCAGCAGTTCAGCGGTGGCAGTGGTGGCGGCGGCGGCGGACCGACTTGATGGCACAGCAGCCCTATGTTCAGTAGCCCATTTGCACCATAGAAAATAAAATAATAATAATACGCTATGCGCTTAAATAGAACATCTGTTCTTCCACACCCGAATAAATGGAGCATGACCAAACACAAAATACACAAACGCCCAGCAAAATATCATCAGGCCAAGGCATGGCAAGGCAAGCACACGCATACGATTTGCATTCATTGTTGACATTGATATATAAACAGCTAGAAAATTACAACAACCACAGCAAAATGGTGTTAGCATTGTACTATTTTGGTGAAGTGCGAAAAAAGGGGTATGAAAATCTGCAAGCGCAGGAGGACAAGCACGTAGCGACAGCTATAAGAATGTCACCTCAAGCGAGATGGGTGAAGGACAGAGAGGCAGAAAGAAGGCAGAATAAGGCGTTGCGTGCGCGTTAAATGTGATTCGAATGCGTGTCGAAATGAAGCATTGTACTAAAATTGTAATTTCACAAATAAAAAAAGGGGAAATTCGTAATGCTTTGGAAAAATCAAATACAAAGTAAATTGGTAGCAAATACGTGCACTGGACTAGAGCGGAGCAGATTTAAAGGGTGAAGTGGTGGTTGTGGAAAATTGATGTTAACTTTAGACACATTTTCGAAGCCATAATTGTTGCACAATAGGAAAATGATAAATTACATAAACAATAGGAGAGATGTTGAGTTAGGAGGGTAAAAAAATTTCAGTAACAGAGTTTTTGGTCAGATAGTTATGTATGTACGTATGTATGTAGGTACCGTGATTTTCTGGCAGGCAATAGGAAGTATTCAAGAAAATGTATTGCAAAAATTTGGTTAGGTAAGCTGGCTAGCCATGGCACGGCTTCGCAGAGACCATTACGATCCATAGCGTTACCAGATAAGCGCTGACCCTATTGTACAGTTAATCAGTGAATGCCAGCAATGTTGAAAAACATCGCAGTTATCATCGCAGACAAATCGGAAAACCATTTTGTACCCTATCCTGGCAGCGGCTTCCAAGTATCCCAGGAGACGGAATCGCAGTCTGCTAAGGGCAGGACACTCACATTGTATATGCTCCATTGTCTCCTCTTTTGTTCTGCATCTCCTACAGGTTTTATCATTTGTAAGAGCCAGTTTAAAGGCGTGGGATGTCACCAGTAGCCTAGCATCCTCCCTCTTGAGGTATAAGAGAAACTTTGTTAGTGTTCCGCACATAATCCTAGACACCATACAGCCTTGCGTTTTCGTCCACGCCTTCGTTCACGGAAATACGCACCTCGTCTAATAGCATAGTTTTCGACAGGGCGCCTTCTTTGGCAAGCCTGTCGGCCACATCATTGTCCGCGACGTCGGTGTATGTCAGTACCAGTATGTAGCAAATCCAGAACTGTTCGGCACCACGCCACACTTCTCAAGGAAGTACGAAATGAGCGTCTTTATCGCAGCCTGACTGTCGATGTGGAGATTCACATGTTTGTATACTAGGTTGCTGCTCAGTAGCTCCGCAGCTCTCTTTATAGCCAGCACTCCTTATGCCCTTCCGCCTCTACCCTCTACTTCTATAGTGGCTTCCCAAAGTGACGATCCGGGATCATTTAGTCAATCCGTCCGTAAATCCGTAAATTTTACGCTACACTACTATACCCGTAGGACCTGCACACAAACTTCTTGACGCTGACGAAGGTGTAATGAGAATGGGCAGTCCGCTAATCTCACCAAAGCTAGTGTTGTGTGTTGTGCTCTTCACTGGAAAGAGAAAGTTTTACGGTCTTGTTCCCCATACCTTTAAAGGTGTCCCTATATTTCTTTCGAAGTGAAGTGTGTATATTTAACACTTTAAGCGCCACGGGAAATATTTTCAACAACAAGTTTTTCTACTCAAATGAATATTGTGTGAGTTTACTGTATTTTATATTTTTAGAATGTGCCTATTTCTGTCAAGAAATTTTAGAAAAAATTATATATGTATATTTATCCAAATTTTTCAAAACAAAATTGTTTTGGGAAATTTTCTTATAAGAAAAAATCACTTTTACGACAAAAATATAATTTAGGAAAAAACAGTCTTTTTAGGAAAGAAATATATTCAACCAAATTTATAAACATGTACCAAACATTTTTTTGAGGAACAATATATTCGCTGTAGATTTCTGTGGGCAAAACTAATTTTTGGTAATAAAATTAAAAAAAAAAAATATTTTAAGATAAAAATGTAAGCGAAATAAGAACTTTTTAGAAAAAAACATTTAAAGAGGGAAGCATTTTTTTTAAAGATTTTTAAAGAAAAAATTATTTTTTAAGAAAATAATGTGTATCAAAATTATAAAAGCTTGTGTATGAAAAAAACCGTTAGTGGGCAAAAATTATTTTTTTTGGGGAAAAAACTACAAATATTTTAAATTTTTTTATTTTTATTTTTTTTTAAACAATTTTAAAAAACTGTAAAAGAGTTTAAAAAACCTGTTTGGAAAAAAATTATCGTATAGACAAAAAAGCCTGTCGGGTATCCGATGAGAGTTCTTCAACCCTCTCTGCTAGGATTTAGCAGCCGCTCAGAGATTCCACGAGCGGAAGGTATGAATCTTTTGAACTGCCTTTTGCTCCTTGTCGTGCGCCATTGGGTTGCAATATGCAATTTGCAAGTCAC
>NW_023458557.1:81462804-81495474 GCF_013731165.1 Rhagoletis pomonella
TTTTTTTTTTTTTTTTTTTTTTATGTATGTTACCGCATAACTTTGGACCACGGAAAGGTAGTGTCTCAGAGGTGGTCCCATACTAATCTGGTTAAGATCCGATCAGCGGATCATGAGATATATATATATATATTTTTTTTTTATATGGGAGTTGAAGTCGGTTTTTTTTTTGCTAAAAATTACTAGTTTATACCTCCCTTAGTTTTTGTGCATATGTATATTTCGTCGTATGCGACATAACATTAATGATTGGGTATGCCTTTTGTTGTGTGCGACACATCCAGGGTTGCCACTTTGGTAAATTGTTACCAAAATTGGTAGAAAAAATTTGGGTTGGTAATAAGGTAAATTTTTTCTCATTTAGGTAGATTTTTGATGAACTTTCCGTTCCCGATTTATTGTTCGTAGTTATCTTTAAATATATTATAAATTTCTTTGCATACTTTTTATATAATTACATACGTATAAATGTATATCTATATAAGGCGAACATATCGCGCTCCATTCAAAACTAATTTTACTGTAATCCCGAGGAACTTTTGATTGCCTAAATATTTTATATGATTATTTAAATATATAGAAAAAATTTACAGGTATGTAATTACGCACCATGATTGTTCGCAACAAGAATTTAATCAACGCCATTTTTTATCAATGGAAAAAAAATAAAAAAAATCAATGAGAATTTTAAGCAGCACATTTTTGGCTATACTCAAATAGTATTTGCTTTAAAACTCCATACCTCAAATTGTTCTAAAAACTCTGAGTAAAAAATTCGAAATTTAGACCAAAATTTTTGGAATTTTTCTATATGTTGTATATAGTTTGAATCCTCGATTTTTATGGATTTAGTTAAAGCAGCAAACAACTTTTACTCGAAAAATATTGCGAATATTAAAAAAAATCACTTTTTTGAGTCACTGTATTTGTCTATAATAACTCGAGTTGAAGTTTTTCAAATAATAAAGTTTCATTGTTGCCTCTAGTTTCATCACTTCCGCTTTTGGTTGAAGGAAACTGAGAATATGCCAATAATACGACCCAAATACCGTATAATTAGTTAAATAAAACGTTCTTAAGAACAATTTTAATTCTTATTGAAATAACTAAAAATAAAAACTATAGTTTTAATTAAAATAAATAAAAAAATAATAAAACTATAGTTTTTATTAAAATAATTATAAAACAGTTATTGGTAGATATTTCCCACATTTGGTAGATTTTTTTCTAGTCGATGGTAAATATTTTTTTTCGTCAGTGGCAACCCTGGACACATCCCTGCAGGGAAACCGCGGACTAGCGCTTCTATTCCGCACTTCGTAGACGCTTTTTCATAGCTTAGTAATACAAAACCAAAATTTGTGTCAACATTTTAACATCTTGCTAATTCAGCTAAAGCCAAAGGTATGTAAACGTACATTTCTTAAAATCATTCAACCAAATTTAATTTCAAATTGAAAAAACATTTCTTTGAAAATATAGTTTAAAATCGCACACACGGAAGAACCGAAAAGATTGAAAAATCATGATACTTTTTTCTTTCGTCTGCCGATTTTAGAACTGGTTCGGAACTACACAATTTAGGACTACTTCGGAACTATTGAAAAAGCGATGCAGTTGGGGGCAATTGACAATTCCTAGAACATCGCCATGTTAAATTCGGCAGTTGTTTGCATGCAAAAGAGATTTATCGCGAACCAGTACTGCATCTAAATGTACTAAAAACGCACCAGGCTCAAAACTAGCCTACAAGAATTGTGTGATGGAAACTAACACATTCTCATTTACCTTACTAACACATTTACAAATTTTGCATTGGTTAAAAAGAGACAACTAAATAATGCCATCATAAGTCGGAGGAAGACGGAAGATCACATGTACACAAATGTTTACATCAGATTTTTTACACTGCCCTTTAGAATTTGATAGAGACTTGTGGGTAGCCAGTGACAGAAAGCTCTATCAGTCTTGCACACTCAAATGATTTGTCAAAAGATAGTCACTGTCCTTGCAGGGTAGAGATTTTCCCCACAGGGATATGACAAATTCCCATACATACGTACTTTTTTTAATCATAAGACATTTGTCGTATGTACATCAAAACTTTGAATATTTACGACAATTTGACGATCCTCTGCTATATCGACACAATTAAAATTGGAAATTAAACTAAGTAGCTATTTTTTTTTTTTTTTTTTTTTTACTTTAGCTTTCACTCAGTTTCCAATGAAATGAAAGAAATAAAAATGTAAAAAATAAAACATTGTTTTGTAACATACGACATCCATTCTCTGAGCCGACGATATGTAGAGCTACAAAAGTACCGATAGTGATATGTACCATTAGATAGTTTCGATAGGTAGCATCGTTTAGAGCTGAAAAGCATACTCTACGTGTAGGAGAAAAACTAAACTTGTGTTCTTATTTTGAGGCCGCAAAACTCGAAAAAATTGAAAGATGGAGTCTGTAGTCGACACTGGTCTCTTTTCTAGATCTACGGGTAGGGATGAAAAGATACGACTAAATACAAGTACATACTCGTTACTATTCGTACGATACGAAGTAAAAAACTTAACGGCTAATGTTAAATTGTAAAAAGTGTGCATTGAAAGAGTATCATTGAAAAAGGGTCACAGATTTTTACTGTCCATTTTTTATCCACCTTTTCCACTTGTCAGCGTAAATTTGTTTAACGAACGAAAGAGATATTTTCGATTTCCAAAAATCAAATTTATCTTTTGTTCATAAAATTTAAAAATTTGTTGACAACAACAATTTTTGGCCCACTCCCAAATGACAAAAAATAAAACTATGCCCAATTTTAAAATTGCTGTAAAAATATATATGTATGTCCAGTTTATAAATAACTAAAAATTATGCCCAATTTGTGTTGGCCAAAAATTACAACAACAATTTAACACTTTATGTCCTGCTCCCAAATAATCTACAATTTATGATCCGATTTTTTGCCTCAAAAAATCATGTAAAATTTTAAAATGGCTATAAAATTATTTCCAGCCCTCAATAAACCACTTTTTAAATATGTAATCAAAAATGTTGAGATTTTGAGTTTCCATTTTATGCAAAATTATGTTCAATTTTCAAGTTGTCATATATGTATTTATACCCAATTTTTAAGTTAGCAAAAATGTATCTAGGCATATTAAATTTTTTAATGAACCAAAATATAATATCAAATTTTTAAATTGCCTACAAATTATATCTGGTCCTTGAGTAACCAAAACATATGTATGCCAAGTTTTTAAGTTATAAAAAATATGTATAGTCCTTAAGTAACCAAAACCCTACGGCCAGTTTTTAAATCACCCAAAATTTAAGTTAATTTTTTTAAATTAGCAAATTCTGTATGTATGTCTACTGCTTAAGTAACCAAAAGTGTACGCCCAGTTTTTGAATCACCAATACTTTTTCTCCAACCTTTTCAAAATTTTAAATGACAAAGAATTTATAACCACTTTTTAGTATACCAGTTTTTTAAAATTGTCAAATTTTTTTCCTCATTTCATACTGCTCAATAATTTATATGCATGTAAAAATAAAACATTTAAAGATATTACAAAATTTAATAAAATTTTTATTTTTTTCTTCAATCTATTCTAGCTGCTTTCACCAAAGTGGAAATTTAATTACATCAAAAATCCTGCGAAATGTATATACATATATGTATGTACATATGTACATACGTGTAAACAGCCGAAGCGTATATGCCACTATGGCAGTTGAGAGGTAAGCCTAGAAAACGCCTGCGCGGTTGATGGTGTGAATTGTTGAAAAGTAATCACATTTCAGTTGTTTAAGCCAGAAAGATTTTTGGGCAATACACAGCTGTCAGTATCACATGACAAACAAGCGGGGAAAAAGTTGCAAAAAAATCAAAAAAAAATACATATGTACATATATGTATGTATATTAGACTGCATCACTCCCTACACAAAAAAAAAAATCGGTACGGGTTTTCCATTGTAATTATAAAATCTATTATATTTTAAGACGTCCACCAAAATATTTCGGAAAAATATTAAGATTTAAGCGAGCTGGACCGATTTGTAAATACCTCCAAAAATGGAGTTTTTTATGAATAAAAATAGTTTCTTAAAGATGTGTTTTTTGGAAAAATCCCCTCAAATGACAAATCGGTTTAAGCTTAAAAACTTTACATAAAAATACTTAAAAAAAAATAAAAAACTAAAATCTTGAACGGAATTGTAATAATGAGATTTTTGATGTTGTTTTCTTTCACTTTTTTCAGAGATTGGTATAAGAAAAACTTGAATAACTGAACCTAAGCTCTTCCGATTTAGACTTGTGAGGTATCATTGGAAAGGTATTTGTATTGTTTGTTAAGAAGCTCATTCAAAGGATTAAAGAGAAAGGTAGGATGAACGAACATCATTCAAAGTTGAATTAAGATGTGTTGGTATTTGAAAAAAAAAAAACAAATATTGGGACACGAATGACTTTTTTGTACATAAATAAAAACAGAGGAAAAAATAAAAAATAAAATAAAAAAAAAATAAAAAAAAATTGGGAACACGAATAACTTTTTTGCACATAAATCAAAAAATAGTGGGAAAATGCCTTTCTACTTTTGACCCAGTTATTTAAGTTTTTCGCAAATCAATCTTCGAAATAAGTAGTAAAACAGCATCAAAAATCTCATTATTAACGTTCCCGTTGAAAAGATTTTTAAATATTTTTTAAGCCTAATCTGTTTTGTCATCCGAGGCGACTTTTTTCAAAAAGTTCTTTAAGAAACTATTTTTATTCATAAAAAAACTCCATTTTTGGAGGTATTTTCAAATCGGTCCATCTCGCTTAAATCTTAATATTTTTTCGAAATATTTTGGTTGACCTCTTAAAATATAGTAAATTTTGTAATTCCGGCGGAAAACCGCACCTTTCTTTTGGTGATGCGGTCTAATGTATATAAATACATATGTAACACATATGCGTGAAACGGCAGCAGGCATATGTACATACATTCATACATATGTATGTATATACGAAATACCCGTATCCACAAAAATTGTGCAGAAAAAAGTGACAGCACAAATCCATATTGTAAGTCGGCGTTGAGCTTTGTTGCTCTGGCGCTCATCGTCATCAACTTTGTGAGACATAATATGTACATATAAAATGCGGGTGTAACGCATTTACATACATACATATGCAAATACAAATGCACATATGTATAGTTTATATATAAACATATACATACATATGTACATAGGTAAATATATATATATAGATTTATCTATGTAAGATACAAATTTACATTCATTTCCACCAACGAACATCGCACGTAAAAAAAACATGTCCTGTGGCAACGCGCTACTTGAGTAAACAATGTAAATACGCTATAATACTATTTGCAGAAATTAAACGTGAAAAACATCTCTTAAATTTAATTGAAAATATTTTATTAATATTCAGTTTCCAAAATGTGATCTATGAATAATTTTTTAACAGGGTTGCCATCACTCAAAGAATAAAATAAAAAAGAAATGATTTTTAAATATACCAAATGTAACCATTTTTATGAATACTCATAAGTTTATTTAAACATAATTTTTTTTATTTTATTCTTTGATAGGTAGTAACTCTGCTCAAAAACTATTCATAGATGACATTTTTTTGAAATAGTACGATGATGCCTTGTTTGGATATGTTCCATAACAACTTTGAATTGAGCCAGTGGCCGGTTTTGTAACCAGTAAGAATATGTTGCTACCTCCGGTCCCCTTTAAAAGCGTCGATTAAAAAAATAAACTTCTTCACATAATTTGAGTGTCGTGGTAGTTTCAATGGAGATGGCGTTCATCAGTTTATTATCCATGGTGTCCATTGTAAATGCTTAAACTGAGTGTAATTTAAGGGGGACACTTCCCGCTAACCAGAGCTATTCTATCCTAAGCGGGTGAAATTAAGTGAGCCTCCGATAGTGCAACTTTTCTTTTCTCCGTCAGCCCGCACCATCAAAAAGAACATGTGGTTCCTCGCGTGATCATCAAGCGCAATATATTTCTCTGCTTACAGATTTCCAACAATTTCCTTTGTTCCTTTGTCCATAGGGGCCCATTACGAACCCGAAAAGCGAAGGTTACATACATACATACCACGATTGAGAGAATACAAAGGTTGCGCCGATCTCGGACCGCTATTCCTCTCTTAACGAATTTGACAGAATCGTTGTTTGCATGACGTCACACTGGTGCAACTTGTTTACGTTTTCCTTGCAACATTTTTTCTTCTTCTTCCATTCTTGCTCACGTTTTGGCATTTCTCTCTCGCAATTGCACCAGTGTGACGTCACGCAAAAGTTATTCTCAAAAATCCTCTCTGATAGGCGCAATCTTGTATTCTATCATTCTTGCATACATACATATATGTGAGCTCCGCGAGCACATCTGCGCTCTTAAATTCGCCTGCTTGTCATCGCCGACATGCAACCATTGATGCTCGCGGAACTATGCTGTCGCTAGAAGCCAACCTCTCAGTCAAACGCTGCTCTCGAAACTCGCCTCTTAAATGCTTCTCCTTCATACCAAGACGAATCTATACAAGGTGGTGTTATCGGATCCGCTGATTTTACGGCGAATTTGTACCTTTTGTCAAAATAATGTGTTTCTTGTAATTTGGTTATGTAATGATTGTCAATGTGCGTATAATTTGTTGTTGTAATTTTTGTTTTTGTTCTTTTAACACCACCATGTATAAATTCGCCTTGCTCCATACTGTTCTGAATTGAGCTAGGAAATTGTACAGTATTTCGATTTGCTCGCAGAATACCATTCAATGTCGAACCGCGACCTACCTTACCATCTCTTTAACCCAAATAAAGCGCTCGCTCTGGGTCGTCTACGGCTCCCGAGCGCTGTACAATAAATAACTCCGCCTTGTATTTCCATAGAACTTCCCTCCACTCTCTATTTCGCACATGCCTATACTTTAAGCTTGGCGGCCGCTATAGTGTAGTGGTTAGCCGTGCGCGGTACCACTCCACGGGGCCTGGGTTCAAGCCCGGTTCAACCCAACAAAAAAAAAAAAAAAAAAAAAAAAACAATTTTTTTCTAATTGCGGTTGCCTCTCGACTGGCAATGACATGCCTCCGAGTGTATTTCCGCCAGGAAAAACTGCTGCTCATAAAAATACAATCGCTGTTCGGAGTCGGCGTAAAACTGTAGATCCCTCCCTTTATAGTGCGATAACATCAAGCGTACGCCACAAATCGTAGGAGAAGTTTGGCCAAAAACTATTATCATTATATTATATTATGCCGAGCTCACAGATGGGGAGCAATTTTAGCGTGCCAAAAGTCATTTTAAAATTTTGCCTTCAAATTTTCTGGTATTCTCTGAAATTGAATTGTATAAGAGTAGTTGTTAAATTCAAGACAAACTTATTTTACAGAAATTCCTCTAACTCTATTTGTATAATTTCCTTTTGCAACTTCTTTTTGTGCTGACCTTACTGATTGGTAGAGCTGTTTTCGCGGGTTATGTCTTGATCCTAAACTTTTGGGCATGTTCGAGGCACGTAATAACTTGCTATCTCCATTAGCGTACAAAAAATGGTAGAAGTTGATACATTTTTTAAAAGAAACCATATCAGATTGTTTTAACTCATATAGGATTGAAACATGGCGAATTCATATAAGATGGTGTTGCCAGAGCAGCAGGATTTTCGCCTCGGTGGTTCTTAATGTCGAAATAATGTATTTGTTGTAATTCTTACTGGCATTGTGCGTCAAATTTGTTAGATAGTGTAGTTTTTTTTTTTTTGTACTCGCGCTTTCACCTAATATGAATTCGCCTTGAGACAAATTGTATTTTTATATAAAACAACAAAAATGTATTTCCCATGAATAAAATATTCATCAGAAAGCCTATACATAAAACTGGTCAATCGGTCAATCACAGCATCCGTTATTGAACGAAATTTGAGTCGAATCGAATGAAATAAAATGGCAGCTTTCTCCTTTTCAATTTGAATTGAAAAGGCGAAGTCGCTACCGAATGCTTGAAAAGAAATTTCGTATAAAATTTGATTCGATCACGGATGCCCTCATTCGGGCCTTGTATTAATTTCATAGGAGGGAGGCTCAAACGATTATTCTCCGTCAAAGTTATCTTTTCATTTTTATTAAGTGCTGGTTTCTCCAACTCAACTTAACTTAGTTCAGCCACTTTTTGGACTTAAGTCACAAGTTAGCCTACGTTTTACACAGCTTATTCTTGACTAAGTCAAGAAAATTGGCTTAACTAAGTTAAGTTGAGTTGGAGAAACCAGCCCTTAAGGTGTGTTCGATGACAAAATATATGCATATCTATCGTCGATGTTTTTGCAAAAACGCCGTTTATTTAAATCTCTTTGTTTTCTTGTCGCAAAACATTGGTCGATTTTTAGCCTTTGTTGGTAAAAATGGTAGACAAAATAATATAGCTAAAAAGTTGGTAGATCTACCAATAAAGTGGTAAAGTCCGTGCACTGAACAACCGATATCTCCTGCTATCTAACTCCTGCGATTGCGATGAGCGGTCTTCACAAGCTTCTATCGCAGCCGATGAACAATCGGTAATGGAGAAAGCAAGTGAAAGCGGCAACACTGTTGCAACTGCCCAACTGATAAAACGTTGCTTGAAATTCACACCGAACGTAATACATACTTTAATTATTCGCGCAACACTGCGGCTGTGATTGCAACTCGAACAAGGGCTTTTATTTAGATCAGTTACTATCAAAATCAGCAGCTGTCCGCGAACATAGATTTTGTGAGCCCTTTGTAGATCATGCACAACCAAAGACAGCTTTTAACTTCTGCGTGTCCATATAAAATGACTTTGAAGATTTTTTATAAGCGCACACAGGATAAAAGCTTTATCTGGTAGTCGGCGGTATAGATGAAAATGGAGTTAAAGCTTTTGGCTATATTCATAAAAGATAAAGTGGCTTTAAAAAAGCTCTATAAAATTATATTTTCATACAGTTTTTATATTTACAAGGCATTTCAAGTTTCCTTCTTTTTTTTTGTGAATTTCTTTGTCCTTTACTCTGTGCGGGTGCATACTAAATGTAAGTTAATCAGACACGGCCAAACCACATCCTGCGGGATGAACTCATTGAGAGTTAGGGCCGTTTTCACCATCTCTGGTTAACACTAATCTCCAGTTAAACATCGTTACCGACGGTACTGACTCCATTAATTTAACATTGGGTCGGTAACGTCGGTAACAATGTTTAACTGGGGATTAGTGTTAACCAGAGATGGTGAAAACGGCCATAAAAGTTCTCTCGGGCCTAACTGGAATACTCCGTGGGAGAAGCTTTTTGAAGCTTTCTAATGCTTTCCATAGATTTCATATGGGAGCTAACAGAATTAAAGCTCCCCTGATATTCACTGATAGAAATCAATGGAATGTTTTAAAAAGTTTCAAATATGGCTGTGTTTTGGTCCTGAATGCATACAACCATAGCTTGATGATGGACACCCACGTAACGCCTTGACCACGGCCAATGCTTTTTAACTTTTCAAGCTTTGTATTTTTTTTTTTATTTTTTTTTGTATTCCTTTCGTAAAATGGTGAATTTTCACTGACTAAGATATTCGTGTACCACGGATGAAAGCATAAGATTGAACAAACACAGGAAAGCTCTTTAAGAGTCGCTTTTTTCGATTTTGCAAATTTGTTTTATAAACCAATAATTTTTAAGCAAAAAACAAAACCGACCTCAATTCTCATATACAAATTTAAGATTACCGTTAATTTCTTTTAATTAGTATGGAACTACCTTTCCGATAGAAAAAGTATTATGGAAATCGGTTGACGTGATCAAAAGTTATGCGGTAACAAACATAAAAAAAAAATTCAAAAAAATATTCCGACGTATTGATAACCTTCTCCTTTTTTGAAGTCGGATAAAAATAAGTGCGTAGAATAAATGGAGATATGTAGTACATATGTATATGTATATTGTAAGTACACACCATTTTGGTTGGGCATTTACTTGCCTCTGTCGCTACAACATAAATGCAATTCAATATCCAAAACAGCACTTCGCTACAAAAAAAACATACGTACATTAGGATGAATCACTCTCCCTACAAAAAAAGCGGTACTCTTTTTCCATCGAAATCAAAAACTTATTATATTTTAAGACATCCGCAAAAATAATTTGGAAAAATATTAAGATCTACATGAGTTGGACCGATTTGAAAACACTTGCAAAAATCGTTTTTTTTTTATTAAAAAAAAACAGTAGTTTTAACAAATATTATTCTCAAAAATCACTTTAGATGAAAGAAGAGTTTTAGCTTAAAAAGTCTGAATGAAAATGTTTGAAAAGTTTATCAACGGAAAATAACGAGATTTTTGGAGGTATTTTCAAATCGGGCCAGCTTAGTAAGATAAGATATAAAATTTTTTCAAAATATTTTTGCGGAAGTCTTAAAATGTAAAAAGTTGTGTAGTTCCCGTGGAAAAGTCAATTTTTTTTTTTTTTACGAGGCATCCTAATGCGCATACATAAGTATACTTGTATATATGCATTTGTATCTCAGCATACGAGCAATAAGTGTAGCGCACTGATACACAGGTTAGTTAGTCACCCACGCCATACAGCGGACTTTAACAAAAGCATTACCCGCAAATGCGCCATTTTCACAAATCTGTTGTCCTCGCTACATTTGCGCTTCATGCCATCCGCAAAGTTCTCCCCACCAAGCTCCAACCATGCCTCCATGCTGTGTTTGTACAACTCTTCAAATGCTATTTTTCGCTTACAAATGTACATACATATGTATATATTTGATATACATATATAGTATGTACATAATACTACATATCTACACACATACGAGTATTTCAATCCATGTTTACCAGCACTCAGCTTCATGTATCCTGCTGATATGGATTTTTCAATCAAAAAATCTTTGCATATTCGTGCTTTTTTCGTGCTTTTTTGTTTTTGATTTCATCGTTGCTGTTGTTGTTGTTGTTGTTTTTTATCTTCTCAACGCCTTTTACCATGTTTTCCATGTTCATGTCGTCGTCCGCTTGGGAGATTTCCACTGCCAGCTCAGCGCGCAATGATCCACAAACGGAATAATGGATTTTTGGATTTTCTCTTTGTCCGTCTGTTATAATTGTCCTGCGCTGTATATATACACACATATGCACATAGATTTTAGTGCTGCATTGTTGGCGGACTGTGCGCTTTAAAATCACACATTACTCAAATTAATTTTAATTTTTTTTCCTCCTGTTTTCGTGCATTTTTCATGTTTTTGCCATTTCACTTTGTGCTTTGCCTTTGCTTTGGCTATTGTTGTTGTTGTTTTTACTATACTTTTTGTATGTGCTCTTTTGGCGCTGTCAACGCGTGGCTCATCGTCGCCAGTTTTAATTAACTGGGGAGTACACAACAACTCCGCAGGCTAGTAGTTGGGTGCCGGCGGCGGCGACAGTTGGCGAATTGATGAAACTCATCAGGTGAAATGTGGCGGTGTTTTAAAGTTTTGCCAAGTTTAATTTTTTACGTTTTTTTTTTTTTTTGCTTTAAATTCACACTTAAAAACATATGCGGTATCTAAAGAACTTTTTGCGAATTTTAGCGCTTAAAATTATTTTGCTTTTTGAAGCATTTTCTTTTGTTATGGTAAACAAATGAAGCTTTTTTTTCAATTATAAGTTTACACTGAATTTTGACAGTTCATTTACCGTCCATTGTCCCAGATAGATTTGCACTACGACTTTGTGTCTATTATGCCCTCAAGACTCATTACAAAAATCTCGCCTAGAAAGAGGTGCAATGTGGTCTCCGCCGCCGTATTACAGTAGGGGCAATGGTCATCTGAGTTAATTCCTAGGCTGTTTGGGTGGGTTTGGAGCTTGCAATGGCACATCAGTATACCTGTAATATGTCTTGGCTTATCTTTGGAAGAATGCTTAACTTCATTAATTTGTTGGATTTGCAACTTCCTATACAATGTGCTCTTCTAAGCAGCTGCTCCTCTGCTCTTAACCCTGAGTCTGAATGTAAGTGGTCCGTTAGCAAGGAAGAGTTCTGGTTCTATTAGCCGGGCAGCTGCAGTTGCACTTGTTAGTCTGTCAGCCTCCTAGTAACCCCCTGTATGCCTTTATGAACCGAGATCCATATCAGTCGTGTTGCGTGGTGTTCCCATAGGGTGTTAAATTTTCTACACATGCCCATATTATGCGTGAATCATTTGTACAAAATACGTCTATAGATTGTGCAGTAAATGATTAAAACCTCTTTATATATGGAAAAAAAAGTATAGAATTTTATTTCAAATTTCAAAAATTTACTTTCTACAAAAACTCGCTCTCTCAAACTCGGCTGTATGTAACTTAGGGCTCATATTCTTCTAAATGAAAATTAAAATATTTTTTCAGAAAAAATCTCCTTTGCGGAATATTTTCGCGCAAAACTTTGTGGCTACGAATTGGAAACATTTTTATGAAGTAATAACACCGCCTTTACGTTTTGGCTGCTTTATTCAATGAAAAGCTAAAATGTACATATAAAGCTTTGTCGAATACGTGAAAAATCTTTCATCTCGCTGTTATTACTTCATCTCGTACAATTCCCCTATGCTTTTGAAAAGTGGTTTTTCTAAAAAAAAAAACAAGTTAAGCTTTTTCTATGTAAAAAGTTTAATTAAAGCTTTTCTATTTGTCTGATATGTAAATATTTAAAAAAGAACATTTCTCACAAACTTTCAACTTTTTTTAATAGATTTCCACTGATCTTTTTTCTCTGCTTAGAAGTTTGGATCAAAAGCTCCTTTTTTACCTTTTTCATAAAAAAACAAACTTGTTCGGTGTAAAAATTTCAGAAAAGTTTTGTTTTATTTATTTTAATTTTTTTTCTATGATAATGTGAAATTATTTGTGTTTAAAATTAAATAAAAACATGTAACGACTTTTTTTAGACTTTTCCTAAGCACATCTCAAAAGCTATGTTTTTTCTGCTTCAAAGCTTTCAAAAAAGATTTTCCCACTTTTCAGCCATTGAGCAAAGTAAAAGCTTTTCTTATGGAAATAATTCAAAAATGTTTTTTTTTTTACTTTTCCATTCATTTAATGTTTCTACGTATAAGATTACGCATTTTCTAGGTATACTTTTCAAACCAGCTTAAACTTTTTAATTGTTTGTTTGGGAAAATTTAAAAAAAAAGCTTTTATACTTTTCCTGAATTTGAGAAAATACGTGGTTTGCGTAAAAATATTTTATGAAGCTTTTTTTAAGTAATTTTGCTATAAATTGGGTTTTTGGTATATGTAAGAGTTTAGTTTTTCTGTGTATTTAAAATATACTACCCCTGCCTACCTTTAGTTCATACATACTGAAAAATATTTCCGCTTCAAGATTGAATGAACTAAAAAAGTGAAGTGTATGACTACAACCAGCTTTTTTATAGAAAATCAAGCTTCGTCGGTTTTTTTTTATTCTTTCCAAGAAAACTTTTTTTTTGAAAAAATTCAGAACAGCTTTTTTAAATTTATGAGGAAATATTGTGGAAAGCTTCGTCGCAATTTTTTTAATTTGTTTAGAAATTTTTTCCACCAAGAAAAGTTTTTTTTCTGAAAAAATTCAGAACAGCTCTTTTAAATTTTTGAGATAATACGACTTTCCCCTCTAAGATAAATGTAAAAAAATGCCCCTTTAACTGTCTAATGCATTTTAAATTTTGATAAAACTAAGGCTTTTTGAATGTAAAACTTATTATTTCTTTTTTTTTTAAGTTAGTTTAATTAATTTTTTGTTGAAAAGTCAGGCTTTGTAAAAATATTCTATTTTAAATTTTTTTTAACAGATTTTTTGTCAAGTAAATTAAGTTATGTCTAGAAAAGTTGGTGAATTCTGTAAGAAATTTTTAGAATAGCCTTTTTTATTTTTCAGTAACTGTAGAAAGTAAAGTGTATACAATTCATTTTGCACAAAAAAATTCCAAAAATGTTTTTTAACTTTTTCAATTTGTTGTTTTTTTTCTGAAAAAAGTAAAACTTTATGTATACAATTCAGACCATTTTCTTTTAACTTTTTTACTATCTTTTTAAGATACATATCTAAGTATTAAAACATCTGTTTTATTTTATTTTATATTTTTTTATTAACTTTTATCAGCACGCAGAATTTAAAAAAATAGACATTTAAGATTTTTTTTTTTTTTTTTTGAATATAGTAAAATTCTTCAAGGAACATTTTGGACCTTTAACTGCTACCACAACGTGTCCTTTTGACCCTATTTGAAAGTTAAAGGATTAAAATGGTACACACAAATTTTGAACTACAAACTCTACTAGTAAGCGGTAAGCGAAAATATACTGCAGATTTAACCAGCTGTTAGACATAGCAAGTGCAAGTCCTTTTCAAAAGTCTGTCAAACTCAAGAATTTCCAAAAGAGTTTGCAGGAGCGTTACACCTTGCATGTAAAGTGAGTTTTGAAAGCACTTTTTATTTGTGAAATCCAAACTTTCCGAAACTACTTTTTGCCTGTTTACACGGTGACAGACAGACAAGCCCACTTTCAACTATGTTACCAGACATTTTTATGCCTATAACAAAATAAATGACCTTAAAAATTTGCTAAACCTGCTAAAATGTATACAAAACAGTCACAAAATATATATTACATTAATACTTAAATACTCCATATCAGCAGAATAAATTAATTACACATATTTTTCATATTTTATTCAACATTTTTATAATTGTATACAAATTCGCAAAAAACGCGTCACATGGCAACTCTTGGTTGGTTTGACAGCACTTGCGGCAAAAATTAAAATTGCTAGTGCAGCACGAGCAAGTTGAAATTATTTCTCGAAAGCGATTTGCATAATTTCAGTTGCTGTTACACCTTGCAATTTTTATTTCCGAAAGTGATGTCTGCAAATCTGCAAAAAGGATTTTCTGGCTGTTTACACGGGAAAGTAATCTTTCGCTTTCGCATTTTGACAGCAAAACGCGTAGAAAAAGCGCTTGCATTGCCACGTTTAACCGCACTTTAAGAGTAAATACATACATACATACATATATAATATTTCATGAAAAATAATAATATTCTTTACCAAAAAGACGAAACTTTAATTCTCTTAAAAAATATGATGCTGCATCTCATCTAAAACTAAATAAATAAATAAGTATTCGGTGCTAACACATCAGCACAGCTTCTACTCCAATTTGTGGTGAGCGTTGTGGTTTTATAAGAACCCTTTTCAAGCAGAAATACCCTCGGAGGTTTACCACTGCCCGGCCAGTGGCGACCGATATTTAAAACTATTTAATTTTTTTTTAATAAATATATTTAAAACTGGCGTAGTTTTTTTTTCATTTTTTTTATGGTTTTCAGATTTTTACTGGCTTTCAATGCCTCATTTCAGAAACTTTTTTTTGGGAAGTTAAATTATTTCATAAAATACTATTTCTTTCTGTGTAAAAATTTCGAACATTAAAACATTTTAATATTTTTTTTTTTTAATTTCTCTCTGTGAAAATTCAAAAATCCTTTTTCCTTTTATAGTGGGCCCGCAAGTATACCTATGTATGTATGTGTGTGTGTAGCCTTTTAACTTTTTTTAAATTGATTTTTATATAAAATGGCACAGTTTTTAACTTTTTTTAGAAACTGTTTTTCAGATTTTTATTTTTTTCCAATTCCTTTATTTCAAAACCCTGTTTTTCTGGGAAGTTAAGTTATTTCATAAAATCCCAATTTTTTCTGTGTAAGAATGTAAAATTTTTGTTTGCCTTTTAAAAAAATTGAGAAAAAACTTAAAACAAAAAAATCTTTTTACCTTCCTTTTATTAGCTTGGAATGTAACTATGTAATATAGATGCGCCTAAAAGATGCAGCGATTTCTATTCTCAAGTTACATACCTGATGACCAGGCATGGGCAGAGAACGAGCACACGCTCAAAGAGCATGACCATCACGTGTACGCAATGTTGCCACAAAAAAATTTACCAAATACTTCAA
Source organism: Rhagoletis pomonella (assembly GCF_013731165.1). Lineage (NCBI taxonomy): Eukaryota > Metazoa > Arthropoda > Insecta > Diptera > Tephritidae > Rhagoletis > Rhagoletis pomonella. The sequence goes on from NW_023458557.1 coordinate 81,478,830, forward strand.
AAACAAACGAAAAATCCTCAAAATCCGAACAAATTACTCAAAATTTTCTTATTACAGATATGAGTATTGTGTACTGCATACTAGCGTGGGCCGAAAATCCGCTTTTTTTAGAATTTTTTGTTGGTAATAGCAAAAATATGGCTCATTATGCTTAAAAAAAAACAATCTGTGTGGAATTTGGAATTTTTTGGTCAATATCCTATCCTATCGCCCAAGTCCATCAAAGTTCAATATGCTCAAAAAATATAAATTAATTAACATCTTTTTTTACTAAAATTGCACTAATATTCTAAAGTATTAGTCCTACAGAATTTGGTAAATGAACCTTTTTTGTAGAGAACCGAAGTTAGCTAAGAGAAAATTTTTTTTAGAACTTGAACTTTGATGGACTTGGGCGAGCCTAGGATATTGACCAAAAATTTTAACACTTTACAAAGATATTTTTTAGAGCATAATGAACCATATTTTTGCAATTACCAATCAAAATTCTAAAAAAAAAAAAGCTGATTTTCGGCCCCCGCTACTGCATACTATTTACAGGTTCAAATAAAGTATCACCGTTATTTTTTATGCCTTGGTTTGTATATAATATTGCAGCAACTATGTCAGTGCTCAGTCTGGTCCTCAAGTCAGTCCTACACATTTTTAAACTACTAAATATACATTCTACTGAAGCATTAGAAAAGGGCTATATTAGTAATGCAGATATATATTTTTTTTTTAATTGGGAAGCTTATATGAACCTGAAGAATCTTTTAATTCAAAAACTTTTCCTATAATTTTCTAGATCTAATGAGGAGTCAATATGAATATCCTTATGATCGTACAATGCGTGTTCTCTCCATTTGTTACTGAGATTTTGCTAATTTATAATAAGTTGAAAATATAACGATGGAATGAAAAAAATTATCAATAACATTTTGAATATTTAGCAGCAAATGCAGATGTGCTTAAGAGCGAAAAACACGAACACGACACAAGCGGCTTGTCAAACCAAGCGAAATATCGCTTTCCTTAAAGCTATTTATGTTGTGAATGGGGGTGTTTGAAGGTTTGACAAGCCGTTTGAGGGAAAAGTGAACGAAAATCAAAATTTTTTGATTTTCTGGCCGCCAGGTTTGAAGAATCTTTGACAAGCCACTTGTGTGGTGTATTTCGCTCTTTATAAAACTTCGGAAAGCTTTTTGTTCAAAAATTTGCGAATTAACAACTCTCTTGTGTAAAACATGGTTGCATTTGTTATCTGCAAATATATCGAGAGAAAATTCCTCAAAATAAAAATCCTCAAAAAATACTCAAGCGCACCCGAAATTCCTCACGTTTTGAGGAATTACTCACAAAGTGGCAACACTGCGTGTACGTATACACAAGCAAGAGCGTAATATTTTTTCTATAGAAATTAGCAATCTCAATGTACGAGCATGTTTTCGAAGTTACATTTTAAAAGTTCTTAAAATACAATTCTCAACTACAACTACAACTACAACTTGCACCAATAAAGAAAGCTTTCTATACGCGCTTAGAGCAAAAGTGCACGCTGGTCGCCATCGCTTTAGCCACGTACATATGTGGTATGTACATACATATCTTCAAATACACAACGGATTTCTTGTAAAATTCAAATTTTTTTTAGAGAATTATGAAAATTGTAAACCAACATTTTCTGCCAGCATTTAGCCACCAAAGGCGATTGATATTTTCTCACTGCCTTTCATAAAATGCACATCACTCACAGTTTGAAAAAAATCTACTTATTCTCTAAAATTTCTCGCTCTCCCACAAAACTTACCGTCGGCAATTTTCTTTTTAGGTAAAACGGCTTTAAATGCCGATACCGGCTGATAATCTTGCTGCGATTGATCACTGCGTAGCTGTTGTTGTTGTTGTTGTTGTTGTTGTTGTTGGTGGTGTTGCTGCTGTTGTTGTACGCGCTGTTGTAGTAATTGCGTTGGATTTGGTATTGTTGTAGCCATATTAGAGCGCATATTTAAATCGCGCAAAGGCATGTTGCCTGTTGTGCTGCCGCCGCCGCTGCCACCTATGCCACTGGCGCTAACAAAATTGGTAGGAAAATCAGCGGCAACAGCAGGTTTAAAATTGCCCAAACTATAATCGAGCGGTAGATGGTGTTGCTGTTGCGCGGAGCATACACTTGTTGGCGGCAATGTGGCATGTGAATGCGGCTGTGGCTGTGGCGCCGCCGGCGCTTGCAGTGGCGTTGGTTGTGTGGCAGCCGACGGCGATTGCTGTAAATTCGATTCAATTTTTACAATTTCCATTTTTGGGAATGCAGAAAGCGGAGTTTTTGATTTCTTCTTTTTTTGTTTTTGGCTTTTGGTTTGATATCACAGAAACACTAAAAATATATATCTACCTATATTTTTTTAAGGGACAGCTGCACTTGCACTTTGCTTTATTATTTTTTAGTTTAGCAGCGCTTAGCTTAAATTTAGTTATTTAATAACGCACATTTGTGGAATGTTTCTCCTGGTTCGTGTCTAATGCGAAAATTTTGAATCTTTCGTTTTTTGTTCAATTTCCACTTTTTATTATCGCTTTTGACATCGCGCGCGTGACATTTTGTAAATTTTTACAGTCACTTATTCGCATTGCACTCACACACGAGCCTATCCGCCAGTTGGTTGGTGTGTCTTCAGCGTCGTCTAATGTACTAACAGTAAAATTAATCACTGCTTCAGTGGCTACCATCTGCAACGTCGCAAACTGAGTGAAACTGATTTCCCAAAACTGACTCTGAGACTTCTCGTTGTGCGCGTACGTTTGCATGTACGCACACTTGTCGTCGTTATCGTCGTTGTTCGTTTTTGTGACGCGCCGTAACCCCCGCGCTAATGGCACTACTGTTGTCGCACTCCTCGTACCGCTGAACCTGCTGCGTTACAGCAGAGGTTGATGCTGTGTCACAGATATCCCATCAGAGTGCTGGCGCTAGCGCTGGCGATGGCAATGGTGGTTAGGCGCATAGAGCGCTTGAAAACTTTTGCGCGTAGAGCGGCGAGCAGACGCAAGAGGCGCATATGTGAATTCAGCGAGCGCACGAGATGAGTATGTAGCGCGCGTTCCAAGTGCTGGCCACAATAGCGGCAATAACATCCCCACCCAATCCAAAAAGCCAATCCGACGCTTCCAATTGATGGGATTTTTCGACTTAGATTGGAAGAAATCAAGAAAGCCAACTAACGCTAACGACCGCTACGATGAGTGCGCTTGCGGAGGGTGGCGGTGTGCTGGTAGTTGGGGACGGCGCGCGCGACGTTTGCGGAGCGTTAACGCTGGCGCCAATAGGTCGTGAGAGGCAGTGTAGCCAGAAACTGCAGGCGTGTGCTGGTGAGAGCGCGCTTATATGTACATACATATAGTGGATATAAGTGAATAGAGCGAGCGCACGCGGGCACGTATGTAGAACAAAATTTCATCCGTATTTCAGTTCATATGCAACAAAAATCTGCGCTATGTAACGCGGCGCGATTTCCAGCGACGGCCGAACTGCGATTTGCATTTAAAACCAACCGTTCTGTGGCGACCACTGTGATACCGTTCGTTTGAGTGCGGCGCACTAACTGACCGAGTGTATAATGTACAAAAATATGTAGCGCGTATAGTGTAGGAACGATCACCCACATCGGTGAATGTGTGCGTAGCGCCCATCGTTGACTGCTTGCATTCCAGAGCCGCAAAACGCCGCCGTCGCCGCAGCGCGCAGTAAATGTCACATAGCGCGCGTGTAATTGTAGCGATAACATCAACAACAACTCTGATACGAACATAAGAAAAGCAGCGAGCTGGCACTACCACCACCAACACCACCAACACCACTAAATCAGTGGTTGACAAACATCTAAACGCCCGCTGTTTCCGGCACCCTTGCGCGCGCGCTCCGCTTCCGCTTGCCTTTCATTCGCGCGCACGTTCCGACTCCATGTTTTCTGCGTCTAACGGTGTTAGGTGCGAGCGAGCGCACTATAGCGGCAACGGTTAATCTGCTAATTTCTTACTCATATAAGCGCACACTTTCCAATTGGAAGCACACTCAACGCCTGGTATTCCAATCGGAGCGCGCTCTCTGCCACAGCTCACAATGGAAGACTGCTTCCAATTAAAGTTTCCATTGCTTTTGTTATTGCAATGCCGCATACTTTCGCTCTAGTAGTGGTGGTGTTTAAAGCTATTGCAATGTTCGACTGTGATTATTCCATGATTTGCTCTAGTGGTTGTTGTTGTCGCTATCACCCCTGTTGCACAGCCTTTGCGCTGACTGAACGACGCGTCGCCTGGCTGTATTGGAATTTCGGAACGCTGTGAAAATGGCACTAAAGTGTGAGTGAAACATAAACGCCATTGTTTCGGCTATGGTTTTTTGCGCTTCATATTGCTTTCGCTCTCTTTCGCGCTCGCGCTCGTATGCGCGCTGCTTAAAGATGACTGCCTGTTGCTTCGTTGACGCCCACTTTTCGATATGGTGGCTATAGATTTTTTGTCTTATCGCTTTGTTTTTCATTCAAGATTTTTCATATTTTTTATATTTTATAAATCGCTTGTTTTCTATTTGCGCTCTACATGACTTTAATACACGCCCACACAATTGAGTTCTATAAAATATTGAAAATTGTAAGAATTTTAAGTGCTTATCAACTTCTTAATTATCGGATTTCCTTTTGATTTTATTTGCATTTATTGAATGAATGTATTTTCTTAGCCAGTTATAAACTGGTATAAAGTAATTACATAAGTGAAAATAAATTTTTTTTATCTGAAATATTTAAGACTTTATTCTCGGACATAACTAGTACAGTGGTTATCCAAACATATGGAACTCCATCTACGTTTCTCAAATTCTATCTATATCTTGTCAATGGCTTATTTGAAAAATACCTTCAATAGCTTTTTTTAAAGATCGATATTTAGTCAGTTCATTTCACTTTGAAATCTTCTGAAAATTACTTTTCGCTTAAGACAACTCCACACTTTTACAATTGCACCTGGTGGTTCATGGTTTTAAAAAGTGGCTTAAAATTGACGCTTTTGAATTTTTTTTTTAACTCGGGGGAAAGTTTCCGCAGCTGCTGATGCCGCGAACACTTCTGGATGTATCGAGGTGGTCTACACGCTAAAGCCTAAGCGTCAACTCAAGTGACTTGGAGCTTATCCTCTTTACGAGAAAGTATAAAATGCCTTCGGCTACACCACCGGAGTTAAACGGCGTCCACTGGACTGCCGTCTATCGCTGCAGCACATGACCAAGTAGAACATAGTTCACCTCACTTGGGTCCTTGATCATTGGAATAAAGAGCAAAACTGCATGACAGATGAACTTGCAAGGCAAAGCACGACCAAACAGATAATTCCCGGTAAAGAACACATTGGTATCTACCTATGCCATATGTCACTTGTAAGCTGCTACTTAGAAAATTTGTGTACAAACAAGCTGAAGAAAAATGAAACCAAAGTACGACTTGTCGAATTTCCTGGCAGATGTGACATAAATGAGATCGCAAGCGGTCACGAAATTTATACGTTCTGATAGGAGAGGATATATCTAACGTTGTGGAGGCTCTCACCGGAGGAGGAAACGGTCTTACATCTGCTGTATAAAGCACGCTGCGGCATCTGGGATTACCGTTTTTGCGACGACGAATAGATACCATTTGTTTGTTTTTTACCAAGACGGTAACCACCTCGTTTACACCTTGAGGGTGGTTAAATTAAGTTTGACTTAAAAAAAGTTGGACGTATGTATATCAGTTTCTTCGGTTTTGCTAAAAACGCTAGAGAAACTGCTAGACCTTTACATAAGAAACTCGATTCCTCGTGACTGTGCTTCAAGAGCTCAATATGCTCATTGCAAGAAAAGGTCGGTGAATACCGCCCTGCACACATTGGTAATGTGACCAGAGGCCTTCACGCATGAAGATTATGCAGGTGGGGCTTCTTCGATATCGAGGGGGGCCTTCAACAATGGTATTCCAGAGGCAATGGTCAAGTATATCTATATATATTTTGGGGGTTGAAACCAATCTAATAAGGCTTATGGTCTGATTATGGCAACTTAACGTCACTTACGGCTCTCACTTAAAAATTCTGTTAAATGGATGTTTGCTTATAATTGAACCGCCGAGACTTAACGTAACTTAATGCGACGTCGAAATCAGTTTCATTTTGATTCTCTAAGTTCTACGTTCCGTTAAGTTAAGTTAAGTTCCCATAATGAGGCCTTTATCTACAGCTTACTTCGTGACAGAACTGTCGCGGCGGAGTAGGGGAGCGTCTGCACTCAGTGCACAGTCAATAAGAGCACTCCCCAATTGGTGTTCTCCCTCCCTTGCTCTGGATTGCGGTTGTAAACGACCTTCTAGAAGAACTGGAAAAAGTACACAATCAAAACAGGAATTAGCGGAGCATTAGGAACCACACCTAAGAAGGAATTGTCGCAGCACGAACTGCTATTGGGCTAAGGGAAACCGGGCCCTTTTGTGACATAAAAAAGGATAAAAAAGACGTTTCTCTGTTGCAGCAAATGTTTTTATAGGGCACTTGAAAACACGTTACCTCTCAAAGGCTAGTGATGGTGGTTCTAACAGGCTATTGTGCGATATTTTGCGGTATTCATGCGGTGACATTAGGAATTTCAACTGATTCTTTTGTATCAGCTGTCAAGAGGAAGAGTGGAATCATCTCAACCCTTTCTTTTAGACTGTCCAATCTTCGCGAGGCTAAGATGGAAGCATTTATGCTCGCACTTCTGCACAAACACTGAGCTCTCAGGCATCGGAAATTAGCCGCATTCGAAATTTCGTAATCGGCTCGCGGTGTTAACTTAAATAACCCAACCTAAGCTGTACTTCTTTGAGCTATGAAATAGTTGGTCACATTAATCATAAGAGATCTGCAACTAAATGTTATTTTATAAAACGAAAATTTATTACTTTGGCTTTTGTTCCATATTTTTCGATCAATGAATTATAATTGTAATTATTACTAATTATTAACTATTTTAACGCTTTAGATGAATATTTTTGTTGATAATTTTTGATAAAAAAAAAAGCCTAAACATTTTGCCACATTCTAACCGAAATAAACACAGTTTTTATCTTAAAGACTGGTATTGGCCAGCCTTTGTAAAATATTCGTTCCAGTTCCATATTTTTTAACCATCACTGTATCACTGTAAGTATGTTAATGTGGCCTTTGATTCTTTCATGATGTCATAACAATTTACGCATATTCCATTGTATATGCCATACGTAGGTATGTATGTAGATTTGCATTGAATTTATCGTCGTTAGAGATAACTTTGGGGACTTTTTTTGCACTAAGGCACTTTACGTTCATTGACAAAAAATAGAGGAAAAGGCAGGTTTGATATAAATTTATTAGCTCAAGTGTAGGTAATATATTGACGACAACGTCTATTCACACGTCCCATAATATTTTTTACCGTATTTAGATCTGCGGTTCGATCTCGAGGAAGAATTTGTATTTGATGATATTACTTTGGGTTGGATTTAGGGATGTTTCGAATGTCATATTTTTTCAGATTTGCGACTGCGAATGCGAATTTTCGGAATGCGAATGCGACTGCGAATTTTAGGAATAACATTAAAAAAGCTATAATCAACTTAAGTCATCGTTTTTAGTACTTACAATGTTTGTAAATTATTAGAACATTGAACGAGTGCTTAACCTATACAGTGTTTTATTCTAGTAGTCAAAGTTCAAAAGGGGCATATTAAATTTCAAAAAATGTAATTTTGCTGCCTTTTCTCCCATGAGGCGATTTCTTAGAGGCTCGTATGTAAGGCCGGCTGCACTGAGCAATTGCTCACTTGGGAGGTTGTCAATTAGTCGTATTTTAGTTTAGTTTTCCACCAATCGAGAGGATTTTCACCGAGATGAGCTCGTTTTTCATTAAGATAGGCCTTCAATTGAGCTTAAAATTCACATTTTTTAATGTTTCCAGATTCTACATCCGCGCTTTCGCTTTCGCTGGAGGAATCAAAAATTTTTTCTAGGTTGCATATAAGACTTTTAGTAGTACTTGTTGAAGGCCCATCAATGTTAGTTAAAATATTTTTTTTTTTTAACATATATCGTGAATAACATACTAAAATAGTATGTACTGATGTAGACAAAGCACAAAATAACCGTTCAGAAAAATGGGAAATTTTTGGAGTTTTTCAAAAATGTTAATATATTTTAGAATTCTAAGAACTTTCTAGGTTTTATACACAAGTAACATGAACATAAGATTTTTTCGACAATTTGTGATGTGTCACATCTTTACATTTTAGGATGGATTCCAGAATAAATAAAATTCTCAAAATTTTGGAAAGTATCAAAAAATTTCTAAAATCTCAATAATTTTGTACATTTCAAAATATTCTTATATTACCAAAATTTCTAGAATCTGCCAGATTTCGATAGCTTTTAAAATTTTGGAAATTATCCTAAAAATAAGAAATCTTGCGAAAATTTAATAATTTCATAAAATTCAAAATTTTGGAATTTTTGTTATTTTCTAAACCTGCGAAAACATTCAAATTTTCTGTGACTTTCAACTATGTAAAATCGTACAAATTCGAAAATACAACAAAAAAAAGTAAAAATTTAAAATTAAGTAATTTGAAAATTTGGAAAATTCAATGAATTCAAAGAACTGATAAGCATTTTTCACCAGTGATACAAGTATAATTTTTCTGAAAAATAACGAAATTTATCAATCATTGCGCAATTATGCGGACTCGGATACGGTCAATAATTGTGCAATTTTGTAAGTGCTCACGATGTTGCCGGAAAATCACACTCACGTGTGTTCACAGGGCGGCTTAATTCTTTTTTTTCTACAACAAATGTATAATATTGTTTTAAAACTGGTACTCGCTCCAAAAGGGGTATTTTTTAACTTAATGATAAAAAGATAATTTCTCAATTCTCTCCGCACACATATAGGGATCAGGGGCCAAGCAAAGATTACCAAAAACTCATGAAACAGAATGAAGCAAGAAGAAAAAACTATCAGTATTTTCTTTAAGTTTTCCTAATAATTACACTGTACAGCACTCGGCTAGGTATTGGACCCTACCAATTTTTTTAAGAGATTGAGTCATAATTATAAAATGCTCAAATATCATAAAACATAATAAATGAGATGTCGTAAGCGTCATAATGTCTGAAAGTCGTAAAATTTTGTAATGTAAAATTAACGGTTGAAAAGGTTTTAAGATATTCGTAAGGTATAAGAGCTATTTACGTATTTTCTACCGTTTTAAGAACATTTTGGTGTGGTTACAAAAAGCTTCCAAAAGCATTTAACCGTTATTTTACATTGCAAAATGTTACGACTTTATGACATTGCGATTATTGATTATCTCGGAAGGCTGTTTTTGCCCTTTTTACGCTTGTCGAACTCACCGATTCAAATAAATTCAAAAGACAGTCTTGAAAATAACAATTGTGCTTTAACATAAAGTACGGATGGTCACCATAACTATACATTATATCCGAAAGTACATCCTAAGACATATATACATACATACATATTAAATCACCCCTTTTTCTAGCCACTAGCCAGCAAAGTAAGCTAATTGCAATATTTATTTATTTTATTTTTTTTAATCTTAAGCATATGCCTTTAAAAATTAGTTCAAGAAATGAAAAATGACCTTCATGAAATCTCGCACAATTAACACATGTTTGTAAACAACAGTGACGCCAACTGGAATTTTAATATGCGGCGACGTACAAAAACAAAAAAAAAAATAAAAAATATTTAAATAAATGTACGGCTGCGTGTGCTCATTTCAACGAAACCATAAATGCTTTAAAGTTTTAACCACAGATTTTAATGCTTGGCAGTCTATGTATATACATACATATGCGCGACCATTAAATGCTACCAAAAATGTAGTAAATATGGAAATTGTGTCAACATATGAAAACGATTTTCAAGCAAATAACACACTTGATTTAATAAAAATGCGTTTGTTGCACATGCATACATACAGATATACACATTGAACGGGCGTGGGTATGCATATCTATATTTAAATAAAATTTCTTTGCTTTTTTTTTTTGATTTTTGCTTATAGGCGGCATAAATCTGTGACGCATATTTAGCTGTTGCGCCTACACTCATATGCGTGCAACGCGCATAGCATAAGCGCATGTGGCATCAGCACCAACTTACTTTACCCCAAGCCCATTAGTCTAAAGCGCCTCAGTCATAAGTAGTAGCTGTCACAACTGTCATACACTTTGTCTCAAATTATTAACTTGCTGCCACCACCACCAACAACATGTGGCAAATATAGCACAATGTTGCAACAACATACTTGTATACATACGTGTAAATGTGTAAATAAGTGCATGTATTTAAATATGTATGTGAGTTTATATACATACGTACATACATACATACATCCTAGGGTGGTCCTTAAAAAATGCCAACATCTAAATTGTGTATGGGGCATCCCTTTATTTTGCTCTGAATTTTAATTAATTAAATTAAATTTAAAAAAAATGGCTAGTAGTCACTACCAGGGTTTAAAAAACAAAAAACAAAAACCCAACAGTTCAAAAAAAATGTGTTGCTAAATTTGATAAATTTTCCATGTTATTGGAACTTATTTATATAAATTCATAAACTCGCTGGTCAAAGTCTAAGTTTTGTAGAGTTTCAATTTTTTCAAACCCCTAATTTTCTTTTTTAATTTCGAAAATTTCGTCTTGTACGTACAAAATAAAAAGATGTCCCATAATGTTGATATTTTTAAGGACCACCCTAATACATATGTACATATCCATTTAATACTTATGTAGGCTTATGCAAATTGCGTTTCCATTCTTTCCTATTTTTGTGTGTCAACCAACGCGCTCCACCCTTTTTCGGTTCACACAGTGGTCGAAGTGGGTCACATGCGCTGGTTTTTTTCTTAATTGCTGCTTAGTTTTTTTCAGTTACTCAAAAGAAAAAAGAAAAAAATTAATGCACAAATTCTTAATAATTACTTAATTCATGAACTCTCATTTCGCATTCATCTGGCTTATTGTTTCTAATTACTTCACATTTTGTTTGGCTATGGGAGCAGCTACTTAAGCTTGATGATCATAAATATGTTGCAATTTAAATAATTTCGTAATTACTATTTTTTTTTTTTTGCAGTTTTGCGCCCATTGAGTCATTTTGTTTGGCTGCCTAATTGTCTGTTGTGCAGCAATTATCTACTTATTTTGCATATTTACATTAGAGTGGATCGCAAAAAAAAAAATAAATAAAAAATTATAGAAACGTGGGCCAACGTTACCTTCCGAGAAACGAGAACGTGGTCCAAAGTTACATATGTGCATACAAAAAAATATTCCAACGAATTGATTACCTCCTAATGTTTTTCATAGGAAATTTCGTTTAATCATGTGTTATAAAAATATAGTTTATTCTATAACATAAACCATATAAATCAAAGTTTCAAACTTTACATATATAAAGCACACTTAAATTCAACAAATTTTTTAATTAAAATTTTTACAAACTTTTCGGGTATGCAGTTTCGTAGCCCATTCAATTTCAAATAATTAAGGCAAAAGCAAAATTTATTTTTGTATGTTTACAAAAAAAAATCTAATATCAACGGAAATTTTCAGCATGACTTAATTACAGTCTAGTTATTAAGAAATGTAAACATTTTAGTATGCAATGCATTTTTAATGTTTTTAAAGGATCTACTACACCTCCTCAATTACTACCAAAGTCTTCAATCAAATTTTTTGTTCACATGATAACCGACCCGGTCTAATGTACATGCATAAATATTTCTATGTATGAATTGAAATTCATAAATATTTGCACATTGACTGTTAACATAGCATAGTCAGACTTATTGTCTCCATTAAATTTTAGACAATGGAATCGTAATTCATTAATTCAAACATTATTTCGATTGGCTGATTCATAAATGTACCACAAACACACATTTTTTCTTGCTACACTGCGAAAAAATGCGATTCGAAAATTTTTTAACTTGCTTAAAATGTATTACAGCATTTAGGCCACTCACTACTCCCTTTATTGCGGCTACCTCTGCTTGGAAAACACTTCAGTAAACCGACAGCCTAATTTTGGGGTTAATGGAGACCAACTATTTCAAAACTCAAAAAAGTGGTTTCCCCAGGCAAGCGACACACTTAGACAATTAAGGGTTTGATCTTTGTGATATCTGAACGGAGACCTTTAATTTAGTCGGCGAAACGACGCGAGCCGATTACCAAATTTCGAATGCGGCTAGTTTCGATCCCTGAGAGCTCAGTGTTAGTTAAGAAGTACGAGCAAAAATGCTTCCATTTTGGCCTCGCGAGGGTTGGACAGTCTAAAAGAAAGTATGGAGATGATTCCACCTTATCTTCCTCTTGACAGCTGATACAAAAGTGTTCTGTTAAAATTCCTAGTTTTACCGCGTGAATACCATCCGCACAATGGTCTGTCAGAACCCCCATCACTAGAGGCAACCCGTTTTTGGAGACATTTAAGGGGTAACTATGGGTCACTCGATGTCGCTGGGGCGCGGCACCTAAACTAGCCTTATTAAAAAGTACGCAAGACATTCCTTTACCAGCTCACCCTCACACCTTTTGTCAGTGAGTCTACCGCTTCCTTGATGGCAGCTATTTCCACCTGAAAGACACTGCAAAATTCCGGAAGCCTGAACATAATTTTGGTGGAGTGTTTTCGGCAGATGAAACCTCCACCAACCCTGTCTCCAAGTTTTGATCCGTCCGTGAATAAGTTTACCGTTCCCACTTCGAGTAACCCCGCCCTACCCAGTCATCTCTTGAGGGAATATAGGTAGAGCTTCTGGGAGCCATTTCGGAGGCACTGTAATCTATGTGTTCAGGGCGAAGTCGAAGCCCTCCAGAACTCCAGACTGGTACCACCCGGTTTCCCTAAGACTAATAGCAGTTCGTTCTGCCACAATTCTGTCAGCCATATCCGCAAGCGCCGTGTTGAAGATGACGTTAAGCGCCAGTGTAGGTGTGGTTCCTAATAATAATATCCCAACGGGTTTTACCCTCCATTCCCGCCCATCCGCACGAGGGGCGCAGTCCGCATGACGTACGGAACCAGTATTTGCAATTTTGCGCCGCGTCACGATAGGCAGGAGTTTGTTAAGTGTCGAGATCTAAAACTATTCAGCTACAGAACTAAATTCATGTCTTTATTTTAATGATTCATTTATTGAGAGAGGACAGTATCGATTTCTTAATGCTGAAAAGCGGATCTGATATATGAAACGTGCTGGATTGAGAGTTAAAACCTGGCATAAGCAACGGAGTGGGTCATGCAATTCAAATTTAGTTTTACAAGCTTTCAGAAATAGGGGGCAAAAGTGTCTTCTTTTGATTCTATCTTGTCTGAGTAAATTTGATACCTTGGATTCCAAACCACCGAACCGTATTCCAGAATTGGCCTAACTAACGTTGTAAACAGGGTTTTAGTGATATAAGGTTCACAAAATTCTTTTGACCATCGTTTCACAAATGCAAGTACACCTTTAGCCTTGTTGACTGTCACATTAATATGAAGATTAAAATTAAGCTTAGGATCCATTGTGATACCAAGGTCCACAAAAATTGTATACCTGTTCCAGGTTATGGTTACCTATTGTATAAGAAGCGGGATGAACAGCTCTTCGCGAGAAGCTCATTACTTTACATTTCTTAAGATTTAGAGTCATACGATTTACTTGACACCAGTAAGCCATGCTGTCTAAGTCTGATTGTAGCAAAGACCTTTCTTTAATTGAAACGTACGATTTATAAAGCTTTACATCATCTGCATACATTAAAATTTTGGAAAATTGTATATCTGTAGAAATATCGTTTATAAAAAGCAAGAACAGAACCGGGCCTAGGTGGCTACCTTGAGGGAATCCTGCTTCAAATAATTTAGGAATTGCAGAAAACTTAGCTATTCCCCGGTAGTTCTCCACTGAAGATCTGCTACCGCTTTTATGTAACGGGGTTATGAACGATTCCTTCCATATAGTTGAAAAAACGCCCTCTTTAACAGATAAATTAAATAACGCTGTTAACGGCTCATAGAGATAATCAGAACAATTTATAAGAATACAAGTAGGGATCTGGTCAGGACCATAACTGAAGGACTGCTTTAAGGATTTCAGATAAACTACTACATCATCGGGAGATATTACGGGGATATTTATTGAGTTCATTGGACATAGTTTAAAAGGATAGTCAATGTTAGCATGTGAGTTAATGGAATAATTGGATTTAAAAAACTGAGCGAACATGTTAGAAATTGTTTGATTATCACTAGAGACGGTATTTTGATACTTCATGGCGGAAGGAAACCCACGTACATTTCGCTTGGAGTTTACGAAGTCATAAAATGATTCGGGGTTATATATTATACGCCGTTTGATTTTACACACAGTAAGCTTTATAACACTTTTTGTTTAATTCAAAAAACTTATGACGCAAAAGTGAGTATTTTACATAGTATGAATGTAAGTGTTTGTGTAATCTAAAATAACGCGACTTTCTGTTTTTCAAATTTCTCAGTTCTTTAGTGAACCATAACTGTGTTTGCTCTTCAGGAACATACATGCGTTTAGGCACATGTTTTTCAAATAATTTATGTAATGTAAAGTTAAAAAGTGCAACACTTTGTTCAATATTTTCTTTAAATGCAGGCCACGACAATTTAGACAGTTCTTTGTTAAGCATTTTAAAGTTGGCTTTCGAAAAATCAAAGCGAATATTTGGTTCGTATGCTTGGGTACTGCAATTTTGACCATCACTTATAGCTTCGTAAGATACCTCCATAGAGGGATAAGGGCGATCCGTTGTAAACGCTCCAGTTGTTTAACAAGTTTAACCTTCTCTAGTGAGTTCCACCAGAAACAAGATAGGCTTAAATCTGGTTTCATAGATCTAATGAATTACTATGGGGAAAGACTAAAGATGGGCACGGGACTAAATATTTAATCCGCCCATCCCGAAATTCGTTTTTTCAGTCCCGAACCTGCCCATCTCGACGTTTTTTTAGAACTGTGTCTCGGGTCCTGTGGGTCTAAGGCAGGCTACAAACGGACAACAAATTTAAACGATCGGTTGAGATTTCAACGTGTGTGGCGACCGAACCGATCGAAGGTTGACAAAAATGATCATGTCTTTCAAATTTCTATCTATCTAATATTTCTATCTAATCTAATATTATTTTAAAATAATAATGAAAGATCTGGCTTCCGATTATTTTGTTTTGCTTTGCTGTTCGTTTTCGTCTCAATAAAACATTAAAAGCTCATATTTCAAACATCGTTTTTAACGAAGCCTAAGGGGGTTACGGGTTTATCGGGAGTGTCGGGAAAGGATTTTGGTTCCAGATACCGCTCATCCCGGCCAATTTTAAATGTTCCACCAAGGGACATCCCTTTGAGTCTTCTTGGTTCTCAGTGGGCAGCTCTTTTCGGTTAAATTATGGTTTTTATTATACAGATCATAAACGTTACGGTCCCTAGTCTAGAATGTATATCCACTCTGTGCAGAGTTCGATCAGTTCGATCACTTTGGTGCTTAACTTAATTTTAAGAGACTATGTTGTAAAATAAATAATCCGGAGGTTGACTACTATTGGTTCACCCCTTACTATTGAATACATATGCACATACAAGCATATCTACGCTGTTATAAAATAATCATAAAACGCAAAAAGAAATAGTTGAATTCTATATGTTGGGTCATATAATGAATAAACAACTGCTAAACTCCAACAACAAGCCTACAAACATCCCTACATATCTACAAAGTGGCGGCAAAATCAAAGTCTTCAGTGGTTTACTGCAGTACTGCCAATTCAGACGCATTATCTATAAATGGTAAACCCAGATATGTATGCGGAAACATTTTATTAGTCCAACTACGAGTATTACACAAAGGTTTGTATAATCGCTGAAACAGCAGAAGGCAGAAGTAGCGGCAACAGCAGCAGCAGCCCCAAAGTTTCTACTGGATGCCCCCGCTTCCGCTGCTGCTAATGGGAGGGGAAAAGAATCGTATAAAATGTATGGTTTGTTGTTGCGCCTTCAAATTTATCTATATTAGTGTATGTGGGCTTTGGGGTATTTATTGCTCGAATCGTTGTTGTTGTCGTTGTTATTGTTGTCGGCGGCTAGCAGTTGATTGCTTGTAATCACGAGGTAAATACAAATATTGACTTTTAACAACGATTAGCACAGAGTGCAATTAATGATCGAGCACTAAACAAAAAAAACAAAAACTACAAACACTCAATTGCTTAAAGATATAGCACCCCACATACATACATATGTACATATGTACATATCTACATACGTTCAGTGCATGATGAAGAAAGTGAAAGGAGGCAAATGTGTCAAATGTGACAATTTGCTTTTAGTGTCATTAAAAATGAACTCACCATCTCTCACCTCTTTACACATACTTGGTTGAATTAAAAATATAAGCATGTGCGTATGTATGCTCAGTGATGGAAAAATAAATAGGGACACGACATTTTAACAAATTTTGCCTATTTTTCCTTTGTTTATTTAATATTTATTATTTTTTTTTATGAAAGTATAGCTCATTATCTAAC
>NW_023458557.1:81515474-81541523 GCF_013731165.1 Rhagoletis pomonella
AAATTTATCGAAATATTTTATTATACATATATTATTATATATACATGCATACATATTCATACACACACTAACATCTCGATATTTTAATCGATATACAGTATCGGTCATATCTATAGCACGCCATTTCAAAGTGATATTGTGTGCCACTTATGTTTATTATTTATTTATTTTTAAGAATTTTCAATTAAAATATAGTTCATTCTCAGACAAACCCCATATAAAGCCAAGTTTAATAATTTGTAGAAAACTACAAAAAAGTACAACAAATTTTCACCTAAATTTCGAACTTTTTTCTCGGAAGCCTTAGAATTTTTTTGAGTACACAGTTTTTTAGCCCCTTCAATTTTAGTCTGATAATGTGCAAATTTCAAGTGGGTAACTTTGAAATGGCGTGCTATAGATATGACTGATACTGTATTTATTTGATTTTTTTTTTTTTTTTTTTATATATTTAGTCTACTGAACAGTTAAATTTTTACAAACTCAAAGCTCGGAATATTTAATTAATACATATTTGGTATTTGGTAGAGATATATTTTAGTAAATAGCTATCGATATCGATCATAATGATTATTTACATGGATATTAATATTAATCTCGCTCGATATTGTTTATTCATATCGGTGCCCTTTAGTACTCTTATTCCTCTACAAAAAAGAAAAAAAAAATCCGAGTTAAAGTTTGGGGCACTTTACGTTTCTAATGCCGAATTTCCCATGGGCATTGAAATGACAAAAAAATGCCATGTGGAAATGAACTTAATGACTATTTTTGTAATGTAACGGCACGATTATTTTTCAATGCCCTACTTTGTCATTCTTTCGAACGAAACAACCTGAGAAAAGTTCGAATTCAAATTCGCTACAAAAATATTACAAGGTTCAGTTGTCATGGCAACAGTAGCTTTTTATAAAAATCACCAATATTTTTTTCTGTTTCAAAGCGATCTAGTAGCGCATTTCAAGGTCATTGCGTACCCTCTATTGGTTACAGTAGAATATTGCAAATTAGTATAGACATTACAATTATCAAAAGGCAAAGACAGACACCTATTTCTAAGATGAAATTTTTTTTCCATTTTGCAAACCCCCTATACCCCCTTATTGAATACACCACCAGTGTGGATATGCACTCCAACTCAGTCGTGGCGTAGTGTGAATTCACAAATCCGCATTGCATGCCAGAACGTGAATATTTAGTTGCAACACTAAATACTTTTTAGCTTGATTTCTTTGGGGAATTGGAAGGTTGTGAACAAACGAGCATATGTGTGAGCAACACTGTATGACAGCTACACCTTAATACTCGTAACACAACTACCAATGTGGATGTGTAATTTTAGTTTTTTTTTTTTCTTAGTAATCACTCCAACATTTATAATTTGCTTAATTACTTTAGTAACGATGTGACAAAGAGTCGCACAAATATCTATTGCCTACTTCAAGGCGTTTTAAGTGAATGTCATCATCGCCGCAGTGGATCGCTACCTATTTGATTTTCAACTAAATATGCTAATGTATTTAGCATAGCCAAGCAAAGAGCGCTAATTAAAATAATTACCACTATTGTGTAAAATAAAATGAAAAAAATGGAGCAGCAGCAGCATATTTAATCAAGCTTTGTCCCATATTTCACATGAACGCCTCAGAACAGCGCGTCGGCAATCCCTTTTTAGAAGCATATTTGCAATGCTGCCGCTAAACATCAGCTTTGCGCTTGCTCATTTGCGTTTTTGCTTTTACACTATATTGGGCTGGCATGTGTTGGCTTTCTCGTATCCCACTGCGAATTGCTCACGTTGCATTATTTTTGTATGTATGTATGTATGTATGTAACTATTGTGTTACATGTGTAACCAAACGTAAGCGATACGTTTAAACGCCCACTATAAAACTCATCAACGACCGAATGTTTACATTAACCCATATTGGGTAACTAAATACATACATACATATGTAGCTACAATCAAGCAAAGGTATGTCTTTTTGCATTTACATACTTACACACATACATACATATGTACGTCCTGCGTTAAGGGGGGTTGCAGCGCCCTCGCTTGCTTGCAGGTTTACCCGTTCTGCATTGCTTCCAATTGCCCAAAACATTGTTTAGCGTTTCATATTCGACCTTTTGTTAATTTTTTTTTTTTTCACTTTTCCAAACCGTCAGAAGCATTCTACCGTATCTCTGCAGCAGATCATCGAACATTATCTCATAATTACAGGGCTTTGCCATCGTACCAGTTGCTCAAGAGGTTAGCCTGCTGCTTTGCTAGCATGCCACGTGCCGCTTGTCGCCTTCTCGCCTTGTGGCAGTTGTCCTATTCTTGCTATGCTACTAAGTAGCGCGGTAGCTTAATACTATTTATGCAACAATTTAACCACAAAAATTTGTGCATGATTTGTGCGCGCAAAAAAATTACAAATAAATAGGCCGTAAATGCTTTCAAGGGTTAATAGCCGCAATTGTTGCCTGCTGCGTTGCACTTACTGTACGGGTAACCCTTTTCCAATTGCTTTGTTGTGCTTGCACAATAGTTGCTAACTAAAATTACTATGCTTGCATATGTTGCATCGGCCAATTTTCGGATTATCAGATTGGAATTTCATTGAAGGGGTTCGTAAAAGGAATTTGACAAAATTAATCTACTGTTTTTCGAGGTGATTTGGGAGTTGGCTTTGTTTTTGTTGAAGTTGTTCTTTCAAATAGATATATTTCCGTGCGCAAAAATTAGTAGATATTGGAGAATATTTGCCCAGATCTTTCCAATCCCCAGCTTTTATTACTATTCAATAATCCAAAGTATGGCGATCTCTAAGATGTGCCCGGCTATAGAATGTAACTAGTTTTCTCTCAGCCGCTTCGCTGAGATACATATTTAAACTCAGCCAAACACATAGGAGCTTTTCACATTTTTCTTCATTTCAATCCCCTCTAAAATATTTTCAAACCGAAACCTTCTTAAAGCACTTTTGCCTAACACCCATATTGTGATACATGTTTCAATTAATCAAATTTGACTTTTTCAACAGCTGGCAACCTTCCTTTAGGTAGTTTAGAAATAAGTACTTTTCAAAAGCATGTTGATTGATAACATATTGAAAAGTTTGAATTGAATTTAATTTTCAAGTAGGTGGCAGCCCTTTCAAACATCAAAATACTCTAAATGTTCAAACTAAAGACATTTAGCATTCTTTCGTTTGCCACCTAGATTTTAATATTTCATATAACTTGTGGATTGTTTAATTAAATTCGACTTTTCAAACAGATGGCAGCCCTCTTCATATTATTTTCTAACTACAACCTTCTAAGCCCTCTTTCGGCTGACACCCCTATTGTTATATATATTTCATTTGCCTAATTTCCCTAATTTAACTTGAATTTGACTTTTAAACAGGTGTCAACCCTCCTGAATATAGTTTAGAGATTATACCTTTTCAAACTCATTTCGATTGATAGCCAAAACATATTAATTCATTTAACTTATTCAATTATTTGAACTTAATTTTTTAAACAGGTGGCAACCCTATTTAAAATGTTTTTAATCTGCAACTTGTGATACATATTTCAATTATCTAAGCCGCTTGATTCAAGTTGGATTGAGTTTTGTAGACAGGTGGCAACCCTTCTACATATCGTTTAGAAACGAAGCCTTTCCAAAATTGCTTCGATTGATACTATTGATATTGTAGTAATTCATTTAATTTAATTTAATTTTTTTATTAATTTAGTTTTTAACAGGTGGCAACTCTACGTGTTTCCACAATCGGGCCACGGCAACATATAGTATATCCATGTCAAACAATAAAAAACTTTATTTTACATACATATATGATTTCATCGAAGTTAATTATTCAAACAGGTGGCAACGTTCTTGAAAATATTTTTCAAAGTGAGCTTTCTTAAATCACTTTCGTTTGACGCCCATATTGTAATATTTCTTTAATCTAATCAAGTTAATGGAATTTAATTTTTCAAATAGGTGGCAACCCTGTAAATAAATATATATTTTTTTTAAATGAGCTTCACACTCTTTTTGCCATATCTGATCAATCCTATCAATTCAGTTTAATTTAAATTTTTAGTGGGTGGCAAGTCTCTTTAAACCTAGCTATTAACTTTCTCCTCGCAGAGACGGACCACGGCAATCCATCGATGTCAGCAGCTGTTCTTTTATATATGTACACTTATATGTATATAGATTCAGTGGTGACCAGAGGGAGCTTTTAGTGTGCGAGCCGCTTGAATGGTGTATAAATATTTTGGTTATCACCGCTATAGGTGTATGCAAATCAGCCACGACTATGTCGCGCAAGAAGTAATTTAAAGTTCCTTCTGGCCGTCACTGTTTAAGATGCGCGCCATGGTTTCTCTTAGGTCAATGTACATATATAAAATTTCAAAAGCTCAACAATTTTAAAGCTTTTAAAAACTATTCGTACAATTTATTTATTACAGCTAAGATATAAAATGATTCCTTGTGGCCCTTAGGAAAGTTATTGAAAACACTTAAATACACTTAAATAATACACTTTGGAGACTTGAAGACTGAGCGCTCTTTGAACACACCTTTAATAATAATAATATTTTGGCGTTTAGACTTTTTGCTTAGTTTTTTTCCGGGCTTCTCCTCCATTTTTTTGGTGTGTGGCCTTATGTTGTTCCACAAATGGTCCCTCTATTTTCCAGTTTTATGCCGCCTTCAAACGTCTAATGGATTTTATGATATATATGAATATAAAAAACTTTAATCGCAAAATTTTTACAAAAGGTTGATTTGAACTCTGATATGTTTGTAATGTTATTAACACTTATTCATATAAATTAATAAATACGCCGGTCAAGGACAATATTTTGTCGAATTTTTGCGTTTTAAAAAAAAAAAAATCAATTTTTTCAAACCCTGGCAGCGATCCCAATTTTTATTTTTTTTTTTCATTTTTATGTATGGGTTTATTTTATACGAAGAACAAACCAAACAGGCTCCCAATGATGTTCATATTCCTTAAGGACCACCCTAATTTACATTAATATAAACTTTTATACGCGTACGCAAATATTCGAACGATGAAAAAATTAATGAATGAAAATTTATTAACGCGCCGGTTATAGTATGTACGTACATACATACATATGTATATAAATATGCTCATAAGTTCGTGAGTAACTCGTAAAACTAAAATTTTAATTGATGAAGCAAAATTTTATGCTCCGCCGAAAATGAACCGCCTTTTATGTCAAAACTTCTGCCGCTAATATTTATGTATGTATGTATGAATGAAGGCGTCCAAATACGAACTACAAAGTAGCTTACTCATAGCAATGAAAAAAAAAAAAACAAACTGTGAAATACTTTATTTACTACGCGTGTATGGCAGATGGTCAACTGAGGGCATAAAAATTAAAATATGATTAAAAACTAATTATGCCAAACGAGTTGGGCAAAACAACTGCTAAATTGACAGCAGAATGGGCAACAATTTTTTCTGTTGTTCTTAACGACATAGTGTAATCATTTCTTTTTTTTTTTATTCGAACTAAATTAAAATGTTTGGCTGGCATAAATGCTTAGAATATGAATGTCGATTGGGATGCCTCACGATTAGTTAAAAATTTGAGGGTGTTAATTGAATAATTAAAAAACAAAAAAAAGTGGGTGCAAAAACCTTGGCAACGTTATTCGGGATAAAACAAAATGACTTATTCCTATACTACAATGTATGTACGAGTATACAAACTCAAACGAACCCCTTTAGAATTAGATGCATGTTTTAGATAATAAACTGCCGGAAAAGAGTATTGGCACAGAGAATTTTTCTCAATATACGCAGCAATTTTTATTCTAATTATTTTCCGCTAATTTTTTATAAAAATTTGGTTCACTCTCCAACAAAAAAAAAAAAAAAACATAAAAATACAGTTATTCAGTACAGATGTATACATACATATAGATTTTACGGAATCTTTTTATTTTGTAGCGCATTAAATTCTAGTATAAAAAATGCAAGTTTGAAGTTAAGTAAAAATCGCGTTGATTTTTCAGATTATTATTTTTTTTTTTTGTTGAAGGTGTTTCGAATTTTTTCCATACAAAGTATTTTTGAAAATTTTTTTTGTATGGAATAAACTGCGTGAAAAAATTTCCATAAATCAGCGGTAAGTCCTAGTTACTTCAAACTTGCCCTTCATTATGATAAAATTTAATGGGCTACAAAACTACACTGAGAAAAGAGTTTAGTTACTTCAACTAAATATGTTTTTCTCAACACATGATTTAGTTATAGTCACATTATTTGGTTATAGTTACCAAATCATGTGTTGGTAGAAATATATTTGGCTGACTTTTTTCTGAGTGTACATACTCCAAAAAATTCTAAAAAATCTGCTTAGCAAGTTGAAAATTTGCATGATAACTTATTGAGTTTTCCCTGGTTTTGCACAAAGTTAAGAAATTTAATTTGTTGTTGTTGTATGAACCATATTTTTATTAAAAATTAGCGGAATGAAATAAAAATAACAATTGTGACATATGTACATACATATATTTTAAAAAATTCCCTGTGCCAATACTTTTTTCCGGCAGTGTATATAATTCCATCTTTTCGCCTGACTATTCAAGTGTATGTAATTTTCCAATTTCTTAATTTTTCTATGCTCTCCAACTCCCACTGGGTTAGTCCATAGGTGCCGGGGTGTAAGTTGAGGGAGTCGGGTGGCATGCGAAGAGATGCCTCCATCTAAGCTGGTGAGGTAAGAATTTAGCCTGCTTTGCTATTTCGAAAACGTTGAATGATCTGTCGGTTTTCAAAATAAAAATACGCGCCAGTTCGGCTTTAGAAAGCTATAATTCTGCATTAGGAAAACATTTTTATGAATTTATATATATAAGTTTCCATAATAAATATGCCAAATTTATCAGATTTCAATTCAAAACTTTGTAAAATTTTAGCGATTTTTTTTTTAAATTAAATTTTTTTCAAATCTTGGTACCCCTAAAAATTTGTTTAAAATTTTGAAATTTTTGTAGATGTCTTTATTTTATACGTATAACCAAATAAATGGGTGCCCTGTAAAAAATCTAGATGTCGATATTTTAAGCACCACCCTAATATTTAGGTTAAATCATGTGAATGAAAAAAAAAAATTAGTTATCATTGTTGCACTGAAATCTACTTGATTTTGGTTACCAAACAATGATAATTTGGTCACACCGATTACTCACTGAGTGGGCTTCCCCCTCTCTGGCGATCAAATTTTTTTGTAAGTTAAGTCATGACATAACTTCCATGAGATCTCCCTTGAAATATTCTGTAATTATGTATTACATACTTTGCGCGTTTCACTAACTGTACAAATGTTCATTCTTTAATTTGCATATGCCATCTGCGCTTCACTGCAACAAATCTGCATTCGTACAATTTTGCCAGTGGTGGATTTTTTTATTTCGTATTTTCCCAACTATGTACATACTGATCACAATTTTCAAGTTAGTTAAACATTTTCACATTAAATTAATTAACCCTTTGCGTGCCAAATCGTTCCGGTTCTTTGATTCTGATTCCTTTGTATGTAGCGCATACCAAGCCATCCCATCAACCATATGCTTGCTATTGCCACATAACCTTTTGTGTAGGGTAAGAACCCGCTAAGCTCAATCGATGAGTTGAGTCAGAAACAAACTTTTTTTTTTGTATTGCTATCAAATAGACAAGAGCGCATATTTTTCACTATCTACTTATTTTTATTTATTTTCTGGTATTTAATCCTTTTTGTTCCTCTCCCGTCCATAAACAAATAACATGAACTTCGATGTGTGGCAACGGCGAATGACAGCCGCTACACCAGTTGAGGTGCGGTTCAAGCCTTTTTTTATAACCAACAGCCATACATATAACGGTATGTAAATGACTTGGGTGTGGTTGCTGTATGCACTGTGCTGTGGTGTTTCGCAGACGCCGCACTATCTCTTCTAAATATCTACGCTAGCTTTCAACATTCTATTTATTAGCGCAGGCTAGTTTTATTTTTATTTTTATGCTTTCTACGCTTTCGCTTCCGTGGCTGCGTGACTTTTGACCCTTTACGTATATATGTATGTATGTATGTATGTAGGTACATATGTACATACGTCGTGGCATGATTGGGTCCTATGATAATAAACTTGTGCCGAAATCACGCTCGGTCAGCGAGTATTGAGGAATTTTGCTTTAACTTTTGTCATTTTAACAAATTAGCAGGTTTTGTTCATAATTGTTTGTTCGTGATGATGTCCAACAGAGATAAAAATTAATATTTTTTAACAGATTTTTTCTTTGCGTTTGCCATTAGTCTCTGCATACACATGCATGTATGTATGTTTTTATGTCATTCTGTTTGCTAGCGGGGTCTTTTCATAATTTAATAAAATGCTCTGATTTTGTGTCAACATTTTTATTTTCATTTTGCGTGTTGATAATGAGTTTTGTCACTACTAAACTTTAGTTTATCCTTGAAATTAATTATTTTTTAATAGTTACACATTTGTTAAATTTATCGAATTCGTTGAAGTCAGCTGCAGATGCAGAAAATCCTGTGTATCCTGTGAAAATGTCTCTGAATTGGCATACCTATGGTATGACTAACGCTCGTATCTTTTTGCGGGCAACCAACTGTATATGACTGCGAAAAAATCCCGTTTCGCAGCATTCCGTTTAAAAATAAAAAAATTTTTTACAGTACAGTAGTTTTTTTTAAACAGTTTTGCAATAAAATAAAGGAATTCCTGGTATTGCGTGTACCGTTGTACACCCCCGAGACAAAATGATATGTCTAACAAAAGCCATGTAAATGCCAATTTCTCATTTTGTACAAAATTTGAAAAATTCAAAAAAGTTGCACAACAACAATATCCTAATTTGAAGTGTCAATAAAATACCGTTGATTTTTGAAAACTTTGTTGCTGACGGCGACACGCATTTTCTTTCATACAAAGTAACTACATATGTTCGACAAGTGGTTTTGTATGGAAGAAAATAATAAGCTACAAAACTGTATACTTGGTATTTTTCTAAAACTTATGAACACAAAGTTTTGTGTTGTGAAGTTTTTTTAATTTATCTACAAAGTTTGAAATGTGGATTTATATCTAATAAAAAATTAATAAACATTAAAAAAAAAAAATGAAATAAAATTAGTCAAGACTGGTCCAGATTTCGTGTCCCTATTTTTTTTTTACATAACAGTATTAAAATGTATATCGTCATGCCAGCAGAATGAATGTGCAAATTTACCAATTTTGAGTAAATATTTCGTTAACTTGTTAATTAAATTGACTTTAACTTTTTAAACAGGTGGCAACCCACTTAAAATTCATTTTCGATATAAATCGTATAAAATCGGGAGGTTAATGCTTTTGATGCCCACATTGTTGTGATAATTTATTTATCTTATTAATTAATCGAATTCGACTTTATAAAAAGGTGACAACCCCTCAAAAAGTATTTTCGAAATAAATCGTTTCGGAACGTCTTTCGTTTTACGTGTAGACATAATAGATATTAATTAACTTATTAATTAATTGATTTTAACTTTAGGAAAATGTGGCTAACTCTCTTAAATAAATACCATAAACATATGTTAATAGTTAACCCAAGGTACATATAACCTACCTTTGTGCCAAATCTTCTTGAAATATGTACATATATACATCTAGCCATTTTAGCGTGAAAGAGCAACAAACATACTCACACACTCAAACACTCATAAACTTTCACATTTATATTAATTACACCGTGCGACAAAAACAAAAAAAAAAAATTCAAACCACACGAACGAATCAATGTATGTACATACTCACAAAACTTTGGGCCAAATATAGTAAAACTGCGTTTTTAGTTTTTCAAATTTAAAGCTATCATTAATTCAAAAAAATATTATAAACAAAAAAAATCAGTGCAATGTAGAATAAAAATATGGATACCAAATGAGAGACAAAATTCTGTAGCATTTAAAAACAATAAAGTTGTTTGGTTTACAAGGACGAATATGTATTGTAAAAGCGCTTTTAATAAGTTTATAAATAAAGTTTGCAGCGCGCAATTTGATAATGAGGTCGTGCGTATATTAGTCCTCAAACAATAATTAAAAAAAAAATATTATTGAAAATTTTCAAGTATATATAGGACAAAATTTGTAAAGGCGATTTTCCATGCCCATTCGTCCTTATGCATCAAAACGTTTATTCTGTTATAGTTCTACAGAATTTTTTCTTTTATATGATGCCCTTATTGTTACCCTACATTGCACAAAATTTTTTAAATAATTTTTTGAACTTATCATATTTTTAAATTTCAAAGTCCTTTAAAAAAAAATCCCGACGTCAGAGAGAAGAACTAAGTACATACGTAGTTTTACTATAATTTACCCATAGTTCCACGAATATATTCATTTTATTGTGTGTAAAATTTCCTGTCGCACGGTGTTATCAATAACATAATTCGCCCATCTTAACAATTTCCTAACTCTTTTTGCCATATGCGCCACTCTTTCTTGCCTATGTACGACTGCAGCCACCGCGTATGAGTAATATCTACGCGCACAAAACGCGGCTATAGGTCAACGAAAAAGAGGAAAGGGCACTTGCCAGCGTCTTAGAAATTAATAAATGAATTCTAAATTTAGCAGCACTCATAAGTCACATTGGTGAGTGGTGTAATCAAGTGTAAACAAGCCACAAAATACTATATACATATGTATGTACATTTGAACTGTGGGAATCAAGAGCGATGTAGTGAACTACTAAAAAGTCATTGCAACACTCAAAGTCGTAGCAGTGTGGGGACAACAGCAGCAGTGGTTCAAGCTGAAGACGCAAATATATAATTATATACATACTAATAGGCTGCATTGTGAGCAACAAAAACAACAAATTTGCTGCTGGTAAATTGTGTCATTGCGGTTACATGAAAAGCAAGCGAAAGTACCTACAGTGACTTAAACCAATGGGCCTCGTGTAGATTTTTTTTTTCAATATTCGTAATATTTTTCGAACTATTTTTTTTGTTTTTGTTATTTTTCTACAAAAATACCGTGCAAGTTTTATTCAAAACCATATAAATCACTGTTTCATACTCTATACGAAATTTAGGAAAATTAAAAAAATTTTCATCAAAACCTTAGGACATTTTTGGGTATGCAATTTTATAGCTCATAAAATTTTAGTCTAATGAAGTGCAAGTTTAAAACGGGAAAAAAATCCCGTTGATTTTCGCGATTCTTTTTTTTTTTTTTTTGGTGATGGATTTTTGCACTTTTTCCATATAAGCATGAATTTCTTGTTGAGACCGTTAGCAACAAAATTTCAAAAAATCAGCGCCAGGTTTTGTAAATTGCAATTGTTATATAAAAAAAAAAAACACGAAAATGTAGTCTAAAAAAAAAAAAAAAATCTTACAAATCAGCGCGATTTTTTAGCCTTCATTAGACTAGAATTGTATGAGCTATAAAACTGCATACCCAAATATGTTCTAAAGATTCAGATTAAAAAGTTGAAATTTTGATGAAAATTTGTGGAATTTTCCTAAATTTTGTATAAACTTCGAAACCGTGATTGATATGTTTTTGGATAATGCTTGAACTATATTTTTATAGAAAAATAACCAAAAAAAATTAGCTCGAAAAACTTTACGAATTAAAAAAAAAAAAAAAAATCAACGCGTGGTCATTTGTTTCAGTCACTGTACTTCCCTTCCAAGCTTTTTCACATCAAATCATAAGCCCATATATTTACATATGTGCGCATATTTGTGTGGAGTGGGGCGCACAGTTGTCGCAGCGTGGAGTTTTGTAATTGAAATCTTAGACGCTGCCTCGCTTTTACTTGTCGTGGGTGCTGAAATGTTGAACATAAATGTTTGTTGCAATTAAAAGTGGGACTGGGTAAAAGTCATAAATACTTACAAACATATCCATGTAGTTGATGAATGTTTTTTCTTGCGTTTATTGCTGCTGCTGCTGCTGCTGCCTCAATAAGCAATGATGTCATAACTATGCGGCCAAATGTTTCATAAAGTGTACACTTGGGCGCTCGCCTAAAAGTTCTGAAATATGTATTGTACGGCATTTCCATACAGAATTCAGCGTATGTATGGTATGCTCGCATGTTTAGAGGCATCTATGTGCTTGTAAATATGTTCGTTCATTCATTAATTTAGTTAGAAGAAACTACTAATCGTACTCGAAGTCAAATGGAAGCAAAAATTTGTTTCTTATGCTCGCTTTTCTTGTGTAAAGTATTGTTGTTATTATTGTTACAAGTATTTTTATTGTTGTTATTATATGTACATATCTCATAACGCTCATTTGAACGCATTGCAAATTTGTATCCATTATCCCGCCAAGTCTGTTCCAATGTGTTGTGACTTTGCTTGCGATTGTTGTGAATTGAGCAATGTGGCGGCGGTGACTGCGTCGGCGGCGGCTTCGAATCTAGACAGCATGGCCAATTTGGCCTGGTTTGGCAAATCAATTAAATTCAATTAATCCCCCAACACTGCTAATGAATGATAATGGAAGGGTGACAAAGCGTTATGGATATTCACACAACGCATAGCAGCCGAGCAGTTCAGAACAGCTGACACATCTGATTGGTTGGTTGGTTGGTTGGTTGGTTGGTTATTTGGCTGCTTGGATGCCAGGCTGGCGGAATTAGCAGGCAGTTAGCCGGGAGTCAACGCATACAGTGAGACAATTTTTTTGTGATAACTTTATATCGACTGCTGGCCTACCTCGGCGGCCAGTTCGAAAACGCCCTATATCAGCACATTTTCAATATATTTTGAAGTGAGATAGGGTATTTTTGAACCAAATTCTGAGATAGGATGTTTTTCAATAAAATTTTGAATAGTGCGTTCTTGAAACGTTTTTTGAGATAGAGCGTTTTCGAACTGACTGCCGAGATAGGTCGATCTTCCACTCAGCAGTCGATATGTATTTGCTTATATTTTTTAAAGTTAAAGTTGAAGTGTTTGTATCTTGTGGCAATTTTTTGGTGCCCAGAGTAGTCTACATACTTTAAGTGAATTCGAGTAACTAAAACTGGAAAATTGCCCCCGAGGGCCATACCGAGAATAGTATTCCGGGTCTTGTTCAGGACTATTATAGGACCATTGAGGGGCTAGTAAAGATCATTTTGTAACTAATAAGAGACTATTTCGGGACCGTTTCAAGACTTGCTCCAGATCACTTCGGGAGAAGCTTACGTTTTTTTTCGATCGTTTCGGGGCCTGATCAGGACTATTTCAGGGCCATTTCGAGACTGAGGCTAATTCAGGACTAGTTCTGAACAATTTAAGACTAGTTCAGGACTATTTCGGGACTAATACAGGATCGTTTGTTTTGAACTATTTAAGGAGCATTTTGGGACTAGTTAGGGATAACTTTGGGACTAATAAGGACAGCTTCGCGAGCGCTTTAAGACATGTTCGTGATCACCTTGGTAGAAGTTCACGACTTTTTAGATCGTTTCGGGGCCTGCTCAGTACTATTTCAGGAACATTTCGGAGCTATTTTATGGCTATTTCGAGGCTGAGGCTAGTTTAGGTATAGTTGTCGTTCATGTATCACTAGTCTGGGTACTGGTTCATGACTATTTCAGGCCCATTTTGGGACTATTTTGGGATCATTTTAAGACTATTAATCGACCAATTCCGGACCGTTTCAAGGCTTGTTCGAGATCCTTTTGGGACAAGTTTACAACCTTTTCAAAACCACTTCTGGACAATTTTGGGCTGAGTTCGGGATCTTTTCGTGGTGATCGAAAATTGAGACCCTAATTCACGACCGGACTATAAACATCCTTAATAAAATTTCAAAAAAGTTAAATATGTATGGAATTTTCTATTAATAGGTAGTCTTTCAGAAGTTCAATAGGATCTTTGTATTTCTAGTGTAGCTCTTTCTTTTTACCTTATTAATTTTACTTTAATTTAAGATTTTTATAATCATAGACTCACTAAATACTGAAGTGAATTGAAAAATTGAAAATGAATTGAGAAGGATGCGCGTGGAGCCAGCACTGGTCCTCTACAAACCGATCCATTCTTTCAGACATGGCGAACGATTAAAAATAGGAGAAATTGATGGCCTGGTCTTCTTGGAATTTTGTTGGCTGTTTTCTTCATCTTAAATACAATATTCATTACTTACAACGTGCGACAGAAAACTTTACACACAAAAAAATTGATATATTCGCAAAACTATGGGTAATTTATAGTATAATTGCGCACTTAGTTTTTCTCTCTGACGTCAGGATTTTTTCTTAAAGGATTTTGAAATTTAAAAAATGTGATTATTTCAAAAAATTATTTAAACAATTCAGTGCAATGTAGGAAAACAATAAGGGCATCATATAAAAGAAAAAATTCTGTAGAATTATAACAGG
The DNA here is from genome assembly GCF_013731165.1 of Rhagoletis pomonella. Lineage (NCBI taxonomy): Eukaryota > Metazoa > Arthropoda > Insecta > Diptera > Tephritidae > Rhagoletis > Rhagoletis pomonella. The sequence continues at coordinate 81,529,894 of NW_023458557.1, forward strand.
ATACATTTTTTGTGCATAAGGACGAATTGGTATGGAAATGTATTTTAGAAATTTTGACCTTAAATATCATTGAAAATTTGCATAATTATTATTATTTTTTTTTTTTTAATTATTGTTTGAGGACTAATATATGCACGACTTCATCATCGAATTTTGTCCCGCAAACTTTATTTACTTAAATAGATAAAATTTATTAAAAGCAAAAAACTTTATTGTTTTTAAGTTTTCTCTCTCATTTGGTGTCCATATTGTTATTCTACATATTTTAAATAATTTTTTAAATTAATCATATCTTTAAAATTTCACAGTCCTTTGAAAATAAATCCTGACGTCAGAGTGAAAAACTAAAAACGCAGTTTTACTCTATTTAGCCCATAGTTTCGTGAGTATATCGATTCTTTCGTGTGTTTTGAATTTTTTTTTTTTGTTTTTGTTTTTGTCGAACGGTGTTATTGACGGTCAGTAACAAAAAAACATCGGTCATAATATCCATCTAATCCACCACTTGTTTTTGATTGCTGAAAATTCCACAGTGTACTTCCAATTGTAATTCCGGCTTAAGATTTACAACATTTTACGGTTAGAGGTTTCTCACGCTACCGCCTATGTGGCGATTTGACATTTTCGAACTTTTGCATGATTTTAAAAGTTTAATTGCTGAGTAGCAGCATAGCCAAGCGCTGAGTGTCGCTGCCAGCCAGCCAGCCAGCCAGCCAACAGTGCTATAGAGACATAGCCAATTCAAAGGCATTTGGCACCCAGTAAGAATATCTACAAATGTACATAAGTACATACAAACATAAATTTATATCATTCACTGGCCATCACTTACAAATACATACATATGTATGTACATACATAAGTACAGCATTGCACTGGCGTTGGGATTCAATTACGTTGGTATTGGATTCATTAAAAAATGCTTAACGATTTAATTACACGCCGCACTTGCATGCAATGCAATTTTCCGAAAAACATAAAAGAAAAAACAACAATGAAAATATGCGTTGAAAAGTTCAAGCATAAACACAATTCACAACTGGCAACTGGGTGTTCGGGAGAAAAAAATATATACATACATACATATGTACATACATATGTAGAGATATCGCTGATTTATCAACCAATCAACAATGGGCGCTTTGAAAGGCCATTCATTGTGTGGGAAAGCGCACTGAAAATATGTCGCATCATATGGGCATGTATGGTATACATATTTATTTATAAAATTAAATACAATTTTATATATGCAAATATCTCCACTTACATATGTGACATCTACATGGACATACATACATACATATGTATGTACATATGTATGTGTCCTGCGGTCATTTGCATTCAAATTGTATTTTAACAACCGCAACCCCTTCGCAATATCGCAAAAAATGAATAAATAATTTGCATAGCTTTTGAAATGGAAATTCATTCTTAATAGCTTTGCGGCCTATTTTCTTGCAACATTTCAAAGAATCCATTGCTTTTATAGGGAAATGGATAAGTTGCTGATAAACTTGCAGTCATTTCGAATAAGGGTTACTCTGATATTTAAACTTCGTTTTATCATAATACTTGTCTTGTTTCTTAAAGGACTTAAAAGGTACAAAATAATATACAGATATGCCTCAAGCAATTTAAAGTAGCGACATTGATATTGGGTCAAATAAGACATTACATACAAAAAAAAAAAAATCACGGAATACACACGAAACAAAACAAATGGCGTTTTCGTATCTACAAACATGCTCTCCCCAGCGTTTATTGAAAGAGGGCAATGAAAGGGCAACATTTCTCGGTAAAAGGGAAAACGCCATAAGTGTATGTTGTATGTAGGTAGGATTGAGTGCAACATGAAAACAAGAAACCTATTATAGTTCCTCTTAAGCACCATATTGAAAATTTTTTGAAATCGGACAAAAACCACGCGCTCAGCATGTAAGCATGGGCGTAGCCAGCCCCCCCCCCCCCCCCTTTCAAACAATTTTTCTTTATATATATATAAAATAGTACTCTTAAATGCCAGCTTAATAGGGTCGAGCACCCTCCCCCCCCTTTTCCCCCCTAAATTTCATTCTGACTACGCCGATGCATGTTAGCATGTTTTTCGAAAACATTCAAAGACTAAAATGTTTTAAGCCAACTTAAGAATTTCTTTTTTAAAACCATCAGTGTGAATTTGTTTAGCCAATCTCTGTAGTAGAAATACCTTTTTTCATAGATTTTTTAAAGGTCATTTACAGGTTGCGACCTGTCGATTTAGGCCAGAAAATACGATTTTGTAGATTTATGAGTTTTTGAATGACGATTTTTGATTCGATTTCAAAGATCGAATATGATCTAAGAAAAGGATATATCGGACTTTGTTTGTTGGGATTTTGTATCGGGTAAATTAAAAAAAAAAAACCATATTTCCCTTAATTTTTTAAATTTTAACCATCGATAATTACCACAATTTCAAAATATGTACTACCATCTAAAATTAAATCTATTTTTAAATAATCTGATAGCTCATTTATTGCGATCGCACAAAAATTATCGAAGTTAGGCGACTTTTCTTAAATACCGCCTTGAATTTATATTGTTTATTTACCGGACTTCAGGTTTTTTGAGCAGTGGGGCTAAGGAATGCATCAATATTTATTCAAAATTGATATATACAATCGCTCTTTAGCAAAGAAGTGGATTTTCAATAAATTTTAGGAAAAAGGGGTGGCGCCGCTCACTTATATCATACATGCGTGTCTCATAAAGTAACTTAAGGTGATAAAGTAACTTAAGGTATGTCGAAAAAATGCTCGTTGCAAAAAAAAAAACTTATGTCAACAAATGTTTGTTCTGGTTGAAAGAAGTTCCTAATACTAGTGGCAGAAATAAAATAGACACCTTATTTCAACCAGTTTTGTCAATATTTCTGTTGTTTATTTAATATTTAAAAATTGTTTATAAAAGTCTACCGCATTTCAAATAAAACTAACTGCATATAAATGCCCATTTCAAAATTTGTACAAAAATTATAAAAATGGCAAAAATATTAACCAAAATTTCGAACTTTTTACTCAGAATTTTTAGAAAAATTTTAGGTACGCATTATAGCCCGTTAATTAAAATAGGATAAATTGTAGGCTTCAAGCAGCTACAAAATACCGTTGATTCTTGGTAAATTTTTTTTACGGTGCTGGGCATTTTCTCCCATATAAACAAATTGTCGAAGATACTTTGTATGGAAGAAAATGCGTGCCACCGCCAGCAAAAAAAATATATATATATAAAAAATTAAGGTTATTTTTGGAACTTGCACTTTATCCTCCTTTAATTTAATGGGCTATAAAATTACGTACCTAAATTTTTTTTAAATATTCTGAGTAAAAATTTTGAAACACGTTGAAACAAAAAAAAAAGAATAATCAAAACACACGAAGCAGCAGTCGATATACTCACGAAACTATGGGCCAAATATAGTGAAACAGCGTTTTTTGCTTCAGGATTTTTTTAAAGAATTTTTTAATTTCAAAGATATTATTAATCCCAAAAATTATTAAAAAAATTCAGAGCCATGTAGAATAAAAATATGGGTATCAAATAAAAGAGAAAAATCTGTAGAATTTAAAAAAATTCAAATCTTTTGGGTTCCAAGGACGAATAGATATTGAAAATGCCATTTTAATCAATTTTCTTTTTTTAAGCTAATAAAGTTAGAAGGCCGGTATTCGAGGATGTTGTTGTGTTTATATTAGCCCTTAGCATACAATTTTTTTTAAAAAAAATATTGCAATATTTCTAGGATTTGCAAGAATAAAATTTCAAAATAAGACTTTTCTCTTTAATTTTCTAACTACATTGCACTGACGTCAGAGAGAAAAACTAAAAACGCAATTTTACTGTAAATATATGTTTGGCCCATGGTTTCGCGAATATTTATATTGATTTTTATGTGCGTAAAATTGCCAGCCGCACGTTGTTATACATACATACATATGTATGTACACCGAGTTAAATGATGTTTAAGCTGTAGTTAGTGTTAACCAGACATTGAGTAACCGGCCCTTAATGAGTTGGCTGAGTTCATGTTCCCTTATTTAATATTACTTAATTTAATAATGTTTCAAATAATTTGAAAATAGTTTAATTTTGTTTGAATAAAGTTTCGCTTAATACGAAAAAGATGTTGTTCAATTTGAAAAGGTTTAATTTAAGCTGAAAATGCTAACATATGTATGTACATTAGAGTGCATCACTCCCCATACACAAAAAGAAATCGGTACTGTTTTTCTATTGGAATCATAGAATCTATTATATTTTAAAACGTCCACCAAAATATGTCGGAAAACTATTAAGATATACGCGAGCTGGACCGATTTGAAAATACCTCCAAAAATGGAGATTTTTATAAATAAAAATACTTTCTTAAAGATTTTTTTTTTACAACCCCTCAAATGACAAAACGGTTTAAGCTTAAACAATTTGCATAAAAATATTTTTAAAAAACTTTAAAAAAAATTTTTAACGGAATCGTAACAATCAGATTTGTGATGCTGTTTTTTTTAAGTTTTTTTTGGAGGTTGGTATAAGAAAAACTTGAATAACTGAACCCAAACTCTTGCGGTTTAGGCTTGTGACGTGTCATTGGAAATGTATTTTCTCAACCTTTTTTAACTCTTTGCTAATAAACTCATTCAACCAATGAAAGAGAAAGGTAGGACGAACGAACGCCATTCAAAGTTGAATTAAGATGTGTTGGTATTTGAAAAAAAAAAAAAAAAAAATATTGGGACACGAATGACTTTTTTGTACATAAATAAAAACAGAGGAAAAATACCTTTCCACTGAGATCCCATAAGTCTAAATCAGAACAGTTTTGGCCCAGTTATTCAAGATTTTCGTAAATCAATCTTTGAAAAAAGTAAAAAACAGCATCTCATTATTACAATTCCATTGAAAAGATTTTTAAATATTTGTATGCAAACTGTTTAAGCTTAATCTGTTTTGTCATCTGAGGGGACTTTTTCAAAAAATTCTGTAAGAAACTATTTTTATTCATAAAAAACTCCATTTTTGGAGGTTTTTTCAAATCGGTCCAGTTCACTTAAATTCTAATATTTTTCCGAAATATGTATTTTGAAGGACGTCTTAAAATATAATAAATTTTGTAATCCCGGCGGAAAAACCGCAACTTTTTTTGGTAATGCAGTCTAATGTACATATGTATGTAATATAGAGTCTTTCTCTGAACCAACAGTGAGAAAAAAAAAATAAAAATAAATCGTACAATTCTGACCGTGGTATCGAGATGAAAACATACAAACGTTAAATGATTGTCTTTCAGTTAACGAATTATGATAATAGAATCATTAAGTAATAGACTATATAAAATACATTATGATGATCACAAGCATTAATCAATGTCAGTAGAATGATGCTTTTGGCAACATGCATATACAGGGCGGTAGGCGCTCGAGGTTTAAAAAAGTTCCAAAATCATTTCTTTCAAACACTTAATTATTTTTACAACAAACAACTCCATATGAAACGAAGTACACAACTTTGATGAAGATATTTTTTTGCATCCTTTGGGACTTATCAAATTTTCTGAGTTTAAGTATTACTTAAGAAATTTGCGTATAACTAAAGAGAAACGGTTAGAAATAAAGCAAGTATGTAGTTCAATATTTTTGAAAACGGTACAATTTTAATTGTACTTCCTTTCTGCGTCATATACAATATATATTTTTTTAAAGAAGCAAACTTCCCAACTTTTCACTCCAAGTTATATGTACATACATATGCATGTGTGTGTGGATGCTTGAATATATGCTCATTTCATTTTCATTAACATGACAAGCCAAAAAGTAGTCGTTATTGGTCACACTTAATTTACGACATCGCGTGTAAAGTCACAAAAACGAAAAACAAATTGATGAGTGTAAAAGAAACCAATAAATAGCGAATAGTGTATTACAATATTGTTGCATGTATTACGCTATAAGTAATGATGCGCTTTATTTTAGTAGTCTTTCGAATATAAGTGGATATATTCTTGGTTGCTTTGAATTTTTAGCCTACGGGCAACGACAAAGCAATCGCTGCTATCAATACATACTTATAAGTACTGAATACATTTGGTTCAACGCAACAGCTAAATATTAAGCACTTCTTGACTTTGTTGAATTAAGCGCTTACAGTGGTGTGTATAGAAATTTGAACAAGGAACTTACAGATACGGGCAAATATTTAAGTTCGACTGGCAAGGAGGAGTTTGAACAAGTTCTGTGTGAGGTTTTTTGCTATCGTGGTTATCCTAGATACCACGTTGATTTTTTGAATGGCTTATCTGATAAAAGGGCATTATATCTACTTTTATTTGTTGTATGGATTATGTGCTTCATATTGTTGCTGTTTGATAAAATTACTGTTTTCACAAATGGGACATACATGCTTTGACCACATATTCGGATTCTATGGACAAAAATACGTAACTTTTGTAAGAAACGTTTCTCTGAAATGGACTTCCGGTTAAAATAATGGACTTCCGGTCTATTTAACCCACTTCCAGTCGAAACCGAAAGTCGATAAAACGACCAAAAGATATAGCATCCCCGACTTGGGAGTTTATATTTTCCCGTTTTCCAATAAAAAAAATGTTCCTCCATTTTAGAAGGGCTGAACGTGTGGTCTGGGACATCCGGTATATGGGAGGTGGGTGTGGTTGTAAGCCGATTTCGCTGTTTTTCAAACCAACGTCTTTTTTTGATCTCGTCTACCAGAATCTATTTTCATAACCTTTATATTTCTTTTGTTATTGTTGTTAGACCCCTGTTTAATATGTATTTTTCACCCTATTCTGAAAAAAGGTACAAAAAGGGTCCACCAATTAACGAGTTAGAGGGTTAAAATATTCCGCAAAAATCTTCGCCGTTGTTTTTTACAAGTGCTTCTTACTGTCGAAAATATAAGGTTAACATACATAGTTTCGTATGCCAATTTGCCATAAGAATGAGCGACAGGAAGATCAGGTAAGATTTCTAAGATGACTACGAGGTCCTTTGACCTCCGCCGAACCACCCTAGGCTAAAAGGATCTTGCAATTGTACCAGTATCGCTAGTCCTCGCGCACCGCTCACTGAGTTGACATGACGCCCATCCATACCAAAGTCAGAAGAGTGAGTGGAGTATGCCTTATCGATGAAAGCTTTCAAGGTATCCTTTTCGCATCTTCGAAATATGGGTTTGAGCATTGTCTTGTTGAAGAGTAATTAGGTTTTGGCTTTCCATCCGTGTCTCTTTTGCGGCAGCCTTCGATCTCACTATCATTACGGGGATCGTTTAAAGAAGCTCTGTTGAACTGCATCGAATTTGCCATATCGGAAAAATGTTGACTAATTCCCTTGGGTAATTTATCGATTCAGCTGTGCACGAGGACGACGAGTTAAGATAAGAAATGCGCATCAATGAACTCGAAGATAGGAGACAGAAAAACATTTAAGAATATCCGTGTGATCGAGACGAACGAAAGCACACCGGTTCAAGTATTTCTCAAATACATAGTCACTTAAAGGTGCCTAAGAGAAGACAAAGCAGCACACTCTGAAATACGATATCAGAGTGATCTTTCTGAACTACATAGAGATGATTCACTGACGGAACTTTACAAAGAATAGAGGCAAAAGGCGGGATTCAAGGCCGATGTACTAATATGGAGCTCCATAGCTGGGTATTAGTATCTCAGTATATTTATTTGGCCTCGTCTCGTCTTATACGAGTATCAGAGAGAAGACAAAATGCTCGCTTGCTTCTAGCTACTTAATAATTGTCTAATTTCAAGCATCCCTAATTCAATGAACACCACTGTTTGGGCACACATCAGCACTAATATTAACATATTCATACATATAAATGTTTATTTAGCAGCCACAAGATATAATTTTAAGCAGCCATCAACGCTTTATTGTACCTGCTGCTGCATTCATAATATATGTATTAGCATGGCATGCAGTGGATTGCCATTAATGTGTGTGTATGCGCGCACCGGGCATGCTATACCTACATACATATGTATGTATATGTTGAGAGACAACAGCTTCTGATGGGTTATGTATCGCTTTTCAATTTTTTACGAATACAGCTTGTATGGCGAGAGAAAAAGCTACAAAATTGCTTTGGGACCTTAGGACAAAACCAGCAGCGCATCAATCTCTATACACAGGTTCTGCTGGCACACGCTATGCCCATCGGATGACGATACCTATAAACATTAACTTGTCAATAAAGGTAATTCATTATGTCGCTATTGAATACCCAATGGAATGACAACAACCAAACAGCGGTCGGTAACCGACAAAACATTACAAAAACAAAATAGAAACATAAAAACAAACATTTATAGCAAAAGCAAATTGGCGGCGCACAGTAGTTCAAAACTGGCATTTAGTGTTCATAATTCACTGGAGCCTTAATTTTTTAACCAATTTGATTGATTTTCTTTCTAAATGAAAGCTTTTAAAACTCGCAAGCGACCAATTGAGCACGATTTTTGATTTTTTTTTTTATATTGACTTTTTTAGTGCAAAGTGCAGAAAAAGTAGCAATTTTGAAGAAAATAGGAGAATCCAGTTAATAATTTTTACATAATAAAAACTAGTTGGAAACAATTGTAGGGTTTCCCAAAACGAAAAAAAATTTTCACAAGAAAAGTTTGAAATGTTATAAAAAAATGTTAACCAAAATTTAAAAAAAAACTTGTAGTTTTTAGAAAATTTTTGGAAACACAGTTTTATGGATCATTAAATTTTAGTATAATAAAGTGCAAGTTACAAGTTTCTAAAAGGTCACGTTGATTTTTAATAATTTTTTTTGCTAACATTTGGAGCACAGCTGTATGCTGAATAGGAAATAAAAGCGTTTTCATATATAAATAAAAATCAACGAAAAGTCTTAGCCACTCGCAACTTGCACTTGCATATCCAACATTTTTCTAAAACCCCAAACAGATATTTTAATTTTAGTAAACATTTTTTTATAACATTTAAAAATTTTTTCCGTTTTGGGGTAACCCTACAATTGTTTTCAACTATTTATTATTATGTACCATTTATTAACTGGATTAGGAGAACCGATTTTTTTGTACTTTTTCTGCACGTTTGACTAAAAAAAATTAGTTTAATCAAATAAAAATTCAAAAATCAGGCTCGACTGGTCTCTTGCAAATTTTATTAGCTTGCATTAAAAAAAAAAATTTATCAAATTGATCAAGTTTGAACCACTGTGCGGCGGCAGTAGCAATATTGCTCCACTGCATCATTGTTGCAGGCAATGGGGTATTTTACGCTTTTATGTATAAATGAGAAGCTTGTAGGAAAATTGAAAGCGAATAAATAAATAGATAACGATGAAGTGCGACAAAAACCAAAACATTTTAAAATAGTAATATAGCAATACTGCTTTTTTAGGTTTTCTCTCTGATGTCAGGATTTTTTAAACGGACTTTGAAATTTCTGAGATTTGAGTAATCAAAAAAAAAAATATTTAAAAAATGCAGTGCAATGCAGAATAACAATATGGGTATAAAATACGCTGTAGTATAAAAAAAAGGTAAATATTAATGTGGTTTCCAAAGACGAATAAGTATTGAAAATGTGCAATTTATTAGTTTTTCATTATAAATTGATAAAGTTACAAGACGAAATTCAAATTTATTCAAAGGTAAAGTTTTATAATGACATACTGAATACCTATACGTAATTGTACTCAAAAAATTTTATATATTTCAATTTTACAGAATTTTTCCTTTTATTTGATACCCATTTTGTTACGATAATTGCACTGAATTTTTAAATATGTATTTTTTTTAAATAAATCATATCATTGAAACATCAAAATCCTTTTAAAATAATCCTAAGGTCAGAAAAAAACTAAAACTGCAGATTTACTGTATTTGGCCCCTAATTTTGCGAGTATGCATATTGACTTTTTTGTGTGTAAAATTTAAGGGCTGATTATGGCAACTTAACGTCACTTAAAAATTCTCGTTAATGGATGTTGCCTTTATTTGGACAGGCGAAACTTAACGTAACTTAATGCCACGTCGAAATCAGTTTCATTCTGATTTTCTAGGTTCTAAGTTATGTTAAGTTAAGTTAAGTTAAGTTGTCATAATCAGACCTTTACTGTCGCACGGTGTACGTAAGCTACGCATGTACATATATTTATATCGATAACAGTGACTAGGACTATGAATACGTCGAAGAAAAGATATGTATAAAAATCAGGGACCGAAAATAACAGTTATTTTTTTCGATATTATAAAGATCTGGGGCAAAATATTGTCGGAAAAAAAGTTATAAATGTTCCTTTGATCTTAGGACCGCCTGGACAAGAATTCTGGGCTCTCTTTATTTTTCGAACTTTAAAGCCGAAATAGAAGTCCTTTCGTAATAAAAAAAAAAACCTCTTATCCAAATTAAGCAAATTTGGTATCAAATGATAGAGAACTGAAATAGGTTTCCTTAATTAGATACTTCGAAACCGAAACATCAACAACATCAACATGAACAACACTCATTACAAAAGAATCTTAGACCTCCAATGATAGCTTCAATGTTGGTCCTTTTATTAAAACAAGAAAAAGGAAGAGTGTGTAAAATAATAAACCTAATGAGTAATAATATTATAGTTAAAAAAACCAACAACACGCTTTTATTACAAGAAGAACTAAAAGGAAAAAAATTATTTATTGATTTAAAGATTCGTTAAATAAGGATATGAAGTTCCCTAATTTGATGTTATTAAACCTTTTAAACTAGTTTAAAATAGGATTAAAGTAATTGGCACGTAGTCATGGTCGAAATAAAGTCCACTGAAAAGTTAGTTGCAGCTATTTTTTACAGGCATCCCATTGGCAGAGGGCTTCGGGTGTACGAATTTGTTGTAACATCAGGAGTTAACCGACTTGCTCTAGCTGCTAGTCTTTTAAAATTTCCTCTAATCACGTCGTAAGCACATTTCCCATGTGAACTTGCAACAAAGTTCAATTCTGCCATTTCCTTGAAGGCATTTTCATGATTTCAGACCTTTGGTAAATTTAATATGATTTATTTATGTTGTCTTTGTTTTTTACACCCCTTTCCTCTTTAAAAAATATACAATTTCATAAAATTTCAACGTCTATTCATCATATTGCTCGAGCGTTAGACGATCTAGAGTCCAAACGCATAAGTAGCCCATTACCCCCATTTGGGTACTTAAAGGTGACATTATAGACAATGTTTTTATGTAAAAAAAAAAATTAAAAAAAAAAATGCTATAATCAACAAAAAATCAAAAAGAAAAATGTTTGCTTAATTTATTTTTGTTTTTTATACATTGCACATTAATGTAAAAAATGTACAATTAAAGCCGCTAATTAGACAGAAGAAATACATTTTTTTTCATTAAGTTGCGTTAAAAGGTTTCCAAGATACAGCACTTTAAAGAAAGGTATGTATGACGTTTAAATAAGCAACCCTACGTCATATCGGCAAAATATGCTGCACGTATATTCATGTCACCTAGACCTTCCATCTCTTCAACTTTCATCCAAATCCTTAGAGGTCGCGCACAGAGGTGGCCGCGGTGACATGAAATTCCTCTTATTAGGA
>NW_023458557.1:81561523-81582497 GCF_013731165.1 Rhagoletis pomonella
TTACTCAACATATTAGAAGTGAAAATAACAAACAAGTGTAAATACCCCGTTATATTGGTCTTATGATTAATTACTCAATACAAAATTCTAGGAATAAAACTTTTGTTTTTGTCCACCTAGCTTGTTCTACACGAAACACTGTGCGCTGTGGTGTAGTGGTAATCAGTGCGCGCCTCCACACGGCAGCAACAGGGTTCAAACCCTGGTCAAAAAAAGGTTTTTTCTTAACAGCGGTCGTCCCTCGGCAGGCAATGGCAAACCTCCGAGTGTATATCTCATAAAAATACAATCGCCGTTCGGAGTCGGCGTAAAACTGCATTTCTGCATCAAAAAGGAATTAAAAAAATATCGCTTACGTTTTTTTAACCGTTAGGGTTCGATATGTTTCTATCTTTGAAACCGGTCTCAATCGGTATTTTTTTAATATTTTTAGACGTTTTTTTTTCTGAAATCTTGAATTTTCGTATACCGAGTAAACCGGATTTTCACAATCGAATAAACCGGGGTTTCACTTAGTTTATTTTTATATAAGAATCTATTTCATCAAGTTTCAAAACACCCTATACCTTCTTAATTCTTAATTAAAAAAATAATACTTTGTCACACATCTACTGGCTAAGGTTTTTAATTTGACCTCTCATTTTTGAAATTCCTTTTCAAAAGTATTCTCGAACTAAAAAGCTCTTAAATATCTTTCGTCTGACATTGTGGTACGCATGTTTTTCAATAAACTGATGAACTAATTTGAATTTGATTGTTCGAGAATTAGTTAATTGAGTTAGACCATTCAAACAGGTGGCAGCCCTCTTCAAAAGTATTTTCAAGCTTAATCGTTGTTAACTCTCCTTCGCCGGACACTGCTATACATATTTTAATTATCTGATAGATTAAATGCAATTTAAATTTTCAAACATGTGGCAACCCCCCTAAATACACCATTCAGAAATACAAATTTTTCAAACCCCCCTTCGATTGATACCCATATTTTAATAATTCATATAACTTATGAAATAATTTGAATTTAATTTTTAAACAGGTGGTAACCCTCTTCCAACACCTCAAAAATATTCTAAGCGTTCAAACTAAAGATTTCTCAACACACCTTTGTTGACATCCATATTTTGATATGTATTTCGTATAACTTGTGTATAAATAAACTAAATTCGACATTTCAAGCAGGTGGCAACTCTCTTCAAAATATTTTCAAACTACTACTCTCTGAAACATCTTTCGGTTGGTACGCATATGGTGATACATATTTTTCCTACAGGTGATTTTTCAAACAAGTGGTAACCCTCCTATAGTTCAGCTAAGAAGCAAAGCTTTTCAAACCCATTTCGATTGATACCCATTTTGTAATAATTGATTTATTTATTTTTTTTCATAATTCGAATATAATTTTTTAAAAGTAAAACCTTATGGCACATACAGTCCAAGCCTTTTAATTTGACACCTCATTTGGAAAATCGAACGAACGGTGCGGAGATGATGGCATTGATTTTTAAATAATTTGAATTTAATTGTTCAACAGGTGGCAATCCTTTTCTAATAAATAAAACCAGTTTGCACATCTATAGGCCAAGCGCTTTAATTTGACATCCCAAAACAAAACAAAAAAATCCTTCGCGTGTTATATATATACAGAGATTTTTCTGTCAAGCGTTACACAAGGTCAGCATTGATATCACCGATGACAGTTAGGTTTTAGGTGCATTTTTATATCAGAATCTTATTTTTGTGAAAAGTATTGAATTGGGTATTGAAAATAAGCCCTCGATATGTATTTTATTGAAAATGGTCCAAGAAATTTTTTATAAATTTTATATCTGAATACTGGAAAGTTTTCCATTCAGCACACCACGTCACGATACGCCGCGCCCCCCGCCCCCCCTACCCCGTCTCCCGCCGTGCTGTAACGCAGGTAGATTTATTTTGTGTATACGTTGAAATCGAATTTTTATATATTTTAAACATCGAGGGCTTATATTCAATAAAATACTCTCTATCTGCACACTTTTCACAAAAATGCGTTTCTGATATAAAAATCCACCTATGCTTTAACTGTCATCAGTGATATTAATGCTACCTTATATAACGGCTTTGTGTGACAACATCAACGCGCCCGCCACAAGTCGGAGGAGAAGCTCGGCCAAACACTAACATATGTGTAAGCGCCAATCTATTATATTATATTATATAACGACGATAGTGCCAAAATGGCACTTTTGTAAAAAAATTACATTTCAATACATTTTTGTGAAATCCTTTGCGTGCACTTCTTTTTCTCAACTAAAATTTTCTAATTTATAAAGGCTATTCAACTGGTTTATCTTATTTTATCATTGCACTTTTGGCACCGCTTTTGGCACTTTTATTTTTCTATTTGGCACATTTTGGCCCTTTTTTTCCTCAATATTGCACCTCATAACTAAGGATAGTTGGCAGCCCTGATTGGAAGATTTCTGCTGTGTTTTGGGGCAACAACTTGTCTGCAGTAAAAAAGCATATAATTTGTGTTTCCAAAGTGTGTGAAAACCAACCAATTAACTTATATGATCTCGGTTCCGATATCAAATAATCAATAATTGTTTATACCCGCATTTTGGCACATTGGCTCGTTGAATGTGCCACCTAATAAATAGTGTCGTCATTCTCATTAGCTGCTTTTAAATGATGTCGGCACAAATTGCTGGCGGAGACATGAATACAGTGTAAGAAAATTCGTTTTCTATAATTGTTTCCTTATAGAAAAGTTGGTTTCTTTTCCACCTTAGACATTCCGAATTCGTTCAAAATATGCTAATTTAAAACACAGAATTCTTTCAGTGTTCCTCCAGAGTGTTTGGACATGGACTGTTTCTTCAATTTAATAGTGTTCGCTTTATTTTTGTGGAAACGAAACATATTTTGCAAGTTATGGATCTATTCTACACTCTTCACTCTTCAAATATTTCTCGAATTCCAGCTGTGCGCAGGCGTTTAGTTTTTCGCATCGTGTTTTTACATATTTGTAATTAAAATTTTTTTAATAAAATCAAATGGTTGTGTGTGGATTAATATCACAACACTGAGGATTTGGCAATCATCTTTTTCATCTCTTAAAACACAACACTTAGGGGGCAATGTTTATTGTAAGAACAACATTTTTTTCTATGAATCGACATACTTTAAGCATTTTTGACGCTATTTCCATTTGAATGAGGAAATAGCGTCAATGACTTTATTTGCAAATTTTTGTTGACTTTATTTCGCTTTTGAAAAGGTAATAATGTCAATTGACTTTATTTCGCACCAGGGTGGGAAATAAAGTCAACTGACCTTATTTCCATTGACCTTATTACCTGTCACCAAACCGAACATGACTTTTAAAGGAGAGTCGTAAAAAATGCTACCAATTCAAAGTCCCCTGAACGATGCCTTATCGTTTGACAACAATATTTGTATGATAGTGTCCAAATTCTTAGAAGTTCAGGTTATTAAATACACACTCCGTATTTTCCCAGCCAGTAGAGAAACGTAAATTTTGCGATAGTGCGGCCTGGTACAATTTTCCGTATCCGCAAATGAAAAGAAAGCGAAAACGAATAGAAAACGACTACAGTTATCAGTAATTTTCTTATCCGGAAAACGTTCGAAAACGTTCGTGGAATTGCGTGGAAATATTTTTAAAAAATTTCAAAGTACGACTTGATTTATTTTATTCAGAAAAACAAGGCCACAGAAACTTCACTATAACTCCTCCAAGTCTGAACCGACTTCAACAAGGCTGGTATCAAATAAGAGCGCATCGCTTTTTCGAAATAAGCCCCACTTCGATGTTATTTTGCTACAAAACCACGCCAGGGAAAGCTTCTCAAATACTAGATCTGCTTTTAGGCGTTTAGCGCCGATTTTCACAGGGTTTGTGTCAAAGGAAAGCCCTTAGGTCCGGGCTGGATCCTTACTTTTTCGATATAAGCCCCATATCGATATAATTTTCCCACAAAGGGACGTTAGAGAAGAGTTTGTACTACGGAAAGAAGTCCCGCGAAGCGATGCTCTTTCATCTGATACCCACCGCCGCAAACGATCCATATTTGGCTGAGTCATAACCAGCGTTGCCATTTTAGCCGTTTTCCGGCTAGATTTAGCCGGTTTTGATAGCAACTAGCCGGAGAAAATTCGATCTAGCCGGCAGCCGATTTGTTAGCCGGTTTGTAAAAAAAAGTTAGCCGTTTTTAGCCGATTTTACTATTTGCCTAATTTTCAGGTGCAAAAAGTAAACAAGTTGTTCGAAAGCAATAATGCAGACCCAATGAAGATTTTTAATGAACTCAATGTTTTACTTTCGCATCTATGCTCCCTAGTGGTTATTAGCGCGGACACATTTGATCCTATATGCTCCCCGTTGGAACCATACCTTGCTCCATTTCCTCAGTTTTATCACAGTTTTGAAGAGTATTTAAAAACCAAAGTAAGCACAAACGCTTTTGACCACGAAGCCGAGAAAATAATTCGAGAAAATGGTCGCTATTTTATTATCACTTTAATAAAGGAATTACGCCAACGCCTCCCTACAAATATTGCCACACTAAAAGAATTTACTTTTTTCAGTTGGAAATGCATTAAGAGTAATTAAACCAAAAGTATTTGTTCAACTACAGCAACAAAAACACAAATATAATGCCGACGAAATAACATCCATAGAGATGCAATGGCAACGGTTAACGTTACATACCTGGAGTAATTTAGACTCAACTGTAAAATTTTGGGCCGAAGTTTATCAATTTCGAAATGCCCTAGGAGAAAACCCTTTTGCTGACCTTTGCAACCTAGTTTTTAGTTTTCTTGTTTTGCCTATAAGTAATGCAGAAGTAGAGCGAATATTTAGTTCAATGAATATAATAAAAACTAAGCAAAGAAATCCAATGTGCGTTAAAACGTTAAACGCTATTTTATATATAAGATACGGTTTAAAATGTGAAGAAAAATGCTGCCATAATTTTACTGTAGATGACGATCTCTTAAAATTAATGAATTCAGGTGATATATACAATAGTGATTCATTTGATGATGAGGAATATACACTCGATATAAATTAATGGTGTTAACTAGTCTTTCGTTTCTTGCGATTTATTTAAATAAAGCATGTGGATTTTCACTAAAACATTTTAGCCGTTTTTTGCCAGAGTCTATGTGAAATTTCACTAAAACATTTTAGCCGTTTTAGCCGCTTTTTTTTGCAAATCTAGCCGGTCGGCCCAAAAAGTTCTGGCAACACTGGTCATAACGATTTTTATGCTGGACGGCACTCTTTCTGCTGGTTTATATGCGCTTGATACCTCGACTTGCTCTATGAGGGATATTTGCCACGGAAAAACCAGGTCGCAAGAACTTCACTCTAACTTCTCCAAATCTGAACCGATCTTAACAAAATTGGTATCAGATGAAAGAAAATGCGGTCGGGGCGGTAGCCTATGCTAAACGCCTAAAACCAGACTAAGTATTTCAGAAGAGCTTGGCGTACCTTCGTAGCAAAATTTTATCGAAAAGTAAATGCTTCAGGAATCCGCTCAGAGCGATGTTTTTTCATATGACACTAATTGTGTTGAAATTGGTTCAGATTTGGAGTAGTTATAGTGAAGTTTCTGCGACCCTGTTTTTCTGAGCTACATATGCTTCACAGCGAAAGTGAAGGTCCATAACCAGAAGGGTGCCGTCCGGCGAAAAAATCGTTATAACTCAGCCAATATGGGTATCAGATGAAAGAGCATCGCTTAGCGTTTTCTCAAATGCCTAAAAACAGATCTGGTATTTGAGTAGAAGCTTTTCCTAGCGTGCTATTGTAGTAAAATTACACCGAAGCGGGGCCTATTGCGAAAGAGTAAGGCTATAGGACACAACTTGAACCCAGGAGCTTTCATTTGACACCAACAGTCTGAGAATAAGCTCAAGTTTGGAAGAGTTAAAGCGAAGTTTCTGTGACCTGGTCTTTTCTGAATAAAATAAATCAAGTCGTCCATAAGTAAATTTTCTTTTTAAAACTAATTCCAACAAATTTTTAATACTCATTCCACTGTTGGCAGGTAAATTCATGATAAAAACATAGCAAGGTAGAACCGTTCTCTCAATTTGTCGGCCATGATTTTTTTTTTTTTTGAAGTTTGCCAACATTTTAAAATCATATAAAATTTAAAATAAAAAATTTAAATTCTTCGAAATTGTTATTGCTTGAGATTGAAAATGAAAATGTGTGTGTGAGTTTGTGAGTAAATTTAAAAATTAAATTGTTCGGAAACGTCAAGAATTTTAAAAGTGACTCTCAGCGGTTCTACCTTACTATATTTTTATCATGGGTAAATTCCTCACAGATTTATGTTATTTATGTTATTTAAGCTCACAAGAGAAGCAAAAACCCATATAAAATGACGCACAAGAAATGGCCAAGAAATTTTCTTGTGTAAGATTTTCTTAAGGTAGTACGCAGTTCTTAAGAAATTTACTACGCTTTCTACGACGGTTTTCTAAAGTTTTTTTTTTGTGAAAAAGGAGCACAAGGCAACCCATGTTTGCAACAGAAATATTTGCCCGTTCCATTATTTCTGGAGGAAATAGTGAGGCAACAGGCTGTGAAATATCAGATGCCAAATTTCCTTAGTCTTACACTCGAAATAATGCCAATTTTTTTTTTCTTGACCGTTTTCTTAAGAGCTGTAAACTAAGCTGTAGAGGAAATTTTAATATTTTCTAAAAACTGAAATAGTAACTTTTTATTTGGAAAATTTTTTAAAATTTTTGGTTTTAATATTTTGGGCTCACAAAAATACACCAATGGGCGTGGCAGAAGCGTTTTAAAATTGTTCACTTTTAGCCACGAGCTCACTTTTAATTTTTTCTTCTTTGGTATACCGAAATTAACTTTTTAATAGGGTAAAAGTAGATAGAAAAAAAAAATTTAAGAGAACGCTCGCATTACAAACAAACACCTTGTGAATTACAATCGGTGGCGACAGTTTGAGTTTGGGCAAATACGAACCGATTGCAGCGATATATATATACATATGTACGTATGTATGTATGTATGTAGGTGTCATGTGAAAGAGCAACGCTTGGCGATGTTATGCGCCTAAAAGTAGTCCTAGTGTAGCACAATTTGCCGAGCGATGGTTTTTTGATTGATAAATTCGCTATATTTTTAAACAAATTTCAATGAACTTTTCTTTTCTTAGTGATAAGCTGTTCGAGCGCGCCCGTTATAGGTTAAAAGCACAATTTCCAGTTACGGTTAAAGTAGCGCCTTTTTACGTACTTACATAAGTACATATACATGTAAATGCCTTTACTTACCAAAAATTTTAAAGTGTTTCTTTTAATACTTACCCACTCTAATATCCCACTACAATGCATTCCTGCTACATTTCTCCAATCTATTATAATAAAATTATATTAGTATTACTTTGCAATATTGAATTTATCAACGCCCAAAAAAAAAAAAAAAAAACATCGAATGGAACGTAACAAATACCTGCTACGTGTTCAGCATCCAAATTAGCATTCCATAGCCGACATTTTAGATGGGCGAATTTCGTCGATGCAAGAAGGTAAACCAGACATCCAGCGGCAAACGTGAGGGCGAACAATTTAAAATGTCATTAAAAAAATGTCGAACTTGATGCCGGATGAGTATGTGAGAGTAGATACTTGTACCGTTATATTCTTTTAAAAATGCCACCAAAAACAACAAAAGTAAGGGGGATGGGTAACAAGCAGAAGCAGCCAAGTGGTTTGGGCAACCGTTTCTCATACGAGAAATGGCTATAGAATAGAGGTATACGCCGCCGAGCCACGCCGCCGCCGCCGCCGTTTTTTGTCATTCCTCTCGCGCCGCCGCCGAGTTACGAAAATACCGGCGCGGCGGCGGCGGCGGCGGCGTTCGGCGCCTAAGGAATTTTGTACAAAATTTTCATTATGTATGTACATTGAGTACATCGTTTGAAGGAACTAAATACTACTTGTATAAAAACACAATTTTACGAAATGAAAATTACATTTTTAAATTAGTTTTTTTGCATAATTTGGGTCATTAGACAAGAATATGATCTTCTTTGTTTTTCCAAAAAGAGCGTAACCCAGAAAAAACATAGGTAACATATTTTTCGACGAAAGCGTTTATTACATTTAAATTAGGGTCGAATACTGGTAATCTAACGATTTTTTTCGGCAGTAGACAATTCTTTTCAATACTACAACAATACTACTTTTTATACACCTACTACACAACAAGAAAGTTATAACACAACAAAAACTTTAACGCCAATCTCTCAGAAAGCAGTTTTAATAGAAGCGGCCTCTTTGCATCTAACTCCCCAATTAGTGGAGATATAATAAGGACAAGTTGATTTTTCTATGTATTTTTATACCTTTCATGAGCATGAAATGGTATTATAACGATGTTTGTAAGTACCAGAATAAAAAGAGATAGACCCATTAAAATGTATACTTATATGATCAGAACGTCGAGCTGAGTCGATTTAGCCATGTCTGTCTGTCCGTCTGTCTGTCTGTTCGTCTGTTTGTATGCAATCTAGGTTCTTAGTTTTCGAGATATGCGGATAAAATTTGGTGGGTGGGCGTATTTTTATAATGTATTAATCATTTGTCGGAACCGGAAGAATCGGACCACTATAACATATAGCTCCCATACAACTGATTGTTCAGATATGAGATTTTTCGTTATAACTTCTCCATTTATGCGGCTAGGAAAATGAAATTTTGCATTACTTGCACCCATTATCAACAGAATACTTACAGTGAAAATTACAAAGATCGGGTCACTATAACCTATAGCTCCCATACAACTGACTGTTCAGATATAAAATTTTTCGTTATAACTCCTCCATTTATGTAGCTAGGAACATGAAACTCCGCACTGTTTTCACTAATTATCAACAGAAAACTTACAGTGAAAATTAAAAAGATGGGGTAACTATAACCTATAGCTCCCATACAAGTGATTGTTCAGATATGAGATTTTTCGTTATAACTCCTCCATTTATATAGCTAGGACCATGAAATTTTGCGCTATTTCCACTCATTATCAACAGAGAAAATAACAAAGATCGGGTAACTATAACCTGCAGCCCCCATACAACTGATTGTTCAGATATGAGGTCTTTTATCATAACTCCTCCATTTATGCAGCTAGGAACATGAAATTTCGCACCAGAAATACTTACAGTGAAAATAACAAGGATCGGGTGACTATAACATATATGTATCTTCCATACATCTGATTGTTCAGATATGGGATTTTACTGTAAAACTCGTTTATTTGAACAGCTAAAACCGATAAATTTCGTAAGATATTTTATAAATAATAATACAAAGTCTACTGAGAAAATCGTCAAAATCTATGCTGTATAAGCTTTATCTCCTATACCACTGATTGTTCAGATACCAGTTTTTGCGATATATCTTCTTTATGTAGGAAACTAAACCCAATAAATTGTATTACCGATCACATAGCAGTGAAAATCACTTAGATTGGTGCTAATATAAGGTATATCTTCAATACCTCTGATTGTTCAGATGCGATTTTTTATATAGGTATGTAACTCCTCTATCGATGTATGCAGATGTATTCAAAAGCAGTAATCTGTCAAAGTAAAATTTGTAGATGTTCATGAAAGGTATGAAGCCTTCGGCATAGCCGAAGACAGCGCTGCTCTTACTTGTTTTTCATTACATTCGGTTCTCGTTAGAAAAATTTGGCGCTTCATATTTTAGTGGAAATGTTAACCATCTATAAGCCATTTTTTTCCAACAGTGGGTCAAAAAGGCCCATTCTGGTTCGAGTTGATGGGTTAAACTTTTGGAAAAAAAGTAGACAAACCTTGTTTTCAATATGTAATCCGCAAAAAATCGTAGGAACTCCGTGTTTTAATATAACGGTTGATAAGATTATTGCAAAAATTTATTGAGAGCGACATAAATTACCCCAACAACTAAACTTTTAACATTTTTTTATTTCTTTAAATTTCAATAGCATAAACGGATCTGTAGAGAACATAGAGATCCGTGTGATTATTTATGTATATACCTCAGACCTTCTTCTGTTCGCCCATCAATCAGCGCCAGACACTCAACATTTTAATTCAAGTAGGAAGTAACAATATTTAAATTTAAAACTAATTCAATAAAGAAATAAATAGAATTATAATAACAGAATAATTGGCATCGCGAATGCCTAACGCTGACGAGTTGAAATGATAAGATTAGTAGCCTCATGGCTCTTTGAAATCTACCTTATGAGCAATAGCGCCGGCGTTTCCAAACGCGCCGGCGTCGCCGCCGCCGCCGAATATTTTTGAAGTTGACCACGCCGCCGCCGCAAAGCCTGTCGGCGTAAACCTCTACTATAGAAGCATCTGTGCGAATATGTGTGGTTGAGCGAAATGTGAAAAATTAAAAAAAAAAAAAAAATGTGCTCCAAGTTAATATTCCCACAACGAATGGACAAGAGAGAGCGTGCGCATATGACAAGTGCTTGTATGTATGTATGTATGTTAATAGAAAAATACACTTGTAAGCTTGTTTGCTGCGGCGTTGTATGTATGATAAGCACCTTGACTTTGTGACATTTCGAATACTATCAGTTTAGGTTTGGAGTAAGGTTTGATTGCCGTCACATTCATATCTGCATTTTTTTAAATGCGCATACATACATACATAGCATTATCGCTTATTGAATTTTAGAATACCGTACGTGCACAAATTCTCTGGGGGGAAATGGCAGCTGATAGCTGCCCACTTTCTTTTGAAAAGTGTTGGCATGTCTGCGTTTGGACTATGCGCTACTGATACATGTACATTAGACTGCATCGCTTCCCATACAAAAAAAAAAAAAAAAATCGTTACTGTGTTTCCATTGGTATTATAAAATCTATTATATTTTAAGACGCCCACCAAAATATTTCGGAAAAATATTAAGATTTAAGTGAGCTGGACCGATTTGAAAATACATCCAAAAATGGAGTTTTTTATGAATAAAAATAGTTTCTTAAAGATTTTTTTCGAAAAAATCCCCTCAAATGGCAAAACAGTTTAAGCTTAAAAAATTTGCATAAAAATATTTTTAAAAAATTTGAACGGAATCGTGATAATCAGATTTTCGATGCTGTTTTTTAACTTTTTTTCAGAGATTGGTATAAGAAAAACTTGAATAACTGAAAGGTATTTTCTCACCCTTTTTATTACTTTGCTAATAAACTCATTCAAACGATGAAAGAGAAGGGCAGGATGAACGAACGTCATTCAAAGTTGAATTAAGATGTGTTGGTATAAGAAAAAAATTTGGGACACGAATGACTTTTTTTTTTGGACAGAAATAGAAACAGTGGGAAAATATTCAAGATTTTCGTAAATCAATATTTGAAAAAGGTAAAAAAAAACAGCATCAAGAATCTCATTATTACAATTCCGTTAAAAAGATTTTTAAATATTTTTATGCAAAATTGTTAAGCTTAATCCGTTTTGTCATTTGAGGGGACTTTTTTCAAAAAGTTCTTAAGAAACTATTTTTATTCATAAAAAAAGTCCATTTAGAAAGTTTTAATTAACTTCCAATGCATGTATTTACCAGTTGTGAATAAATTTTAAATTAACGAATACGAGCAGCTTTGCTTTCAAATGCTTATACAAACCACAGCATTAGCAAACAATACCGGAAATACGCTGCTTTACCGACAATTGCACGGAAGTTACGAATGATGTACTGCAGTTTGAGAGCTCATGTAAATTATCCAAATGACAAGCTGCTGTTAACAATTTTTGTCTCTAGTCGAGCTGCAAACCATATACATGTGTATGTATGTATCTAAGTAAATTAATGTTGGCTTTAAATCAAACAACAGTGGGTATTTACGTTATTCGGCATGATAAAAAGGAGGTTTCTCTCATTGCTTTTGATCGATTAGGCGCCGTCGGGAATTTTTTGGAGAAAGCCTGCCCAAATAAAAGCAGTTTTTGCATAATTCGCGAATTCATAAAATGAAGCGTGTTGAAAAATTGTGAACTAAACAGTAGGGAGGTGACTTTTTTTGGCATAAGTGTTTGTATTTAACATGACCATTTGATAAATTCCAAGATATGCATAAATATGTTATTTAAAAAATTAATTGCTGTTCTTGTGCTACCGCATGACTCAAGAACGGCTCAACAGATTTGGTTTGTTTTTATTTCTTTTTTTTTTCTTTCCGTCTGTAGAAGGCTTGAAAAGGAAAAATGATGTTGCCAGATATTCGAAATATTTAAATTTTTTATTTAGATAAGCCGCGATAATGCCATTTCAATGAGAGTGTATACAAAAAACTTTATATGGAATCAATTTGGGTAGAGTTGCCACCTTTCGAAAAAAAAATAGAAAAAGGGTATTCAAAAAAAAAATTTACTTATACAATATAACAGCACGGATATCAAAAGAAACGTGTTTGTAAGAGCTCTATACCATATTTTAAGGTATGGTTGCCACCTACATATATAAAAAAACGAATAACAATTAAATAAATCACACTATGCCATTTAATTTTAAAATAAAAATATTTGATGATTCATATGTTCTTCGCTATTGTCTGCAGAAGGACTTCGGACAAAATGTCTTCATCGTCGGTAAAAACCACGAAAAAATACAAACAGACATATCTTTGTAGATACACACATATGTATGTACATATGTATGTATGTATGTATAAAAGAATGAATTGCAGTTCATGTGTGACCGCATAACTCACGAACGGCTCAACGGATTTGTTTCACTTTCATTTAATTTTTTACTTTCTGTCTGCAGGTAGAGGTTTTGTAAAGAAAAACATTTTAAAATGGTTTAACCAAGTATCTGAAGCACATATTTACACATACATATATATCTATATATACTTTTTTTTAATCCTAAGGAACTTTCTACGACTAACGATACTGTCGTCCATATGTATGTATCTACATATGTAAATCCATGCGGTGTCGACACTCGAATACGCTTAATTTAAGTACAACATATCGAGCCCTAACCGCCAAAATAACGTAAGCGACATTTTTTTCAAAATTTTGTTTTTGATGCAGAAATGTATCTAGATGCTCTAGGAATATTTCTGCATCAAAAAGAAAATTTTGAAAAAAATCTCGCTTACGTTATTTTGGCGGTTAGGGCTCGATACGTATACATACACAATCTGGCCTTTGATCACCTTCAACAGCCCTATTCGCTTAACTTATTAACCAGTGTAGAAAACATTTTCTATTTTGAATAACTAATTAAGACAATAAAAAAATCGTGGTCTGTTTTGAAAAACTTTTTAAGCTTTTCTACATCTGTACATATACATATGTATGTATGTATGCATGCATGTACATACATACAAATCCGCCGCATGCACCAAGGTTGTAAACGTCAGATTAATTTAACCATCATTTAACCGCGTACGTATGTAAATATTTAAATTTACTAGAAACACGTTAGGTGGAAAGCCAGTTTGGCAACAACTTTTACCCGATACGCATAAAACTGAAATAAACAAAAATGAAAATAAAAACAAAATGTAGAAAAAATAAAACAATCCATCGAAACGATAATCAAAGCAATAAGCACAACCACAAACAATAAAATCGAAGGCAGCAAAAGCGCATAGAAATCAAAATCAACGAGTTTTTTGTAACCAAACCAATGCTTCGAAGCAAAACGTAAGCTTGAAGCAGTACATTCACGTAAATGCTTGTGTATTAGTATATACATTAGGCTGAGTCACGGTCCGTAAGAAAAAATGGTTAATTTATAAACAAAAAAAATGTATGTATTATTCGAAGTTACTAGTTCATAAACTGAGATTCGAATGCGGGTTTAACGTACGTAAAAGATATTTTCTTCCACTTTTAATTTTTTTATATGTATAACAAGACCAAAAATTTTAGAAGTGAATTAGTTAAGCTTTCAAAAAAAGTTAATAGCAGAAAAAAATGTACGAACGGATAGCCATAGTTGCTTCAAAAAGGCCCAAAACAAACAAAAAAGGTCCAAAAGCCCAAACGGAGAAAAAATACCCATATTTGGTACAATTGTACCAAAATGGCAACCGTGGTTCCCTTGTTCTTTAATATGCTAGCAAAATTACGCACCGATTCTAACTACTGGAGCTGTAAAAACGCGCATTACGAAGCAAAGTCCGAATTTTTTTAGAGTTCGTCCTAAACTAATGGACCTAAACTTAATGGAAAATATTTGGAATTGGATGTTTTGCAAGGTTTGCGTGCCAGACAATCCATGTGATGATTGACAGTTGTTCTTTTTCCGCGAATAAAGTGGTAAGCAGCGAGATGTCCTTGAATTTGCAAAGCGCCTCTAGACTTGTCTTTCGGATAGGAGTTTTTTCCATGCATTGGAATTAAGGATGTAGAATCCAATACTAAAAGTGTTATATAGTAGAATTAAAATGAATGGTATGCTTTTGTTGGTTCCATCTAGTCCTTTCCTTCTGTTAAAGCTAATGTCCCAATTCAAGTGAATCAGCATAATTTTCGGGTACCTAGTTTGATTAAAAGTGGAAGAAAATTCAAAGCAGTCCGGGTGTTTTCTTCATTTCACCACTTTCCTTCGAAATTAATCATTCTACAAAATTAGATTAAAAAGAAACTTCTCTGATGCCTACAAGTCCAGATATAAGCTTGGATCTTGAGGAAAATATGTGTACCTAGCAGGCTCTCAAGTAGCACTCTGGTGTATAAATTGGTGTAAATTTACGAATTTCGGTGTTAATCTGATTAATTGTACGAAAATTCACAAATTTACAGGAAGTTATACACCAGTGCGCTACTTGAGCTATATATCTGTGAAACGATAATCGATTATGAAACCAACGGATTCAGTCAGAGTTTCATTAAACCCATAACAAACTAGAATTCAAATATGTAAAAAAAAAAACATTTTTTCATGACCAATTCACATCGAAAAGAAGCCTTACCCTTTCCCGGACGAAATCGACGGCGACCCTCTTCACCACCTGGTCAAAGCAGATCAGCTTCAACTAGGCATTCTCGTCGATGGCACACGGATTCCGATGGTGAACAACCCGAAAATGTCGACCAATGAATGCAGTGATAGGAGTCCAATCTCCACTTGTTGCAGACTCATAACTTCGAACGCCGCGTGAGATCTGCGTCACTCTGGCCCAACTGCGGTCTGGGTATTGCAGCCGCCTAAACAGCGGCATGCGGAAACTAACCTCCGCCCCCCTTTCACCAACCCTAATATATATAAGAACAAACCCCTGTAGAACGGTTCCAAAGATAACAAAATTCAAACAATACTTTCCGGAAGATTTCTTAACGAACAAAATGGGAGCGAAAGTCTCCGGAACGTTTTCGAAAAGAACTTAACGGGAACAAAAGTCTAAGGAACTTTCTCTCGAAGAACAATTTGAGAACAAAACGGGAACAAATCTCCTCAGAACTATTCGCGAAGAATGAAGCCAGAACAAAATTTTTCACATAGCGTTCAATAGATTGAAATGTTTGAATATTAAAATTAATCAAAATAGAACTGAAAGATAATTATGCACACAAAATAAAAAATTGTTCCATAAATGGACAGTTCACCCTAATGATAAACGATCTGGAAATTGAAATGATCTTGCTTACAATTAACCATCGTGGTTCTCACTGAAACGATTTTTCATCCCAACACGCAGACTCCGATCTAATTCTTAACGTTAAGTTCTCAAAATTTTTGTTGTCGTTTGATTCTCTAGCAGAACAATCCCCAGACTTTGGTGTTTATTTGATCATCGATACTTGATTTATCGATACTTTCGTTCTTCATTTGTTCTCATAGAGAAAACTGAAAAACTAAAAAATTGAAATAGGGTGCAATAAATTTTGAAAAGAACCCACTAATGAATACTAGGCAGCAAATAAAGAATACCATAAAGAAAAGCACAACCATAATAAAGGATAATCTAGCATATAGACTAACATCTATGAACCCGAGTGTCCCTCCGTTAATTGCCTTGCCGATGATACACAAACCAGACACTCCGATGAGACCTATCGTTAACTACAAGTCTGGTCCCGGATACAGACTCTCCAAGCACCTAAAGACGCTGCGAAGGATAACCTGGATTTACGCAATAAATATACTATTACGAATACAGCAGAACTAATCGAGAAGATGAACTCGTTGAAGATCAACAAGAACACTAAATTCGTATCATTCGACAACAAGGACCTTTACCCATCGATACCAACAATAGAAACCATAAAGACAGTATAAGAAATACTGATTGGAAAAATTAAAAGAGAAGCTGCTACGGCAATAGTAAACGCATTGAAGGTTACATTAAAACAAAACTACTTCCGGTTCAATAATAAGGTATATAAACAAACGAACGGGTTAGGAATGGGCAATCCGACGTCAACAATACCCATGGAAGTATTCATGCAAACACCAGAGGAGAAATATATCGTCGTTTAAAGTGCACAACCGGGTAACAACAAAATGCAAAACCGCGTATGTGAGATTGCATAAATTATTTTCTAGAGTAAAAACACTCATATTTCAAAATAGTTACATTTTTTATAAAGCAATCACATTTCTGGCTAGTATATTTCAGGACGAATGGATAAGGGCCAAGAGCTTGTCTGAGCAAATCCAATTTTTGGCACCCAAATGTCAGTTACGCGGTTTTGTACTTTAAACGACGATATGGAAAACCTATCGGCCAACGTAGGAGTAAAATTTTACGCGAGATATGTCGATGAAAGAGAAGCAGATACTCGGCTATCTCAACAAACAACACCAGAATATAAAATTCAATATGGAAGCGGAAGAGGAAAAAAAGATGAAATATCTGGATTTAACAATTAAAATAAAAAGTACCACGAGCAAGATAGAGTTGGAAATATACAGAAAACCAACAGCCACAGATACAATAATACATAACAGCTCGAACCATCCACAGCAACACAAAAATGTAGCACTTAGACAACTAATAACGAGGCATGAAAGGACCCCTCTAACGGAAGAACACTACAAGAATGAACTGGATGCAATTTATGCCATTGCGGGAAATAACGGATATAAGGGACGCCTGGTTGAAAAGTTAAGAAAGAACACAAAATCGAAAAAGACAAGCACAGCGGAAAACAATAAAAAAAAACTTGGGCAGTTCTACCTCACACGGGAAAGACATCTTATAAACTTGCCAAATTCTTTGATAAGTACGACATTCAGGCATCAATCAAAACAAGGAACACTGTGGGAAGAATATTGAAAGAGAAAATAAGCGAGGAAGACCCGCTAGATAAACAGGGTGTTTACAAGTTAACCTGCGAGAGCCGATACAGCTACATAGGACGAAACCGGACGAAATATAAGAACAAGGTATCGAGGACACATAAGGGATTAAGGGATAAGAAAAAACGAAAACCAGAGGCTACAACAGAATCGAACTTCGCAAATCACATGATCAAAAATAAATGCGCACCTATGAAGATTGAACAAATAACAGAAATCCTCCGTGTACAACATAAAGGATAAAGATTGAATATATTAGAAAAAATGGAAATATATAAACAAAAGACCTTCAAAGGACAAATAATATATGAGCAAAGAAATACTGTATCGGACGAACTGTTTAAACCTCCAAAACTACTGTACGAGAAGAAAAATGACAACAACAAAATATTAAGGATATACATGGAAGGGAATACACCAACTACAACAACAAAGAAGGCAAAAATCACGGCCTTCTGCCTGCCATCTCTTATCTATTGAGCACCACAAATACTGCAAAACTAAGAATACGTACCTAATAAAAGAAAGAAGTAATTAATAAGGAGCATAAATACGAGTAACTCATACATACTCATCATACACCCACGCTGTTGGAAACAACAACAACCAAAAAATTAAGATAAAGAAAGGAAATAAGATTGATACTAAGATAAGTTTACAAACAAAGTTTAACATAAAAACGGAGAGAAAAATACAGCTCGTGCAACAAAATTATCTAAATATATTAGAAAATACTTATACTTCTTTTCTGGATTTTTTTCTATGAAAAAAGGGGGATTACGCGCTTTCTTTTTCGAATAGCGGCTGATGGTCATTTGCGCGGAAATGCGTTCTGCGCCGAAAGAAGGCCATAAGTGAACAAAAAATTTTAAAGAGGACCATAAAAGAGATCAAACTAAGTTATTCGCTTTGGGCTAGGAGAATCCATTCCTTTTTTTTGCGGCAGCTGAGGCAACCTAATGGATACAATTGCATATAGATAAATGTGCATACATATGTACATATGTATGTAAGCCAAACACTCCAAAATCCAATGGCAATACATAGCCTATAATTACCTTTCGATTCTATATTTTTTTTTGTTTTTTTTTTTTTTTGCTGGCTACTTTTGCTAACCAAGCTTTGCTGAGATATTTTCGCAAAACGAAAGCGACTCAAATCCACCAGGCACTTGCAAGACAACCACCGATCATCGCACAACCTTACACGATTTTATTTTTTCTTAATTTTTTTTTTTTCACTGAATACCTTCAACAAATTTGAGTTATCTGTCTCTCGACCTCCCAGACGAACACATGCTCTAAGCTGAGCTTCGCGAACCCCAAAAATATTCAACAAGCGCGCTAATGGAGAGTAAAGGCCGTAAGTCGCTGCGCTACCGAAAAACGCTAGTGCGCGCGAGAGCGCCACGGAGCGTTTTAAGGAGCAGAGCAGAGCTGGAAGAGTTGTTCGTAAAACTCGATTGAATAGCGGTAATTGTAACGGAGACTGAACGGCTACGATTGTAACAACGCTTGCTGGTTATCGTGCAAGCTAGCTGGCTGGCTCACTGGTGACGCTGCTGCCGCCGCCGCTGCCAATGCTGGCTGCCTGCCGCGCTCACTAATCGGCGATGCGGTTGTGAATGGTGGAGCGCACGTGCATGCAAATGCCCGAATGACAAATCAGTGAGTGACAAAAGCTCCAAGTAGATGGCACGGAGACGCAACGCGCGCGCACTCCTCTTCGAAACGTTCAAATTAATTTAACGCAATCAATAATAAAGCAACAAACGCTTGCGATCGAGTTGGCGTTTAGCTAACGGGTGGCGGACACAGATACGGTACGGCATCCCAGCTCCAGCTCGGCTCACAGACAAAACGGTGCAGCGCAGTGCGACGTGGCGTATTTTTTTTGGTATAACAGCAGTGCAATCTGTACAGACCGAATACGCTACGCAATGCGCGCTTAAGAGACACAAATTTTACTTGACGAATTAATTTGAATTCTTTCGTCGTGCTTCTGCTGTTTTTTTTTTTTTTGTTTTGCCTTTAATGAAAGTAAAGTATTCGGCTATGTGCGTTGGGTCGTCGGCGATTGTTTAGCGTCTGCAGTGAATTTAATTGTTAAATTTGTAAATTTTATTGAAATTAAGTAGCGCCCAGCGCTTACATTTTACGTAAATATGTATGTATGTATGTATGTGCATATCTACACCCCGCGTCAAAATGATATATTCATCCGGTTTCGACTCTTTTTCAAATTTATTTTAATTATTTTGTTATAAGTATAAAGTAACCATATAAAACCAAATTTAAGTTTTTTTTTTTTTGAAAAACTATCTTGAAAGCTCTTTTCTGTCTTCTTACTTAAATGAAAGATCTGCTAACGAGAAGATATTAGCGTTATTCAGTTTTTAGTTAAGCAATAAGTTTTCTTAAAGTTAAACTAAACAATAAAAAGTAATATTTAAAAAAAAATTATATAAAACTAAATTTAGCAAAAAGAAAAATATATAAAATAATGGCCTTATTCATAAAAAATAAAGCTCTAAAAAGGGTTATAAACTGAAAAACGTATGAAAACGTCATTTTATAAAGCTCTTACAACTTACTTTATTTTTTATGAATAAGGCTATACGTTTTCAAAAGTGAATGAAATTTAAAAAAATCTTATTCAAACAATAAAATCTAAAAATAAAAAGGCACTAAGATTAAAAAAATATTTTTTTCTTTTTACCACAATAAAATCTACAAGTTGAAAGAAAATTTAATTAAAAAAAGAACAAAATAAATAAAATTATAAAAAGAAAAAGTAATAAAATATGTTTCTAAAAATTAAGATAAATTTAAAAAATAGCTCCTTTTAAAATTAAATTAAAATCGAAATTAACAGTAAATTAAATTAATAAAAGAAAAAACAGATTTAAAAAAATACCTACATGTACATACATAAGCTTCTAAAAATTCAATGTAATTTAAGCAATATACAGATATTTTTTTTCTTTTAAAAACAATAAATTTACTTAAAAAAAATAAAATATATATAAAAAAATCATTAAAAATGAAATGAAATTGAAAAATAAATATTTTTTAAACCATGAAATCTAAAAATGAAAAGAAAATAAAATAAAAAAATATTTTGCTTTCTAACACAATAAAATCTACAAATTAAAACAAGATAAAATAAAAAAAAATAACTAAATTATTAAAAAAAAATATCTAATAAAATAAGTTTATAAAAATAAATATAATTCAAAAAACATCCTTTTATAAGCAACAAATCTTAATATTAAAAGAAAATTAAATTAAAACACGGAAAAATTAGTTTAAAAAAATCAGAAACATAAGATGAGTTCTAAAAGTTAAATATAATTTAGGAAATGTATATTTTTCGTTTAAGAAAAAAAAGTGGAAAAAATAAAATTATAAAAAGAAAAGTACGAAAATAGGCTTTTAAAAACTAAATAGAATTTGGAAAATATTTTTCTTTTAGCACCAAAAAAAATAGAAATTAAAATAGGAATTTTAATTAAATGTAGGAAAAATTAATTTAAAAAATACGTTAATAGGATAAGTTTCTAAAAATTAAGCGTAATTTCAGAAATATCCTTTCAAAAACAATAAGATCTAACAATTTAAAAAAAATTATGTTAAATAATGAATAAAATTTAACTAA
>NW_023458557.1:81582507-81603278 GCF_013731165.1 Rhagoletis pomonella
GTTTGCATGAATGGCACACTAGTGCTTTGCTCACTTGGTCATTGCAACTGTTGGAGCAACGCCAGCAAAATGTTATACAAGTGATTTTTGTCAAAAGAGTTTTTCACCATGAAAGTTGGCAAGGGAGATTTTTTTATGAACTTTCGCGTTAGAAAAACAAAAAAAAATTTTCAAAATATTTGTGCAACTTTCTTGAATTTTTCTATCTTTTTTACAAGTTTAAATTCGCGTTTTATATTTTTTTGTTAGACAATGAGCTTATGTAAAAAGATTAATTAAAAAAAAAAAATCAATAATAAACATCCCAAGCCGGGTGACCTTGTCATTTTGTCGCGGGGTGTACTATGTTTGCGCATTGATTGAGCAGGGAATAAAAGCTGCCAGAAGTATAACACACTAATTAATTATAAAATAATCGAAAAGCAAACAACAAGTGAATTCAATAGAAAATACGCGACCATCCATAAAGCAAAAGGCAAATAACTAGTGAACAGAAACGCGGAAAACAAGGCATAATCAAATTGATAATGAAACGCTTGCAAATATCAATTCAAGTAACAACCAAATTTTGGAAAAAAAAAACATTGCCTAAAAACTTATTATTTGAACAAAAAACATATTTATTTATGTACATACTTATATACATATATTTATTCCAATTGTTCACACAAGCACAGCCAGTAAGCCGCTAGGCAGCAGACAACAAACATCTTGAGTGTCGGTAGCGGGAGGTGGACGGACGGAGGGGAGGGAGAGGCTATGCTGCGACGCACAGTGGGGCAAAAAAGGTTGCAGTGGACAAATTAATTTTGAGAGCCCAAATATTAACCAAATTCAAGTTTCTTTTTTTTTTTTAATAAAAGATAATTAAATTTCGCGTCGATCTATATGTGGCGATTTTTTAAAAAAGCTCTTTTTTTATTTATGTTCAAAAATGTAAGAAAAAAAAATTTGCGTTTGAATGCTTCCATTTTTTTGGAAAATATTTCAAATTAATTTCAAGCTCAAGAAGAGCTGATAATAGATCAAAAGCAATTTCGATACATCATCGTCGAGTGGTGCAATTTAGTACAGAGATACATAATATCAAGGCCAAACTTATGGAAAAAATGGGAGTTATTGAAAAAAGGGGCGTGGCACCTCCCATACAAACTGAATTTCTCTCACCACATACACATTCTAATGTGAGAAATTTAGTTTGTATGGGCGGTGCCACGCCCCCATCTTCAATAACTTCCATTTTTTCCATGAGTTTGGCGTTGATATTATATATCTCTATACTAAGTTGCAGCTCTCTACGATGAATACTTCCAGAGATATGTTGTTTGAAAACTTTAGTTTGTATGGGAGGTGCCACGCCCCCTTGATATATCGAAATTATTCTTCTTCTATTATCATCCTTTGAGGGTCTAGAGTCGATTAGAAAAAACCGTTTTCAAAATATATATCAGTATAGATGGCAAATTGAAAATATTTGAAATTAATTTCAAGTATTTTTCAAAAAATCGGAAGCATTCAAACGTGAAAATCTTTTTTTCTTTCATTTTTCAACATAAATAAATAAAAAACCAGAGCTTTTAAAAAAAAAATCGCCAATCGACGCGAAATTTAATTATCTCTTATTTAAAAAAAAAAAGAAACTTGAAATCGCTTCATATTTGGGCTCTCAAAGTTGATTTGTCCACAGCAACCTTTTTTGCTCCACTGTGCGACGGCCGCTTGTTGACTGTCACTCGTTTATGTCGTAGCTTAATTAACAAAATATTTTTTTTTTTTTTATTCCTATTTTATTTATTCAATTTTTGTTTGTTGAATATTATTCAATGTGCAACAACAATACCCGAAGATGGCGTGCACCCGCTCTACGCGACCCAAACACCCCGCCCCACCGCTCTAGTTTCTACCTATTCATGCTGGCTGGCGTACTGCCTGCCATTTAGTTGATTACTCGCTTCGCAAATTCTACAAACATGTGTATGTATATATGTACCGCTTTTAGCATATTGTCGCGTCCACTGTACATAAGTAGGCCGAATTTTGGAGCAGTTTTTTGTAGCGCGGCATTCATTCGCCTCCATCTGCTAAAAGCGTTGTGTACACGTTGTAAAAGTGCGAACGGGCGCGCGTGCGTACGTGCGAGTGCGAGTGTGTGTGTGTTTGTAAAAGTCAAATTTTAACCTTCAACGCGTTACTCTGTAAATTCATAGTACGTTCGAAACCACTTTCGATAGTCGGCGAAATTGATAGTATGGCCCCTAGCAGGACAAACTCGATTTTGAAAGTGCGGCTTTATTTGAAAAAGTATCAGCTTAAAAAAATATGCGACTTTAGGTAATCACTAAAGGCTATACTTATTTTTATTCGTTAATCGGTAATGCGATTTTTTTTTTTTTTGTTTGCCAAGTGAAAGGAATTTTTCGATTTTACTAGGGTGGCTCGTAACTTAAACGACAATAAAAGTAATGCAAAATTCACTTCAAACGAGTCACAGCTGCAATGTCTGTACGATACATACAGTCATTGATGAGTTTCGAGCTTTCAAAAAAAAAAAACCTCAAGACATATTTTGCAATTTTTCGGGTCTTTTCAGTTATACCACCGCCCGCTTCATCCCAAATAACAAATAGTGATAAAAATAATAGTGGCTTAAAAACGTATTATATAGTCACTACAATTAAAAATGAAACGGAGAACGTAAAATTTTTTGAAAAAAGCCATTTTTGGAACTATACAATTTTCTGTAAAAAAATATTACTCAGAAGAATACATCCGTGTGCAAAATGATGAGCACAGTATTTTTGCGCAGAACACCTTCGACCGCAGTGCAAAAATTTAACCCGAATCAGTCTAACTCTGGCTTCGCTAACCACTTTTTATCAAAAAAAAACAAAAATTCAACGCGTACAGAAAACAGCACTCAGTCCACATGCCGTCCATTGTACTGATTTCATGCCCCTTAAATAACAATAAAATACAAATTATGTATCGCGCTGACGGCATTCGTAATGCTGGAAGCCAACAAATAACAGCAAGCACCTCTGCACGTCCAGCCACTGTCATACATACCAATTTGTTCTCAAATGTTCAACTTGAATCACATTTCTTACAATCGGCTTATTAGCCATGAAAAAATCAAAACATAACTTGGTTGAAAAAACCATTGTGCTTTAGGCTCAGTGTGTGACATTGAAAAGGCACGAGTGCTCAGATCTCTGCTGCCAGCAGTTTCCGCCTCGCCCCACTCAGTGTTATACCAACATTCGTTTATTTTTGCTCGCTATTGATTGAGAATCAGCTCCACCATACCACTGACGCATAGCTGATTATGGGTCTAATCATAGAGGTATAAATCCAGAGGATTCCCTTTGGTGACAGACCCCACGTTTTGCCCAAAGACTTGGAGGTCTTGTGTTCCACATGAGATTTCCACGATAGTTTTGTATCCGGAATTACTCCTAGATACTTCACTTCGGGAGAGGCCATCCGAACTTCTCCTTCTAGTGAAGAGCACAACACTAGTTTTGGTTGGGGGTGAGTCCATTTCCATCACACCAAGTGTCAATCATATTTAGTATTGTCTGCGCTTTCCTGTAAACAGCCGGCCGAGATGGACCCGTGATATCAAGAGTCAATAGCATATTTTATGACAACTTCATTCTCCACAGTTGTGGCAACAAACCAGTTATTCCTCGCATTCCTCCCTCTCCATGGAGAGTCTCAATCCAAGTCTGCGTTAAAGCGCCATCAGGCCTCTTGAGTGAATCCCACTTTGTGGTTTGGTCCTTCTTCAGAACTTTTACCAGCCTAGCCGTTTGTCCCAAGATTTGAATTCAGCTGCATTATTCTTTAAAAGAGGCCCTCTCAGAGCGAATCAACCTCTTATACTCTCTTTGCGTGCAGCGATAGCGTGCCCAGTCCATCTCAAAATTAGTTTTGAGTGTCGTTTTAGAAGTTTTCTCTACTCACCCCTCAACATATGAAGCTCCCTGTTCCACCAAGGTACAAGCGTACGCTGACCACATTATAAAAGCAGAGAATAACCAATATTTATATCGCTTGAAATACCAGCAGACTAATAAAATAATAAAAAAAAAAAATTGTGGTAAAGAATTTGAGGTAACAATACGTACCTTAGGGTAGGGGATGAGGAGTAATGAAAAACCAGCAAAAATAAGTATGTCGTCCCCAAGGATTGTGTCCCGTAATCAGTCCTATCAGAGCTCGTACTCACTCCTCTGTTTCAGGAATTTCTGGAATTTCGCTTCAAGGAACTATTCCTGGATTATTCTTGAAGAGGTTATTTCCAAGGCCTTTAGAATAGCTTGGTTATTCGTGCTACCTTTCGTCAATTCTCCAGCCGACTACTTTAAATATGGCAAGGACTTTTGTTTGAATTAACTTTGCTTTATACTAAAGGAGAAAAGCCATCCAGCTCCAGTTCTGTTTTCAGTCTCGCAGCTGTCGATAGTCGGTATAGAAAGTTTTTTAAGGCAATCTTTAAAGGCGACGGAAAACTATTTTAGCAATGTATAGACATTCGCCTCCTTCGTGTTCGATCTCGCAAGTTACTTGTGCGGCACGATCTACACGAGAAGATTGTTCATAAAATTGACGCTTCTTCAGTGTGATTTTGTGAATTTTCTGCATACGCTCATACTTGTTGTTAAGTTTAATTTAATTTATGTACAAATTCATTCATACATACATTCATATCTTATTAATATTAATTTAAGGCAGCTCAGCTGGCGCATTTACACATATTTATGTATGTACATATGTATGTATGTACATATGTATGTATGGATGTACATATGATAAGCGTATGTGTGGGCATGTTTGAATGTATGGCCACACTAAAGCGGTTAGTAGACGTGGAAGGCGCAAGTAGTTTTGAAAAGTCTGTCAGTTACATCTTACATGTAAAGAAACTTTCGAAAGCATTTTTAATTTCCGAAAATCGAACTTTTTACTCCAAATATAGTTCCACTTTAACTGTATTGAAATTATTGCT
This sequence comes from Rhagoletis pomonella, assembly GCF_013731165.1. Taxonomy (NCBI): domain Eukaryota; kingdom Metazoa; phylum Arthropoda; class Insecta; order Diptera; family Tephritidae; genus Rhagoletis; species Rhagoletis pomonella. Next base: position 81,587,519 of record NW_023458557.1, read on the forward strand.
CGAAAGCGATTTGTTGATTTATTGTCTTAGGTTTTTATAGTGTTTTGCTGTTCGCCTTTTGCAGTAACTTTTTTAAATTAAAATAAAATAAAAAAATATATATATTTTTTTCCTTTTAAAACAATAAAAACAGAAAATTAAATTAAAAAAAAAGAAAAAAATAATAATGAAATGAAAATAAAGCAAAAATAAATAACGTTGTGGTTGTTCACACCTGTCTGGTTATCAGCTTATCTGGTTATGTGGTTATATTTTTCATTCAGTTTACAACAATACTCTACACTAGAGATGAGCCCGACGGGCCCCTGCGTAAGCTCGCGGGTACGGGTCGGAATATTTGCTGTCACCACGAACTCGTGCGGGCCTGGGCGTTCAGTAAAACTTCATAAAAGCACGAAAAGGCACGAAAAAGCCCGTTGCTAATACTAAAAATTTAGATGAGCTTTTGTTTTTATAAAAAAAATAGTACATATTTAAAGCCCTTTTGATAAGAGAAAAGCAAAAAAAGAAATATTTGGAAACCGGTAGAAAATATATGATACTTAGTAGTTTTGTTTACATACATATCTGTACATAAAATACCTTCCACTTTTTCTACTTCCCGGAAAATATATTTAGGGGATTCACAAGACGTGTCAACCGTCGTAAAATCTTAAGGTTAAACCGAAATTCTTTTAAACTGATAAAGAATATATAATTAGCCAACCCCCCAACCATTTTAACCGCTATTTTACATAAACAAGTGTTAAGCTTAAGATTTTACGACGGTTAACACGTCTTGTGATTCCCCTAATTATAAAAATCTTTGATGTAAAACATTGATTCGCTTAAGTAAATATACATATGGACATAAACACAAAATTAAAAATATGTACATATGTATACATACAATAAAAGTTGGCTCTTTATTTCCGAGCCGGGCCGGGCCCCACTAAAATTCTTAACGTGCGGGCTTGTGCGTGTTTTTGAAAGTTGCTTTTGCACTCGTGCAGGGCCGGGCCTGAAAATTTAGGCCCGTGCCCATCTCTACTCTACACCACGAATATTTTTTAACCAGATAACCTGATAACCAGGCAATTAAAAAATAAACTAAAAAATATATATTTTTTATATAACAATAAAATCTAAACATTAAATTAGAAAATGAAAAAAACACAAAAAATTGCAATTGTAGGTATTAAAAAAAAAATTAAAATATTTTTAATAAAAAAAAAAAAAATCTAAAAATCAATTAAAACAAAATGTAATACAAAAAATATATTTTAATTTTTAAAACAATAAAATCCAAAACGAAAATGAAATTAACAAAAGAAAAATAAATTAAAAAACGAAAAATAAGATAAAACAAGTTTCTAAAAAATATCTTTCTTTTATAAACAGTAAAATCCAAAAATTCAAAGAACGAATAAAATAAGTTCTTAAAAATTAAATTAAATAAAAAAAGAATAACGTCTAAAAATTAACAAGAGTAAATTAAGAAGGAAACTAATTAAATTTAAAGCAAAGAAAATAATAATCAAAAATTAAATTAAATTAAATTAAATTAAAGAATATATATTTTTCTTTTCAAAATAATACAATCTAAAAATTAAAAGAAAACAAGTTTGAAGTTTTTGGTGAACATTTTTGGAATATTTATAATTTTTGTAGGTACAAAGTTTGAAACGTGGATGTATGTATATGGTGTACAGTGGCGGATTTACCGTAAAGGCGGCATGGGCAGGGGCGTAGGGCGGCAAAATTTGAGTTGAGTTAGCTGCACTGATACTTTTGCCTCAAAATATTTTTCTTATCAGAAAAAGGGCGGCAATTTCTGAATTACCTAGGGGTGAGAAATATTCAAATCCGCCACTGATGGTGTATATTGTATAACTAGCTAGACTTTTATAAAAAAAAATATTAAACATTAAATACAGTGGTATCTGGCTAGAGTGAACACCCGATGCTACGAACACCTCGAAAGAGTGCACATGAAAATTTTTCTATTGAGTACTCTATAGAGTGACCAATTTTGAGTATTTGTAGAGTGAACAAAGTTTAAAACCAATTCATTCCAAATTCAAAACTGTAACGAAAAACTTAATAACAAAAAGGATAATCCCTTGCGCGATGCGCGAGTTATTTTAGCCGACAGTTCATACTGCATCCTCCGGCGGACAAAGCCAAGCGTAGAGTGACCAGAAGGCTGCACAAACTGCCAACACCAAGTGCACCTCTTTTTTTCAGCAGCGACGAGGAAAGGAAAGCAATTGAACCCGACGGAACTTGCATGCTGATGCTGAAAAATTTGGTTCCTGCGGGAGTGGACTATCTAACCAAGGTCCTCAACCTGTCTATGGCCACTCTCATGGTACCAGACATCTGGAAAACGGGGAGAGTGGTTCCACTGCTTAAACCGGGGAAACCGTCCAACAAAAGAGAGTCTTCTCGCCCGATAGCTCTCCTTTCACCGGTTGCGAAGGAAGACACTAGAGACCCTTCTACTGCCGCACTCAACCCCAGCGAAGCATCAACATGGTTTCCGTAAAGTGCACAGCACAACATCAGCACTTGACGCCATAAACAGCCAGATAACTCGTGGCCTTAACCGAAACCCCCCTGTGAGAGAACTATTCAAGTAACGCTACTTGAAGACAAACGGTGGGCGGCGAATTACCTGAGTGGTCGAACCTCGTCAGTGATCTTTAGGGACAAATCGAGCAAACCTTGGAAAATAAAACAGAGAGTTCAACAGAGTGGTGTCCTTTCCCACTACTGTTCAACTTTTACATTTTTAAGCTCCCTCAACCAACAGAGGTAGTCTCGATTGTCTCTTATGCTAACGATTGCTCAATAATGGTTATCTCGCCGAGCTTTCTCGCTTCGTCACTGCACGGAGCCTAACCCTCTCCCCTACAAAATCCTCAGCAACGATTTTCACCACTTGGACGAAGGATGTCAGACTGCAACTGAGTATTCTCGTCGAAGACGAACCAATTCCGACGTTGAATAACCCGAAGGTCCTCAGAGTAACCTTCGAAGGTCTGCTCTCCTTCTCGGCGCATACAAGCGCAATTGTCAATAAAGTACAAAGCCCCAACAAAGTCCTCAAGTCGCTAGCCGGCAGCACCTGCGGCAAACAAAGGAACGTTGTTGGCAACGTATAAGGCAGTTGGCCGGCCGGTTGTGAACTATGCAGCGCCTGTGTGGTTACCGAGGACTAGTAGGACGCAGTGGATGAAGCTGCAGACCTGCCAAAACACGGCACTTAGACAGCGACAGGATTCCGTCTGATGTTGCCGCAACATCACCTGCGCGACGAGGCACATATGCTCCCGATTAAGGAGCATAACGCAATGTTCTGCAAGCAATTCCTAGTAGGGTGTTATCGTGTTAGCACCCAAACAGACATCTGAGTGCGGAAGAACCCTCGCCACGGCCGTCAGAAGGAATCTATATGAACTGACGGACGAAGTCCGGGGTTCATAAAACTTAAATAAATAATTCAAAGAGAGCAAGTCCCGAGTTATATAGACTCTCAACCACCTGACGTTGACGAGACAGAGCTTCGTCTGCCTAGGGAGACTCGGACCACATAGCCCAACTTCGATCCGGCTACTGCAGCAGGTTGAACTCATACCTGAACAGAATAAATGCAGATGTGCCAAATGAATTCCCGTCATTCGGAGAGACGCTCCATGACACGCAGCATCTCTTCGCATGCCCACTGAACCCCACCCTGCTAATGTGTCTGGCCTTATGGACAGACCCCATCGAGGCTTCACGCTTCCTGGGTCTACCGCTATAGAGCTTGACGACAACGATACAACAACAACAGGAAACATCTGTTGGCATTAGCTGTGGGAAAAGACGACACTTCAGAGTTCTTAAAAATTTAACTTTAAAAGACGCACTGCACAATAAAATTGATTTTAGAGAACAAAAACTCAATCTGGATATAGTGAACAATCTGTTTTCTATGAACTGGTCTTGCATTAATTAGTTCACTCGACCCAGATAGCACTGTAAATCAAAGAAATATAGCCCAAACTCGTCAAAATAAGGCGAGTGAGTCTATTACTTCTGTCACCAGTGTACAGCTTGCAGTTTGAATTTCTGAAAGCAATTTCTGTAAATCTGCAAAATGGCCACAAAAAGCGCTTGCATTGCCACGCCTAACCGCACTATAAGAGAATATCAAAAGCAAAAATCGCGACGACATTCCGTGCAGTAGTGATAAAATTTACAACATCAACAACCACAGTAGCAGCAAAGCTGCTACAGTAGCAACAGAAAATCGTGAATTAAGCAACAGAAAAGACTTCAGTCTTCAGTAAGGCGCTTCGGAGCATAAACAACAAAGTGCGCTTGTGTCGTCGTCGTCATCGTCGTAAGAGTTGCAATCGTTAAAGTCGTCGTCGTATAGCCGCAATATAGCGAGTGCAATTGATGATTTGTTGGTGCATAAAAGCACATACATTCATATAGAAATAAATATATTTAAAAGTGAACATATCCATAAAAACATAGTTTTCTGCTTCAGCGGCTATGATTTTTTTTGGACATATTTTGATTTGAATTTTTTTTTTTGCGTTTTTTTTTTTCATCTGTGACCATCGACTATCGTGAAGTTGACCCTGCTACTTTGTGCATATTAATGTTTTCTTATTACAATAACAATAAAAGCTAGAAACATACATACAAATATATGTACGTAAGTAAGAGAGATACCAAAGAAACAAAGTGCAAAGAAAAACGTTTCAAAAAATAGTTTTTTCGAAATTTTAAGAATTTGAACAACCACTACAAGTAGTGAACGCACGCGTCATGAAAGCTATAGCAAGTACAAATCGAATAAAAGAATTCGCCTACAATTATAGCGAACCCAGCACGAATATCACGCAAGCTGTTGTCATGGCGAGCGATAGCAACCCTAGTAGCAGCGGCAGCAGCAACACACTTCCACTTGACTACAGCTCACCCGTATGCGGGCCAAGAAAAACAATGGCAAAGAATGAAGAATGTTCCAGAGCGGAGCAAAGTGCGCCAGCAACAGAAACAGCAACAGCGTCAATCGCCAAGGAGCTGGGTGCGAGCGCTGGAAGCGAGGATACAACTAAATTGATTTCAACGGCAATTAAGTTCATCAACATCAATAACAACAACAGCAACAGTTGTAGTAATAACAGCAATAGTGACAAGCAACGAACAAATAGTCGAAACACGGACGCTGGCGACAGCAACAAATCAACATCGAAATCGACAGGCACAACAACAACGAGTACGACTGTTGCTAAATCAGCAGCATCGAAGTTTATTAATTCTCGCAATAAATTGACGACAACGACAATTGTTGGGCAACAAGAAAAAGGTCGTACACAGGAACAACAACAACACAAGGATGAGGAGCAGCAGCAGCAGCAACAACAGGCTGAACAAATGTTTTTGTTGCCCACAACAAGGGACCTCAATCAAATCAATTTAAAATCATCACTGTATGTTGATCAACAACTATGCAATGGCGGCGACAACAACATCAACAACAACAACAGCAACAATAGAAGCCTCAATCAACGGAATGATGTACAAAGTAAGTTGAATACAAACGTCAGCAGCAACAGTAACAACAATAATAATCTGAACAATGCTAATAATATTAATAATAATAAGAAGAAGAAGCAGCAGCAGCAGCAGCAGCCACAACAGCTAAACGAGATGTCCAGGGTGGCGTATGAGGTACTGAATAATAATAATAGTAATAACAACAATAGCGCCAACGCCAGCAATGAAGCAAATGATAGTGAGCACAACAACAACAACAACAACAGGGGAAAATCGCAAGTGAATGCGAAGAAGCAGAAGAACAGCAACAACCACAATGACTTGGAGGAGCTGGAGCAGCAGAAACAGCCGCCTCGCCAGCAATCACTGATAACCGTGGCAAAGGCGGCGCCCGCACAGACGACAATTGTCAACGAACTAAAAGCCACAACGAAAGTGAGAGCAGAGAAAATTGCCACAACCGTCATCACGCCGATAAGAAAAGCAGTCGCAGCAACAACAACAACAGCAACAACAATAAAAACGCCAGCAATTGAAAGAGCGAAAACGTCACAGCTAACGTTGCGCAAATCGCTCTCCACGCCAGCATCTTTTAAAATTGGCGACGTCGCTTGGAGCACGTTGAGCACAAGTAATAACAACAACGAAATTAAGCAAACAGATAGCAAAGTTAAGAATAGCAACAACCGAAAGCTGATTATAAGTTCGAGCAAAACAAAGAATGAGACTGTGACTGTGGAAGTGGAAGTGACGAAGCAGGAGGAGGAGGAGAGGAAGCTGTTGGAGTTGGAGTTAGTGTGCGGCAATAAAGATGATAGTGGTGGTGGTGGTGGTGGTGGCGATGGCGTTAGCACTGACAGCAGCCGTGGCAAGTGTACAAAGCCAGCAATGGCTACACCGATGACAATCGCGAACTTAGTGCCACCAGCTGCAGCAAATAATACAAAAGCTAAATCGGCAAATGCTTCAATTGAAGAAGCAATAACATTCACAAAAGCTATAACAGCAACAATGAAAAGTACAGCATGTACATCAACAACAACAACAAAGGCATCGGCAACAATGGATGTCGTAATGCGTTCACAATATGTCGCGCATGCGCCGCCGCATCAACACCAACACCATCAACACCAACACCATCAACACCAGCACCATCAACACCAACACCACCATCTACAGCAGCAGCAGCAGCAACGTCATCATCAGCAGTCAAATACGAAAATTGTAAAAGCCAAAACTAATGATAATAATCAAGTCATACACGACGATGTTAGCGTCGTTGCCAGCACGACAACCGCCCCAACGCCATCGTCATCATTGCCGCGTCCAAACGTTAGCTTCGATTTGGATTTGCGCTTTGGTTGTGCGCATTACAAGCGACGCGCTATGTTTGTGGTAAGTTTGGCCTTCTTTTATGTATTTTACTTTTTTAGTTTTGTAAATTTTTTTATTTTTTTTATTTTGCGCGCCACAACTGTTGTTCTTTTTTTTTTTATTTATAGCTATTCACTTTTGCTGCATTTTCAAACCTGCTCCCTTCCTTTGTAAAATTAGTTAGTAAATTAGCCGCTATTCCTGAGCATAGGTTGCCATAGCATTTTTATTTAAGTTCTCAGTTGTTGTGTTTTTCGCTAGCAGAAAGTTTACCACGTTTTTTTCCATGCTAATATTCCATGTAATATTACACATACGCCCCACTGCACTTCCGGTTGAGTAACAATAAGGTTTGAGCACAAGGAAATTAGTGCAAAAAACAATTCCAATTACTTTTAAAGTAATTGATGAATTAAAAAGGAAAACACATTTTTATCAGGAAATCTACGAATTCGAATGCCTGCTACGAATACGAAAAAATTGGCTATCACTGAATCCGAGTGGACTCCGAGTGCTTCGAATGCTGCACTTTGATAATTCGAAATCCAGCTGGTGCAAAGGAAAAAACAGACATTTATGTATCTGTCATTTTGCTAACGCTGTGGCAATGGCTGTGAGCAAAGCACTAGACTTCCATTTGAAAGATCCGAGTTCGAGTCCGAGTCCCCTTTTTCATTTAATTTTTTTTTTAACTTTAGATGTTATTCTTTTCATAAGATTTTTTTTTTTTTTATTTAAATTAAATTGATATTAAAGTAACTAGGTTTCATTCGCAATAAATTGTTGTTAAACTAATGTTTACTCGCAGTGATTCCCAAAGTGGTCCAAGTGAACCCCCACGTGTCCACGGGAGACTCGTCGGGGGTCTACGTTGGCGTGAAAATAAAATGCGGGTTCACAGGTTGTTAGTGGGGGTCTACGAATATTTACCTAATTCTGATAGCAAAGAACAAAAATGTTGGCTTGGCTTTACCTATCAATGTAGGCTGATAATACACTACTCGAAAAAATTAAGTGATCAAACAAAAATCCAAATTTTTCTGTGATTTTTGACCGACTGTATTTCGGTGAAAAATGGACGTATTGGGACTTTAAAAAAAGCTATTTGAAGTTTAAGTCTCTAATTTTCAAATTTCTGGCCTGCGGTTATCATACAATCCTAACAGATAACGAGAAAAAATAATTTTGGGATTTTTTTTTTTTTTAGTTCACGGGCTTAAAAAAACATTGTTGCAGTTAGGTCGGCATTTGGATCAGATGGCTTTTTCTTTTTCTTAAAACATCCCCGAATTTTTTTGAGTAGTGTATTTTAAACAGTGGTCGGAACAATTCCGTACTGAGGTATACAATTTCCATCTTCCTCCTCACTACAACTCAATTCAAAAGCATTTAATAGCATTTAATTTTGATTTCATCTTTTGTGAGTTAAAAAAGAAAGAACACTCTTTAACTAAATTTATCTTCAGTATAACTCAGTTTTTTTCGCCTTAATATTTACCTTACTGCTCATAAAAGAACGTTCAGCCTCTTTTGCTCATCTAGCCTTCATCACTCAGCAGTTTTAATCATAGATAAACTAATACTAACAAGCGATTAGTAGAATCAAAATTTGGCTTACCCCAACTTCATTGGAAGCGATCAGTGGAAACGCCATTCTCACCAGGCGATTGTTGCTTTCAACTAAAAGTTGCCTGTAAACTCGCGTCTTGAAAACACCGTATAAAGCAGCAGGGAGTGCTCATTGTGCAATCATTTGATTTATGCTCTAAATTTGATGCGCTGCTTGCTTAGCTGTTTAGATTTTTCTAGATTCGATCTTTCCCCTATTGTCAATTTCTTAATTCAAAGTTCGGCGTAAACAACTTTTCGGTTTGTTTGTTTAAAGTTTTGTTTTTTGAAAGTGTTAGCGATAAATTAGAATTCCGTTATACTCGAAAAAAAAACGGCTCGAAAACCTCGAAACCCTCAAAACTTGAATGACGCTTTTCGCGTCTCCTAATAACTTTCGAGGCAAACTAGTCGCGAAAACACCCTCGAAAAGTGGTTCATAAATTTCAGTGTTACTTCATACAATTTATATTTTTAACTTTTTCGTGGCATTTCGAAAGTTTTGCTTTTATATTTACTTCAGCTGATACTAGATATGTATTATACAAATAAACTCTGACTGAACTGTCAAATTTCTGCATTTCGCCATTGTTTGCGAGGATGTAAAAAGGTGCATTCCCAAAACAGGCTCGAAAACTTTCGAGGTTTTCGAGTTTTCAACTCTTCGCGTTTAATGAAATCCCCGAAATATTTTTCACATAACTTTAAAACTAGGAGCAAATACTCCTCATGCAAATTCATGAAAAACTTTCAGAAAGAGCCAGCTCTTTTAATTGAACTAGTTCATTAGTTCGTTCATTACAGTTAACTAAAAGTTTCTGTGGCAACACTCCAACAAAAATGGAAATGTAATTTTAATACATATGGCATCTCGTTTTTCGTTGTAAGGGCATTAAGAAACAAATGATCGGAATTCGCGCTAAAAAAAAAAAAATATTTTATTTCATTAAATTTCCAATGTTTTACATCGTTTAGAGCAATTTGTGTAAAAAAGTAAATATTTGAGTTGAGTTTTTGGGATTTGTGCGTCTCTACCTACCCGAAGTTAAAATCTCATTTTCTGATAAGGGGAACCAATCTTTAGATATGTACATAGCAGTCGATTTCAAATGATGAGAGTAATTGAAATTTGAATCAGTAAATTTGCTTCCAAACCGAAATGCCCACATACATGAAGACAGATGGAGCAAAAACCATTTGGCCATTTCATTTGAACACAAACTTAATAACCTATTTCGCTGGCAAAGTAACCAAAGTCGCCACAAAGCTATTCAACTAGTTTATAAAAAAAAAAAAAAAACGAATTTCTTTCGGTATGCAACAGTTGAAGAAATCAAATTGAGTAAAAATAAAATAAAATTAATCCACTACACTTAACTTTCGCGGAAGTAAATAAGCATCTTCATGTATAATAGCGCTTTCCAACGTACATACATACATACATATAACAACTGCCGGCGCCACTAGTACAACCGGTTGGAACTCGATGTAACTATTCGCATTTGCTTGTGAAAAAAGCCAAAACAATTTCTGGCTATAGCGAGTTAGCAAAGTGGCTGCAATCTGGTGTACTTATGTATGTATGGTATGTACATAGTTTCTATGTATTTTGTAAATAAGTATGTAAGTAATAGGTTCAACTGATTAGCTACTCCTAAATATTTAAGTGCTACATACATGCTTACTATGCGGCAAATTTTTTAGTTGTAATAAAACAAAATTATACGTATTGATTTACATATGTATGTACATTAGGGTGCATCACTCTCCATAAAAAAACAAAAATTGTTACTATTTTTTTCATCGGAATTATAAATTTTATTAAAATTTAAAACTTCTCTCAAAATAGTAAGGAAAAATATTAAGAGCTGGATCGATGTGAAAATTCCTCCAATTACCGATTTTTTATAAATAAAATTAATTTTAGAAATATTTTTACCAAAAAAATCACTTCAGTTGGTAGATATGCTTAAGCTCAAAAGGTCTGCATTAGGGAAGGCAGCGATTAATCATTTCATTAAATTAGTCGATTATTTTTGTCCCATTTACGATTTAATTGTATCGTAGATTTGTGTTTCATTAATCGATTATTAATTGATGAATTGTAGAATAATCGTACAAATATTTTCAAAAATTATAGATTCTGTAGCTGTTTAAAAATTTCAAACAGCCGCAAGAATTGCTCTAGTTCAGAGCATGTAAGCCCACTGTAAAGGCTACAAAACTAAGTGTGGCAACGTTAAAGGCCCTACACACTCATTGATTTATCGCCGAACCAGTTGGTCAAATACTAGAAGTTGGTTGAAAATAAGCCGTATGTAGGCAAGTTGGTCAACCTTGAGTAAATGAAAACTGTTTAGCCAAAACTTTACGGACTTTCGAAAAAATACTGATATTTAGTTGATCCATTGTTGCATGCTGAGCGCCGTTTTTTAATAGCCGGTGCTACAGCCACCAAGAAACGCAACCGTTTAACAACAAAATGATTATCAAAACGTTTTTGCAAAAATGGTTAAATAATCATAAAAAAAATACTCGTTTTATTTCATTTAAGGCTAATTAACAAGAAAATTAGAAATTTTGTATAAAAAAATGCTTTTGTGAGTACTCACTGTAAAAACAAATCCTTTAAAAATTCGATTAATCGATTATTTCTCAATAATTGCAATTCATTTTTTTTTTTTGGCTTGCGATTAATAATTTGATTAACTAATCGATTACTTAAATTGTTTGCTAACCCTAGGCTGCATAAAAAGTTTAAAAATTGTATGAACGGAACCAAAACATATGTAGATATATTTTGAGACATTTTCAAATCAGCCCAGCTCACGTAAATCTTAATATTTTTTTCAAACTATTTTGTTAGAAGTCTTAAAATGTAATAAATTTTATTAAACAGTGCCAATTTTTTTTTTTTTGTGTGGAGAGTGATACACCCTAATATACACACATATCTACATATGCATATCAGACCGTACCACCTTACAAGCAAATAAAAAAGTTCGCCGTACATCCCCGAGCTTTAAAGTATTTTTACAAAGCGATTTAAAAAAAAATGTTTGCCCGAATCTAGGGGTTGCCATTTTTATTTTTCGGTGACACCTACATTCGAAAGTAAATTTTTTTTTTATATTTACTTCTACTGGAATAATCGAAATACCTCCCTAGCAAAAGTTTAATGATTTTGGGCGGGATTTAGTTTGCTGGCATTAGGGTGGTACGTTGTCGTGACAAAAAGCTAAGTCTGGTGGATACGTACTAGAACGGAGAGTAGATACCTAAGGGGAATGAACTTTGGAACCAACAAAAATTTCCTCTCGATGCAAGAATAACGTTATATAGTACAATACATTAAGATCCGACTGTAAAAGCCGAAGATATGACGAAAAATGTTTAAATTAGACCTCTAAGTTCGGCCAAAAAAAAAAAAAATATATACAACAAATTTTCGAAATTGGCTTGCGAATATACGGCTCACTTTTTTTCTGGTACAGTCTAATGTACATATTCATGTATGTGTACTTTTGACAGAACAACTTATGTGTTTTAGAAGTTTACATTTGAGATACCAAAATAGTAATCCCACAGACAAAAATTGTATGTTTAACTTCAACCGCAAGCAATTATGCTTTTAAGCAAATATTGGCTCTTAGCTCACATATATGTACATACATATGTACATATTTTACTACAAGACAAAAAAAATCAACTATTTCTTCTAATTATTATTTGCTCACTTTTGTGGCGACTAAAATAATAATTCAAAAACCATTTGTAGATCTTGACCTGCTGACACAGCTTAGTAAGTTCAATGTACCATAGCATTTAGTTTGTTTATAACTGTGTCCGCCTAAATTGCATAAGGCTAAATTAATAATTACAAGACTTACATAAATTTGCAGTTTCACTATATACAATCACATACATATACATATAGCTAAAGTAATCGAATGCAACTACGATGTACACTTAGGTTTTGTTGTGATGAGAAGCAACTTTCGTATTATCGCTGCTGTTTGGCGTCCATGTAGCGAAGCGTTTTCGTTTTCTATTTGGTTGGGATACTTGTGAGTGCCCTGTAGGGAAAAATTAAGCAAGTGAAATAAATTAGTTTACTTTGCATTTTGTATACTGTGAGAAGCCGAAATACATATTTGATTGTGAAGAGCTTGCGATGCTGGCCGACAGGTTTTAAGACCGTAGCGAGCTTCTATAAATGTAAGCACGGTGACCGCGTGGCAGATGTTCAGAGTACCCATAAATTATGAAGGAAGCTCTCTGCTGAATGACTCCGGGTCTTCAAGCACTGATTACCGAAACCGGAATCGAAGGAAAATTGAAAGGGTGCCTTGCCTGCCACCACCAGCAAAGCTCCTGAATCTCTCTCGGTCTCGGAAATGATGCTAGGCCAAAATCTTACCTGCCCTGGAAGGAAGCTAAATTTTGACACTAAAATTATAGATACTATATCTACATAAGTAGCTGGTTTATAGTACTTCTCGGCAACTGCTTTGATAATAAGTTGTCGATCTGAATCCCCTTTAGGAGCGAATGTTAAAGAGTAAAAGGCCAGATTCTGGGTCAGTTTCAATCTACAGTGATGGATCTAAACTAAATAAAAAATCAAGGTAGAATGGTTCTAGTTAAACGACTAAAAAATTTGAGCGCTTTGAGTGACCCCTAAATATTTTTTAATTTCAAAATCAAAAATAGACGTATAATTTTTTCGGTATAAAACAATCATAGGCGGTGAGAGCATTAAAATTCCGACTTTACTTTTTTTGGACCACTCTAATGTATGTATACATATGTATGTATATGTGCCTACAACTTTTTTGGTGCTCATTTTAAACTTATTTTTTGCTTTAATTAAAGAAATGCTAATAAATAAAGCTTAAGCTTAACTGATACATATCTACATACATACATACGAGTATGTATGTAAATATGTCTGGAACAGAAATTGTTAGAAAAATATTCTGGTATGTAAGTGAGAATTTTTTCATGTTGGCATTGACAAAACTTACTTACTTTAATTAGCATTTGTACATATGTACTATGTACATAGGTGCATATTACCAAGCATATTTGCTTTGAAGATATGAAATTCTAATATTTGCTAAGCAAATCCTAAGGATAAGGAAAAGTAGTAAACTAGCAAAACATTTAGGTTTTTTTAGCTTACCACCCCCTAAAAAACTGCATACAATGGCAACCTGCAAATTCGAAGAAACCAGTTGTCGAAACATTTAATCCACTCTGAGATGGGTACCTCAGAAACAGAAAGGTTTCTGAATGCCTTAAGGGGTTTGATTTTTTAGCCGGTTGAAACTTGCACTTCATTAGACTAAAATTGTATGTATATAAATGTAGGGAGTTTTCTTTTCCAAGCGGAGCATTCTTTCCAAGCGGGCCCCGATCTCTCAATTTTCGGTTTAATTTAAACAATTCGTAACATTTTGGAAAACTTCGTATAAATGGTATATTTTTTCAACTTCAACATGGAGGTTAATAAACTCCAAAAAAAAAAAATCTATTAGATTCGCTTAAAACTTTAAAATAGGGGGTTCTTATGTTCGCTCGATTACGTATCTGAAATTTGGTTTTATAAATTCAAAATGGCAAATCCATACTGGATCCAAAATTTATCGCGGAAAAGTTAAAATCGAACCTGCCATACGTACATGGCGCATGAGTAACATTATCATCTCGTCTGAGTGACTCATACGCCATGTACGTACATTTAATATCACAGCGAGTGACGAAAGCAGCCAGTGTGAGTACACCCAACATATTTAGCATTATTCTATACGCCAATACCTTTCAAACGATACCTTATATATTCACATCCGGCTACTAGTTGGAAAGATATAGAGGTAAATGTGTTTTGGTTCGTGTCTCCACTACGAGGTGCTTTGGTATGTATGTATGTATGTGGCGTCTGTACGTACCTTCATTTAATTTTTTTTTCAAACTTTCAGGAATTAAACTACCAAAAAAACTAAGAAGGTTTTGTTCCAGGATGTTTTGATTCGTATGCCTTTGTAGGCGTGGCTGCTGCCTGAAAATCGAAAAAAGACAATTTTTTAAACTACCATTGAGGCCGCACTACTCAGTCCATGTCATTGTTGTGGATATCAGTAGAAGGGTCTTCAAACAAGCTATCTAACGCTATCTTTTGTGTTTATAAAATATAAATGTGTCATAACTAAAAATCGGACTGCTGAAAATATACATTTTGGGCATTTTCTCAAAAACTGATCAGTCGATTTTATTCTAGGTTTCCGAAAATCTAGCCTGAACCTTGGCTTTCATCTGGTATATAGCTTGTATCTGGGAAAACTCTTGTTGTGGCGATATTGCGATTCAAATTGCAAAAATGTCGCTCTAAACAGATAAGATATAAAAATAATATATCCAGTTCCCCAAAAAAAATCGCCCATTCTCCGATTGCCACTTAAACCGAAATTCCCTGCAAATCGGGGAATTTCCCGCGAGTTGACAATTTGAAGGAAGCAGCTGTGCTAATCACTTCGTACATGTCTTGGAAACCACAATTTGTGTGTATTTTAGAGTTTTTTCTTCAGTCATATGCCGAAATTGTAACATTTTTTTCCATTTTAATTGCAGGTACATATGTACACAGTATTTAACTGTGCTACATGGTTTTATCAGCCGCACTTAACCTACCTGGGAAGACGCGTACAATATTACCCCCAGTTGTACATAAATATGTATGTATGAATGCATTTAGTGCATTCACCCAATGTGCCGCTACTACTTACATACATACATATGTATAAAATGCCACTGACCGAGTGCAACACCGTACACGTGATAGAAGTAAAACTTCTTAAAAAAAGCACATGTGTGCGCCCCACACCCGGTAGAAATCTTAACAAAAATAAACTACGAGACAATCAGACGAATACAGTTGTTTATTGTATGGAAAGTTGGTACCAAGTTGATAAGTTTTTATCATGTCTCATAATTTTTTTTTTTTTTTTTAATTTTTTTCGAATACAAAGTATGTGATCATTCTTTTTCGCTTTATTCTGTATTCGAAAAATTATATGTTTCAATGGACAGATCGATTTGAATACATAATTTAGATTTAGATAACATTTTTAGCAATTTATTTGAGAAAAATAAAACATTTAGATTATTGTTTGTATTTTTGTCGATTTTAAATTTGCTACCCCAAAATAATTGATATCAAATAAAACACCTCTTTGAG
>NW_023458557.1:81603678-81733995 GCF_013731165.1 Rhagoletis pomonella
CTTAAATCTAATATCCTAATATTATACATTACATTGAGCTCAATTGCCTTCCTGATTGTTTTTCGAACTCAACAGGACCTTTCTTTTTAAATGTATCTAAGTGGATTGAAATAGATTACCAACAAAAATTTGTATTGCTAAAAGATATGTACATATGTATAAGGTAGTGGCCACATAATTAGGGATACTATTTATTTATACGTTTTGACCATTTATTTAAGAACTTGCGTCGATTTTTGAGAACTTTTGACAAAGTATGTTAAAAAGGTTTATATATAGGTATACAATTATAAATAAATAACGAAAAAATAAATGGTCAGAACTTGTTGTGTCCCTAATATGTGTACATATTACCTCGTAGGATTGTGTCAACCAGTATAGGTTTGTTTAGTGGTTTTCTCTCCCATCTGCCGTCACAGTTAAGCTGCAGCAATTCCTCGTCCGAAAATGAATGTTTAATACCGCTGGCTACGTCCTCAGACACACCTTTTATTTTTGATATACATACGTAATTGACCTTTGAAAAATTTATGTACAGCAATTAGAACGTGAAATATGTATTCCATAATATAATTCATTATCATGGCTTGTGCATACTCTGGATCTTTTAATTTTGTTTCTAATACATCCACAGTGCAATAGGACTGCAGTGGTAGAGAACGGGCGATGCGATGCAATTTTTTAATATTGAATTCGTAAATCCGTTTTTCTTGCTCATGACGGTATTAAAAGCTTTTTTATTCATTTTAAATGAAATATTTTATAAAACTTATCTTTATTTTTCCACAGCACTTTAAGTTTTGAGCATCTTTTCGCTTTGCGTCTTTCTTTTTTTCTGTTGATGTGCGCATTTGAACTTCTTCAGTACCAATTACTTTATAATACGGTTTTATTTATTACGTTTATATATAAAAAGAATGTCATACCACAATGAAAACTTTTATTTTTACTTACTTTTGCGATGAGCGGGGTCGAATAATGATAAAATTAAAATTAAACTAATTAAGTTCAAAATTATATCCAAGTACTTCAGTACTCGACATTAGGTTCGTTCGCGTAGCTGTTAATTGTTCATGTTTAACCAAAACTTACAAGTTTTTGCGTTCGCGTACGCAAAAAACTTGCAAAGTAGGGGAAATTGAGAGAGCAAAGTGACATTTCATTTTGAGGGGAAGCTGTTGGTTTCTGCTGGAAAAATTTTTGCCAACAGCAATTTGCCAACAGGAAAACAGCTGATCAAAAACAGCTGGTTGGCATTTACGCAAATCACAAAATTGAATTTGATGGTTTGGAAGTTAAAAATTACAAAATGCGACTAATTAAACTTTTAAGAAATAAGTAGTTATTTGTTTAATCAATAAACTGTGTCAGTATAACACTTTGTGATAACTTTTCGTACGTTTTAAATTTTACACTTTTGAATGTAAACAAAAATTATATCAGCTGTTCGTCTAACTTGCAAGTTTCTGCAAATTTTCTGTTCGCGTACTATTTTGGATATTTCTCTCTTGTGAGCGAACAGATGACATTTCGCCGGAATTTGGCAGTTGGTTGGTTTCTGCTGGAGATTTTAAACGAACGCACCTATTATTTGGCAGATACAACTACTTTTGTTGAGCACAATATGCAGCCCTAGTGAATCTTGTGGTTACTATGGCAACCAACTACCGTTACTTCTATCAGCATTGACACTCACTTGATCGATCAAATGACAGTCATTCCCTACAGAGCCAAACTGGCATATACAATTTTGCATATGTGTTAGTTTTCGTTGTGAATGTGTTGGAGTTTCTGTCAATCGCGTCTTGTTGGCGGTGCTTTTAGTCTCGTTGGTATGTTAGTTTGTGTGTGCGTCTACCAGTATGTATGTACGTAAGTTTATATATTTTTGTACTTAAGTGTAGTTGTAAGGCGTATGCTAGGGTGATGTCGAGTATGTTATTGTAGCGTAGGCGAAGCTAGCTACGTTACACATTCGTAATAAGAAATCTTAAAAACATAAAACGCCCTTTAAAATACACCCTTTAAACTAATTTATCCAAAGGTTTCGAGTTGTTTGAATCAAACCAAAAATGGAGAGATGGGGTAGCCCGCTTGGCATTGAATGTCCCATATATATATACATTGTACAAACATACATATGTGCATATGTCTCGTACAGAAAACGTGTTAAATTCAACATTCAAGTAGGCGTCAAAGTGAGAAGAAGAAGAGCAAAAGGTTGATAAGAGACGCATTATCGCTCGGAAACTCTTAGTGCGGAACTGTTGTGTACATACAAAACAATAAAAGTAAAAATATAAATGAAAGATACAAGAAGAAAGAAGTTACAATCAGAAATCAAATTATTGTTGTACATATGTATGTATGTATGTACATATCGATCATTTACTTCAATAATGTCATAACTCAAAGAAATTAAATTTTTACACAACACAGAAAGAAGTAGCGGTAATTCTGGCTCCTTAACTAAAATTTATATATGTATATTTTTTTTTTGTTTTGGATTATGAAACTATTGAAGTAAATGAGCAATATGTTAGTGTTTACTTATGTATGTACATATGTTTGTACCAGAGATGGGTGCGGGATATAGATACCCACGGTAGGTAGTAAGGGCAATATCGAGAATGTTTTTAAAAATTCGCGGGTGGTCCGAAAAAAAATCCCTCCTCCGACACTCCCGATAAAACCCGCAATTCAGAAAATCCTCCTTCAAAAGCATTAACAGCCAGTTTCACGACAGAAATTTATGCGAACAATTATTTTTTATAAGAGTTTAATATGGAAACTGACAGAAAAAAACAAAACATGCATACAACAGGGAGTCGGTTACGTCGATAACTACATATGTTTAACCGGAGATTAGTGTTAACCGGACATTGAGTAACCGGCCCTAAATGTGCTTTCGTGATACCGGCAGTATATAAAATTAGCACCTTTTAAATGTTATATTGAGACGTAAACGAACAGCAAAGCAAGACTTAATAAACAGAAGAATTCTGATCTTTCAGGATGACGAAAGTAGAATATGAAAATTTATAAAGCGGGACAAATCTAAAAAGCGTTTTTAAAAAAAAAAAAAAAAAAAACAAATCAGATAATAATTTTTAGCGTGAATATGCAGCCGAACAGATATGAATGCAGTATGTATGCATATGTATGTATTGAATAGGCACAAAAAATTTGACTAATTCGCGTAAATATTGAAATTATAGTATTGGCA
This sequence comes from Rhagoletis pomonella, assembly GCF_013731165.1. Lineage (NCBI taxonomy): Eukaryota > Metazoa > Arthropoda > Insecta > Diptera > Tephritidae > Rhagoletis > Rhagoletis pomonella. The sequence goes on from NW_023458557.1 coordinate 81,606,905, forward strand.
ATTCACGGTTTATTGCATTCACCCATGTGTCGTTGACGTCATAAGTAAAAAAAATAAACGCCTACATGTGGGCACATGCGTGTGCTAGGGTGGGCCAGAAATGCATGTGAAAAAGTAAAGTCGGAATTTTAATGCCCTCACCCCTAGGGTGTTCTATATCGAAAAAAATTACACCACTGTTTTTTATTTTTAAACAAAAAAAAAATAATATTTAGAGGTCCCTCAAAGCGCTGAAAGTCTCCATGTACTATTTTACATATGCATATAAAAACAAGTTTTCGTAGAATTGGTATAGAATTCTTGAAAATCAATATTTTTCGATCGGAAATCTTCGTTTATTTTCAAATGGGTCTCCCATTGCATTTTTGAGATTGATTGATAGGGGTCCTATAATAAATAATTAGTAATACAAAATGGTTAAATAAACAATAATTTATGTAGATATTATTATTGGAAGTCTCCTGAAGAGAAACGAAGTTTTCCGAACGAAAAATGCTGACTTTCAAGAATTCTATACGATTTCTACGAAGACATGTTTTTCCCCATATAAAATAGGTACATATGTAAATGGAAATTTTTGAGCGCTTTGAGCGACCTCTAAATATGTTTTGATACCATAATAAAAAAAAAAGGCAGGAGTAAAATGTTTTCGGCATAGAACAATCCTAGGGGGTGAGGGCATTAAAATTCCGACTTTAATTTTTCACATGCATTTTTGGACCACCCTACTATTTATGTGCATATGCATATACATATGTACATCAACGCATTTGTTTGTTTGTCCTATGAAAAACAACGTAGGTCAGTTAGATACGAGCACATAGTTGTAAACACTTTATTTAAAAATATAAAATCGGGTAAACAAAAAAATAGCGGTTCCACACTAACACACACATTAACTGGTTATTTTAAGAATTGCGGAGGTACTGACAAAGGTTCGTCTTCTGCAGAATAACTTCAAATAATCCACAATAAATAATTACGTTGCAAGACATATTATTACTAAATTATGAAACGGAGAATCTTAAATTGGCTCTACTGAAGAATATGGAATTTTGAGTTGTGTTGTTAATGCAGAGGACCATCGATATGTGCACTTCCATAGTAAAAATTAATACATAGGTATTTTGTTCTAGTGCTAGTACACAGAATAGCGGAAGTAGCGGTCATTTCATCATTGGGCTCGGTTAAAGTTTTTTAAATAATGAGAAAGTAAATCTCTTGCCTCACCTTCGATAATGAATGGTGTAAGAGGATGGTCTCCGGCTCGATAAGTTGGCCATTCCTCAGCATAACCGAACCTTCGTTATACATACACCCCGCGGCAAAAGATAGCACATCAACATTTTTACCAGTTTTGACTACTTTTCTTTTGCTTTTTTTTTTAAGGTTAATTGTTTTTATGTAAAAGTATAGCTCTTTATTTAGCAAATACCATATAAATCTAAATTTCAGACTTTGTACAAAAATTATAGAAACTCCGCAAACTTTTTATCCCAATTCTACGCATTTTTTTTTTTTTTTAACTTCTAGAATAATTTTTGTTATGCAGTTTTACAGCTTTTTAAATTCTAGTATAAAAAAGTTCAAGTTTTAAGTTTCTAAAAAATCGCGTTTATTTTTGATAATTTTTTTGTTGACGGTGTTATGCGAAAAACAAAACACAAGCGGCTTGACAAATCAAGCGAAATATCTCTTTGCCTCAATCCATTTGTGTTGTCTATGGGCGTGTTTGAAGGTTTGACAAACCGCTTAAGGGAAATTTGAGCAAAAATCCAAATTTTTTGATTTTCTGGCCGCCATGTTGACGTTTGATCAAACCGCTTTCGATTTGCATGGTAAAATCGCCTCATTTGCAACGGAATTTTCACCGAGTGAGGACATAAGGGAGAAAAATGGAAGAAAACCAAACTTCTTTACATTTTGAACCGGAAGAAAACTAAAGTTTGGTGCATTTCAAAACATTAAAATACAAAGCATCAGAAGAAAAAGTCTCAACTTGCGCAACCTTATTGAAAACTACATAGCATCCAACCATGGTTGCGCACATTTTGCATTACAATCTGTTGAGGTTTAGAATAGAAAGAGACTGATGCTGATGTAGTTTGACATTTTGGAATGTATCCATTCTGTGCTTGAACGACTCATGTGTGCATGGTGTATGACGAAATGGGAAAAGTAGGTTTGAAGTATGTTTCACAAGCCGCTTGTGTGGTATATTTCGCTGTTAATGCAAAAAATAAAAACCCCTAGCCAAAGGACAACTCTTTAGATTGATAGTCAAGCAGCCACCAAGGATCTACTTCGCAGTCGAAAAATGTTGTAAATAGAAAAGATATGCGGCGCTTATCACTGAATGCCAAATACGAACGTGGCTTATACTTTGAATGCGTACGTTCATATCAAATCGTGCCGCATTCATTGGTAAGACGACCGAAAAGCCGCGCTGCAAACATTTGTCAAATCCCCCTTTGAAAAGGCCTAAGCCATAGCCTAAACTCATCAGTGTTTACACGCATTCACGTTCTAATTAATGACGACATTTTTATTAACTGCCATAAAAAAGTAATTCACTAAAGTTTACATTCTAATTCACATACACACATATGTATATACTAGGAATGTTTATCCCGGGATCTCTTTTTTTAGGTCCCGAAAGTCCCGGGATTTTTGGCAAATATTCCCGGGATTTGCGGGATTTGTAATGTACACTGGTGGCAATAATAGAAACGTCTTATGTTGACCAGGTTTGGCTATATTTCTTTTGTTTATTTAATATTTTTTTTTTTTATAAATATGTGGCTCATTATACATATAATACCTTTGCGAAACCAAGGGTCCAATATAGTAAAATTTCGTCCTTACTTTTTCTCTCTGACGTCAGGATTTTTTAAAAGAACTTTTTTTTTTTTTTTTAATATTATAACTAACTTTATTAGCTTAAAAAAAATAGATTAAAGGGACATTTTCAATTCCTATTCGTCCTTGTAAACCCAAAAAATTCCGTAGAATTCTTTCTTTCATTTGGTACCCATATTTTTGTTCTACATTGCAATGATTTTTTTAAATAAGTTTTGCGACTAATCATATCTTTGAACTTATAAAGTTCTTTTAGAAAAATCATGACGTCAGAGAAATGCGCATTTTCATATAAGTATGCAGTAAATTATATGTAATATGAAGCAGACTTTTACAAAAAAAAATTAAATATTGAATAAAAAAAGAGATACATATGTATATACAAAACTGGTCGAGAGCTTCGCAAACAATATTGATGCAATTTTTTGATGTTAAGTTGTTGAAAAATAATAAATATCTAAATCCCGGGACTGATCTCGGGATGCCGGGATAGTAAAAATCGAAAAAATTTACATCCCTAGTACATATGTATGTGCGTCTACAAATAAATGCGTGCAAGGCGAGGAAGATTTTGAAGGTGGCAGCGCTTCAATCACAATAAAAGCAAAGAGCGCTACACAAATGTGCGAGTGAATTTAGTTTGCTGCCATGTAGTTTTGTTTTTAGTAAATTTTATTACACAAACGAAATAATTAACACAAAAGGTGAGCGCGAGATTTTCTTGAAGTGTTATTTACTCTGCGCATGCGTGAAGATTAATTCGGGCGCTATTTATCATAGCCGAATTTATTGTAATTAATTTTTGTTTGTCATATATGTTTATTTATAGGTAAACAAGTGGTTTCTGTTGACTTATTAGTTACATGAAAAAATATATTTTTCTTTTGCTAATTGCTTACACCAGAATATCAAGCCTATGCATACGTAACAGGGAAACTTCTAAAAATAAATATTTGTAAAAATCAAAGCCAGAAGCAACCAGTAGGGCAGGACCTAAATAGGAGAGTCACGGTATCCAGCAGTTGACAGTGGCATAGATCGCAGAGCTGTGGACAAAGGGTTCGTGATCAAAAGAAACCAGAGGCGGACAAAAAAAAACAAGTTGTAATCGTCGTAAAACAATTCTATTTATACCCACCTGATTGTTTTCGTACGTCACACTGTTATTTACAATGATTTTTAGTTTCCGAGTTTAACCAATAAAGATTAAAAATAATGCAAGAATTTATGTATGCCACCAGAAACCAGAAAAAACGATTAAAAACAATAATTAAAAATTGAGTTTTATTTAAGGTAATTATTATTACTTGATTGTTATTTTTTCGCTCAAAAATAAAGATTATTTTAGGAGTTTTATTTTTTCGCTCAAAAATAAAGATTATTTTATGAGTATTATTTTTTCACTTAAGAATAATGATCATTCAAAAAACTCAAAAGCTATACCAGCGTGGTTTCCGCCGTATTATTTTTATACGTAGCGGCACCCTTATCAAAGGAATAAGTCCCAAAATTTCCAGGTCAAAATTTCAGTAAGTTGCGTCTGTATAGCACTTTCAATTTTATAAATAATCATTATTTTTAAATGGCAAAATATAATTCAATAATATTTATTGTGACTGAGCTAAAAAATAAAAACCAAATAAAAATAATTTCCAGAAAATAGTCGGAAGACTGCAGAGAGGTTTTTATTTCAAAAACTCGTCAATCCGTTTCATGTTTAATCATGACCAGGCATGGGCAGAGAGTTAGCAGGTGCTAAAAGAGCGTAAGCGTCGTCGCGTGTACGTATACAAGCGAGAGCGCAGCGATGAGAACACGACAGCATGCAAAATGAATTAGGCACACTAACCCATTCTCACTTTTAGCGCACGCTTGTTTGTGGTAGTGCCCACCTCTGATCATGACCATACAGATCTCAAAACTTCACAGTCGTCCCGTTTTGTTTTTGCGTCATTTGCAGCTGATCGTTGTTGTTATGGCTATATTTTTTTTTTGTATTTATTAAAGTATTTTAAATGGTACCACGCCGTACGACACTTAAATTAATATTTTTTAACAGGATTGGAAAGTACCAGCTGTACTTTTGCGTTTTGTTATTTTTTGCTTATTTTAAAGTCATTTAAACTCGCACATTTAATCTTTTAAGTAGACATTTAACGATTTAATGACATACATATGTTTGTACATATGGCGCACTTCATTCAAAAGCGTATTTTAATTAAAAATTCCCCGCTTGTCAGAAAATGCAAACAACTATTTCTCAAGACATGTTAGTCATATATTTAGGTAAGGGAGAAAATTACAACAAAATTTTGCTTCCGTTTTTGCTAGAAGGTAAATACATAAACTCGAAGTTAGCGTGTGCACGGACGGACAGACAGTCACCGCTTAATCGATTTCCTTTTTCATTCTGATCATTTATGTATGTATACATTTGTCTATAACTATCTCGATTCGTTTTGGCTGTTACAAACAACCGTTATGTGAACAAAGTTGAGCTCGGGTATAAAAAATAATAATTAACATTAAACCAGCAAAAGAAAAGTAGTCATATATGTATGTATACATATGTATGTCGCACTCCCATTATTTAAACCATAGATAAACTATGTGAATGTAAGGGGTAGTGTAAGCTCCAACCTATCGAAAATGAAGGTTACAACATTAAGCCAAGATTTTTTAATGTTAATTCAAAACTGTGAGTATGCTGCTTTTGTCTTGTCGACTAGGCTCATAACTTTTCCAAGCCTTAAAAAAGTGTATTAAAATTGTTCTGATTTCGCCTTGTTCACGTTGATTTTAATTATTTTTTTTTTTTTTTTTTTTTTTGTAAAGTAACACTCTTAGCATTTTCGTGCATACAAAAAAAAAATGCCTGATATACTTTGGAACAACGTCCGTGAAAAATTGCATAGAAACTCTTATTAAAAGGTTAGCAATTTAGATGAATTTTTTGAGGATTTTCATAATTTTTGAATAAAGTTTTGAACTTGGATTTACAAACAAAAAAAAAAAAAATAGCCAAAATTTGGTAAAAGGTCGGGTTCCTATTTTTTCCACTACATGTGATATTTAAATTTGACCACAGTAACAAAGCTTTTTATTTTTATATTACGGATTTATCATCGTTTTACTATTTGCATCCTTTATTAATCCATTCAGATTAGTAATCCTTTCAGATTGAATTAAAATTTTTATGAAGATTTCTTGTGTTTTTTCTAAATTTTATATAAGATTGGAAACGTCGATTTGTGTATGTGTATGTGTAGTTTTGGTAAAAGCATGAACAATCCCAGCCAGCAAAATCATCGTAAACGAGCTCGTAACTGGATATTTTCTCCAAGAAAAACCGGCTAAAAAGTCGTTTATTATAGCCGTTTACGATTCGTTTTCGGATCGAAAAAGCATTCGTATGCGAATATTATATATTATAAAATATTGTGGTTGAAGAAAAATTTCCAACAGAATGAAAATTTTTTCTTGTGCTGACAAATTACTAAAAGCCTCTCTCTTTTACTTTATTTTTTCTGTTTTATTGTTTACGAGCCTTTCTCTAACTTTTTGGCCGATCGAGAATCCCTCGTAAAACTTAATATTCGTAAAATGTACGATTTCTTGCTGGCTGGGATATTTTTATAAAAAAATAACCACAAAAAATTTAACTTTGTGAATATTTAAAAACAATCAAAAACACATGTTTGAGTCACTGTATGTTCTAGAACCTGTAACCGCTTTTTTTAATTGTGCATTGAACAAATATAAACACATAAGTGAGGTTGTGTTGTTGTTTTGAATTTATCACACTCTTCAATTGAATGTTGAAATTGCTGCTACTACTGCAGTTGCAGTTAAGTTAATATTAGCTATTCAAATTAAAGCACTCGCATGCCACTTTCAAGTAGCAATAAATAGCAGCGCCACTTTAAACTCAACAATTCGTAAATAAGTAAATCGTTAAATGGAAATGGAAAATATTGTTCAAAATCTGCGCAGTTATTTACAACGACCTAAAACGAGAAAGTGATACCTACATAAGTATGTACATATGTATATTTATGTATATAAAAAAAAATTCAAAACAAAACGTCATATCGCGTTAATTGAGTTTCAAATCTGGTCGAAGCCAGTTGCTATTTTCTTGCTTTGTTGAACCTTCAATTATTCAAGTGGTGTGGCGCTTTTTAATTTTTAATATTTAGCATAGTATATGATGGGCTTACACAAACATATACAGTGGTCGAAAGTTCCAAGTTTCTGCAATATTTCAAAAAAAGTCAACAAACTTTCGTAAAAATGTCTAACTTTTTTAATTTGATTTCCTAGAAAGATTCTGAGTATGCAGTTTTGTAGCCCATTGAATTCTACTAGAACAAAGTACACAAGTTTCAAATGGCTAAAAATTACAGTCGATTTTTTAGATTTTTTTTCTATATTTTATTTATAAATTTTTACGAAATTTTGTTAATTTTTTTTTTAATATTGCAGAAACTTTGGAACTCGGATTTACACGGATTTTGTTAAAGAATGAACAATGTTTTTATAAAAAATAGCCAAAATTAAATAACAACAAAAATAATATGTTAAAACTTGTCAAAATCTGGTGCGGCTATAGTTATTTCGACCACTGTACTTACACACTACATACATACATACTACATACATATAAAATCTATTAATTTTTTATTCTCTGTACAGACTCCCTGCTGTAATAAATTCTACAAGTGTCGATTCTGTCACGATGAGAACGAATCACATCACTTCGATCGTAAAACGCTAACCGAATTGATATGTTCCGAATGCAATACACGACAAAAGGTACAGGAGCAATGTGAGGCATGTGGCACGCGATTCGGCAAGGTAAGCATTTAAAGACTCATTTGTGTATTAAGCATAAGCAATTATGTCCCAACAAACTTAAAAAAAATATATGTATATCTCCAACGTTTGAGAAATTTATAGTTCTCAAGTTGATATCCAAAAAAAATAAGGAAAAATCTTATTAAAAAGTTTAATTTTTTTTTCAATTCAAAAAAAAAAAATAACCATCTAAAAGATTTTTTGATCAACTTTTTACAACAAATTTAAATTCCTCGGTTGAAAATCTACAAGAAAATTCCATAGGTAGGTCATTATGTCAACTTTCGAATCCATATTTTTCCATATTTTTGTATTACTCATCATTTTGTAGTTCTCAACTTAACCTGAAATTCAACTTAACCTTAAATATTTATTGGGGTTCATTGATACGCAGATAGTAAGGGAACTCTAAAGCATGTTTGCTTTACATAGGGATTAAGGCAACTAGATTATTATATTCGTCTTCCAATGTTCACATTGTGTGGTTCAACTTCAAAACGGATTGTTTTATGTTGTAGTCCTTTTTTGTTGCTTTCGTAGTATTTTGTTCTTCATCCAGAACTTCCTTTCTCTTTTTCGAAATAAAATACTTTAATACCTCTTTTCCTTAAGTAGAAATGGGTAGAGTTTTAATCGTCTGCCACCGAGGTGGTCAATGCCCGTGCACCATTGCGCCGTGAAATTAGACAACCAAGCTTACTGATGGAGATATCGCCCTGTTAGCCAGTGAGGACAAAACAACAGGCGCTGTTGCGGGGTCTGTATGGACTAAAACAGCTGCATCGCGAAGCGGTCCCACATCTCTACCGTAGCAACCCATCTTTAAGGGGAAACTCAACAATATCCTCTTCCAACAAGGGGCATTACGCAGACCCCCAGTAGTCTAAATTTCGACAAAACCAATTTCGAATCAAAGCTCATTGACAAATACTCGTTATGCAAAAACAGGCCACACAATACCACACACTTCCTTGCTTGCCCCAGACACTCCACCCAAGTAACACTGTAGGTTTGTGGGACTTAGGGAAAAATTATACGAAATAATGGAAATAAAAATACGCTTGAGATGCTGGCCGCTGGGAATAATATCCGAAAAGTTCATCATGTTAGAGAAAATTAACATCACTTCAGGCTCTTTCTTTTTATGAAGCAAAAAACTACTTAGTCTTAAACGGTGTTCACAGGCAATTTTAGATGCGATTAGTTGAATCTAAAGTTAGCTGCTCCCAACTTCTTTGGAAGCGATTAGTTGAAAGGCCGTTCATACCAGGCGATTGTTGATTTCAGTTAAAAGTTGCCTGTAAAATCGCCTCATGGAAACAACGTTTTAGAGTGCATAGAGGAACTTTATTTCCGAGCAAATCACAAAGATAAACAACTGCTCTGGATATCAGTGTACAAAAGCGAACATGGCAAAGAGGTTAGAAAGGCCGGCAAGAGATAATATAATTGTTGTCGAAATATTGTTGCTGTTGTAACAGTAAAAAAATACCAAAGGTTTTTTCGGGAATGCTGCTGGAATGCCAAACCTTGATATGGATCGTTCTGGATACGAAGAGCCGAATGTCATGTGAACGTTGTCGGTTGTTCCGGTAGCTAATCACCCTCATTGCGAGACTGGTGTCGTATGCAATTCGTTTTTCGAGAGTCGAATCGTATCGAAAATTTCACGTCATTGCCTAAAATTTCCACTCGACTAGTGTATTAAAACGGAAAAACTTGGCAGCACTGTATAGTTTTCGACAAATTTCGTCGTTTACTTCTTTCAGCACGACAGTAAACAATGCCAATGTTGTCGAGTCGTACAATTTAGCCTAATTTACGACTTACGCAATGAGGCTGCATATGATTTCAGGAAGAGGTTAAGGAAAGTAAAGAAGGGCATAGAAAGGTTGCGCCAGACGAAATACTTTTTGGTATAACCAAAACAGTTTAAAACTTCTATTCAATCTATCAAGTCTCTAGAATAAGCAAGGTTTTTCTAGCCCCTCTATTAGCAGAGTGAGACCACATACAAGCAATTGCTAAACACAATCATATTTTTGAAATTTCTAAAGCGTGTAGATTTATAAGAAGTGTAATGAGGATGAACAAAGGTCTCCAGCGTTCATACGATTGCAGTGCATGTCTCAAAACGCATGAAACAAGACATGCAAACATGCTATAAGTGAACAGTGAAATTTTAAGAGTTTGTTTTTCAGCTTATATGTATGTACTTGAGCTAAAAGCTTCTAAAATTTATCTGCCTTTTAAACACAAATTTAGTTTACAAAAGAGTTTTTAAGGTGTTGACAGCGCTTCAGGCATTCAGAGCAGAACTCCACGAAAGCCTTTTCATGCAACCACCGCTTTTCAGGCTTTCAGCACTTTATTTAGCTATAAGTTGCCAGAGCGGTGAAGGCCAAAACGGCTAAAATCTTGGGTGCCTAAAACTGCTCTCCTTTGTTCACAACTCTTCAGGCTCGCAATACTTGGAACACTTGAAGCTGAAGGAAGTTAGAATTCAACATCAAGCTTTTCAAGCTTTATGGATTTCGGCACTTACACGACCGTAATACAAAATTTATAGCGGAATAGGGCAATAAAGGCCTCAAAAGCGCTGAATGCCTGAAATGTTTGTTGTAGAAAGCATTGAACGCCTGAAGATCTGGTGCAGTTCTACTCCAATTGTAACTAATTTAAAGTTTTTTTTTCTTCTTCACAGTACACCTGCCTCATTTGCAATTTGTTCGACGACACCGATAAGAAGCAATATCACTGCAATGGCTGTGGCATCTGTCGCATTGGTGGTGCTGAGAATTTCTTTCATTGTGAAGTTTGCGACATGTGCCTGCCCATCAGATTGAAGATCGACGGTCATCGGGTAAATAAATTTAACAATTCAATTACTAAATACAAACATACATACACATCTGTGGACTTTTGGCAAAACAACTTGTTGTAAGTTGAGACGATTTGCTTTAGATTAAAAAATAATAATAAATTTCCATTTGCAAATTTATTTAGTAAGCTTTTTATTAAACTAAATATATCTTGAAACTGCAACTATGATTAGTTGAAAATGGTATAGAACTCAATGAATTAGCGCTTCAAAGAGAAAGATCGCTTTCGAGTTAAGTTGTTTTGGCGCATGTCCAAAGATATATACTTATGTACGTACGGTCGTATGTATGTACATATCATAATCACCCCAGCAAAATGCTCTGCTTGACAATGCAGTTCTTTAAATATTCCGTTAGTTGGCTCTTAGATACATCCTCAAAGCGATATCTTAAGAAATACGAGTTTTTGTGTTACACTCAGAAAAAGGTTTAGTTATAATAACCAAGATTTGGTTATAGTGACCAAGTGGCATAGTTGGATATGGCGAAATAAATATCTAGTTCACGAAAGTCTGCAATTTACTTGAGCCTTCTAGTTGGGACAAATGTATATTTGTTAATAATTACAAAACGACTACCTTGAGTGGACAATATTGTTAGTTGAATAAAATCATTGTTGAGCAAATATAAACAATGCTTTGGTTGATACAAGTTTTCAATTAATTTTATGAACTTGCTGTAGACGTGAATCAGCTAACCGTTTATTATTGGAAAAAAAGTTTCAGTTTGACACAAATAAAAATTTACTCGATGGTTGTTGTGTTTACTTCTTTTATTTGCATATATTAAGCATAAAAAATACAAACATATTTACATAAATAGTTACTAGTGCAAATAATACATATGTATATGGTGGTAAGAATTTACTAAAAAGAAACGATTAAACAGGAATAGTAGTGCGAAAACCCAGGTCAATATCTGCTGGAAGTGCTGGTTTAAGTATACTGCTTTGCTTTTTCCTTGGCTAAATAGATACTTTCTAATTATAATTCACATGAATTATATATCCACTGAGAAACGCCGGTTGGCATCAAACTTTATATTTTTAAATAACCATACCCGCACCGAAACAACTCGAGGCGATGGCAAAACTGAAACTGAGACAAACAAGCCTGGGCATGTCATAGCACACACCTTTCTTTCTCTACCCAGCGCAGTGATCGACATGCCATAGCTTACTGAGCGCTCTGTAACCACACGCGTGTTTCACCCGTATACGAACAGCGGTAGCGGAGCAATGATTTCCACGCACACAGTCTCATTCATTGAATCGTTTTTATGCAATGGACGGCATACTAGCGCATTCAAACGATTCAATAAGTGGGACTGTGTGCATTGCTTAGCTGGCGCTCTTCGTATGTGACACACACATGAGCTCAGAGAGCGCTGATCATTATTTAGGGGGTGCTCATAAGCATGAATATATTCCGCTCTCAAACCAAATCGATCAACTAAGATTTGGTAACTATGACTAATCCATGTGTTGAAAGAAAGCTTATCTGTATTAGCAGAGCTTAATGGCATCCTTTTATGAACCATACTTTAAGTTGAATGGAATTTGTAGAAATATGCTTCAAAAAAATATTTATTAGTATTTACCAAACCCTTCAACTAAATTAACGATTTGGTATAACCTAGATGAATATTAGAAGCTTTAATATATTTAGTTATAATAACCAACCCATGGTAATAGTTCCCAATCCTTGGTCACAGTTCCCAAATATTGTCAAAATTCGGGAACTAAATATCTTTAGTTGTCGAAACTAATCCTTTTTCTCAGTGTATCTTTATATCAGCCCTATACAATTTTATCATGCAGTCAGAGCCAAAATAAGTATACAGCTTGCTCTATTTTCAAGAAAATATGTTTTCATTCGTATTTTATGAAAAAATTAAATTTTCACAGTTTATATAAAAATCCTAAAAATTCAAAAAAAAAATCGTCAAAATTTCAAACTTTTTATTTTATTATTATATTTTTTAAAATATATTTTGGTCATGCATTTTATGGACAAAATGCGCAACACCCTTCACAGCAAAAAATCTGAAAAATTAACGGTAATTTTTAGTGACTTGAAACTTGCACTTTATTGCACTAAAATTGTATGGGCTAAAAAACTGCATACCTGAAAGTTTTCTAAAAATTTTGAATAAATTAAATTGAATTTTTGTGAATGTTATATAAAGTATGAAACTTTTATTTTTTTGGTTTATATTATAGAATGAACTATATTTTCATACAAAATATTAATATAAACGATTGGTTCAAATCGTTTTCGCGCTACAAAAACCAAACGATTTCAAAACATATGAAACAAAATGAAAGCAAAAATTCTGTAGAATTAAAGACATAAAGTTTTTGGGCCCACAAGGATGAATAGGTATTGAAAATGTCCTTATAATTAATTTAATTAGTTTTATTTTATGAAAATTTTTTAACAAGCTCGAGGCCCAGCAATTTAATAAATCGGAAACTTTCGTTCTATTAATATTTTTTTAATTGTCGGTATTTTTTAAGCTAATAAAATTAGAAGGAGACGAAGTTTTAAGTTGTGGTGATGTGTAACATCAAAAATAAGTATTGCAAATTTTCAAGAATATTCAGGGATAAAATTTTAAAATAACATTTTCAATATCTATTCGTGTTTATGCACCAAAAAATGGCATCGTTTTTAAATCTACAGGATTTTCGCTTTTATTTGATACTCACGTTTTTATTTTACATTGCACTGATTTTTTTTAATAATTTTTTGAATTAATAAATAATCTCTTTGAAATTTGGAAATCCTTACAAAAAAAACTCCTGTCGTCTGAGAGAAAAACTAATAAAAAACGCAGTTTTACTATTTTTATGAGCGCTCTGTAAAATCTTAAACTTGTCAAATAGGACATTTTGCTTTGATGGTAACGATATACTACTTGTACATACCTACACACATATATGTACTATATAGAAATTTACATACATACCTGCTATAAATGCATATGACGAATGACGTTCTATTTTCTTTTTATTTCTTTTGTATTCACATTTATCAATTCCATGCAGTGCGTTGAGAATATTTCGCGTTCACATTGTCCGGTATGCCTAGGCGATATACATACATCACGCATACCATGTCACATACCCGATTGCGGTCATTTGCTGCATAAGACTTGCTTCGATCAGTTACTCAACTCTGGACATTATACATGTCCTATTTGTCAGACATCGTTAATTGACATGACAGCGCTGTGGGAGTATTTGGATGCGCAAGCGGTGTCATTGCCGGTGCCAAAGAAGTATGAGAATCAACGAATACATATTTTTTGTAATGACTGTCACAAGGTATGAGTATGAATATGAGTATGGCTAGAATTTAAATAAAAAATTAAATTGTATAAAAAAATGTATTTGATACAAAGTTGTCTCCATTAAGATTGTGAACTTTACCTTATACTTTTTTCTTTTGAATCACTTGCAGACTTCTAAAACCAAATTCAACTTTATCGGCCTTAAATGCATGCAATGCGGTGCCTACAATACAACTCAGGATGTGAAGCGGCGCATGTCGCTGGTGACAGGTTAGCGCTGCCTTTTGCACTTGTTAACTCGAATTTCAAAGCTGTTCTTGTTCTTGTTTTTTTTTTTTTTTGTCTTAATTTCAGATGAACCCTCGTCGGCATGACGGCACACTCTTTATTATACATATTTACATACATTTCTTTGCAAGTAAAATTGTTGTAGGATTTTTTTTTGTTGTTGTTTGGCCGTTAAATAATGGAACTCTTGCCATTTGAGATTGTACACTGCTGGAGCGCCGCCTGTTTACGCTGCACAAAAATGCTAGTATGTGTTTGGTAGCAGCCTCCATGTTAAGTAAATTATGGTTAATATTTTTCCTTTTTCCTCCCTTTAATTTAACAGCAAGGCGTGAAAGTCTTCGAAATACTGAAATGGGTATACTATTTCACATGCCTGATACATAACAAACAACATTTGGGCAATTCGGGTGCTTTAGCAGCTTTACGTTAACTATTGCGATATTTGAATGAATGTGTATGTAAACTACTCGTAAGTTAATTCGAGCTGGTATCGAATACATAAATCGAATTGAATATATCGTGCTGTTAATAGTTTACATTTACATACATAAACATACATAATATATGCATTAGATTTGAAATAACAGTTTTGTGTAGTCAACGAATTTTATTATATATGTATTAGTTTATATTTAAATAAATAACATACAGTTTTGAAAAGTAATTTAGTATATGAAGGTTATAATATTATGAATTAAATTGACTTTTTTCTTTTAATATAAGCAACTTTAGATTGGGCACAAACTGTTGGCAATGTTCAACGCAAGAAGTCTTTGGTATGGATATAGAGTTATAAATTCGATTTATTGTCGCAAACTGAAGAAATAAAAATATTTAATAAATAAACCAAATGATTTCAATAATTGAACGCATTTTATAGATTGTTCTAATTTTAATTGGATTATTGCCTATGTAGACATAAATTGATAATACTCATTAAACGCATTTAACTCGTTAGTCGGAACAGGAGCTTAGCTTTTTAAAAGTTTTTGTATTGTGCAAGAGTAATATATTTTCGACCCTTTACGAGTTATTCGATTTTCGATACTTATAGATTTGCTCGCTGAATAAGACTCCGAAGTCGAAACTCAATAACCGTTCGTTTTTCTCTTCTTAACCTCAAATAATCTACTGTTTTTGCCAAATTTCAACTCAATAAACTGAACTTCTAGGCTGGTTTTCATTTTCAATAGCTAGTGGGCCAAAAGGAAATTTACATAGTCCAAACTTTAAAAACTGTTACTTAAGGTACCGCGAAGTGAGAAGCTGTGTAAGCTTAATGATTTTTTTTTTTTTAGCAGACGTAAATGCATCGGACCAGAAATATGTTTTATATATTAGACGGCAGGTAACAAAGGCGTTGAACTACTTCTTCTAAATTCTAGAACATTAATTTTTTATGCCACCAAATACACGCACTTTCATTTGCAAAAAGTTAAGCCATTAACAATAAATTTGCCCTAAAACGTCATTGTGCGTTAACGGATTTACTGTTAATAACACGAAAATAAATTAAACCAAATTTTTTTATAAATTTAAAGCTTTACATATGTAAATAGTTATACATATACTACATGCGTTTTCTAAATATAAAATAAAATACATACATGCATACTATGTATATATAAAGCAATACATTAACTTACAATCAACTGCATATAAAAATTGTTGCGTTCTTCAAATCGAATGCTAACGAACTTATCAGCTCGGCATAAAATAATAAATACATATCACATTTTCGACAAAACGTTGTGCTTTAGTGTTAATAGTAGTAGTGTCATAAAATACTAAGCTAATGGAAACTCGTTTATCTGTAGTATACGTATAAAACTAGTACCTTCTTAGTACGGTAATACATACACCTTTTCGCATTGTCAAATTTTAAAGCTATTCAGTACATCTATTGATTTCAACTGCCCTGGAGTAAATATTGTATGTATGTATAAAGCCATTACAGCATATTTGTATATAATAATACATATATAGCACATATATAAATATATAATTTTATAATTATGTATAGTTCATTTCTCTCGACTATAATTACAAGGCCCTCTCATATTTATTCTGCTTTTATTAGTATCTCCTTTTCTGCATTGGCAACATTTGCTTCATTCATATCCTTTTGCTGTCGCCGTTTTTCCGCTGCCTTTTTAATTTTTGTCAAATATACTCCCAAGGCCATCATAACAAACCAACCCACATAACCAATATGATATACAGAGCTGTAAAATTTCCATATATTAGTGAATGATGCTAGAAGGAAAGCAATGCCAAGGTAGCTGAATGCAAAAAATTTTGCAATCCAAAAGATAACATCGATTATTTGGCGCTGCAGGCCGACAGTGTCCTTGCGCACTAATTTATTCCATATATCTTCCAGGGAAACGTAAAACGGTGCACCCATAATACAGAAATAGTGACCAGGACGAAAACCATGCCAAAAGGCGGAACATAACAATGTAACGATGGTTCTAAAAAATAGGTGTGAGCAATGAAATACTAGATAAGATTGTAAGATTTTTAAAACACATACATAGAAATTGTGGAAATGGATTTCAGGCAGAATGGGCATAAGAAATATGTATTTTAAAGATATAATGATATGAGATTCCAATTGAATAATTTGTACTGTCTTAACCTATGTACATATATACATAAATCATTAATAGCCAACAAAGTGAATAGCAAAAATTTAAATCATTTCAGCGTTCTTCACCTTGTCAACTTCAAAATTAAACATAAAACCTATACAATAAACACAATAGGTCTCACCTGTACTTCTTGCTTGGGAATAGCTTGTAAACGTTCACCGCCAACCAGTATTGGATACATATATTCCAATGTTTCATACCTTCACGGAATGTCCAGCATGTCTCTACGCTGCGTACTCGTGTATTTACAATTGTTGTGAAATTATAGCTATGTTTTTCAGCATCACGTTTCAAATGTGCATACTGTTTCCGTGGACCTTCACCATTCGCAACATCAGCATCGTCGGGATAAGCGCCAAACCCTGCCATAGTGCAAACGCATTCGCTTAGCGTTAAGCCAGTGTATATGCGCATGCGAAAGACAAAGAATGTCGGCCATACGTACATAAGGCGATAGATAAATGAACGCTCTTTATAGAACTCATCGCTCAAGGCATACTAAATGTCGACAAGAATTAGCAATATTTTGTTGTTAGATAGTTTATTGCTTACCTCAAGCGGCCATATGTAGTTAGCGACCAAATAAAGTGAGCAGTAGAGACCGGCATACTTTAGTTTCTCTATTGTAGCGGCAATATGAGGCGCATAGTCTTTAAATGGCATATCGAAATAATCGAGGTATGTGCGGTAGCGATAATATGGACCTAGATACGATTGATGTAAAAGGGGATATTTACTATATTAACAGCATGGAGTCAATTCTTATTTACTAAGGATGTACCTGTTAAGACGCCAATATAGTTAAAGCAATAATGGAAGATCTCAACAAATCCTATATTTTGTAACTCTACATCGTAATCTGTAATTTCCACCAGCTGTTCGCTTGATGTTGTGCCTTCAGCAGTCTTTCTTTCAGCAATTTCTTTATCACGTTGCCGCAATTTTTTCCAAGCAGCCGTCTTTTCAAAGGCTACACCGGAAACCTAAAAGGTACGCAGATCAATATTAACAGACTATGGAGTATAACTTATGTTTTTAAGAACAAATAATACCTTCAATGTCAGTATCATCTGTACCATATTGGTGTGGCCAGGATAATTTGGCAGACCAAACCAATGTACCAAACGAAAGAATACCAAATAACCGAACATTATGCAAAATGTAATCAAGTGGCCTTGGCTAAATGTTATAGTGTAAAAATTTTAGATCCAGTGGTCAAAGTTTAAGTACAAAGGTTATGCTTACCTTGGGTGCACGTAGATTACAGCCAACGCTCCTACGACCGTAGAAGTAATGCAATGCAAGGCATGGTACCCTGAAGCTATAAAAACCACCAGCAATCCGAGTCCGGTGCTAATAAATTTTCGTTGCGTTTCATCGCTTATTTTTTTGATATAATGTCCCACGCCGATACAGCCAAGTAGGCAGATGACGTAGATCACGTCATCAAGGCTCATAATTTTAATATTTTTATTAAATACGTAGACTAGCACTTCTGAAAACTGCTAAAACAAATAAAAAATCAACAAAGAAATGCAATCGCTGTTATCAGAATGATGCACTTTGTTAGTAACGATATCGATTAATCGACAAGTGTCTTTAATGCTCGCAATCGATTTTTAAAGGTGGTTCAAATATTGATTTGTTAAAGTTTGTGTTTATAATAATCTTTTTAGGGATTTACGGAACACATCAAGATAACCAGCCGTTCAGCAATGGGAAAACTAAAAATGCAGACCGATAGTGCTTTGTACGCTGATTTTAACTATATAAATATTATTTGCCGCAATCAAAAAGTAAAGAAGATATAAAAGGTTAAAGAAAATTTTTGCGATATTTTAAAATATTAATATTTTCTAAACTACGTAACCGATTAAAAAAGTAATAATACCAAAGCAAAGACAATTAACCTATCTTTAAGCTGATATATAAAATGTGTTTGCTTGCTTATCTATTTATGCCAAAAATATTAGAAAACAAATAAAATGTTATAAGTTTTTCATAAAATAACTATTTTTAGAAAAAAGTGCATGATCAATGCTAAAGACATATATATTATTTAGAAAGTGCAAGGTGTGGTAAACCTGGGGCTGCCGCCCCAGTGATGTCTATTATGGTTACTAGGTGTTTTATAAAAATGTCTTGTATATAAAAATGTCTTGTGCAAATGAATATTTAACATTTTTCAAGCGAAAACCCGCAAATGAAAATTGTGAATTTTGGCCATTTTCCTAGGAAACCATAAGGGACCTAGGTTGTCGGGGGTTGCATTTTTGTCAATGGCGGTTCATTCCCTCTCCAAAAAGGTGGGTTAGAGGTGCCACGTCAACTTACCTTTCGGCCACCGCCCCTTTAACGAACGGCCATAATGGAAAGCCAACCCGTTGAATTAACTACAATATGCATTTGCACACACATGCATTTATATTTTTTATTATCACTGAATTCTGAAAACTCAAAAGCAAATCATGATATAATATGTATATCAAATTAAAGGTAAAAACTTGCACTTTCTAAATAATATAAATTTTTTTAGTATTGATTATAGACTTTTTCTAAAAAAAAGGTTATTTTATGAAAAAATCATGACATTTTTTTGTTTTATAATATTTTTGGCTGAAATATATAAAAAAAACATACACATGTTATATATCAGCTTGAAGATAAATTAATTGTCTTTATTTTGATATAATTACCTTTTGAATCGGTTACGCAGTTTAGAAAATATGAATATTTAAAAAAATGAAATTTTTTTTGTTTTACCTTTTATGTCTACTTTACTTTTTAATTGCGGCAAATAATATTTATATAGTTAAAATCAGCGTAAAAAGTACTAGCAATCAGCATTTTTAGTATTTCTATAGCTGAACGGTTGGTTATCTTGATGTATGCCGGATTTACTTATATGGTAAGTTGTTCATTAACAATTTTGGGTACTCTTTAGGAATTTGTACAACGATTTTGGGTTGCTGTGTCCTAATTTAACAATAATGTCGGTTGGAAATATGGTATTTGTTTCAAATTTTTGTTATAAATTTGTATATACATTTTTATATACAAGACATTTTTATAAAACACCTAGTAACCAAAATAGACATCACTGGGGCGGCAGCCCCAGGTTTACCACACCGAAAGGGAATTTTAGTTACCTCATCCTTTCCCAAGGTTACATCACTGGGGTGGTAGCAACGATTTAGGGGTGGGGCGGAGGGGAGGAGGCGTGGCTCCCCAAAGCCCCCTCTAAACGAAAGGATGGACGCCGCTTTATGAAAAGTTTGGGCACAGCAACCCAAAATCGTTTTACAAATTCATAAAGAGTACGAAAAAAACACTTGAAAAGCATGTTCTTATTAAACATTGTGGGAAATCTTTAGCTATTTGTACAACGAAGGAGGATGAACGCCGCTTTATGAAAAGTCACCCCTCACAACTATTACAAATTGAATGAAATTAATATTTTAAGAAAACATCTACCATTATTGATTGCAGTTCATCAACTTAAGCTTTTATTTTACAAAAAATTACACACAGCAGCAATCTTTGCAACTGTCAAAGTTTTCATGGGCTACTGAAATTTTACTCACCTCAAACTTGTCAAAAATTTACTTGCCGCGAACTTTGTTACCGATTCACACACGCTCAAAGTTGGATAAGTATTAACATTTGCGTTGTCCGACTGCCTTGAACGATTGCATTTGAGGACTATAGAGGAAGAGGAAATAATTGTATACCCTTTGTGAAAATGTAGTAAAGAAGTAGGAAAAAAACGTTCATTGCGTATATTATTGAATCATACTAAATACCTAAACATTCGAACTAATTTTAGAGTCGGTTTAGATGTATTTGTGAAAATAATTATGTGTTAATTACACCGACACGATTCCTGGAATGAATGAATCAACTGTCTTTAGTCGAAGGCGAGTCAACACGTACATAAATGACTCGCGAGTCAGACGCACCATGTATCGATGGCAGTTCGAAAACGCTCTATATCAGAAAATTTTTCAAGAAAGCCCTACTTACGAATTTGACGGAAGAACGCCCTATTTCAGAATATTATTGAAAAACACCCTATCTCAGAATTTGGTTGAATAACGCCCTATCTCAAATAAAAATACATTAATGAGATAGGACGTTTTGGAATCGACAGCTGAGATAGGGCGTTCTTCAACCAAATTCTGAGGTAGGGTGCTTTTCAATCAAATTCTGAAATAAGGCGTTGTTGAAAAAAGGGCCATTTGCATATCTTTTTCTGAAATGAGGGCATGGAAGCTAAGATCAAATGAGTGGATATTTTTAAAATTTCCAATCACAAATTTTTCTCAGTTTACTATAACGTGCACTTGACTTGGCAGCACCAAAATAATGGTCACGTGAACAAAAACTGTCAGAAGTGTATATTTGTTTAGCTCTCACACACTACGAAACATATAGCGTGTGAAGAGTGCGACTGCATGTCCACTTGACCCGAATGCTTTGACAACTCACAGCAGAGGGTTGCAAACTAATTTAGTACCTTTTTATTTCGTAGGAAAAATTTGTTACGTTCTTCCGACACTTTTAAATTTTTCACGAAGAATTAATTCGAAAAAAAAACAAATACTTGTAGAGTTTTGTTTGCGATAAGACATGTAATTTTCTGGACTCAACGAGTTTTACGAAGTTTTCCGCGTCTTTAATTTAGTTGCGCTTTTCACTTCTAATCCGCTTTGCTACTTTTTTTTACGCTACCATACAACACCCTTGCGAAAAACCGACAGCGACAGCAGTAGATTTCGTTTCAAGTTCATCCGTTACTCGTTCATTCATTTCAGAAATTTGGTTGCGTCGGACGTGTGTTTACTCTCGTTGGTGTACGAATTAGAAAGTTTAACTTCTGTGCATTTTCGTGGAAAACTGCATTCGTTTAATTAGATACGCACGGAAATAAACCGCCACGATGGGAAGTAAGTAAATGCGCCCAAAATAAGAGGAAAATATTACAGAATGTGCCGTGAAAATGTGAAATCTAATGCTGAAGTTGTGATGGTGCGGGGCTGTCGTTTTTTCGGTAGCTTTCACTCGGCGACGGTAGAGTGAAAGGAATAAATATTGCTATACAATTGCTTACGTATACAAATTGGAGTATTGTGGAACAATTTCGGGAAACGAATTTTATGGAGCTCTAATATCTATAGAAAATAATTAAAATGATAAACCAAATATTAAGTAGAATTATTTGCTAAATATATATTATTATTCTTTTGATTTGCAGTAAAATTCCTCGAAGTTATCAAGCCATTCTGCAGCATACTCCCGGAAATTGCAAAGCCGGAACGAAAGGTAAGTTGTCACAGAAATACGTATGTATTTTATTGGCGAATTAATTCTTTAAATTATAATATCATCAATGAAAATGAGCAGAAAGTTGTCAGTACGCTGGAATAATTTAATAATAGCTTGAAGCTCACTCTATTAAAATAGGCCACGCAAGCATTCATACAATATTTATCAAGATAACGAGGTTCATTGCCAAACCTTGTAATAGGTCTAATAAGTTTTCTAGTTCATCTTTTTGCAAATCAGTTCATTGAATTTACTTACCAATATTTTCTAATTAGCATGCAATTAGGTCGAGTTCTTTGTTTTGGAAAATCGTATATTTCTACAATTTGCTTTTGTATCAACGAAGAAGTGTTTCCTTGCTACAAGTGTCAGAATTTGACAGTTTGTGCGCGACGTGTAGCAGCAGATTTGTTTGGCATTCGGCTATGCCGAATTCACGTCACTGTTTTAACTTCGGCAACGATTTCTCCAGTGAATTTCATATTTGCCGACGTATTACAAATGAAACAAATACAAAAAAGTTTAATCAAACTTCATTATGATTACGTATGAGGGAGATTATCTTTAGCAGCTTGTCATTGCATACGTATATATATAAATACATACATACATATATATGTATTATGGGTTATGCGAATATTTGGGTTAATATTAATAGGTTAATATTAATCTTTACTTGTTTTGAACTAGTTCTTGAACTTCTTATATTTAAAAACATTGGAATTTATGAATCACATATGTTAATATTAAAATATTAAAATAAGTGTTCATGGTTTTATTAATATGCACTGTACTTTTTTCCCCATATATTGCAGATTCAATTCAGGGAGAAGGTGCTATGGACTGCTATAACACTATTCATCTTCTTGGTTTGCTGCCAAATCCCGCTTTTCGGCATCATGAGCTCAGACTCAGCTGATCCGTTCTACTGGATTCGTGTGATTTTAGCTTCGAACCGTGGTACACTTATGGAACTTGGTATTTCTCCAATTGTGACGTCCGGTCTGATTATGCAGCTGCTGGCGGGTGCCAAAATCATTGAGGTCGGCGATACACCTAAAGATCGTGCGCTATTTAACGGTGCACAAAAATTATTCGGCATGGTTATAACAATTGGTCAAGCCATCGTGTACGTCATGACAGGCATGTATGGTGATCCTTCGGAAATTGGCGCCGGTGTGTGTTTGCTAATTATCATTCAACTGTTTGCTGCTGGTTTGATAGTGCTGCTGCTTGATGAGTTGCTGCAGAAAGGTTATGGCTTAGGCTCTGGTATTTCGCTTTTCATTGCCACCAACATTTGTGAGACTATTGTGTGGAAAGCATTCTCACCCACAACTGTCACTACCGGCAGAGGTACAGAATTTGAAGGCGCCGTAATTGCACTATTCCACTTGATGGCCACACGCAACGACAAAGTACGTGCGCTACGTGAAGCATTCTACCGCCAAAATTTGCCAAATTTGATGAACTTGTTGGCCACAGTGCTGGTATTTGCCGTGGTCATATACTTCCAAGGTTTCCGTGTGGATTTGCCCATCAAATCAGCTCGTTACCGTGGCCAATACAGCAGTTATCCCATCAAGCTCTTCTACACTTCAAACATTCCCATCATTTTACAATCGGCTTTGGTTTCTAACTTGTATGTCATCTCACAAATGTTGGCTGTCAAGTTCCAGGGCAATGTCTTTATCAATTTGCTTGGTGTCTGGGCTGATGTTGGTGGTGGCGGCCCTGCACGCTCCTACCCAATTGGAGGTCTGTGCTATTACCTGTCGCCACCAGAGAGTGTAGGGCACATTCTAACCGATCCGATACATGCAATACTGTACATTGTCTTCATGTTGGGTTCATGTGCCTTCTTCTCAAAAACGTGGATCGATGTGTCTGGCAGCTCAGCCAAAGATGTAAGTCGATAAAACTTTTATCGGAAAATACATTTTATTAATATGCACTTTTTTTGTATTTCCATAGGTTGCTAAACAACTGAAGGAACAGCACATGGTTATGCGTGGCCATCGTGAAAACTCTATGATCCACGAATTGAACCGATACATCCCAACGGCGGCTGCGTTTGGTGGTCTCTGCATTGGCGCGTTATCTGTTATGGCTGACTTTTTGGGTGCCATTGGTTCAGGTACCGGTATTCTGCTGGCTGTAACCATCATCTATCAGTACTTCGAAATCTTCGTTAAGGAGCAATCGGAGATGGGTGGCATGGGCACTTTACTGTTTTAAGTTGGGGGTGCGCTGTACATTATTCTAATTAATGTTGTTTATAAGATGTGACTCACTCGAAGCACACAAGCTTTGAGCCCAACGACTACCGCTACACATGTACTGTTACTTGGTCCATACATTTGATGTAATTGTATGTATGGATAGTTGAAACACAAAAATTCAACATATTTTCATGTCCCCGACTCGTTCCACAAATCGCGCACTACAATCATTTTCCACATACAAAAGAGTTTGCTCTTACATCATTATGCTTTTTTTATATAAAAAATTTCGTCCAATTTTATGGTCGTCGGTAGATGTTTCTTATAATTTTATAAGATTGATTATTGTTTTATATTTGCGAAATTGTAACGAATTGAGTTCACTGCTGTGGGATGGCGGAGACATGAAGTAATAAAACCATCAAGCTATGAAAATTGGTTTCCGCCCCCCTCCCCCTCACAATGTGCAAAAACAGTAACATGCAACTTCATACAAACGAAAAATAGACTTTTCTTGTGTTAAATGTTAATATTATTTCGATTGTTATATTAATTGTAAACCCGATAACGCACCAGCTTAAATGTTTATCCCCTTCAACTAATCGTGTGGTAGTGGTTGTCAAGTTCCGTATGAGCTGTTAGGGCGAACAATTAATGTAATAATATATGCAATAATATTAAGGTTTACATAATAGTTAATTTATACAGAAGATAATGAAGTTATAATAAAAGAGCTAGACATTTAATATTAAGTTGTAATAAAATGAAGGAAAATAAGTTTTAAAATTTAATAAAAAATCGTAAAATCTTAAAGAATGAGTTTTAAATGGTCACATTTGGAAAAGAAGACTGGGGATAGCTGGAGTTTTATACCGACCAAGGTCTGTTTCGCTCAATCACTGAAAACGACTGACAGAAATTTAACCAATCTAGAGACTCGCGCAACCAATAGTGCAGTCGGCTAAACTCCAAGATAGCCAAATTGGAGCGCATCATATCCCAATAAACATAAGTCCGGCTTGCGAGGGCTTCTCATAGGACATCACTTGAGCTCACTAAACATCCTGAGCTCCACTGAAACGATTATTTCACTTATTTAGGTAGCGTTTCACCCGAGCGCACTTGTGCACAAGGGTATATTAATTTTGTTCACATAACGGTTGTTTGTAACAGCCAAAACGAATCGAGATAGATATAGACAAATGTATACATAAATGCTCAGAATGCATAGAGAAATCGATTAAGCCATGTCTGTCTGTCCGTCCGTGTACACGATAACTCGAGCAAAAATTGAGATATCTCAACGAAATTTGGTATGTAGGTTTCCGTTAATCCAAGGTAGGTTGGTATTGAAAATGGGCGAAATCGGCCTGTAACCACGCCCACTTCCCATATAACGGTAATTTCCAGAAATACGAAAACTGCGATATTTTAGTAACTACTGAAGATAATTCACTAAAAATTGATATTTACAATAATTTTCAGACGAAAAATAAGAATATTATAAATTTTTGGAAAATGGGCGTAGCCACGCCTACTTATGGTTACATGTGTATATCTTGGTACCCGCTGCACCAATTTCTTCCAAACAGTTGTTGGCATTGGTACAACATACCAAACGGCCGAAAATTTCAAAAATCGCGCAATAACCACGCCCACATCCCATATAACGGTTATTTAGAGAAATACAGAATCTTCGATAAATCAGTAAATATTAAAGCTAATTTATTCAAAATTGATGCTTGCAACAATTCTTTACCAAGAAATATGTTTATGGTAAAATTTTGGAAAATGGGCGTGGTACCGCCCACTTATGATCACATATATGTATATCGGTAACCGCACACCACATAAAAGAAAAACGTTGAAAATTATTGAAATCGGACTAAAATTACGGCCGCTTTTCATATAACGGTAAATTTCAGAAATGCTTGAAACTGCAATATTTCGAAATTTAAGGACGCTAATTTACTCAAAATTGATACACCCCGGCTTACCATCTAGCGGTAGGTTTCGGAAAGGTGAAAAAAATATATATTTAATACTTGCGCCGGGTATTTAATGTTCGACTCCGCCCGAACTTAGACTTTCTTACTTGTTTGTATTAGCATTAGTAAAGTTCGAACCGAGTACTCATAAACTGCACAGTAAAAATTTCTTATCGTTACTAGAATTACGAATCTGGCAACCCTTTGGCTATTTTGCATTTGCTTTTGTTGAGGAATCACATACAATTCTTATTTTGGGGAGCAACAATTTCGTTACAAATTCCAATTCAATGTGTTGAAAAAGTTTAATTTGGAAGCATAAAAGTGGTATTCGACCGTAAACAAACATGTCGGCGTATCACCGCAATATACAATACCTAAAACAGCAATTTTCAGCGTTGCTACACAATACGTCGCCTGTTATTACGCTTATCTGTGTTGTCACTGGCTTTGGATACCTGCTATCGTACTCGGAAACTGCTGTGCGGATTTTGAGTGTGACTCCTGGCAAGATACTTCCTAATGCCGAGTTCTGGATATGGACGGCGTTTACATTTTGCTTCATTGAGCTACATTGGTGGGAAGTGCTGGTCGATGTCATCACTGTAGGACTATGTGGCAAGATGCTGGAGCCACTATGGGGACAGATGGAAATGTTCAAATTTTTTGCCTTGACCAATTTCGGCGTTTGCATATTAACCACAATATACTATTTATTTTATTTTGTTGTAACCGATAATCCAAGTATACTCTTTGACGTGCACATCCATGGATTGGCAGGCTATGTAGCAGGAATATGCGTGGCAGTGCGACAAATAATGCCTGATCATTTAATTTTCAAAACGCGCTGGGGAAAATTAACTAATAGGTGAGCGTTTAAAAAGTAGTTTTGCCTGCGTATCGAACTATTATCAAACGTTTTTTTTTTTTGTAGAAATGTGCCCTTGACTGTGTTTGTGATGTCAATTATTACGTGGGCTATACACCTATTGGATGGCACCTATCCGGCAATGTTTGGTTCGGGGCTCATTGTTGCCTGGATCTACTTGCGGTTCTATCAATGGCATCCAAACGGGCGTGGCGATAGTTCCGAAAGCTTTACATTTGCCAGCTTCTTTCCAAATGTGATGCAACCAGTGATAAGTATTTTGGTAAATCCCATCTATAAATGCTGTTTGGCATTGGGTGTGGTCAAGACACCAGCGCCGCCGCGTTTAGCATCTCTAAGCGGTAGTTTGTCTTCAGTGTCTATACAAATTCCGGGTGCCGATGCACATGACATCGAACGACGCAGGTATGCGATGGGACTATTTTTCCAAATAATTAAACAAGCAAACAAATTTTTCTGTAGGCAAATTGCTTTAAAGGCATTAAGTGAGCGATTAAAGTCCACGGATAATGCGCGTCACAATCAATTGCCGAAATCGTTTCCTACCGTTAACAGCGGTGGAGCGCCAATGGCAGGTCATCATCAGCATCAACATCATCATCATAAACACCAGCATCACCACAATCAACATCACCACGGTCATGAGCACAGTCATCCGCATGGGCATGGACACACACAAGAGCATGTCAGTCCAGAAGCACTAATGAATCCAACGTTTCTGAGACAATCTCAGCATGTTGGTGCTAATATGTCGGCACCTATAACCACAGCGCGTGCTGAGCCACGTATGATTAGTACAATGAGTACGATAGCGATACCCATGCCAGCACCACCACCTAGAAGTGGTACAAGTACCGGCGTACCAACAGCATTTAATGATGCGCTAATCGATTTGAGTGGCGAATCGCAACAGTAGGTGTGTAAACGGATAGGCATTACAACGTAATTTGATATTTTTATTTAACACGGATAAATATATATTTACATAAATGTGTATATGGAAAAGACGCACCACAAATTGAATGCACACTTAAGATGCGTAGGTACATTCATAAAGTTGGTAAATGTGGATGATGTTAAGAAATGGTCGGTTCTACATTTCGAGACGAAAAGCGAATTTCTAATTATGCGTTTAAAAGTTAGTTTAGGTTGCCTTTTCGATTTTGTAAGAACTTTAATGGTATAAAAGGGATTATCCGTGATGTGTAATATATATATATATATTTTTTTTTTTAATTTTGAATGAAGCAGAACTTTTGTAAAACAAAACGAAAATCCATAACTTCTATCCATAATTTCTGTACAATTTTTTAAAGATAATTCTGAAAAACAAATTCTTCACATCGCAGCATTATTTCCATTATTTTACCGATTTGCCTCCGAAATTTCGTAAAAGAGTCGAGGTGTGCACAGTTAGTTTCATTTTAGAAAATTCGGCAAAAAATCGGAAGAGATCTTTACGAATTCTTTATGATTTTTCTACTATTCAGAATACTCTGAAAACATGGTTTGTAGAATGTAAGGTTATACGCTTGATGCTCTTTATTTCAAATAGTTCTTTTTTTAATGCATCTTTAAAGTAAATTTGACGGTATTTGTACGGTGTTTTCCTTTCTATTATATTCTTTGTGTGCTAAAATCAAAATTACCCTAGGAAACGCGCAAGAAAATTTCAGCGACCTATAAAGAAACCAACTACATATTATCGTCGCCTGGGTAAAAGATTGTCGTATGTTAATTTCAGCAGGTTGTGGGAAATCGCGTTTGAAGTTTGGAATGCAATTTCTCAAAAACGCGAAGATAGATTTACTCCAAAGTCTCTGAAAATGTTACTAGTTCACAAAATTCTTAAATTTTATTAATTTTTAATGTTTATTGTTAATTAGTTTTGAGTTTATGAGGGATTTTCTTTCGTAAGCGTCATTTATCCACAATTTGGCCGCCACTCTGTAAATCTCTCTGAAATACGACAAAATGTGATGGTGTTGTTGTTGTAGCAGCATACAAATTCCCCAAAGACTTTTTGGGGAGTGTTGCTGGAGTGACAGTCCTTGGCCAGATATAAATCTGGGTCGTTCCGGTTACGTAGACCCGACTGTCGTAAGAATATGAGCGTACAAAATGTGATCAAAATCTCTACTAAATTAACGGCAATTTTTACTCAATATCTCGGAAGCTAAAGGAGACATCCAAAAATGGAGAACGCCATTTTTTAGATATTGATTAGGATATTTTTATTGCAAATGGAAATTTTGCAAAATGTTACCTGTTAGAATATTTCTCATAAACGATAATTATGCACTATGTATTTCAAGTTGATGAATTGTAAAAATAAAAATTGACAAACATGAGGACATTTTCCACACACCTGCTTCCATACAACGCATTTCCGATGAGCACACAATAAGACATATTTTAATAAGTATATATTCCAATTTTAATTGTATTGTATATACGAGTACATAGTTTCAGGAGACAACCGGTGCATTATTAAAAATTAAAAAAAATCTAAAGTTCTATTAACGGACACTTAAAAGTTATTACTGAAATTTATTGAGTCTTTGAAGCATGTTTTACTTCAAAATTATTTATTTATTTTAAGTCGCTTAATACAAAATACGCGATTAGTGAGGTGAGACGTAGGTAGTGAAGTGCTTGCGGTATTTCATGTTTATTTTTTATATATGTTTTTTTTTGCTATTTTTCAGATAGCTATGTTTATAAATACCAAAAAGTGTTTACTATACTAAGGGGCGTTTTCTCAAGTACGTTTTATAATTGATTTGACCTTTAAACACAAGTTTTGCTCTCAAAAAATGTGAATGCAGGGCAGAAAAATTCGAACTTCTACTTGAGAAAACGGCACTAAAATTGCAATTTATAATTCTTACGTTACAAACTAGTCCATGTACCACCGCCAGCTGCTGCTCCATACAAGAATTAAAATAAATCCTAGTCGCATTTTTAATTCCACGTTTATCGATAGTACTGATTCGCCTGCCATGGATTTTGCGTTGTTGTTTGTGATGTTGATGCAATATTGCCACTACCACCCCCACTTTGCTCCATCACATCGCTGCTGCCGAATGAATTTAGTACACTGCTATAGTAAGACGCATCAGCCACACTTTCGGGTGGTTGATGGTGCGACTGTGTTATAGGCGTTTTCTTAAGCGTTTGATGTAACGCTACTTTGCCTTGATGACAATTTTGTTCGTTAGCCGTATTA
The DNA here is from genome assembly GCF_013731165.1 of Rhagoletis pomonella. Taxonomy (NCBI): domain Eukaryota; kingdom Metazoa; phylum Arthropoda; class Insecta; order Diptera; family Tephritidae; genus Rhagoletis; species Rhagoletis pomonella. The sequence continues at coordinate 81,637,395 of NW_023458557.1, forward strand.
ATACGGGCAATATTGGCCTGTGTCAAAGAGGAATGCGACGAATGAGTTGAACCTTGGGTGGATGTTGAGCTGACAGAGCCTGGTGGTGGTATATTACCAATGGTTGTGGCACGTCGTTGTGTTAATAAAGCAGAAGGCGCTTGTATGGTTGTTGCAGTGGTGGACGACTCCGAAAGCTTACGTGTGGAAAATATATGTGTGATAAATTTTTTAATTAAGGTAATACTGAAAAGGTAGTATGTTAACAGTGCTCACTTTTCGTTGTACATTGCCGCTGACACTCTTGAATACAGCTTCCATATTTACATCAGACGACTTCAGTTCATTTCCGCCGCTGCCGCCTCCTCCTCCACTTAAAGCACTAGCAGATATTGGTGGTTGTTGTGACAACACCGGTGGCTGCGTAATATGTCTATGATTAATGTGCGCTTGCAGATCGCGTTGCGATAAATATGTACGCCGGCAACCGGTATTGCCATAACGGCTACCGCCATGCGTGCACATGAAAACTGTGCCCAAACCAGATTGCTCTACCCTTAACACTTTATCACTGCAACGCGGACAAGTTTTAATGGGTTCCGAGCGTGCACATTTCAAGCAAAATACATGTTTGCATGGTATCATGCGACCATACAATAAAATAGGTTTGTCACATTGATCACAGCAATGTATCATGGGATTCAGTACTTTTTCGCCAATCAAATTTACTTTGTGGTCCCATTTGAGGCGTAACATGGGCTCAGGTGGACCGCGTGATATGGTTGTGAATGTAGGCGCTTCTAGTTGTGAGATATCGGCTTCCATGTCAACTAGAAATGGTTAGAAGAATTATTAAACAAATTAGATGTGTGAATATTTCCACTCACTTGTTTGCGGTAAAACAGTTGTTGGCTGTGCTGGCTCTTCAACTGTCGTTGTTGCATTAGTTAGCGGTCCTGCCGCCGGCGCTAGTACTACAGAAGTTGGCACATCATCACCTGCGCCTTGGGAGGGCTGAGATTGCGTTTCAACTTCATTTTCCTTACCCGGATCTAGCATTGTTACATCTTCACCAACATCTGGTGGTTGATTTGAACTTTCTGTATCCTCGAGTACAATGTTGGCAACTGCAATGCCTCCAACACCATCGAGTGGCTTTGAAATTACAAGGTGTGTGAAATGATATTGCCAAAAGATTTTTAATCATATTTGCATACCTCCTTCTTCTTGCCTCTGCCACGCCCTCGACCGCGGCCACGTCCGCGCGCTCTAGCACCACCCATTGCAATTTAATTTTATCTTCAAACACTTGAATAAAATTCACGAAAATTAAAAAATAATTCGCAGCCACAAATAAATGCACGTCTTTTTTTCTTTAACTTTTTTATTTTGGCATTCGCAACGGCGTTGCCAGTCTAATAGCTTTTAATTAACCGGTTAGTTAGTAAAACCGGGTATCCAGCACTGCAGTTTTCGGTACGAAAGCGTGTTGCCACATGTAGCCATTCCAAGGTTTTAAAACGAAATACTGGTTTGAGCAAAAAATCAACTTTTATATAAAAATTGATAACCATGCCGTGGTAACCATACCTCAAATAGGTTTACATATGAGCCGTTAATTTTGAAAGTGGTAGAGGTCTTTTCATACCTCTTGGCTTAAATGATTGGTTACTTCTAACTGAATGCCACTCTCCAAGTTTTCTAGTTTATTAATTTTAAAATCAGATCAGTTAATCTTTCAATCGCCGTCAAGCTCAACTAATGCTAGATGATGGAAACTTGCTGTTTCGTCGGGGTCGGACACTAGGGAAATGGGTTTTTTGTTTAGTTGGTTTAAGGCGTATGTGAAGTGGTGGTTTCTTTCATGCGGAATACAATATGCGTACTAGGTGCGTCCGGGTCGAGTAGGAACTCCGAAGCTGTACAGAATGTCGTGAGTTTAGTTTCATCCACTGCTTCATTGTTCTGCTATTGTCTACTTAAGCCAGCCTAGAATTTTTCAAAAGTGGTTGTTGTAACAGCATACAACATCCCCAGAGCTTTTGAAGAGTGACGCTGGAGTGACTGTCCTTAACCAGATATATGTACATAAATCTGGAACGGTCTGGTTGCGTAGGTTCGACTGTCCCGGGAACGTTTCTAGTGTTGTTGTTGTAACAGCATATACGTGCCTATTACGGATTACGGCGAAGGATTAGATTCGTGCGAATGGTATCTGTCGAACCGGAATAGGTCTGCTTCCGAGGGATGACATTCTCATGAATCTAATCCTTCTCACTCGCTTGCTATGACAGTGCGAATCGGATTAGATCCGTGCGGATGGATCCGTCCGATACCGCAATAGGCATGATAAATTCCCGATAAAGTTTTTGGGGATTTATGCTGGAGTTACAGTCCTTAGTCGGTCCGGTTACGTAAACCCGACTGTTATGGGAACGTTTCAAACGTTGTCGTCATGCTCAATTAGCGGTAGGCCCATCAAAGGTTACGATAGGGTCAAACCAAAGGAAGAGGGGTGTTGTGTAAGACAGTTCACTGCATTATACTAGTCCCGAGCGGTGATTACCAACGACGACAACGACGAGGAGACAAACCGATCTAAGTATCAAAAACAACGGCCAAATTACTGTTACACTACTCTGTTTAGGGCGTCATGTGCGGAATGCCTTAGCAGAGGAGCATTGCAAGAGCCAAAGATAAAATTCCATTCTTTGAATTTATATTTGCCATTAACAAGTGCAAGACAAATATAAAGTGGTATTTGCTAATGCGATTGTACACCTGTATGTATTTCATAATATAACCATAAAGCACAATAGTAGTTGTTGTAGCAAGCTCCCCAATAACTTGATATGTTTGGAAGAGTGCTACATTGCAGGGGCTCGTCGGGTTTTCACCCCGGGTAATATAGAGCTGATTTTAGTTAGAGCACGTAGTCATTAGTCATACAAGAACTAAGCATAAATCTTAATTTAATGATATTTTCACATAATTAATTTTTATTGCATAATATTGTATATATCTGTATATGTACATGAATATTTATATGGATTGCACTTAAATTTGTTTATGCGTAATTTCTAACATCAAAATATATATGGGAACATCAAAATATATATGGGAAAAAATAAGTGAACTTCCACAAACACACAAATATAACTGTACTTATATTAGTTAATGTGGCACATAAATCGATTGCCGATATTAATACAAACGTACATGTGCACTAATATTTAAAACAAACAAATATTAAGAAAAATCCAATCCGCAGTAATACAATATTTTTTTTTAACAATCTAAGCGCATTAATAAGTAGTAAAAACAATGTACCGTTAAGTAGAATATTCAGGTTTTGCCTTGCAAATTCATAAAATACTTCAAAAAGTCAAATAACAGCTTTTCTTGATTTCATCTGAAAGTCTAATTTGGAAATACACGCACGCCACAAATCTACTTAAATAGATGCTGCAGAGCCCAGTAAATTTCTCTCTGCATTATTAATTTTTAACGTTTTTACTGTGGGTACTATTAGAAACCATAACAGAGCTAGTAAAATCTAAAATCTACTGCATTTACGACTCTACACAGCTACATACATATCATCAGTCAACAAGTTATATTCAGCGTATTTCATCAAAACGTGTCACAGGTGTCCATGGTAGGGATCGCGATTGCTGCGCAAGTACACTGGACTTGTGAAAGATTTGCCAGCAACAAGTGGTGCCAAATTCTCACCAGCGTAGCTGACGAATGGTGAAATTTCACATTCATCACCATGCACAATGCCGCCCGCAGCTTCGATATACCGTTTGTGCAGACGTGCTAAATCAGCACGCGCTGTCGACGGACAATCCTTGCCTGCGCTGTCAGCATTCTTCAGCGCGCTAAACTCACTGGCACGTGGCACTTCCATAGCCACGAATTTCTGTGCAAACTCAAACACATCAAATACGAACTTTTCAATTTTAATGCCATTTGGCTTTTCAGGCGTTATACGCTTTCCTGAATTGTCAACGAAGGGAATCTTCTTCTTGGCAACATGCAACTTCAATTCCTTTTCGTATGTTTCACCAATTTTGTATAGAAAGGCAGCGCTGAAAAAGTGATTGCAAATATTGCCAGCACTGAAGGTTAACCGCCCATCGGGATTGCGCATCTCGGCGGTTTTCGCGGATATTTCGCTATACTCCACCACTTGGTACTTGCCATCCACAATAGCTACAACACCGACTGCTTCATTCGGTGCTGATTTCTCAACCACCTTGGCTGCACAATCGGCATTCTCTTGTACGCAGTAGCCGATAAAAGCCGGATCGGCGACCTTTATCAATATATTATCCACGCTGTGCGCATGCAAATACAATACGCCGCGTTTCTTAATGTCATCTAAAATGCCCTGTTGCTTCAATGCCCGATATAGTCCTCCATTACCATCTGGCGCGCGTGCTACACGATGCTTTTCGTCCAATATAATGCGTCCATCATAATCGAAGCATGGCAATGAACCCTGTTCGAAGAGTATGATGTTCTCCTTCTTCAAACCAAAATAATTGTTGGCCATAAAGTACTCGTATGTCGGTTGAATGGTGTGTTCCGAAGTCATGATGTACCATGTAATAACACCACGACGTCCTGTAGCAGCATAAGCTAATTCCTCAAGTTTTTGTATGCGTTCGGCTTGTAAGCGAAATAGTGATTTTTTCGATGGCAAACCCACGTCGTACATGCCTTTGGGATGAGCGAAACCCAAACGGGTGCCTAAATGAGGGGGAGGGTGGGGAGGCGAGAAGAGAAGAGAAAAGAAATGATTAATATAAACGAAGTGCATTAATATAAAGTGATTTCAGAGTGAGATAAAGCTGTGTTAAGATTTATGAGTTAGATAAAAATGAGTTATGGATGAGCAACGTTTTTATAATATTTTTAAAAGATATTTCTTAATATTTAACACTTTATATCGCACGTTTAGTAATATAAAGAATTATTTAAAAATTTCAATTCTGTGGGAAAACTTAATTCAAGTTTGATCAATTCATATAGTTGGTATACCAAAAGACAGATTCTCCATCTGTCTTCGACATTTTTGGGAAATTTAGTTATCTCTTAGACTGTACATATATACATACATATGTATGTATTCTCCTTATCAAGATTTTTAATTGGAAGATGAAATCTCGAAAATTTATAATATTGAGTTACTTCCCTATATTACTAAGCGGGCGATATATAGGTGCAAAGCGTATGTACATATGTATGTACGATAGTGTGTCGTCATATAAAAAAAAAAAGTATAAATATTAGTATCTTTTAAATTTTTGTAAAAATTAATATAATCTTTTACTTTTTTTATTATTAAATGCTAGATTCAGGCTAAGTAGGTGCTGGGCGACCTTTAAAACTTGTTTCTTCATTGGTTTAGCAGTCGAGTTTGGGCGCAGGTTGACGTAAATGCTAAATAGCAATCTGAGAAAGAAATATACGTGTTTGTATCTATTTCAAATATGTGTGCATCCATATTCATGTTTTTTTTTTTATAATTTAAAAATTTAAATTGATTTGTAAAGGGACCTGCTTTGAGGAGCTCACAGAGAAAGATTAGAATTCACCTTTTCGTCAAGTTATTACAAAATTATTAGAATGAATGAATAAAGCGTGTAATGGCAATCATTTTTTATGTCCAGGGACATAAATATGTCCCAGAAGATAATTTAGGTAGGCCTTCTTAAGTGAAGCCATCGTAAGAGGCCTACCCTAGAAGGGCTGAAAAAGTACTTCCTCGCATGCCTTCTAGAAGGGCTTATCCATTTACAATTTACGCGAATGCATACATTTTTATTATTTAACATTACAAATGAATTCCAATAAAAATGCTAAGTTACAATAATACATAAAATAATAAATACTTCAAAGATGTATGATTTTTAACCGACTTCCAAAAACGTCAACCGATTTCAATAATTTTTGCAACGGAAAGGTAGTGTCTCAGAGGTGGTCCCATACTAATTTGGTTTAGATCCGATCATTGGATCATGAAATATATAGATATATATATATATTTTTTTTTTAAGTCGGATTTTTTTTTGCTAAAAATTACTTGTTATAAATTAAAGAAGCAACTTTAAAGAACTCCTCCAAAAGGCCTTCTGAAGTACGTCCTATATTAGCCCTTCTGGAAGGCCTTCTATGGGTAGCGGAAGAGGAAGCTTTTCAATTTGTGCCCCTCCATACAAAAAAGAAAGGAGAAAGGAACGTAGAGTGGAAGGCCTCTTCGCCTTTCGGAGGGCTTTTAACTCCTGAAATTATCTACTGGGGTATATACAAACTCATATGCAAATGCACTAAAGACAAGTATAAAACGGCGAGGTCAGCGAGATGAGTTCTTTGAGTTAGTATTATGTATTTTTAGCATGTATATTAGGGCGGGTCAATTTGTATGGCAGATTTTTTCGACTACGCGCGTATAGCACAGAAGGATTTTACGTGTAATTCTAAGCAAATTTGGCAAAGAAACCATGGGTCTAATATCAATTCGGAGTTTACCAAACTGCAAATTAAAGTAAATCAATGATATTTAGACTGTTTAGAAATCACATTTTTGCTAAGTGTTTTGTCGAATTCGTCACACAAACCCACATTTTTAAGCTGACTTTGAACGGCAGAATAGTTTTTTTAGAAGCGTTTTCACGGCAGAAGTACTCTCGAAGGGCTATACAAGGGATCGAATCACTAGAGCATTGATTGAAATGTTTACACTTAATTGCAACCAACTATAAATTGAACAAAAATTCATGTTGTACTTTTTATCATAGAATTGATTCAAGTTAACAGGTCGGCAGCAAGAAAACATGTAAAAAAAGATCATAACTTTATCGCTGCATCTGTATGTACATAAGTATACAAAACAATATAACAAGGTGTCTAAACACTTTGTGGTTCCCACTTTTGAAATTGTGGCAATTTTATGTCGTCTAAGTATGGTCTAGATCAGAGGTTCCCAAACTTTTTTTTTCTCGTAGACCCCTTTCAAAAATTTAGGGGTTTCCCAAAGCTCGTAAAAAAATTAAATGTGAAAACTAGATCTAACAATGTAAATTTTCATCGCGGGTGAATTCAAAAACTAAACTTAGAGTGGCCAAAATAAAAATAAAATATTTTCTTGTGTTCTGTTTATAAAAATAATGTGATGATTACACACTTGTAGGTTTTAAAAAATAGAGCTCGTAAATACATCAAAATACTCTCTCGCTCGGAAGAGTTATATTTTTTAAGAGCAGTGAGAGCGCTAGCGTTATTTACATTATCTTCACCATAAACTCATCAAATGTTCGGCTCACTCATGACTTTGCACGTGGAGTATATGTAAAATAGTTTATTTGTGTTAATGGCATCATTTTTATTTTTATCGCTCCGAGTTTTAAAGTGAGGCGACAAATATTTATCACATTTTTAAAACACAAAACTTAACACATCAAAACAGCTAAGCTTTTTACGCCAAACTTTTAATTCAGAAACTGACAATAGAGAAAAGAACGAGTTAAAAAAAATCGATGACAAATAACCAAGCAAGCAAGAAGCACAAAAAGTGTGCCACCATGTCGTCTTCTTCAAAGCAATATGGGTAAATGGACTTGTCATTTACGCCTATCACAGTCAGGTGTTTGTGCCATGTGAAGTGACCAGTCAGCAGTCCAGCAAGTTGTCTGCAGTGTCGTCTGCTCAGTGAGAGCAAAAAATTAGATAGACCTTGTGAGATTGAAGGCAACATGAGTTTTGCCCACCTGCACCCAGTTTCTGATGGTGGCTTCGATTGCCGAAGGTGGGAGTGCTAAAACTGGTTGCGGGCCGAGGAATGCCTGGTCTGAGCCAACTCTGGCCATATAATCAGATGTCTCATAACCAGGTACTCCAGAGTGACCAGGCACCCAGAGTAAAGCAACCTCGTTATGTTCACCATCATATTTTAGTCGAGACTTGCATTGCCGAACTATTTTGGAAGTACTTAAATAGAGGGCTGGTCAATTAAGTGCAACTTGGTTATCACTGCAGTCACGTAAACTCCTTCCCCTCCACATATGTTCCACCACGTAGTCCATGGCTTTGAGTATTGCAATTACCTCAGCCTGGAAGACCGAAGATATTCCCCTACAGAAGAGTCAATCTTATCTCCATTAACCTCGAAAAAGACCCCAGATTATGACCCAGAGTCAGTTTTGGAGCCATCAGCGAAGATTCGACAATGTGTGAGTCCGGTCTCAGTGATGGAATCAAACCAGCATTCAGTCTCAGGGAACTCAACATTATAGAATCTCTTCTACAAAGGTAATGGTGGCGTACAATGCTACAGGCATTGAAAATACACAAGAGCTTAAATCTCTGCCGCCAGAAATTTTCGCCGCGCCTCACTCATTGTCATACCAGCATTCGGTTCTTTTTAGTCTGCAGGTGGCCTTTAAGGCTTCCCCACGTATGAAAACACAAAGTGACGGTAAGTGCAGCAGTGCGTCAAGACCATTTGCGCAACCATTTTGGTTCTTTACATCGAAACCAGATAAATCTTCGTGGACCCCCATTTACAACTCATGGACCCCCATATTTGTTTCACGTCACCGTGGACCCCCGTCGAGTCTTCCGTGGACCCCTGGGGGTCCACCTGACGCCTTCTAGTCTTTTTAAGTGACAATCTACTCTATTACTTCAAATCAAATAGTTATGTATATATGTATGTTAGGGTGTTTCATTTATTGGCGATAATTTTTTTCCCTGTACTACCTGAAAATCTGATACTTTAGCTCTTTCGAAAATTCGATTTTCCATATAAATAACACGGAACATTTTTTTCCCGGTTTCAATTCGTTTTTTCGGTTTTTTTTTTTTTGTGAACATTTATATTTCCTGCTCTATAGCTCAAAAATGGTTGGTCGGACGGCTACATATAAATCTGGGTTGTTCCGGTTACGGACATAACGTCTAATTTTTGCGCTTTGCTGGCAAAGTTAGCGACAAATTTTAATCTGAAACGACCTTTAAAGTTGCTTCTTCCTTAAATATTATATCAAAAATGTTTTATTTCTATTTTAAAATAAATAATTCCTTAACAAAGGCATGCATGGAAGCCCCTTTTTCAACCCTTCTTGAACTTGTAGAATTGTTTCACTTAATACGACTTACCCAGCTTATCTTCAGGGGTATTGACATAAAAAAATGTTAAGGTATAGCGCTTAATTAGATGATTCATTTGATATATCTTTGTAGGTGCTCCTATATACATATGTATGTAATTCTCGTAGAATTTCGGCCTGTTTACATTTAACATTTCGTGTTCTAGGCTGTTCCTTTCTGCATATCATTGGAACCGGTTAAATGGATTCTTTTACATTACAAAACAAAGAACTGATACAATTGCCTCACCTACTTAGAATTACAATGCTTTCAGTTTTAAGCTATTTTTGAATTAGAGTCAAAACAACTATCTTTATGGTTGTAATTAGCAGGCAGTTAATCTAAGCTTTCTGTGGTAGAAGTCCGATCACTGGTTGTACTCGCGAAGTTAAGGCAATTTCAAAGACTGTGACTACGGCAACACTCCCCAAAAACTCTTTGGGGAATCTGTATGCTGTTACAACAACAACTTAGATGGTATGTCACAATGAACGCCTTGGGAACACGTTTACACTGATTATTTAATCGTGAAAATTGCTGTGATATTTGTAAATTAAGTTTTAAAGATATTAGTAATGATGTTAGTTTTTATGTTACTACATAATGCTTTGAAGCGGAGCGAAATAGAATAAAAATTAAACCAGCTGGTTGTCAACGGGCGCATAAAGATGGGAGTTGGCCATATTTTCGCTTGAGATTTCACCTTAGCTGTCAAAGCATATCTGTCACGCAACACGAAGCAAAAGTTTGATCTGACATGACTTTGAAAGATCCTCTCCAAAAGACCTTCTGAGGTGTGTATGCGCAACAAAAACCCTTCTGGAAGGCCTTCTCTGGCTAGCGAAATTAGCACTTCTTCAATTTTTTCCACTCCATATAAAATAGAAAGAAACCTAGGGTGGAAGGCCAAATGACTCACAAAAAGTCCTCTCGTTAGGGTTTTTAACTTCTGAAATTATCTACTGGGTCATTTTATATTGGAGTCAGTATTTTAACTGCAATAAAGCTTAACCAACCAACCAAGGTAAGATTAAATTCTTGTCTGTTAATGCATTCCTTCTTTGTTACAATACACGCGCCCACATAAACTGGCTTAATAAATTCAATCCAGTTGAGAGAAACGAAAAAAAAAATTTTAAATCGGTTGGCATTTCAAAAGCCGATCTACACAATGGCCTGCGGTTGGTTTGCTGTATTACGGTAACTCTTAAGAGTATTTTTTTGTTTGTGAGTATTTCTTGTTTGTGGCTACGTGACAGGCAAGTTAATTATTATTTTATTTATCATTTTTAAGGCACGCCAAGCAGCCTTTTGCCAGAGGCGCTAACGGTGCAGCAACGGCGGCAGTTAAAAAACAGCCACGATAGCAATTACAAGCAAATATTAAAGTTCGCTGTATTTTTCGCTGTATTCTTTCGCCTGGCAATTCAATCATTTAGAAAATTAATTTTATTTATTTTTTTTTTATTTTAGTCGCATTCAATTTAATTTAAATTTCTGCTAATGTGTAACAATGTGAACGTACGCGTATATACATGCATATCATACAATTTTGCACACAAAAAGTATACACAAATCACACATTATATGCAAATGCATGAACTCACATACTTTTGTACATAAAAGGTAAGCATTTCAATATTAATTAACTTCAAATGCATGTCAAATTGCAAGCTTTTCTCTCTCTGAAACAAATATGAATGTATTATGCTTTGCCTTACCTTGTCCGCCAGCCATCAGCAGCACAGCTACATGTCCAGCGCTAATTTGTCGCATTCCCTCTTCTTCGTAAGCCTTGAGACGCTCTTCCGCCGTACGCTCAATGCTGACCAACTTCGATTCTGGTATTGGTTGCATACGATCGTCCAGTTTAATGCCATTCTCTTGCAATGACTCAGTTGCACGATCGAAATAGAGTTTCAATTCGTTAAGATTAAGTTCCTCAATGTCACGCACTAAAAGCTCCTGCTGATCGAGTGTCAACTCCTCCCAGAACTTAAGTAAATGCTCCTGGCCCACCTTTGATAGGCGCTCGTACAGTGCGTCATAAACTGGCATGGTTGCTATTGCAAAGATTTCAGTGCTATTTATTTATATACTGCTCACTTTATAAATGTGTTTAAAAATGTTACAATAATTTGGCAATTTTTTATAAAACTCCAGATAAAAAAAACGCTTATGTATGTCGAAATAAGTAACAAAAAATGATCTTACAACAAACAAAAAAAAAACACAAAAAACCAAACGATACTTGTGCGAAAACGAAAACGAATTTTTCAACACAACAATGCTACTCGAACGCGCCAACTCAACGCAACTGCACACCAACGTATTTCGACCGCTACTGAGCTCAAGTGAGCACTTGTAGGTGCGATAAGTGCGCCAACAAGCCAATAGCTTACTTGGACGTCTGACTCTAATCGCTTCGCTTGGTTGGTTGTTTACTTTGATTTGTTTTTGTGGTTGCTGCCAAACTACATACATTTCCAGGCGGTTCGTGTACGTACAAATTAGCTTTACACAAAAACAAAAAACACCAAGACAAAAACTTGCCAACCAGCAGCGAGTGCTTACCCTAGCTTGAAGCTTCTTTTGCGTTATAGAGCTGCTGTTTTAATGGTTTTTAGAATGCAGAAGTCTTAACTAAACTGGTCTGCCCTGTACAAGATATCTGGGCGACCCTGAGCCAGAGTTTGCCAGCAAGTAACAGTGAAAGTGAATTGCCTTTTCAATTCTTGTGCGCCAAGCCTATCATTTAAGACAAGCGTATCATTGAGAATCAGATACGTACGTGGCATGCCCTTTTTGTGCTTACAAACATACATACATCCATATGTATAAATATATGTACACAGATGTTATGTTGTCAAAACAAAAGTGCCTGGAGTATGGTAGAGTATAGCAATTACGCAAAGTGTTAGTGGGGTAGGCATGCCTCCTGATAAGAAAATTGATAGTGAGCAGATAAGAAGAAAATTACTTCCGTTTGTGTTTATTTAAAGCACTTGCGAAGATTTTAAGTGATACAATAGTCGGCTATTTAAGGGATGATTCATATAATTATATAAAAAACGGGAAAAAATGTTCAATCAAAACTGAATTAAAAGTACTACGTATAGATAAGCACGTATTTTGGACGACTTCTGAATATTTGCAGTAGTTTCAGCTCAGTTCTACGTTACTACATCGACCGGGGAAGCCCGGAAAAGCACCGCCAACTAGCACACAACCAATCAACACATGAGGTACTGCTACAACAACCACTACAGAGCGGTGCAACATATCCTTTTCAATGGATTTTTGTATTCTTGCTGCAGAGGACGATACAAGAAAAATATGTGCTTGCATAAATAGCTCAAGGAAATTTAATAATAAAAAAATTGAAAATATGGACCTGTAGTGTATTTTAAAGATCCTCTTTTACTGCTAATGAAAATTGACTTTAATGCCTGCTGACAAAACCAAACTGTTGCCAGGGCAAGATATGTTTTCGTTGATGTAAATTAAATTAGCAACACCGTTGGTATTAAGCAATAACTTAATGATAATAAAGTACAATAGAATAGTGTTGCTTATAGCAGCCAATCAAAATAGCGCCAGCATTCACCCGGCTGTGCCACTTCTTGACAAACATCCATCGAATGTGTACTGGTTAGTCTTGTTTTCCGTATCTGCCGAACCAACTTCTGCATTGCTTGTTTCGACGATGTCTAATTTACATGAGCATATAAATAAATATGTACGTATATATGTAGAAAAAATCAATGGATCGATACCTATAAATTATTGAGCACACGTAGGCAATGGCCATTGTGGTACGGTAAGCTCTAGTGCTCTTTTCGCAAGCTCCTAATAATTTTCGCTAATTTAGTAAGCACTTTAGGGTTTTACATATTAAAATTGGTGATAATTTATTTAACTAACCGATTGTGCCAATATCCAATATGTAGATGTATGTTTATATGTACATATTTGCTTACCGTACTTTACGGCAGCGGACAATCTACCCATAATTTCCTTATGCCTCCCTCAAATACACTTTTCACTCGCAATTCATTTCTTCAGAATAGTGTTTGTTGAAAACTTTATAATGGTTTGCAAAGAAAACTAAATTATTTCTAGGTCGAAATTCAGCCGAAACACGAATTGTAAATTCTTCATTGTTTATATTCCACCTTGCCTGCTTTGGGAAATTGCCCAAAATGCACCGCTAGCTCGAACCGGTTTGGGACATTTATGCACTGGCGGGGTTAGAACTCCCGGATGTATTAATCCGAGTACATGATGTGAAAAATCGTAGTAGAAAATAAAGTTCAGTAACAGATTCTTTGTACAGGATTTTTGGCAGATATTTGAACATACGTAAACGGGGAACAGTTGGGGCCATCTGCTAAGTGTTCAGCACAAAATTTTACATAGCCCACCATGTTTATTTAAAAATTCGAGTCGAAATTTTAGGCTCGATTCTCGAAAGCCGCCTTGCACTCGACATGACACTTGCAATGAGGGTAAATAACAAGAAAAATACGAGTCCTCCAGGTGAGGACGTAGAAGGGAAAAATTAGAGACCAAATTTTTTTACATTATGAACCGGAAAAAATTAAAATTCTCCGCTTGAACGAGTTTGTATGTTGTATGGCGAAATGAAAAAAAGTAGGTTTGTCAAACCGCTTGTATGTTGTATTTCGCTCTTTAGAATTTTCTGTAATTCGGTAAAATTATAGGGTTGGGTGATAGTTTTTTAGAAACCAAAGGTTTAAAAAGAAATAGAAAATTGTGTTTGCTTACACCACGTTGAACTTTTTGAAAATTTACTTAAAAGTATGCAAATATTGCTGCCAATCCTTCTTTTATGTTTTACGAAAAGTATGCTGCGATATCTTCCCTTTGTGAATTTTTAATGATAGCATTATCTTCTACTATTTCAAACAAATGTTGCATATGTTATCGAGGAGAAATTATGAAAATTGTGCAATTTCCCATAAATAAAACCTTATACTTATGTTTAGATAAAGTATGTATGTTAATATTATTTCTATCATACCTTAAAAAGTATCCGAATTCAACGTTTCAAGATTTTATTAAAAGTAACGGCGTATTTGGCGGTCAAACAAAGTTTTTCTAATAACGGTCGCCCCTCGGCAGGTAATGGCAAACCTACGAGTGTATTTTTGCCAAGAAAACCAGCTACTCATAAAAATAGAGTCGCCTTTCTTATTCGGTGTTAAACTGTAGGTCCCTCCCCTTTGTGTGACAACATCAAGGCGCACACCACAAAACACTAACATATGAGTAAGAGCCAATCTATTATCATTATTAAAGGCGCCTGAAAAATTTAAAAAGCAAATATTTTCATAAATTTTTATTTCAGAAAATCGTAGTACGTAAAACGAAGCAGCGTAGCCATTGAAAATTTTCTCGAAAACAGTACTAAATATGTATGATCATAGGGAAGTCCTAGCCCTGTGCACTAGCCTGAATCGGTTTGGGATATATTTCCCTTGTTTTCATCGAAACTTCAGAAATCGATATATCGCGAGCTGCCATATCAATTATCATTTCCTGTATTTTTAGGGCCGGTTGTGCAATGTCTGGTTATCACTACTTGCAGGTTAAACATCATTATCGACGTTTTCGTCATCATGCATATAACATGTGATCGATAAAGCAGTCGTTGTATTTAACCGGAGCTTCTACCTCTGATTAGTGCTAATCAGACATTGAACATTCATTTCACTTAACTTGGGGAGTGGGTCCGGTTTCGATCTATACATACTATAACGGGGTTGTGCCAGAAATAGAACTGGGCCGAAATAACGGTAGTCGAGATCGTATGAAGCTCGAATTGAAATTTTCCTTCAGAGATTCGACAATTTGAATTGTATTTATTTGATTCGATTAAAAGAGAGTAATAATTCCATGACAAATACCGTGTTTGGGACCCTGGTGGTTCTTCTTATTTGGCACAGTAACCGCCCAAGCGAGACTCTTCTGTGCCAACTAACGCCAATTGGAAAAGCCAAGTGAGGCCAAGTCCTTCTCCACTTCGTCTTTTCATCGCAGTGGGGGCCTTCCTCTTCCTCTGCTACCACCAGCGGGTTCAGAGTTGTAACTTTCAAAGCTGGAGCGTTGGTGTCTATTCTAACGGCATGGCCAATCCAGTTTTGCATGTCGTTATAAAGCTCATATAGCTCATCGCTCCATCGTCTGCGCTAGTCTCTGTCGCAAGCGGGTCGTATATCTTCCACAAAATCTTTCTCTCGCATACTCCAAGAGCCGCCTCATCGGATGTTGGCATTGTCCATCTGCGCCATATACCTGCACAGGCATGATGAGTGACTTATAGAGCGAGATTTTTGTACAACTAGAGAGGACTTTACTTCTCAATTGCGTATTCAAACCATATTTGCACTTATTGGCAAGAATGATTGTCCGTCAAGGCAGACATCTACAAATCGGAAAAGGCAGGACAGACCTCTCAGTTTCTGTTACTGATGATGTCGATATCTGCCAGCAATTGCACGCTCTTGTAAAGTATTGTGCCGGATATTACAGAAATCGCACGAAAGCGAGTCGCCCTGTCTGAAACGCCGTTTGATGGCGAACGGCTCAGAGAGGTCTTTCCCAATTCTGACGGAGCGGGTGGTATTGCTCGACATTATTTTACACAGCCGTATTAGCTTCGCGGGGATACCGAATACAGACATCGCGGCATAAAGACTACTTCTTTACGTGCTACCGAATGCGGCTTTGAAACCGACAAATAGATGGTGTGTGTCGATCCTATTCTCGCGATCTAGGATTTGGCGTATTGTGAATACCTAATCTATGGTGGATTTGCCAGGTGTAAAGCCACACTGATAAGGTCCAACCAGTTCGTTGACGTACACGTTTAAGGACCAGTTGCTCAAAATGTTATTGTGCTTGGTAATCTTCCGAATCAAATCCAGTCCCGCCATATACTTTGATTTAGATTTTCTGGTTGTTATCGTTCATCTTTATCAGGCATTTCTAAAAATATTTTTGACGTTGTTTTGAAAATTAGCGATAGCGGCGTTCGGAGTCCCTCCTCTTTATGGGACAACATTAAGGCGCACGCCACAAGTCGGAGGAGAAGCTCAGCCAAATAGGGACACGAATTTCGATACGATACGATACCATTTCGATACTTTTGGCATTCGATACCGATATTTTCTACTCGATAGTTTTAAAACGATATTTTTTGGAATCGAGTACCAGAACCCTAGTATCGTATCGAATGTCATAAACTCACATTCCAACACTAAATTGAAAAAATACGCATATGAAAGAGCACCAACCCAACTCGTTTTAAATTTGAGTATATACATTATAAAATATGGGGTTGTGAAGTGCACAGATACTTTTTCGTAATTAAGAAGAGAAAAAATTAATTTTATGTTCCGTCTGATGGGAATTGAACCCGGACCCTCTTGGCCGCAACTAATTGTATCAAGCGTCTTTGCACACTCAGCTACAGCCATATATGTAAAGGTGTTTCAAATGTTGAGTGCATTATGTCATACCATGTATGTGTGTATGTGTTGTCACCGCTGTGCATGCTTCCCTGCAGGCAAAGCTACTAGTTGTGAACTAGAATTCTACCAGTTTGCGTTTCAGCCCAACTAGTTCACGTTCTATCCTTTTTCAATGTTAGCGACTGGTATTTTTAACATTGCGATGTCCTATGAGATGTCAATTGTTAGGCTATGCATCAGCATCTACTAGTAGAAATACTAGTAGCATCATACCAGTTGATGAGATAGTCTGCCAATTCATCCCCTATGAAAAGTATTAGTATGCCTTTTTGCTCGCGTCACTCCAAAAGTCGCAATGGCCGACGGAGCAAAGCACTCGCGTGGTATGCCTGAGGTACCAGGTTCAAGCCCTGGTGCAGGGAAAATTTTTTATTATTTTTTTTTTTTTTTGTAACATTTCTTTTATTTATATTTTTATTTAGGGGTTTTTTTGTTATTCTTAGATATAATAAAAAAATATTCTTTTTAATCTATTTTTTTATGGCACAAGTATTTCTTCCCATATATTTGTTTCTTTTTTTTTTGTAATGCATCTAGATTTTTAAGGTTGTTATTTATATTTAAATTGAAATAATTATTCCTACTTACATTGATCTAAATTTAAAAATCTTAACCACCTCCAAGCGGCCTCAAACCTGCGATCCCAGAACCAGAACCAATAGTCTTCACGTGACGCCACAGCCGGCATTTGTAAGAAAAGCAATTAATTGCGTTTTATTTTAGGCTTTGGCAATTCAAAGGCAGATGTCGCTGAACGCTTAAGTTCTTCAAAAATGTCGAACTGGTAGGCTCATACTAGTTTATGAACTAGTATTTTTTCTAACTGGTTTGGGTTTTCACTGCAGGGTTTGTATACATATACCTTCTTAATTACATATGAAAAAGCATCCGAGACGTGCAAAACGCCATCCGTGTAGTGAAAAATGCTTCATTTTAGTACGGGAGTATTTGAATTGAATATTTCCATTATATGTACGTAGTGTATGTATAATGGAAAAATCCATTTGGTTAAGACTTTTCACTTGATTTAAATACGAACATTTTTAAATGGTAATTAATGTTTAAGTCAACACAAAGGGGGTACCTACAGTTTTATGCCGACTCTGAACGGCGATTGTATTTTATGGGAAGCTGTTTTTCATTTTTAAGGGTTGCGCACTCCTAACCTGGGGTGTAGCGGCCTATATGCGAAACTTATATTCAGATAAATTTTTTGGATTTTGGTATCGATATTTGGAATATCGAGTCTTTTTATTCCGATATTAATGGGTACCCGATATCTTAGTTATTACTCAACTGTTTGCTTTAGTTGAGACATGAACAGATAGAGAATTAAAATATCTTTCAGAATCTATATATTAATACGCTAACATAAATTTTGTCTCCGTTCGTTTGGCGATTCTACCGAACCGATTTCAAAACCAAGAACACCGTTGGAAAGGCATTTTTCCGGTATATTTTTATGGTTTCACAATTGGTTGAAAATTACTGTTGTTTCACTACACATTTGAAATTAAGCTTTGAAATAAAGATAAATATGAAGATGAGGAAATGAATGAATGAAGATGAAGTCAAAAAAAGAAGGCAAAAGTGAAGATAAAGACGAAAATGGAGACAATGACAGATACATACGAATTAGGGTAACTGAAAGGGTAAGAAAATTTCTTGAATTTATAAAGTGAAACTTCTTTAGCGGCAGTTGGTTGGTTGGGAGTAATTTTTCAAATTCAGGGGCGGTTTAGCGGTTTGAGAATAAAAACAAAAACAAAGATGCCTAGAGGTACAGTCAAAAACGAAGATCAAGGTAAATTTAAACACTTTAATGTAAAGGTGACGAGGAAAATGCAAAAATTAAGATAAATATGAAGAAACGGATGAGGATGAAGATCGATATTGTTATCGATATAAAACTCGATATTCTTATCGATATAATAATTGATGTTGTTATCGATAAAATAATCGATATTGTTATCGATACTGATATTTATTAAATAACCGCTATTGTAATAGACATAATAATCAATATTGTTATCGATACATTAATGGATATTGTTATCGGTATAATAATCGATTAAATAATTGATTTTGTTATCGATTTAGTAACTGATATTGTTACCGATATGTATAATAATCGAAACTGATGGTTGTTATATTTATCGATGAGCTAATCGATTTTGCAATCGTTATATTTTTCTATATAAATATCGATATAATAATCAGAACATGGAATGTGATCACATTAAATGACATCACATCACATTATATCACATGATGTGATGAGGCATCACATAATATGATATCACATCACACGATATCACGTGACATAACATCATATAATAAGACAACACATTATATGGCTTGACATCACATGATATGACATGGCATTACATGACGTGGCATCACATGATATGACATCATATGGTATGACATCATATGACATGACATCACAGGATATGACAGCACATGACATGACATCCTATCACATCACATAAAAATAACGTCACATCTTTCACGTCATCACACCTCACCTCATCTACGTGAATAGATAAAGAAAAGGATAAAAGCAGAGTTATGAAAGGTAAAAACAAAGATGAAGACCAAGGTAAATTTGCCGATTTCAAAACCAAAAATACCGTTGGAAAGGTAATTTTCTGTAGATGAGGAGTTTTATAGTTTCGAAATTGGTTGAAAATAGTCGTTTAAAAATTTTCATATTTGTGTATGGTTGTTTTGGCAGCCTGTTCAATTTAAGCTGTTTCGCATTTTGTTTTGCTTGGAAATGAAATCAAACTTTGAAATAAAGATAAATATGAAGATGAGGAAACAAGTGGCAACGATGAAGACAAAAAAAGAAGGCAAAAGTGAAGATAAAGTCGAAAATTGAGATAAAGACAAATACATAAGAATTAGGGTAACTGAAGTGAAATTCTCCGATAGGAATCGAAATAAAATCAGCCATAAAAGTTACCGAAATTTGTCTAATCATCGAAGTTTATATTTATCGAAATTTACCCATGCTTATTAAGTTATCGCAACGTATCGAATTATTCCAACTGACCAATGTTTACTGAGTTGCCGAAATTTATAGACACAGAAACTTAGTTCTCCAAATTTACGGATAGCTATCGAGCTATAAAAACGTGTGGGATTAACGAAATTTGTCAAGTTAAAGAAATGTATCAAGTTATCGATATTTATTGAATTATCATTATTTATAGACTTAACGAAATTTATCGAGGTGTCGTAATGCATGGAGTTCTTTCAACTTACAGAGTTATCGATAATTATTGATCTACTGAAATTGGTTGGTTCAACGAAGCGTTTATGGAATTTTCAAAATATATCGATTTTTCGAAATTTCAAGGTTATATAATCGTCTTAACAGAGTGTAACGAGTTATCAAAATGTTTAGATAGTTTTCGAAAAATGTGGTGATGTCAAAAGTAAAAAGAATTTTCATTTTTGAGCTATCGAAATTTATCGAGCCGTCGAATTTCACAGTTATCGAAATTGGTCGAGTTAACGAATTTTGTTGAGTTATCGGATTTTAGTGTTTTTGAAATTCATCGAACTTCAGTGTTTTTAAAATCCATCGAATTCATCGAACTGGGGTCAATTCCAAGTCCGGCCGAAGTCCTCCAAACACCCTCTAAGATAAAAAAAAAATAGTTATGTTTTAGTTCCAAAGCAGAAGATGTTCCGGTACGTTAATTTGTACCGTATAAGTTTTGCTACGTGTTAAGTTAGAAAACCTCTCCAAGGCCCCTAAAAACTAGAAAAACTGTCGACTTTCGACAGTAACTGGCACTCTAGTTATAGATTAAAAACTAGTTAAAAATGCATAATATGCCTTTTTTCTAGCTCACTCTCAACTGTGGGCGTACGCAAAGCATTCGCATGTGAACGGCAAGTTTTGACAGATGTGTGTGAGCGTCCATAAGAATCCAAATGGAATTCTTTGCCTTTGGGAACGTTCACGCTCGCATTTCACTGTATATCAAGCTTAAGATGTTTTTTGAAGAGAGTTGCCGCCTTTTTCAAAAGTTAAAATAAATAAATTAATACGTTAAATAAAAATAGAAAAGCGGCTCAAAAATGATTTAATTCGATAATACTTTCGAAGAGGATTGCTGCCACCTGTTTAGAAAATCAAAATCCATTTAATTAACCAGTTGATTTAAATACTTTAATATGGCTTACAAACGATAGAGGTTCAAGTACGCTTTATTAATAAAATATTTTGTACGAACGAAAAAAAGGTTTCTGCGCATCCGTCGTAATTGACGTCCCACGCGCCGCTGTACTTCTAAGATAAAACGAACCTTATTTGCTTCCTCCTCAGCTAATTTGAGGACACTTTTAAAGTTTTCTACTTTTCCTGCAATTGCACACTGAAAGCCTTTGTTAAAGCAATAATAGGCTTAATAGTTGGGGTGTTCACAGTTCGTTCCAAATAGTGTCTCAAAATGTAGACGTCTACATTTTAAGACGTTTTCTAACCGTAAAATCTGTGGTGTTGTTGTTTCCCATACAAAATTGGAAAACGACGCCGTCTACATTTTGTCACACTCAGGCTTTCTGCTCATTGGTCGTCCAATCATAGTTGAGTCATAGTTATCGTCATGAAGCAACGATTACATGACGATTACACTTCTGCACACTTGGTCGTGATATTTCAATTCATTTGGCGTCTAAAAATTCACTTGGAGCAGGTATTTTCTGTTTTTTTTTGTTGATATTTTCGCGAAATATTTACAAAAACCTGCAATTTTTTAAATATAGACTGTGCTGCAACATTTCTAGACGTAATTTTCCAGTAATATCTCTTCTTTTCTTTTCCTGGAATGTGTTTTGTGTATGCACACAGAGACTTAATACAATTTCGTCATATTTTATAGTTAAAACGCTCATATTTATTAAATTTTAATGCAATTATCCACTTTTTAATAATTTCCACAGATTTTATGCAAAAAAATACTAATTTTTATACAATTTTAATGCAAATATTAACTTTTTCACTAATTTTCCCCCATAAAATGTAAACAAACAATGCGTGCACAACGATTAGCAAACGACAGTGCCGTACTTATCCGTTTCTGCATCTTCTACGATTTGCCGATAACTAGCCGATAACGACAAGTGTGCATATCTCCTTTGAAATGCATGTGCTCGGCTCAAAATTTCAGGGCGAGACGATAACGCAACTATGATTGGACGACAAGTGTGCAGATAGCCTCAAAGGTATGTTTTTTACGCGTCTACATTTTGCAACCTCGCAGCAGGGTTGCATTATGGCAATACTAATCACATTTTTTTTTATTTATTGGGCACGTTTTCTGTATTTGCATTTAATTTGAGCGCAATTTCTGATGAAAAGAAACAAATCAAGGAAAAGAAATAACAAATATTACGAATTGGTAATTAAGTTAAATAATTACAGTTTTTCAGATACAAAATCGAAAGGCGACATATAAAAAATGCACGCAAGGAAGAAATGTCTGGCAACACCAGCAAAGTTTTGAGACGATTTTGCGTCGACTGCTAGAAAGGGGTGCTCACAGTTTGATGCTAAAGATGTCTCAAAATGTAGACGTCTACATTTTCAGACACAATTTGGAACGAACTGTGAACACCCCAAGTGATAAGTGCAACTATAAATTTGGATTGTGTAATTGAAGTTAGTAATATTTGAGCCTTCGTTCCATTCGAAATAATATTTTTTATCAACCAGCTCTTCCAACGCGAAGCAAATGTGTTAAAAAAAACTAAGGGAGTTTAAGTGATCCAAGGTGTTTCGCAAAACCTTAGGAGACGTGTGTTTTTTTTTTGCAGTTAGACAACACTGTATTATCAGATTTTTTAACAACTGACCTCCTGCTTTTGTAGACTGCCCGAATAAATTTAACAGGTATAAAATAAAACTTCGCGAATTCCATAACCATTGCACGAGCTGTGTACATATTAGAGAGCTGCATGAATTCATTTAAAACGGTTTAGGAATTATTCATATACAAAACGAATGAATGATTTTGGCTTCACATTTTTTTGAATTTGAGTGAATACCTGTCCTGATATATGTGTCGACATTACAATATTCAAACAAAGTGAAAACAAATTTAATTGAAATAAATTACAATTTTTTTTTATGAATATTCAAAAATATTTTTTCTATGCACATACATATGTACAGTATCGGTCATATCTATAGCACGCCATTTCAAAGTGACATTGTGTGCAACTTATGTTTATTTATTTATTTTTGAGAATTTTCAATTAAAATACAGTTCTTTCTCTAACAAACCCCATATAAACCCAAGTTTAACAATTTGTAGAAAACTTCGAAAAAGTGCAACAAATTTTCACCTATATTTGAAACTTTTTTCTCAGAAGTGTTTGAATTTTTCTGAATACACAGTTTTATAGCCCAATCAATTTTAGTCTGATAATGTCTAAGTTTCAAGTGACTGAAAGTTACCGTTGATTTTTTAGAATTTTTTTCTCCAAGGGTGTTGCGGTTTTCATCCATATACAAATAAATTGAGTTTATTCATTATATGGAAGCCAATGCGGCAAAAAAAATTCTAAAAAATTAACGGTAATTCGTAGCCACTTGAAATTGGCACATTATCAGACTAAAATTGCAGTGGCTAAAAAACTGTGTACTCGAAAAAATTCTAACACTTCCGAGAAAAAAGTTTGAAGCTTAGGTGAAAATTTGTTGCACTTTTTTGAAGTTTTCTACAAATTGTTAAACTTGGGTTTATATGGGGTTTGTTAGAGAAAGAACTGTATTTTAATTGAAAATTCTTAAAAATAAATAAATAAACATAAGTGGCACACAATATCACTTTGAAATGGCGTGCTATAGATATGACCGATACGGTATGTACAAACATACATATTGTATATGTATGTATGTATTGCTGCGCTCCTCCCAGCTAGCAAAATCATCGAAACTGGATATTTTCTCGAAGAAAAACCGGCTAAAATGTCGTTTATGATAGCCGTTTACGATTCGTTCTCGAGTACTTTATCGCTTGAAATTGTCGATCGCCTATGAACAGTCGTAAACGGATCGAAAAAGCATTCGTATGCGAATATTATATATTATAAAATATTGTGGTTCAAGAAAATTTTCCAACAGAATGAAAGTTT
Source organism: Rhagoletis pomonella (assembly GCF_013731165.1). Lineage (NCBI taxonomy): Eukaryota > Metazoa > Arthropoda > Insecta > Diptera > Tephritidae > Rhagoletis > Rhagoletis pomonella. The sequence goes on from NW_023458557.1 coordinate 81,661,244, forward strand.
TTTCTTGTGCTGACAAACCACTACAAGCCTCTTTATTTTATTTTGTTTTTGCTTTATCGTTTACGAGCTTTTCTCTAACTTTTCGCCGATCGAGAACCCCTCGTGAAACATAATGTTCGTAAAATGTACGTTTTCTTGCTGGCTGGGCCTATTACAATATGAACAAACTTGTTTGTAGAAACAAACTTTTACCGAAATGAGTTTCAATTATTTGAATGTTTTCCATTCATTCATTCACATTCTTTCATTTGAAGGTAGAAAATTTAAACAAAATGTATATGCATAACTTACAAATTTTAAAACGCTGAGTGTGATGTGTGTGTTGTAAAATATTAAAATCTACAGTACTCTGTTTGGCTAGAAGTTTGAATGAATTCGTGCAACCCTCTAGTACATACATATGTATCTAATTCAAATGGAAAAGTTCTCAGTGCCTCCCAAATCCGTCATTTCATCTGCAATCACTGAAAAATACTTCGACTCGTTAATCCGTTTCACCAATTCAGTAGTAATATTTTCTACGGCCACGATAATTTCATTTTGAATTGGTTTACTTATATATCGCTAGCTTAGAGTGAAAAGTTGCTAAGTCCACTTTTTACGAAAACTCATATTTTGATATAGGAAGCTAGAGAAATTGAATACGCATCGTTTCGAAAATTATAAAGGTACTTGTTTATTTTTTCCTCTTCATAAGCAATAAAAGGAAAATTTGCTAAGTCCAAAAGAAGCACCACAAATCCGATAAGGCCAAAATAATACGACATCTTTTAATAAATATCGAATCGTTCTGATTCTTATGGAGTTTTGCTTTGCTTTAAACGCGCAAAATGTTTGTTTCAAAGTCTTGCGAAATAGTTAAAGAAAATGGCTATAGGAAGATTTTTCCCTCTCCTGTAAAATTTTTAAAATGGGACTTAGCAACTTTTCTTGCTAAGCTAGCGATATGTAGGTCCCAATTCTGCCAGCCGTTATCAAGTGATTGTTTAGAATTTCATCACCGTTTTGCATTGAGTAACGAAGATGCGCTCTAAAATTTCCATCATTTTCAAGAGGAAGTTCTTTTTGTAATGGTCTGTCATCACGATGACCTCTTAATGCCACCCCTTCCTTGCGCAGAACCGAACAGCTCGAATAACTGGAACAAGTTTTTTTTTTCTATTTTCGAGTATTTGTTGTTTCAAACCTTGATCTGCTTTTTTATTTTCAAATATCACCTTAAAATTTGTTCTATCCTGCATAGCGTTCTGATGGTACGTTTTGTTTTGATGTTCCTTAAACTTTTTTAGCGCTTTTTTTTTTTAAATGGAGTTTGCACGAAAAATTGTGCTTTTTTATGGCCTCTTTTATTAGCTCTTTTAAATATTCATATTCTCTGAATGCACCATATCTGTGGTATTTTCCACGCCTCTTTTGCCAACTTATTTATATAAATATTTATATCTTACTATAAATTTGAATGCATGTTTTCACACAAATACAATAGGGGTATTCTCGAAATCTTGCAAAGCCATTGCACGTACCACGAATTGCATAGATTTCATAACTTGCATAACTTGCAAGCGCACAACAACAAAATACGACGTAAAAAGATATTTCTCGTAAATAATTACTATACAAAGACGAAAAAAATTTCCTTTAAAACAAGGCGACGTTTTTGATTTCAAATATTAGCATAATAATTATTTTGGGCCTCTGCTAAAATTATATTCATATATGTATACATATATGTAGACTGTCTACAAACTGTATGTTCTTCTTCCTACTGAAACTGATTTAGTTAAAATTTGGCAAAAACATTGACCATATCTTGAGATATCGTTTCTATTTATTCTAGAATTTCTAGCGAAGGGAAGTAATGATACTGATTAGATTTAGATAATCATCCCAGTAAGAGCATCAAAATGATCATTGATCAACGTAATTCTATAGCGTTCGGTATAACAAAAAAGCTAGCTAGTACCTAATCGAATAATTTAGAAGTGAAATAAAAATTTGCTTCAAGAACTAGGAAAGCTTCGAGATAAAATAAGTTGCATTAAAATTGGATTCACACATACCACATCGGTATGTTCGTATGTTTGTATGTATATAAGCATTTAAAATCCTGTTGCCAAAGGGACATGAAACATTTACATAACTGATTTTATCCAGATACATACATATGTATATATGTACATAATCACTTATCTATGTAAGTAAATGCAGAGACGGATGTTGCCCGTAATAGGTAAAAAAGTGTAAGGCACAGATTTAAATATCTACAAATAATTGTAATAGTGCTCAGCTGCTCTGTCTGTCATGGATTTTTACTAATCAGTTCCCTTTTGCTTGCATTATGAAACGACGGACCGTTACAAAAGGACTCGCTGCTGGTCTTTCAAGATTTAAGCCAAGGTGCGTATGCCACAGAGGCTTCACAATAACAAACTCATAAACACCCAAACATCCTCGTCTACATTCATACTTACATATGTACATACATCCTTTTTCGAGCAATGGAAAATCCAGTATTTCTTCATTCGCATGCGTTATCTTAAGAATACATACATACATATAAACACTTTCGTACATAAATATTCTCCCAGCTGGCCAAGGCAAATGCGCGCGAAAATGATTCAATCACCCCGCTGGCAATGCAATGGCATTTTACCTTTTTTGCGGCCAATGTACTTAACGTACAATACTGACGACAAAGGAAGTTAAAGAAAGGACGATGTACACAAAGTAAATATTCACATATACATACATACATATGTGTATGTACGCATGCAAGCACATTAGAGCGTACCAGAAAAAACCCTGAGTCTTAAAGTATTCTCGTTAGAAAATTTCGAAAGAAAAAAAATTTAGTTTTTTATGTATAGATGTTCTTGTAACGAAGATACATTTATTTTGTTAAAAAGTTCGGAAACGGAACCATTATAAAATCATTAAACCTTTGCCAAGTATTTCTTTCCACCCTAATGCTAGCGAATTAAAGTTCGTCAAAAATTATTAAACTTTGCCAAGTATTGCGTACCACCCTAATGCCAGTAAATTAAAGCTCACAAAAAATTATTAAACTTATGCTAAGGAAGTACAACTATTTGAAAAATAAAAAATATTGCTGCATGAATGTAAAAAAAGGCAATCCCTAGGCCGGCCAAAAAAGATATATACTTTCGAAATTGCCTTGACAAAATAATTTAGACGCAGCGGTGATCCCTAGTTTCGACAAAAAAAAAATATATATTTTTTTTCGAAATCGCCATGAAAATATACTTTACATTCAGCGGTTTACGGAGAACTTTTTTTGCTTGCTTGTTGGGTGGTACGGTCTAATGTACACTGAAAGATTTGTCTGTAAATGCGGGCATATGCATACGCACATACATACATATGTATCCATATAAAACGTAATACAAACTCAACTGTTGCTATTAAATACTGACTTGCTGTTAAGGCACACACGGCAATAAGCACTGTGTGTCAGATGTGAGTATAAATTGGTTAAATCCAAATTAATTTTTTTTCTTAACCTAAAAGTGTGTGCTGACTCGAGTATCTGGAGTATAATTTTTGTATGGGATTTTTTAAAGAGTTTGATACACTTAAAGGGCAATTCTGGCTTTTCTTTCTGGCTGGTCTTTCCTGAAACAATTGTCAATTCTGGCAACTATCTTGCAAGCTCTTTACTTTCTTTCGAAAGAATAATTGAAAGATCTGCTAACGAGGACGTCTTAGCTTTATGCTGTTCGCCTTTTAGCAATAGGTTTTTAAAAAAAAAATAAATAAAATTTAAAAATATTTTTATATGTATAGTAGTCGGCCGCTGTGGTGTAGTAGTAAGCAGTGCGCGCTTTCACACATCGGCACCTGGGTTCAAGCCTTGGTCAGAGCAACATCCCAAAAAATATAGAAAAAGGTTTTTTATTAACAGCGGTCGTCCCTCGGCAGGCAATGGCAAACCTCCGAGTGTATTTCTGCCATGAAAAACAGCTTCTCATAAAAATACAATCGCCGTTCGGAGTCGGCGTAAAACTGTAGGTCCCTCCGCTTTGTGTGACAACATCAAGGAGCATGCCACGAATCGGAGGAGAAGCTCGGCCAAACACTAACATATGTGTAAGCGCCAATCTATTATTATTATTATTATGTATAGTAGTAGACAATGCCAATGTTGTCGAGTTGTACAATTTAGTCTAATTACGACTTACGTCGTAGAGTGAGAGGAAACATCCACCATTCACGCAATAGCTTTCTGTGATCCCCAAGTGAACTCTTTAAGAACCCTATTCTCTATCTAGCCTAAACTTTCCCAGTTAATATAAATATAATTGCGCAAAGAATTTCTGGTCTCACTTGTGGATATCTTGTATTTTGCTTCACTGTGCAAGGTATGCAAGTCACGCTTTCTGAGCATGTCCAACCCCTATTTACAATGGTGCTGTTGTAAGGAGTGCTGTCAAAGTCTAACTGCGCAAAAGTTTTTTATTACTAGTTTTATATATAAAATATAATGATGTCAACGTTTACAAAGTCAAACTATGTAACCTGAATAAAGCTGAAGGGAATTGGAAGTTCGCCTAGTGTATTTTTTTAAGACTTATAGAAATCTTAATCAAATCATAAATTGTATAGGGTTGAGTAGAAAGTCTGACGAACTCCGTAGCTGCGCGGCAAAATTCGAGTCCAGATTCTATAAAAACAATAGAAAGATTTTCAATGAAAGCAGTCACATAGCCCGAGTTTATTCCAGCCATAGGAAAGCTTTGCTTAAAAGCTGCTGACGCTAATTGGAAACGCCAAGTAAAGCCAAGTCCTTCTCCACCTGATCTTTCCATCGCAGTGGGGGCCTCCCTCTTCCTCTGCTATCATCACCAGCGTGTTCCAAGTTGAATACTTTCAGAGCTGGAGCGCCGGTGTCAATTTGAGCGACATGGCCAAGCCAGCGGAGCCGCTGTATTTTAATACGCGGCATTATGTCCATGTCGTTGTAAAGCTCATACTGCTCATCGTTCCATCGTCTGCGGTACTCGCCGTCGCCAACGCGTAGCGGCCCGTGATTCTTCCGAAAAATCTTTCACTCGAATACTCCAAGAGCCGCCTCATCGGATGTTGTCATTGTCCATGCCTCCGCGCCATACACCACCACAGGCATGATGAGTGTCTTATAGAGTGTGGTTTTCGTACGTCGAGAGAGGACTTTACTCCTGAATTGCCTACTCAGTCCATAGCACTTGTTGGCAAGAGTAATTCTGCGTTGGATTTCCATGCTGACATTATTATCGGTGTTAATGCTGGTTCCCGAGTAAATGAAATTCTCTACTTTCTCGAAATTGCAACTGTCAACAGTGACGTGGGTGCCAAGGGGCAAATGTGTGTAGTTTGATAACAGGAGATACTTCATCTTGTCCTCGTTTACCACCAGACCCATTCGCTTTGCTGCCTTATCCAACTTGGAAAAGACAGAACAGACTTCGCGGTTTGTGTTACCGATGATGTCGATGTCATCGGCGTACGCCAGCAGTTGCACGCTCTTGTAGTACATTTTTCCTGAGCGGTTGAGTTCTGCAGCTCTTATTATCTTCTCCAACATCAGATTAAAGAAGTCACATGAAAGGGAGTCGCCCTGTCTGAAACAACGTTTGGTGGCGAATGGCTCGGAGAGGTCTTTCCCAACTCTGACGGAGCTGGTGGTATTGCTCAACGTTATTTTGCACAGCCGTATGAGTTTTGAGGGGATGCCAAATTCAGACATAGCGGCTTATAGGCAACTCCTTTTAGTGCTGTCGAAAGCGGCTTTAAAGTCGACAAATAGGTGGTGAGTGTCGATCCTTTTTTCGCGGGTTTAAAGCCACACTGATAAGGCCCAATCAGTTCATTGACAGTAGGCTTCAGTCTTTCACACAATACGCTCGATAAGAACTTATGCTTAGAAGGCTGATCCCGCAGTAGTTGGCGCGAATGGCAGGGTCGCCTTTTTGTGGATTGGGCAGAGCACACTTAAATTCCAGTCGTCGGACATGCACCTTATCAACGAGTACCGAAAGCACTGGCTGTCTGTTGTGGCTGCAGCTTTTCGACGTTAAGCTTTCCTTACATATTAGGGCGCACATTTTATGCTGCACAGAGGCGGGTGCGTATATTGGCTGCAACAAGATAGTGGTCCGTCGATGTTTGGACCTCGGAGTGTGCGTACGTCTAAAACACTAGAAGCGTGCCTTCCGTCTATCACAACATGATCGATTTGGTTTCTCGTTTTTCGATCCGGAGACAGCCACGCGGCTTCATGGATCTTTTTATGCTTGAACCTAGTACTGGATATTACCATGTTTCGGGCCCCGGCGAAGTCGATCAGCCATTATCCATATGCTTTTGTTAAAAAAGCTCGTACAGTTTGTCGAGCTTCTCCTCCAGTTTGTGGTGTGCGTTTTGATGTTGCCTTACAAATGAAGTCACTACAGTTTTACGCGGCCTCCGAACGGCAGAGGGTTTTTAAGAAGCTTTTTCATGGCAAGAATGCACTCGGAGGTATACCAATGCTTGCGGAGGGGTGACCTCTATTGCAAAGAACTTCGATGTTGCTGGGACGTGAAATCGAACCCTTGACCTACCAAGTAATAGTGCGCTGGTTATAGGTGCGTCGGTCGAGAGCAAATGTACACTTCGTACATATTCCAAAGAATTTAATTTTAGTTTTCATATTATATTTCATTATTTAAAATTAATTTGAAAGCCATGTGATTTTACTAGGTGATGGATATCGGGATCCGCTGGACCCGAACTCGAACCACTTTGTATAAATATAGAGCATGCCGCCAAACAAAGTATGCTTAGCTTTGTTGAAATGGATTTGGAAAAGCTAAGGTCATATCCTCTAGGAATATAGAATCGCTAGGGTCCTCGCTTCCGCCAGATTGTTTCTCTAGAGATATTATAGGTAAAACCGAAACTTGTTTGAGCGAAAACAATCACAAATAAAGACTATCGAAACTAGAGTAGCACTCAAAGCCGGCTTATCTTATGAAAACAAATCACCTTTAGTGCATTGAAAGGCTAACTAACTTTCTTGGCATACATAATAACATCCAGTTAGCGCTGGTACCTGGACACAGGTGAATAGAGGGTAACGAGGCGGCAAACTGTCTCGCAAGAGATGCGGCAGCCATCACTCCAATTGGCACCGAGCCCTTCCTAGGACCAGATTCCAATACTATAAAGGAGGTGCTTGGGAGGGAGATGAACACAATCAGGGATATAAATTTGCATAGTTCGGTAGGAATGTGTCAGGCAAATTGTTTACTGGTAGGCTATAGCAAGAGAAGATTCCAAGGCTTAATTAAATCTCCCAAATCAGACGTTTAGAATACTAACCGCACTGACACTGCAGTTTAAGAGGACATCTATATACATATATAGGCTGGGGATATGGTCAAATAATTTTTGCCGGTTCTGCGACTCGACCAGCAATATAGTTCTACACTTTGAGTGTGATACAGTCTGCAGAAGACGTGGTATCCTAACCTCCCACCAGCGAGGTAGTACGAGTCACTAAACCCAATTTTTTAATGAAATTCTCGTTTTTTTGCCCCTATCTCGAAAATAAAAAGAGCTACAGAAAATATATGAATGACAAACTTGTAGAACATTTAATTTACTACAAAAAAGTTTCACAACACCAAATCGCTAACATCAATATTTCTTGAGATATTGGACTTGGAAGTTGATCAACAATTTCTACAATTTAGCTAATAGTCCATGAAAATTCCACACTACCTCAACTTCAAAGCCCGATATCTCAAGAAATATTGATGTTAGCGATTTTGTGTTTTGAAACTTTTTTGTAGGAAATTGAAAGTCCTACAAGTTTGTCATTTATATTTTTTCTGTAGCTCTTGTTATTTTCGATATAGGGGCAAAAAAACGAGAATTTCATGAAAACATTGGGTTTAGTGACCCGTACTACCTCGCTGGTGGCAGTTAGGATTACACCGCGATGAACTCTTTTAAAGAGCATTCAATTCTGAAGAAAACTCATCATTGACCAAGATTATACCATAAAATGCCTCTGAGCTGTAGACTTTTGAAGAAAAAAACCCACAGTTTACGTGTATTTTATTTGGGAAATCTTTGCACGCCTTGGGCGAGTGCTTAATGTTAATATAAAGGGTTAAAATTTTCAGGGAGTTTTTTTAGGTGTTTTATACAAAATTTCGAGGTAGGGGTGGAAAAAAAAATAGTCACAAAAAAATCGCCCTAATACACGTACAAATATATATATATACATATATTCTCAAGAGCTTCGAGTGCATTCGTCGCAAATTCATGCAGGACGAACTCAGGAGTGGAATGGCAATGGAACAGGGACAGGGGGGTGCTCGATCACAATGTTTAAATAAAAAAAAAAAAATGGTTTTGGGCGGAACGAAGTTCGCCGGTTCCGCTAGCATTTTTGTGCTTTAATATGAATTTGACTATGAATAAAAATCCAGATGTTCATAGAGCTCTTCGTGTAAAAAAACTCATTGGTAGCAGTATGCGGGCCATGACTTCATATAGAAGAGCTTAACTATTTACATATGTTTATTTTTTTCAAGGTATGTGTCTCCCGAACGTAAGTTCGTATGTACACCTTGCATGTATTACATATACAATATGTACGTTAGGGTGCATCACTCTCCATACAAAAGAAAAAAAAACGTGTACTGTTTTTTATCGGAATCATAAAAATTACTACATTACTTCAACTAAAATATTTCGGTATAATATTTAGATTTACGTGAGCTGGGCCCATTTGAAAGCACCGCCTAAAATTGAGTTTTTTTGTTTTATATCACGTCAGGTAATATAAGAGTTTAGGTTACAAAGTACTGCATAAAAATGCTTAAAAAATGTATCAACGGAATCAAAATAATGAGATTTTCGGAGGTAAAGTGGCGAGAATATAAATAGGGAAGAGACATTTTAGCATTCTTTAGCTTTTGTCGTTTCGATTATTTATTGCCATGTACGTTAATATTTCAAACTTTCCAGAAGAATACGCAAAACTCGGCAAAATTTCATCAAAATTTTGAGCTTTTTAATTAGATTTCTTAGAAGCATTCTGAGTATGCAGTTTTAAATTTTATTATAATAAAGTGCAAATTTTAAGTAGGTAGTACTAACCGTTGTGGAAAGTGTAGCTTATTTTCTCCATACAAAAAAATTTTCGAACATATGTACATATTTACTTTGTATCGAAGAAAATGCGCAAACAAAAATTTGCCAAAAATTAACGGTAAGTCCTAGCTAATTTGCACTTTATTATACTAAAATTTAATGGCCTACGATAGATTCCGCGATAGCCCAGAGTAAATATTAAAAAAAAAAAAAAGAAAAGTAGCCTACACTTTTTAAAATGTCTTTTCCCGATTAACATTCTCCCCGCCGTATTTTCAAATCGGTCCTGCTCACGTAAATCTAAATATGTTTCCGAAATATTTTGCCATATGTTTTAGATATAATAAATTTTATAATTCCGGTGGAAAACCCGCAACTTTTTGGGGATGCACTCTAATGCATATACATACATATGTGCATATATGTACATTAGTGCGGGCCAATTTGTATCGGAGATTTTTTCGACTATGCGCGTATAGCATAGAAGGATTCTACGTGTAATTCTAAGAAAATTAGCCAAAGAAACCATAGGTCTAAAATCAATTTGGAGTTTGCCAAATTGCGAAAATAGGTTTCTTAGCATTTTGCTGTAGTGTCGAAAAAAATTGCTTAAATTTTCTATAGAAACATGCTATAAGGGGTTTTTTGGCAGATGGAATCCATTTCTGCACTAATATTTTTCTTAAAACTTCCACCAGAGCGCGTAACAGTGAAAATTTTCACGTTTCCTTCGAAACCTATTTTCGCTATTTGGCAAACTCCAAATTGATTTTAGACCCATGGTGTCTTTGGCAAAATGGCTAAGAATTACACGTAGAATCCTCCTATACTATACGCACAATGTAAACATAAAAAAGGACCCGCCCTAATGTATGTACATCATTCTGAAAGTATATTATATATATGAACTTAAGGAAAAATATGTAATTATAAGATGCGTTTGATTATCCGCCTCATTTGAAACTTCCTTCCGGTAACTCCCCTCTATCTTAAAAAAAAAAAATTGCGCGCGCTTTATCCATTTAAACTCAACTACTTTCGTACAATGCAACCGAGAACAATTGAATTCACAACTAAGGTGTAGCTCTATACCTGTGTACATGCATACATACATCTTATTGTTCACTCAGGGACGGACATATTACATACCTTTACTTAAGTATTCGTTCAGGAAATTTCGTAAGTAAACAACGACAATACCTATTCGCCTGCAAGCAAGGCTAATTTTGCTTGTTTTTGTTCAATTCCGTGGGCTTCTCCTTCATCCGCAACGGCACCTTTCGTTAATGCCTTTCAATTTGAAAACAGAACGAAGAAAATGCGTTACAAGGTATGTACAAGAAACTACCACAATTGCAAGGCGCGCAGACGCAAAATGCATACAGCGAACCACCACCACCACCACCACCACCACTACCCCCATCAGCCGGCAAAAGAAGTCAGCCAGCTAACGAAATGCCTGCGGGCAGCACCGCTGAGTCGTGTTTGGCGTGAGCAGCGATCATGAGGAATCAGTTATGAATTTACCATCGAACGAATAGGAACCTTTCTACGCAAAAGAAGACGGTTTCCTTGCCGCAAGTACCAACAGTATTGGTGTTTTAAAAGTGTTTTGTTAAAAAAACACTTTGTTATACAGTTACAGTTTTGTTTATAAATCTTTATGTTTTTGTTAAAACGTGTGCTTGTTTTTTATTGAGACAAGATTTTTTGAAATAAAGGACACTAAGTTGTTTTGAAACCAAATTAAGAGCTTATGCGAAACCCTCAAACGTCAAAAAGCAAATCGAAACTATTAACCAAAAAAAAAACAAATAAGCCAGCTCAAATTAAAATAACGGCCACTTCAAACCGTACACACAACACTCACGCCAACCCTCACTGCTTATCTTTTCTATCTTTCACGCACCACCTACCAGCAGCAACAACAGCAACGCCACACAATGTCTTTCTCCAAAGCAAAACTAAAGCGCTTCAACGATGTCGATGTGGATTGTGCCAACTCGCCCGCAACTGCACGCCTACCTACCGATGCGTGCACAATTAATACGCCAGGCAAATGCATTGCTGCCGCCGCCACACCAGCTACTACCACCACCAGCGCCAACACGCCCGCTGCCACTACAACAAGCGGCCACCCAGAACGCAAGGAACAGATTGAGAAATTCTTCAAAGACGCCGTACGCTTTGCCACCAGCAGCAAGGAAGCCAAGGAGTTCGCAATACCCAAGGATGCCGCATTGAAGGATGACAAAAAATCCAAGGGTTTGCGACTCTTCCGCACACCTTCATTGCCACAGCGCTTACGCTTCCGACATAATGCCTCCGAGTCAGCGACAGCAGCAGCAGCAGCAGCAGCAGTGGCGGCTGCCAACAACAATAACGGCAGCGGCGCCAGCACAGCCAGCTCCACGCCAATGCATTCCGCCACAAATACACCAGTAAAAGATGCCACCAAGTCAGGCAGTCGACTCAAAGGCAAAGAGGCATTACAGCATGAAATACGTAAAAAGAATGAACTACTCGAGAGCTACATGAGTCAAATTGATGTGCTGAAGCGCCATGTCGAACAGCTAAAGGAGACCGAGCGCAAGTTGCGCGAAGAAAATGCCAGCGTCACGGAGAAGACCGAGAATCTAATACATGCATTGCAGGCGGAGAATGCGACACATAAAGAATTGAACGATAGGCTAAGCGCCGAAAATGTAGAGCTAGCCGAGACATGCAACAAAAGAGAGCTGGAGATAAACGCGCTCGTGACGCGACACGCCAACGAGCTGGAAGAACTACAAGCCATCATGGCTGAGTTGAGATTAGAGAAAGCCACGTTGGAGCAGCAAGCGCAGGAACACGGCTCAGAGGCACAAAGAAGACTCCAACAGTTACAAGTGTTACAGCGTGAGATTATCGAAGCGCGCGAACGGCTGGTGGCATCCGAACAACGCGCAGAAAAAGACACTGAGCTGATACAAAATTTGCGCAATACCAATGAGTCGCTTAGCCTAGACTTGAGTGAGTTGAGGAAGCAAGTCGAACACGACGCGCTCAGCTATGCGCAAGAGACCAAGATCGCACAGAATGAGATGGAGTGTCTGAAGAAGGAGCGCAGCACATTGAAGAACGATTTGGCAAGCAAATGCGAACTCATCAAATCGCTACAGGACGAGCTGCTAGATAAGACTTGCGAAATCGACGCACATTGCGATACGATACGCCAGCTGTGCCGAGAAAAATCGAAATTGCTGGAGAAAGAGCAGTTGATTGAGAAGGCCGAAGAGAAGTTGCGTAGCGCTGAGGAGCAGGCGGAGCAAAAGGTGCAGAAACTCGAGTCCGATTTGGAGAATGCGCTGGAACGCGAGAAGGCGTATTGGCGCGCTGAACTGGACAGACGCCAGAAACTGGCTGAGAATGAAATAATTAAGGTGGAGTTGGAAAAGCAAGACGTGATGGTGTTGCTGGAGACTACGAATGATATGCTACGCGACCGCGACGAGAAAATCCATAAGTACGAAGAGCAATTGCGCAACGGCATTGACTACTACATACAATTGAACGATACATTGCAGAAGCAGATTGTTGATCTGAAGCAAGAGATTGCTAAAATCATTACCGAGAAGTACAATTACCAACTGACGCTGAGTAATACGCGCTCCACGGTCAATATACTGATGGAGCGTTTGAAGAAATCCGATGCTGACGTCGAACAATTTAAGGCCGAACTCGAATCTGTGCAGCTGGCCAAGGGCGCGCTGGAGCAGAGTTACCTAACGCTGCAGTCCGAATTGGAGGCACTGCGCAGCGATCATGCTGAAACCGAAACGGCACTGAAGACGCTGTGTCAATCATCGCAAACGCTGCAACAAGAGGTATCCATTAAAGATAACCTATTTAATGAAATACTCACCTCAGAAGAAGAAACTTTGGCAAAATTCAATAAAATTGCTTCCTCATTCCAGGAGCGCATCAATACGACAGATGTCGCGCACTACCTGGAGATGTACAATGAGCTGAAGCGCAAAGACGAGACGCGTGAACAGTACATGCAGGACATGAAGAAGGCGCTAGACGAATTCGCCACTGTGCTGCAATTTGCACAACTGGAGCTGGACAGCAAAGAGAAGTCACTACACAAGGTGCGCGACGAATGTGAACAGCTGAAGTTGGAGAATATGGCGCTTAAGTCAAAGGTCGACGAGGGTAACACCAAAAAGGAGAATAGCACAGATCTGGAGAAAATTGAAGACCTACTAATCGATACAGAACTGCGTGCGGAATGCGACAAAATCGCCTCATGGCTTTTGAGCTCCTCGGCCAGTGAGAAATGTGTACGCACCGAAAGTACCAACGAAATCAACGAGCTGCTGAAGCCAACGACACCGAACAGCAACAGCAAGAAGAACCGCAGCTGTTTGACACCATCATCACCGACGCCCGCCAACAAAACGATAACGCTATCCACCAACGCGCCGGGTTCCAATGTGGGCACACCGCGTACACCGCGCACACCGCGTACACCGCGCACGCCAAAAACGCCACGTACGCCCCGCACGACACCCAAGAAGACGGTGCTCTTTCCCGGCAAGGAAAACATATGCAGTCCACAGAAGCAAGTGCTGAAGGCGCGTAATATGTAAAGAGGCGAGCGGTCAGTTGGAAGAAGGTACGGTCCAGTTGAGGTCAGTAGCCTGACGGACGGCCTAAGCGTACATATGTCTTGGGACTAAGATTGATATTTTTTTTTTTAATAAAAAGCTATAAACGAATAGGGTTTATGAATCGTCAATGTTTTATTCATCGAAAAGTTTAGAGGAGGGTTAGTGAGGCAAATGGGGTTGAATTTTGATTTATTGTAGAATATAGTTTTCCCACGCTACAGTATGAGATTTAGGCACAAAAGAATCACATTCTGCAGTTTATTATTGCCGAAGGTAAGGAAAGGTATGCAGGGTATGTTTGCATTCAATGAAATCTGCGTTATATACTCGCAGCACAATTGCGCAATACATACGACTTATTTGTTACCTGCTGGGAAGTGAAGTCATCATCTTTTGTAAACGCACAAAGGGGTGGGTAAACAGGCCCTACACTACTTCATACAACTACATATTCCTTAAAATAACGACAAGAAATTGCGATACGCTTCCGCTCGTCATAGCGCAAAGCCTTTGTGTTGGGTAGACAAACACTTGAAGGAACTCAGCAAATGATGGCATCAAAGTAAAAGAAAGCAATAACACTGGGGTGAAGATAAGGAAGTATGTACCTAAACAGTAAATTCGGCAGATGTTCAAATTGTTATTCGTCTTTCTCAAATATGTAACAATAATAACTGTTGCGTCGAGTTACAATTCAGCGCCAAAAAAGGTAAACTTTTCACACCGGTCTAGGGTATAATGACGGTTGCGATCGTCATGGTTGGTTGGATTGCATTGCCACAGGTGCCCCTAAATGCCCGTTTTTGAAGTGAAACTTCTTTACGTTCGGTTGGGAGTAAATGCAACCATCGATACAACGAAAAAGCGACGAACTCGTTGGGCTCTAATTTCAACAGAAAAACCGACTTAAAGATTACGATTAGAATTAAGATTAACATCGAGATTGAGATTAAGATTAAAATAACTGCCCATTATTGTGCAGAAAAATATTCATATGATACGCCAAGGCATTTTTTGTTTTAACGCCATGAAATCTGCACCGTTAGTTCGATTTTCAAAACTGAGGTGTCAAATTAAAGTGCTTGTTTTGTCAATGCGACACAAGATTTTATTTTTTTCGAAAAGAGTTGCCACTTGTTAAAAAATTAAATTCAAATAAGAGCAATTATTTCCATATGGGTATCAATCTAAATGTTTTTGAAAAGGCTTTATTTTGTAGCTACATGTATGAGAGTTTGCCACCTGCTCAAAAGATAAGTTCAATTCAAACTAAGGCAATTAGGTAATTGATATGTATCACTATTTAAGTGTCAGACGAAAGAGCTCTTAGAAAGTTTTAGTTTGAAATTATCTTGAAGCGTGTTGCCAGATTTTTGGAAAGTCGAATTTATGTAATTAAATTATACACAAGTTATATGAAATATTAAAATATGGGTTTAAAATGAAAAAGTGGCAAGAAATCTTTGGTTTGAACATTTAGAAGGTTGCCACCGGTTTAAAAAAATTCTTTATTTCTGAACTATATTTATATAAGTATTTGAAAAATCAAATATAACTTAATTCATCAATTACTTGAAATTTGTATCCCAATTTTAGATGTAAGAGATTTAAGTTGAAAGATACTTTTAAAAAGTGTTGCTACCTGTTTGAAAATCGAGTTTAGTAAACATAGACACTAGATATGCATATGACATATTAAAAAATATGAGTGTCAAACGCAGTGTTGTGAAAATTTTTGTTTGAAAAAACTTTTGATTAGGGCTGCCACCTATTCGAAAACTCATATCTATCATGAAGGCATTTTTTGTGAAAGTCGCCGGATCTGCACCGTTCCTTCGAATTTCGAAAATCATATGTAAAATTAAAGAGCTTGGCCCGTACATGTTTGTCAGTACAGGGTGATTTGAAATTAAAGAAACCTTTTCACTCAGAAACGGTGGGACGGATTTAGGTAAAATTTGATACACGGATCGCATTTGGAATATTTTTTAGGTTTTAGATTTTTGAAGTTTAAAATTTTTAATTAAATTTTGTCTTCTTAACGCTCGGCGGGTTCACCATTAATATTGTAATACGGGTAATATAGGAAGAAGTTTCGCTACAGCCGCGTGTGGGATCCTCACACAACTTCTTTTTATTACTTTCTTAGGTAAAATATAATTTTAACGACCAATAAAGTTACGAATGTTATCCCTGCAGGGAAAACGCGCACTAGTGAATTATATTGCTGGTTCCGTACTAGATCTTTATCACCAAAAACGAACCAGTCCGATAGTAACTATGTAGATAGCCACCAGTTAAAAATCAGCGTAACGTGGAACTTTTAAAAAATTATTTTATTTCATTTTTTCCATAAGAAATCTATATATCGATGGCTGAGTAGAAGATCGACCTATCTCGGCAGCCTGTTCGAAAACGCCCTATCTCAGAAAATTTTTCAACAACGCCCTATTTTAGAATTTGATTGAAAAACGACCTATCTCAGAATTCAGTTCAAAAACGCTTAATCCCAGTTGCCGATTCAAAAACGCCCTACCTCAGTACATTTTCAATGTATTTTTCGTTTGAGATAGGGCGTTTTTGAACCGAATTCTGAGATAGGGCGTTCTTCAACCAAACAAATTTCTTTTCAAATTGAATACACACTTCTTTGAAAATAATTTAAAAACGCACACACGGACGAAGCAAAAACATTGAAAAATCATTATACTTTTTTCTTTTGTCTGTCGATTTTAGACTTGGTTGAGAACTATAGAATTTAGGACTAGTTCGGAACTATCGGAAAAAGAGATGCAGCTGGGGCAATTGACACTTCCTAGGACATCACCATGTTAAATTCGCCAGTTGTTTGCATGCAAAAGAGATTAATCGTGAACCAGTACTGGGTCTAAATAAACTAGTAGCGCATCAGTTCAGAACTGGAGATTTTCCCCACAGGGATATAACAAGAGTATTATAAATGTGAATGTTTGTGAGCGAGTGTGTGAGTATGTTTGTTCCTTTTTCAAGCTAAAACGGCTGGACGTATTTGAGTAAAATTTGGCACATCGATACGTTGTAACCTGGATTATCATATAGGATATTTCTTGAAGAGAGTTGCCACTTTTTTAAATGTTAAAATCAATTAATGAATAGGTTAAATAAAATGTTACAACATTGTAGATGTCAAATGAAAGGTTGCCACCTGTTAAAAGTTTAAAATCGGTTAACTAATAAGTTAAAAAAGGTAACACAATCATGTGGGAGTAAAGCGAAAGCAGTTGAAACGATTTATTTCGAATATATTTTTTAAGGCGATTGCCGCCTATTCAAAAAGTTTGATCAATTTAATTAATAAGATTAATAAGTTAAACGAATATTTTAATATGGCCCCCAAACGAGAGAAGTTAAAGAAAGCGTTATTTAAAACATTTTCTTTTAATGAAGCTATCATCTCTTTAGAAATTCAAGATCAATTCAATCAACAAGTTAAATAAAATATTTTAATATGGATATCAAACGAGATAGGTTTCACGAAAGCTGTAAGTATTTCGAAAATATGTTTGACGAGGGTTGCCACCAGTTTACGAGTTTAATTGACAAATTGAATGAAATGTGTGTTGGTCTTTCTTATTAGCTGGATTGACATACAACGCAAAAAATTAAATTCTACTTTAAACTATAACAGCCAATTTCACGATGGCAATTTAAGTGAAAATGATTTTAATTTTTTGAATTTTACATGGAACGTGACAGAAAATTAATAATCATTTTCCATTTAAATTGCTGGTGACACCGGCTGTAAGTTAATCGAAATTGTACGAGATAAAGAAAGCTTTATTACAGGATTGCCACCAATTTAAAAAGTAAAGTAATAAGTATGAAGTATTACAATATGGCGCACAAACGAATGAGGTTTAAGAAGCTTTATTTTGAACATATTTTTAAAGAAGGACCCGCATGTTAATAAGTAACTTAAATTTAATCAAGAAGTAATATGAAACATAACAAAATGATGCCAAGCCAAACAAAATATGTTTAAGGGCTGTTTCCAGCTCTCAAGAAAAACGAAAAATTCATACAAAATGACGCACAAGAAATGGAAAAGAATTTTCTTCCATCGAAATTTCTTAAATCAGTTTGCAGCTTTAAAGAAAAAATGCTCCTATATTTATTTCTTCAAGAAAACTTACAACAGAACAGAAATTAAAAATATTTCTTGTGGTTTTTCTGGAGAACTGGATTCTAAGCTTTAAAATGGGTTTATTTCGAAAATATTTTTAAAAGTGGTTGGCGCTTGTTTGAAAGCTAATTAAATTTTATTTGTTAATTTAAGTAAATATTACAATATGGATGTCAAAAGAAACAGGTTGAAAAAAGCTGTATTACAAAAAAACCAAATTCAATTGAACATTTGCAAAATGAATATCTTTCATCTTTACAGAAAAAATAAATGAAATACATATATATATATATATATAAGATATTATAAGAAACAAATTGAGTTGTTTTTTTTTTATTTAGACACATTTTTTAAAAGAAAGCACCCTATACAAATAATTTAAACAAGAAATGTTTAAGCAAAAAACACAAACTACTTAAATTATAACATACAAATTTAGGAGTACCGTTGATTTTTTCATGGAACAATGATTGAATCTAAACCAATTAGTATGGGACCACTTGTGAGACACTACCTTTCCGATAGAAAAAGAATTATCGAAATCGATTGACGTGGTTTAAAGTTATGCGGTAACATACATAAAAAAAAAAACAGATTCCGATGAATTGATAACCTTTTCCTCTTTTAGAAGTCGGTTACAAATAAATAAAAAAATCCGACGAATTGATAACCTTCTCCTTTTTGTGAAGTCGGTTAAAATTATAATTGAGTTGATATTCGACATATTGACCATGATTCAATAATGAAAGGTTTTGTAAGTAGCTTTCTTCTAAAATTTGATACTCCCAGCCACAGGGATGGTTTTTGGAAGCAGGGGAAAAAAGCGAAGAATTCAAGCACACTTCCTAAATGGTAGCTAAATTCCACAAAAAGGTGGGGATAATGGTGCATAGTGGCATTTTAAAACAAAAACGAATTTGATTTAGTTATTTAATTTAAACCAGCTTATTTACAACGCATATAACCCCTGATTGTTATTAAAAATAATAATTTATATGTATGTATATTCCAAAGTTGAGTACGCCAGACGGCGCATTTCTCGAGAATGGATGGTCCACTTTGAGCTATAGTTTTTTGTGTTTGTTTGCCTTGTAAATTCTTTGCGGTATCATTTACAGTTGAAGGATATGAAGAAGCTATTTGCTTTTGGGGGGAAAAAAAAAACGAAAAATAAGAACATTTAAGTTTCTTTCGCGGTTTTGGCTCGATTGCTTCGAGCATGGTAATTCGAATTCTTTGATGCGGTTTGCCAATATTATATTGCGTCAAAGCCTCATTCAAGGACACCAGGATTGTGTTGTGTAGGTCAATACCTTCGTTTACTCATTCACCAGAACCATTGCGCGCTTTACTTTTCAGCGACTTGACAGAATCAATAGGTATCCACGAATGTCAATAAATACAACTATTCGGCATTTAAAGGAATTTCGTCTCTTTATCCCAAATTGAATTTCTGTAGGCCAACGAATCTCACACATTTCGTCTTGTTGTCGGCAGCGAATGCAGAACAAAAATTTCTTCAAAGGTAAAAATTTCACTAAAAGTTTAAAAATGTTCCTAAAACTTGCAAAAAGAAATTTTGTGTTTTTTAGGAGTAGGGTGGGAGTGTCATTGATAAAATTAGAGCCTTACATCATTGAATCATGATATTGACCATGTTCGGAAACCTCGAGACAACAAGCACCTTTTTTTATATAAAATTTATTATTTTCGGTGATATAATTCATTTTCTCTTTTGTTACATTTGAAATCATAATGTCAAACCGAACTTAACGCGAAAGAAGCTTCAGGCAAAAGCTAGTAGATACATACATACATATAGTGTACTAATAGTGTTTGTTCATTCGGACTAAGATCAGAAAGATACGGCAAGTTGCGTCAGCATTCATCTAAGCGCAGATAGTTTCTTGTGGATTTGTTTTTTCAAAAACACACACCGCATAATGTAGGACAGGTCAACGGACACTATTTCGCATACTGCGAAGCGAATAAAATCCGTTGACATTATTGCTCTTTCAAAAATTAAATTTGCGTAGCTTCGCGTCGCGTCAATTAAGTTACATGATCTCGGTTCAGGTAATAAATGATCAATAATTGTTTATACCCGCATTTGAATGTGCCATCTAATAAATAATGTCGGATTATTCGCGTAAAATGTAAATGGATAAGCCCTTCTAGAAGGCATGCAAGGAAGTCATTTTTTTAAGCCCTTCTTGGGTAGTCCTCTTAGAATGGCTTTACTTAAGAAGGCCTACCTAAATTATCTTCTGAGCTATTATTGCGATTTATTGCAATTACGAAATTTTTGATTTTTGCCGTACGTAGGGCTTCGCCTTTTTACATTTTTCGTTACATCTTCGGCATTTACAGTTAGATCTGAGAGTATGATAAATGGATGTTTTTGTCTCGAGGGGCATTTTTTTTTTGTTCCCAAGTTCATTAACCTCAACTACCCTGTTCTAGTGCTTACCCATCAGACCTCAATTCTTATCACCCTAACGTACCACATTAATGCTAGTAAACTAAAATTCTCCAAAAATTATTTAACTTTTGCTCAGGAAATATTTTGATCCTTCCAGTAGATTTATTTTAAAAATAATTTATTACCGAATGTAAAATCTTTGGCATTTTTGTGAATTTTGGTAGACAGATATAGACGTGAACAGTACAAAATGAAAGCTGAAATATTCGCCTTTTATCTCCGGCCTCAAGCTCAATAAAAATTGTTGAACATAATTTATTACTGAATATAAAATTGTTGGCATTCTTTGAATTTCGATAGACAGATGTAGACGTGGAATTGAATGTTTTGAACTGTACAAAATGAAAGCTGAAATATTCGCCTTTTATCTCCAAAAGTAAAAAATTAGGTTCCTAAACATAAGGCTTTAAATATTTTGGTGTTGGTTGGTTTTTTTTCGACTGGGCGGTAAGATGATTTATTTTGGAACGAATTCCTGTCAACCCTTGTCAAATTTGATTTGGAGCCAAACCGGGTTCGGCGTTGTGCCATTTTTCGTCCGACTTGACAAGGGATGACGCAAATTCGTTCCTAAATAAATCCGCTTTAAATATGTTTTCAAAAACAAATTCATTTTTCAATCAAATTCATTTTAATTTTGTATTAGTTCTCTTTTAGAAGCTCGGTTTATCTGTCAAATGTTTCGAAAATTTGTGATAAATGTAGAATGTTAAAATTTTGTACCTTTTACAAATGCACTCCATTATACTTATTCGATATTTTATCATATCTGGGCACGTCTTTCAGGTTTTCGTTGTTAAGGCCAGTATGTAGCTCTCAAGAAAACGGTCTTTCTTCTCTCTTTCATCAAGAAATAATGGAACAGACATACTTGTGGATATTTAAGCTTTCCTTTTATGCCGTCAAATTATTCCACATTACATTGATATTCTAATACTAAAACTCTAAAAATGGTAAATTTCGTTTTTCGATACTTTTAATCCCGAATATCTCAAAAACCCAATTCCATAATTTAGAGATTAGAGGCTTAATCTACGGAAAAGATCTATTAGAATTCGCTCTAAAAAAACTCGGCCGCAAAATTTTGTTGGCATTATATAAATACAAACGTATATACTTCTTAATAGAATACTAATATAAACATTTTTACTTACCATCAATCTATTATGCTACGTACTTTGCTTGAAGTTGTCGTAATTTTGTGAGTCAAATAAATTGATGGAAATGAGAATATGATGGAATAAATGTACTATGCACCGGGATGGAAATTGCTTAAATTTTGTTAGATTTTCAATTAATTTTTAATGCACCTGAAAAGTTCAAATAAAAAGTAACTAAAAATTTTGAAATAAATAAAACTTAAGCTTTTATACGCAACTAGTTCTCACCTGATATGGACGATAAAGTTGGCATGAACATTTACCCTTAATTGCATCCTATGTAGATTGAATAGAAAATTGACTTGAAGGTAATACATATGTGTAAGCCAGCATATTTTCACGCTTTTTCATGAGGAGAAAATTTGCGACTTTAGTGACGGTACTGATGTGTGTATGTATGAATATTAGTTGCAGGTCCAATGGGAGTGTGCATACAAGGGTGCTTATAATTTTCAGCAATGCGATAATGCGAATATTTCCGTACAAATGTAATGAAATTTGCTTAACCCGTACTTTTGCATATGTTTTTATGTATTTCCATGTTTATGTATGTACACATGTATGTATGTGGTTATAAAAGCATAAAACAAAAAAACATTGACAACAACCAAGCATTTTGGTTTCTGTTAGTTGCTTCCCTTAAACGCGAAATGTTCGAAAATCGAATGCGTGCTTCATTTTGACATTTTACTTTTATGTACAATTTTTTAGTTTAAGCGAACGCCCGTAACATTACATCTTTTCATTTGTTAAGTAAAAAATATATGAATTTGCTTTTTTTGTTTATTTTTCAGTAAAAATGTAAGTTCGTTATTATTTTATATATATATATATATATATACTCATAATTCATAACTAAAGTAAGATTTTATAAAAAATATTTCAACAGAAAAACACGTGTTTTGAGCACTTTGGTACATACACATATTATCTAATATCAGCAGCATAAATCAATACAATAATATAATATTTATATGTACTATGCCACGTATGAACATCTACATTTACATATATGTATATTAATTGCAGTTTTGTTTTTTTTTCGCTTTTTTACATCCTATGATTATATGCGCATGTGTATGTAAATTTTTAAATATATTATAAACATATGATTAAAATATTAAGCCTTCATTATACTTTAAATTTCATTTAAAAAAATGTGGTGCATTATATGTGTGTATGTATACATTTTTTCGTATATTGTAAGTATATTCAATTTGTTACGCAGTGTTAAAATGTTCAAAAATGTTTACATAAATTACAGTTACTACATACATTTCATCGACATTGCACGTGCACGAATGCAAAAATATGGATTGCTTGTCTTTTATGTGTTTCGGTAAACAAAAAGAAATGAGATAATTATAAATTTACAAAGCGCCTTTAAGTAATAAAAGTAATTTATTTTAAGTTGATATAGTAAGTATAATTAAAGAAATAAAATTAACTTGAACAACTAAGTTTTTAACAACAATTGATGTTTTATGTATTCTCACGATAGCCTTTAGAATCATTTTATTTATTATTAATTTTAAATGAAATGTTTGCAACTTTCTTTACGTGTACAAAATTTCTTTCAATATAGCATATATTTGAAAATATTTCTATGCGCACATTCAAGTTTAGTAACGTTAAGATTTTTCTTGTCGTTTGTTACAAACGGTGTATTCGTTATACGAATTACTTTTATAATTAAATTTTTATTGGATAGTCATAACAAAGAATAACTCTTTTAAGTCAGCAATTGAATCCAATCTAGCAATTAGTTAAATTAGAAGAGGCCTAGGTGGCGTAGGTAGGTAGTTAGAAAAAAATGTGCCGTATCTCTAAGCTTATAGCATTTTCCACGCGCAGGACACGCAGCAATTCGTAGTTCATTTGCATAGAACGGTAAATATTCTAAACTATGTTTATATATGTTATATGTATATGTATATAAGTAAGTTATATGTATGTATATATAAACAGCAAATACCGTAATTCGTTATGTATTGTTGTATTGTATATAAATACCTACGGGCGTAAACGTAAAATACGCAGTCTGTTTTTTTTTCTATCGTTTACTACCAAAAATTTCCCATTTTTATTAGATTTCTCTATCATATTATTTTTACGTTTGCACATTTTTCTACGCTCTCTCGTTAATTGGTTATTGCGTCGTCTTTGTTATTGTGTCCATTTTCAACGGTTTTAATATTATTGGCAAGATGCGATTGTTGTTGCGGCTGTGGCAGCGGCTGATTTTGTAGTTTGAGTTTTTGTTTTTGCTCCAAAAGTGACTTGTACGTGTAGAGCGACTGTAGTGGCACATGTAATAACTCAATGATTTGTGTAAAATGTACTTCTGCAATATAAGAGAAACAATCAAATATATATGAATGTATTTACACAGAAATTGGTTTCATTTAATTCAAGTATCTTAAACGTAACTTAGCTGAAACCCTAAATTCTTAAACAATAAATTTATAATCCTTTTGTTTACACTCACCATTTTCAGGCGTTATATAGCCATGTCTAATTAAAAAATCTATAACCACTGGGCAACTGGTTGTCTTAAAATCAGGCGTAAATACACGTTCCACACACTCTTTGGCTGGCAGCAATTCGAATGCTTGCACTTCACCATCAGCATTTTGTGGTACAAAATCCAATGGAAGCTCCAAGTCAAATACATATTCCGTATTTGGGAATAAACCTTGATCACTTTCGAAAAAGAATGATACACAACCGGCTGAAACGAGATTTTTGACGAGATCACTTGGAATGGATGCCTCTTCAGCTGCCTCTTTAATTGCTGTCTCTTTGATGCCATAGCCGACCGACAGACCGCCACCAACCATGTTATCCCACTTGCCGGGCCATGTTTCTTTGGTGTTGGAACGTTGTTGTAGCCAAATACAAAGACCCTGCGTTGGATGTTGTACATAGCCATTAATATCGACACCATATTTGCGTACACCAAATAATGGTGTGGCCGAACGATCCATTTTCAATAGACTTCGATATTCCGATTTAACTTCATAATACTGGAATCATAAGTAAAACATAAACATAATAAACATAACCACATTTGTAGTATGAAAGTATATACCTCATCACGCCAACCTTGGAGTGCAGAAAAAATGCCCTTAGAACGTAAATCACGTAATACTATATCGACTTGCTTTGTGCGTTCAGCATAGTCACGGAATGCAGGATTTAACTCAACGATACCCTAAGAGAAATTAATATAGAAGTTTAAAAACTGAAAGCATATTTTATTATATTTTAATCCGTTTTGTTTTACCTGTTTTGTGAATTCACAATTGCGTATACAAAATATTTCGGGATAGCGTTGAAGCTGCTTGACCACATCCGCCTTGATAAGGCCAACTTGTTCACCTTCAACTAGAAACGGACGTATCTCACCCTTTTGAAAACCTGTAAGAAAATAAAAAAGATAATAAACTTGTAAATAATCTTTAGAGCCGCACATTACTAAGAATATTTATGATTGAAGTTAAAATTCAAGTTATTGCCATTGGTGATCGATTATTGCATTTATTTCTAGATAAGCATGCTTATAAGTGTGCATGCTTGACTGTTTAGTGACGCTTAACAAGTTAAATATTTGCTTAATGCCAGTTGTATTGAAAATATGTCGATATGTATGCGCTTTAAAAGTTTAACTTATTTAACTTTTAATACTCAAACTGGCTTTAGAGGTTTAGCTTGTGGTGTTGAAAGACCTAAAGAATTCTGCTTTCAAAGGAGTAAAAATATTGAATTTAATTTTTTTTTTAAATTCGAACATATCGACCCCTAATTGCGATTTTATCGTAAGCGACAATAGGTAAATTTTACAGGAGAGGTTTTTTCGTTAATTCTCCCTTAAACAGTGTAAAAATTTATTTGGATGTAAATGGACAACAACATTACCGAATGCTAGCTTTCTACTAGGACTATTTAATTTTTGCATACTAGCTTATTTTCTAAGGGTAAAACGACGCTTACGATATTATGCTGAGAGCAAACTTATCAAAGAATTGGCGCTTGCGATAGTTTTTATGTTGTATAATCTGGACATTTATAAGCGAAGGAGTGCGTTTACTTTAAGGATTGTTTGAAAAAAAAAAATAATGAATTTAAGTCAATTAAATATAAGCACTGCGAATCAGCAGAATAAGCTCAACATATTTTTAACTTTAACTGTTCGGTGCATCTACTAGAGTGTCCACAAGTTTTCTTCGGGGATACATTCAATTCTCTAATAAACTAAAACGACCACATTGGCGCTACTATTTGGTATTTTTTTTTTAGTTTTTTTTTAAGAATGAGAAAAAAAGTAAAATTTAGTCCTTGACAAGAATAGATTCAGTATCAAAATCTTCATATTAAGGAGATTTTTGGCAAGTTTCCAAATTTTTTAATCAAGAGATTAAAATCAAAAGCTATGATATGAAGTGCAAAAGTTATGATAAGTAAAAGTGAAAAAATCAAAATCATATAATCAATTTGAAAACAGATTAACGGCAAAATGAAATAATTTTGAAGGTGTGAATCCATAAGGCCGTATAAGCTGGTGTTAAAAGGGCAATTTCGAATGCAGTTACATTTTTTTTCTATACCTGTGCATACAATAGGAATATAAGCCCCGTTAGGTATCTGCTTTTGATCTTTCTGATATGCTTTTAAATTTTACAACCCATTGGCAAAGTAAGAGTTTCAAAAAATGTCCCGCTAGACGAGCCACGCTGCACTTAGTGATTGCAGCTGCAATTGCATAATGGCAGATTGCACTTAATTTTGACGAGTGAAAGAAGCTGGACTCGAATCGTCACATACAATATCGTATTACTCGTCACGCAAAAACACCGTTTTCGGATTATGACATACATGAGCGTACTCTTTATCCCATTCAGCTTATACGACTGACGGTATCACGTAATTTTCTTTCGTATGGTTTTCGATCCGTGAACGGATGTTACGATTCGAGCCCTGATTTTGAAACATTTAGTTGTAGCAGGTGCCAATGCAAGTTTGTTTAAAACTATAGTTCAAACTGCTATTTACAATAAAGCTCGGTACACACAGTGTCGCTTACGATAAAATTGTAGAACGGCAAAAGTGTAAACGAAGCAAACGATAAAATACATCTTGCTTTTTTCCGTAACGGTACATATTCAAACTCTGTGCTTTTCAGGACGTTGCAACTAGTATTTGTAACCTATTTGCAACAAAAAAAATGTTTTCGATAGTTTGTCGCTTACGATAGACTCGCAAATAATAAATTTAAAAGCTTAAAAAACTCCGTAATGAAAGAACCATAAAAATTAAGATGCTGTTATAAAAGTATGTATGTATTAAAATTTTCCAAAGCATTTCTAGGGAATGCTGAAGTATCGCTTTTACGAAACAGGTATGATTCGGAGGCACAGTCTCTCCAACCAATAACAGCAGCCCCCTGTACTTCTTCTTGGGAGTACGGTTTCTCCGCAAGCCACCTCCGTATATTTCTGGTCCGTGTCGGCGGTAAAATAAACCCCGGTCCAAGGTCCGGCAACAACTCCTGTCATTTGAAGCCGTGCACAGAACTACTGTCCCTCCGGTACCGTAGCCCCGCCTGTCGTTTTCACACAAACTGCGTTCGCACTAGCAGCTTCACCTAGTGGACTCAATCCACGCAGGAGCCCCAGGGCATCCACTGAGTTGAAATAGTACTGAAGCGTGCGCATTGGTCTTATATGACGCAACACACAGTCAGTTGACACCTGAAACACTGTTTTCACCTTCGCATCACCGTGAGACGACCTCTGCCATTGCTATTGTTGTTGTTGTAGCAGCATACAAATTCCCCAAAGACTTTTTGGGGAGTGTTGCTGGAGTGACAGTCCTTGGCCAGATATAAATCTGGGTCGTTCCGGTTACGTAGACCCGACTGTCGTGGGAACGTCTGCCATTGCTATCCAGCAGCACCGACGCCATGAAGATCGACGACGATCAGTCCGTCGCCTCTAGTGTAGCCATCGCCGCAACAAAAGTTCCCATTCCCAGCGTTCACGCTTCCGGCAGAGGTAACAATCAAAAGCAGCAGCAATGAAGACAGTATTTCCGTCGGGACTACGTTACCGGAACGCCCTAGATCGGCCAAGGAGTGTCACTCCAGCATTATTCCCTAAAACATCTTATGGGAATTTGTATGCTGTTGCAACAGCAGCAAGGCCGTATTCGCTCAATCCTCGTGACAAAAAACCCAGGTCACACTTGCGTTTCTTTGCTGTGATTTAATAAATTCGACGTTCTCGTCGCAGTTTACATTTCGAAAGCCTCGGACACAGTGTACAAACCGACCCTTTCACAGACCATCCTTGCCTCGCCCCTTATAGATATGACCAAGCGGTGAATCCTCACTTATCTTCGTCGACGGTCGAATTCCGTAACGCTAAGAGTAAACGATTCCAAACATAGTGTATAAACAATTAATCAATCAATAGACTCCAAATGTAATCGGTTATTGCTAAAACTAAGATAACAAAAGTCAAGGTTTAATTCTATTGTTTTGTTTTTAGCAACAATATCAATTGAAAAAAATTTGTATGTACACGTATTTCAGCGATAAGATACTTATTGCTCGACCTTTTTTATAGCCACAAGAACATTAGTCAAAAGAAAACAAACAGAATTATTGTTTATAAACCGTGATTAAAAACCTTATTTACGGTTGGAACAAAAGCATATCACCCAAGTCACGTTTGCAAACATTATATAATCAAATTAACAAATTAACGTGTCGCTAGTTGATTAAAAAAAAGATATTCCTAGTTATAAAACAGCGAAAACTTAATTACACCAACAATTAAATGCTAAAATAATTAGGCAGTCTTGCAGTCTGCAAATTCTTTCACACATTACACCTTGTATTTATGGTTCTATTTTCCTGATAAGTGCCAAATACGTACAAGAGAGCCAAGATCTCAACAATACGTTCACCTGCTCAGTATTTTTGGAAAAAATTTTTGCTTAAAGAAATTGGATATTCTAGCGTTAATTAAATTTTTGAGAATTCTCAACCGAGGGTAGCCCCTATACGTCAGTAAAACTTAAATATGCTTACCTTATTTCGGTTATTAATGAATTTAGCAAATGTGTGTCGCGGACTTCCATCTCTTATAAGTATTCACGCTAACTATTTATATTCGCACAATCAAGATCTTCAAGATATACAAACACATCCATACATATACATATGTAAATATGTAAATCATTGTATGTACATGCACATGTTCGCTGTTTGGTCTTCTCGTGCGCGTGGCCACTTTCGACATAGAATTCACAATGTCAAGCTCATTCAAGGTGACTGAGACAATTATAATTTTTAATGGCGCCAACCGCACTTACTGGCGTTAGTTGGTTGTCCTTATTCTGGTCGCACTTCTTTTAGCCAAACTCATCTCATTGAAAAAGTTTTGACAACCAAAAGAGCAATCTCGTTAACAATTTTAATGAATATATTCCACTGTGTATATAGTGGTACTTAGCTGCCAATATACTAACAACAAACTTTATTTGGCAGCAAAGCATTTGCGAATAAGTATGAATGTATCCGCGTACTTACATATGTACATATTTACGTAAATATGTATGTCAACATTTGGATATGCGTAACACCATGCCAAGTGTGTCATTTGGGCGGCATGCTAAATTATGACTCATGGTTGTGATTAGAGGAGTGAAGTGAGCATATAATTACCTGGGCGTTAGGTGTGTGTTGTGATATCTGTATTACCATCTTTTGAAATAAATATGTATTATATATGTAAATATGTATATTAGACTAGCCAATTCCCGCTTGCTTCGCGGCGCCTAGCAAGAACTTTTGCGTTGGCCAATACAAAAATAGCTTTTAAAAGAAAAAACGGTTTGTAAAGTAAAAAAAAAAAAAATTGAAACGACTAAAGAGCAGAATCCTCCTCATACATAGGCTAAAAATTGTAGCGATTTGATGCCATATGGAATACCAATTCCTTTCGATGTCATGAGCTTTGTCGATGGTCTTATTTCCACCTGTGAGATCTCTGCCAAACGTGCATAATCTTCTTTGATCTTGCAACTACAACATTGGTGCGCGACGCGTAAGCCAATAAAAGTCCTTATAAGGAAACCTAAGAGCACAGATGAGCGTTTTCTGTCATAGGGGGGCCAAGAATCCTCGCTGCCCCACAGGATGAAAAGTTTTCCCGTACATCCTTGCCCATCTATATATGTATATGTATATACAACATATATATATAGATATACAACTTCCACATTTAGCTGTAACTTGCTGTCTCCATTAGCGATTGTTTATCTGCTGCGTTAGATCTCCTGTGATGAATCGTTTGTGCAGACCTCTCGTCGCAATAATGAACTGTTAAATTGTTAGTTTTACAGCTTGATTAAACTTTAAATTTTGATGAAGTTTTGTGCTCAAAACAAAGTGGAGTAAGCCATTTTTGCCAATACAGTAGGGGTCTTTCCTAAACTCGTAAAAGCCTCGTAAATCTCGTAAAAGGACTGTTTACGAGCCCCTCGTAAAATTAAGAGGCAAATTTGGTGCACAAACGACCTCGTAAACTTCAGTGTTGCCGAGGGCCCGAAATTTTTATACTAAAAGCCCTGTATGCAGCTCTCAAGAAAACTGTCAAGAAAAAATTGCCATTATTTCGTGTGTGTGTCCAAGGAATTTTGACATTTTTGATACCTCACAGCCTGTTGCCTCACTCTTTCCTCAAAAAATAATGGAACGGGCATATATTTCTGTTGCAAACCTGGGTTGCCTTGTCCTCTTTTTTCACAAAAAACTTTAGAAACCCGTAGTAGAAAGCGTAGTAAATTTCTTAAGAACTGCGTACTGTCTTAAGGAAATTTGACTCAAGTAAATTTCTTAGCCATTTCTTGTACGTCATTTTATATGGAGTTTTTGCTTTTCTTGAGAGCTGCATACAGGCCTAAAATGTATAAAATAATGAAAATAAATTAAACAAATTATTAAGCGAATAAAATTAATGAATTTCATCCACTTACTGTATTGACTTAGGTTTTCTGCTAATTTTCGGCATTTTTAATTGTATTTTAGCCAATAGTGATAGAGATAAGATGGCGGAATGGTATGGAAAATACTACGAAAAAAATTGCTTCACAAAGGAGACGTTCCCAAAAAAGCCTCGTAAACTTAAGAGTTTTACACAGTTTAAGACTTTACGAGTTTAAGGCAATCCCCTAAGTAATTTTCGTCATGTGTCGTAAGCACTTTTTGAAATGAAATCTTCTGCGATCACATGTCCAAGTACCGAAATTTCTCTGCGATGAGCATTTCGATTTCGATGAAACTGCCAGATCAAGTAAGTACGTTATTGACAACATATGTAGCAGCCACTTCCCGTCGTAAGTGCGTATTGATAACATTTATAGCTATGTAAAATTTCAGGACGTTAGCATAAGCGGTTCCAGAGATAAGCGATAGGAGATGTTCAGTTTGTATGGGCGATGCCACGCCCGCTTTTCCCATAGCTCCAAATTTTCGCCATAAGTAGGGTATTTACAATTTATGCATCTATGCCAAGTTTCAGTTCCCCAGCGTAGTTGGTTTTAGATCTATATTGGTGCCCTCAAAAAAGGGGTTTCAACATTTTATTGCGACGTATGTATATTTGTAGCTATCCATAATTCTCCCACTTTATACGAACGTTAGGAATACCCCGACCCCAGCGCCTCATATCGTGTATTTTTTGAGTCCAAATATTCCTTTTCACTTCGTTAACAAATGTTCTAAACATGAGCCAAATCTGCAACTAAATGCAGTTTTTAGGAATTTTTAAAAATGTTGTTTTATAAACTCGTCTATCCCTCATTACGAAAAATGCGGCTGTTTTTTTTTATAATCTGCATTTACTTTCAGCTTTAAATTCTACAATACAAGCATATTGCTAAACGTTCTCTCTTTCCATCTTTTAACTAGTGTTTCTAACAGAGACCCAGAATAATTATTTCATGGTGGAGTTTTAAAAAAGTCATAAAAATTTTCTTAAGAATTATAAAAGTTGTTTGTTAATAATTACGTGTGAGACATTGAGGGTGCTTTCAACAACATCACACCTGAAGCAATCACATCAGCTCTAACTGGTCTGGACATCGACTCACGGCTGGTGTCGCTTATACGACAGCTGCTAGTTGGCAGGGTCGTGCGGGCGGAACTGGCGGGCGTGTCGCTGGACAGATACGTTTGCAGGGGAACCCCGCAGGGTGGGGTCCTCTCCCCCCTTCTATGGGTCATGGCGATTAATGAATTATTGCAGACCCTGGAAGGGGGGGGAGGCTCCAAGGTCATAGCGTATGCTGACGACCTTGCGGTGGTTGTGAGTGGAAAATTTCCACAAACTCTTTGTGACATTATGCAGGACAGACTAAGGTTAATCGAAAGATGGACCAAGGAGAAAGGTCTGGGTGTAAACCCAGAAAAAACGGACCTGGTGCTCTTTACCAGGAAGTACAAAATCCCCTCACTTCAGCTCCCTGCCATAGGCAATAAGATTCTGAAGCTAGGGGAGTCTGCAAAATATCTAGGCGTAGTCCTGGACAAAAAGCTTAACTGGGCGCAAAATATACAAGAGCGTGTTAAAAAAGCGACGGTAGCCCTCTACAGCTGCAAGGGGGCGATTGGGCGTAGCTGGGGGCTGTCCCCTAGCATCATGTATTGGTTATACACGGTAGTTGTTAGGCCGATTCTATTATATGGGGTCTTGGTATGGTGGCCAAGTCTCAACAGGAAATCTACAACTGAAGCACTCCAAAAGGTGCAAAGAACTGCGATGCTCTGCATCTGTGGGGCCCTGCGCACAACTCCATCAGAGGCTATGTGCGTGCTCCTCGATATTTTGCCAATTGAAATTGTTGGAAAGCAATCAGCGGGGTGTGCCGCCTTGAGGTTGAGGGAACTACCAGGCTGGAGAGACACTCAGGAAGGCCACACCGCAATCTTAAAGAACGTAAATATACCGGACACGGATTACTGTGCACCAAGGTTGAACTTCACAAAGAGGTATAGGATTTACATTCCAGATAGAAAATTCTGGTCAGGAGGGGCTCCCGATGACAATGGATCACTCCACCTCTACACCGATGGCTCTAAGCTAGACGGCAAGGTAGGAGGGGGGGTCTTCTCAGCCCGACTGGGGCTGGAAATATGATTTCGCTTACCCAACCACTGCAGCGTCTTTCAAGCTGAGGTCGCTGCCATACAGGAAGCGGTTGAACACCTACGTACAAGAGAAGTCATTTATAACGATATCTTCATCTACTCAGACAGTCAGGCCACACTCAAAGCGCTCGACTCGGTCACATGCAGTTCAAAAACCGTAGCGGACTGTCGCAGATCTCTAAACGAGATGGCTGAGCAGTCTGCACTTCACTTGGTATGGGTTCCGGGGCACCGGAACATACCAGGCAACGAAAAGGCGGACGAACTTGCAAGAGAGGGCACATCCGCTCCACTTTCGCAGGCCTGGAAGGGATTAGGCATGCCGCTCGCTACCTGCAAGCTCATTCTAAGGGATCTGTCTCTTAAACTAGCAAGGGACAGGTGGGATAGCCTCGCCACTTGCAACAACACGAAGCTTACATGGCCTAAATGGGACAAAAAGCGGTCGAAGGATCTCCTCATGCTGAGCAAAGGAGACCTAGCCGCAGTTGTGGGTCTGCTAACAGGTCATGTTGCTATCGGGGGGCACGCGGAGAGGTTAGGGATCCCCCATAACGACTTCTGCAGAAGCTGCAGAAATGAAGAAGAGCCAGAAACCTTGCGGCACCTGTTATGCGATTGCCCCGCACTTTGTAGAAGAAGACAAAAGTTCATGGGTTCAGGATTCTTTGAGGACCTAACCGACATAGCCGAAGTAGGCATACGGCAACTTCTGGGTTTCGCAAAATCCACACGATGGTTTGAGTAGGAGGGTTCTAACGATCCGCGTGGTTCACAACGGGCCCACAACCTAGGGCCTATGTGTGCTAGTGGGGTCACTGGCAGCCACATCAACCTAACCTAACCTAACCTACGTGTGAGAAAAATTTTTAAATCCTCGATAACTATTATTTTAAAACATACAACAAAAGTCTTTTTATAATAATTATCATCGAGATAAATATTTTTAAGTCTTCAAAGACTTTTATTTTGAGACTTGTATTAAAAGTCTTGTCATAATAATTATCATAGAGATAAATATTTGTAAATCGTCGAAAGATTTCTCTTTTGAGACTGATATGTAAAAGTCTTCATAATAATTATGGGTGCGAAGAGAATTTTTTAAGTCTTAAAGGACGGGGCTTGTTCAGGGCCATTTAGGGATTACTTCGCGACTATTTGGAAACCAGTTCGGAAACAGTTTTGCACTTGTTAGTAGTATGGGACCAGTTAAGCCCCAACTAGGCGCAAATTGGTTCCCAACTAATCCCGACATTGTCCTGAAAAAGCCCCGCCATTTTAGGGCTTAAAAGATTTTTTCGCACTCAAGGAACA
Source organism: Rhagoletis pomonella (assembly GCF_013731165.1). Classification (NCBI taxonomy): domain Eukaryota; kingdom Metazoa; phylum Arthropoda; class Insecta; order Diptera; family Tephritidae; genus Rhagoletis; species Rhagoletis pomonella. Next base: position 81,695,376 of record NW_023458557.1, read on the forward strand.
AAAATGGGAACAAATTTTGTTGCGGCAAATGTTAAAGCTGTTTTTGATTGTCCTTTTTGCGCTGATTACGAATCCGTGAGTTTAAAGATTCCATCAGCTCAAGATTTTGAGAAAAACGAGGTCAAAGTGTCAAAAAATAGCGTTTTTTTTTTGCAATATTATTATATTATTCTTCCCTCTTATGTCCCTGGTTTCTAAAATTTCACTTAGTAATCCGAATTCATTCATAATTGACATGATTTTTAAGTGCTAAAAATAGCCGGGAAATATGTTTGTACATATGTATATGCATATACATATTGAATAACAAATAAAAAAACGTCTACTTGATAAGTGAATTAATGCTTATCACTTGAAGCATTTACAAATAAGCACACAATCGATAATCGTAAATATGTAAATGATAAGCATGAACTGAGTGGGCAGTCAGTCATACGATTGGCGGGAGGATATCTAATTACTAGGGCTTTAAATGGAAATGGTTAAGTTATCTTTACCAATCATGAAATTCCCTTTAAAATGGCATTCAATCGTTATTGCACATTTTGCAGTAAATTGAAATATTTTACAATAAGTGCATGCAGTAGTAAATTTGGTTAAAAAAAAAAACATTTTGAATAGGAATAGATTGGCGCTTCATATAACCCTGACGGTCAAATGAACCCCAGATATATGTTATATGAACGTAGAATTTTCCGTTCTTTCTGAATTCGAGATAAATAAGGGGGCTACCTACCAGTTTGAAAAAACCATGTTGACCTCGCAGGGTGGGCGAAGCGTTCAGAAAGAGAACCCCACATACATAAATGAATAATAGGCAAAATTCGTCAATGGCAACAAATTGGCGACTTCGGATTTATTGGCTCGGTGACAAATCGGCAAACAACATTTCTTTTATGTAAATTTTTGGAATAAATAAATATTATCAAAAATTCTCAAACTTATCAATTTTACATCACTTACACTTAGTCACACACACTTACGAGTAGTAAAAGCCTTCATTAAGACCCATTAAATAGACATACTCCTCATATCGGAAATCTCATTTTACTAATAAGAGCTACTTTGCAATCCCAAGCTATCGGTTCTGTCTGCCTGCACCTAGATAACAAAGCGCATGCTGGCTCGGATATTCTGGTCCGAAGCAACATTAAGCATACTCATATAAATTCATACCGCACAGAATCTATTCAGGCCACCAACATTATTGTTGAAGATATAAAGGGCCCGTTAACAATATCCATAATTTAAAATGTTTACCCGACTTAAGAGAAAGCCAATAGATCTACTGCATTAATAATTTAATAATGTTAGCTGGTTACGCACAGGAAGTGGGTTGTGTATTGGGTGCATTCCACACACGCCGTTAGAAAATTAAGAGTTAAGATAAATTAATTGTTAAATGTAAAAAATACAGATCGCTATATATAGTGGATATCAAAAAAAAAAAAAAAAAAATGCATGTCGCCTCAACGGTATTATCCAGATACGATTGAAAAACTATTAATCCTCATAGCCAGAGGAAGATATAATTCCATTTTCAAATTCCAATTTTTTGTACAAAAAATAATGGAAAAATTAAAATGAATAAAATTACTCCAAATATCGCCTCTAGATATTTTACTTATTTATAGCGCATATTTTTGACTTTTGAGTGCATATTATATGGGCATATTTTGGATTTTTAGTGCATGAGATTTCTAGCCCTAGTAATTACATTTTTTAGATAAATTGTTTGTTGTTATTGATTGCGAATTCGTTGTATATGCCTTAACCGATTTTTAATTATGTATAGTGTTATTTTACTCGTTACTTTGTTGTTGTGGAAATAACTATCCCCTTGCATTTACAACTATCATCCACAGTACTTCTCTAGTGGCTAAGTTACCAGAAAGATAAAGTTTACGAATGATAGCACAATTACATACTAAATTTCTATAACTGAAAATGTCTAGCTCAAGTATACAAATGAAGGGGTTAGAACTATAAGGGTCTAAGTGACATTTTTTGAAAATATGTATAAGTTATATTCATATTTGTATAGTTATATATAGTATTTATTTCGTGACAAAGAATACACATTCTTTGAACTAGTTAATTAACCTGCATTCATTTAGGCAAGAATCATTTCAAATGAATTTACCCAGAATTTACACTAAGTAATCAACTTTAACTTTAATTATCTTAAAACAATGTCAGACCTACTTAGATACTTTTGATTCTAAACCCTTAAAATGTATGTATGTACATTATATCTAATAAAATTTGTTTAAACACGAGTTTGTACCTATTAATGTATGTATTCATAGAAATTTTCGTCTGTAAAGATAATATGATATAAGAAAAATTGATAATTTAGCCACATCTTAAAAGCTTCAAGTTATGAAAACATTAAGTATTTTCGTAGAAACGTCCAACAGCTTCGCAAAGTTCATTATCCTTTATCGTAATGTAAACATAGTACATAGACATACTTATGTACAAATAGCATTGTGCTTGTCGGCCACACCCATGCCAAAAACCACCAAAAATTATATGTACATACATAATTTGTATAGTAATTAGTAAATAATTAGGAACCGAAAACCTAATAAAAATCGTATATCTGCTGATACTTAAATACAAAAGGAGATTAAGCCATGTATAAACATACGGATGTTTGCATTTACGTGAAACATGTACATACATACATATGTACATCTGCTTTCCCAAGAGCCAATACTCTGTACATACGAATTTTGGTACATTCAATAAGGACATACTTAATTATTGAAATTACTACTAATTCTCGTTAGATTATTATTTGATTTCGGTCGATATTGGTCGTGTTGTCCTAATTCTTCAGTAATTCGTTAATGGGTGTGTTTTTCCATCCGCATATTTTTTTTTTTTACTTTTGATGCTATACACACCCGAAGGACATTCTATTTAGAACGTCACATACATAAAGCCCTTTTCAATTTTGTACACAAATCGATGAAGGCCAGTTTTTACATATAAACCATCGGTCTTCTGATATTATTTTTTTGCTGCTACGGAATTAAGATGAAAATTAAAACTGCAATTGATGGGTTTTCACCTACCTGTCAGGTAAAAATTATTAAACTTCTGCGCCAAGTGATAGAGACGAGACAGTTTCACATTTACATCAGTCGAAGCCATCACCAAAAAACCCAGCTTCTCCGCTACGCCACTCACGGTACTTTCGAAATGCCTTTTATATAATTTTTCTGCTTCCACAAATCTTTTATAAGTTACACAAAAGAAAATTTTGTATTTATTTGAACACGAATTTCGTCAGCAGTCCCGAAAAGAACAACCAACACATTAAAAAACAACTGACTGAACTAGTGATTGCAGCAGTTAATCATTTGATTAAATTAATCGATTATTATTTCCCAATTTACACTTTAATTAGGGGTCTTCATTTGAAGTGATAAAAGAATAAATTGCTTAAAGTCTGGTTTTCATTGGGTCTTATTTAACGTCAAATGTTGTCAAAATAATGAAAACAGGTTGTCATCTGGTGACATTTGCGTTTGTTGTCATATATCACCACGCACGGTCATATAAGGTCGGTGTTATGCAGAAATTTTGTTTGGCAAACTGCGTGTAATTGTTGTTGCAGCAAACTCGGAGAGAGCGAGTTTGGCGACTCTCACAGCAAACTAATTTTGTTTGGTCAAACTGCAGCAAATTCGGTGTTGTCATATACAAGAATTTTAAATTTTGCGCGTTATGTACATCTGAAATTCTCATTTCGTGTTGGCAATAGCCATGAAAACCATAAAGAACGTGCAACCCTGTGCCAAACTCGACATAACCACCTCCGAGCAAACTAAGCAGCCGCCATTTAATTTGGCAAACAAAAGTTTGTCTGCATAACACCGACCTAAAATAACATCCAAATGAAAACGGCCCTCGCCGCTGATGTGACAGCATTTGACAACTAAAATGTATTTGCTAACATGTTGGCAATTTTGATTTCGTTTGCCATACGAACAGCTGATTCTAGCTACAATACCATGAACCAAAAATACAAGATCACGTAAGAACGCGACGTTGTATTTGTAACTGGTTTTGAGAAAAAAGTTTGCGAAAGCGGGTTCGTCAGCTGAGCGTTTGTTTACATCACAAGCACCACTATTTTACACTTTTATTCAAGTAAAGAAGAGTTAATTCAACATGACAACACATTTTAAAGCATTTTGTTGCATCATTTTACCTAAATTGTGCGTTTAAAGTGGCTGACAATAATTTTGGCTAATTTTGGTTTTCGTTGTTTTCTTTGCTTTGTTTACTATTCACTCGTTTTCCAGTGAAACAAGATGGCGTAGAACCCGCTAAAAAATCGACTTTTTTCATTCTCTTGTTCTTACGTGATCTTGTGTCTTTCGTTCATGCTACAATACGGACCGTTCAGCTACAAAAAAAAAAAAAATGCCCTGGGCATGAATCAGGTATGACGGCAATCGTCTGATTCCCACGACAGCCGGGTCTACGTAACCGGAACGACCCAGATTTATATCTGGCCAAGGACCGTCACTCCAGCAACACTCCCCAAAAAGTCTTTGGGGAATTTGTATGCTGCTACAACAACAACAACAATCGTCTGAACGATATCGTGTCGAGATTGTCTTGCTTCATAAAGATCAAAAATTGTTTGATCGTTTGTGCGATATCGTCCACTCGATTCCAGTTTTGCTTCTCCTAAAAGTAACAGTAACATGTATCAGCAACACAAATGCATAAATCAGTGTTTTGACAACATCGTTTTGTCAGTATCGTTTGAACGACTACCGTTTCAAAGTTACGTGATTCATGCCCTGATCGATAGAACCCCTCACGCTGATTTCCCCACACCCAAATTATCTGGGGCAAGCAAAACCCCAAGAAAATACAACATGTTAAACTTCAACTTTCTTAATTTTAATGTTTAATATCTCGGAAACTACCTGACCGATTAGAAAAGTATTGATGCCAATTCAAATATAAGTTTAATCGTTTTTTTACGACGTATTTACTATAACCATTTTTAAAACAAATTTTTGGTAAACGCTATTAAAAACATGTATGTATATATATACAATTTAGATTTTTACCACTACTTTCGTTAAATTTTGCACTATAACAAACTTTTCTATATAAGGTAATAACTTGTACTTTCTAAATAATATAAATTTCTGTAGCATTAATTTTGCAATTTTCTTCAAAAAAGGTAATTTATTAAAAAAAATTTATATTTTTTTGTTTTTTTTTTATTTCTGCTTGAAATTATAAAAAATCAGGAAAATGATGCACATAAACTGAATGATAAACTAATCATCTTTATTTTGACATCATTAGTTGTCTAATCGGTTATGTAGCTCATAAAATATTGATATTTCAAAATATCGAAAAATTTTACTTAACCTCGTATATGCCCTCAATTTCCCACCCGCGCCAAACAACTCTGGTAAGATTAAAATCAGCATGAAGAGCTCAACCAAATTACACCCTTGGTTTGTCTGTAGCTAAAAGGTCGGTATTCTTCACTTTTTGTAAAAAATTAACATCACATTTGACATCAGTAATGAAAACGGAATGTCAATCATCTGACAATGAAAGTTGACGACAGTCTTTGACGTGCACTCCGGTATCGAAATTTGGTCAGTTTTTTTAAATGTAATGAAAACGCATTTGACATCAAATGAACAGCTGTCAGATGAAGGCATTTTTTGACGTCAGTGATTCTGGACCAATGAAAACCAGCCTTTAATTTATCAGTTCCACCATGGTAACTAGCCATATAAGTTAAATAATAAACCGTTTTATGCAATTATTAACCAAGTCGCGTTAATGAAAGAAGGCGGATAAACTCATGGTGTAAGGCAGTCTGCACACGGTTCGTATAGCTTTAGACGCGTATAAAATTTTTTATGCAGAACGGTTCCTCTACGCCTCAAGATCTGCCCACGAAGCAAGTGATGAAAAATTATTATTTCTTTAATTAATTTTCAGTTATTTTTCTATTACTTGCACGAATTTTATTGTTTTATCGGTTTTGTTTATGAAATGCATGCACGCACACCCAAAATTGTAAACAAACTTCTTCTTCTTTCTCTTTTCTAAGCGTACGTACGCCTAGCTACCAACACTGCTGTACGCCAAGCGATTTGCAGCTAGCTTACTTTGACGAATTCGTGAAGCTGACGACTCGTATACAGCCCTCCATTTAAATGCACGTGTGCGGCATCAAAGCGTACAAACTTTCGTATGTAGCATATAATACGCATCTAAAGCTATACGACCCGTGTGCAGACTGCCTAATAATAACAAGGTGTTGTCAGTAACTTAACCTTACTGTGTTGATAGGTTTATTTCGGTCACGCATTTTAAAGTACTAGAAAAGGCACTAATTATTTACTCTTTTTAATCCGTGTTTGCATACTATTTCAAATTAAATGTATAATTACAGGCTTATAAGCCTGAATATATGTTTATACCATCGGCTCCACACAGCTGGGACATATTTTGTAACTTATAAAAAGTAAAGGCGTAAAATAAGGGAATTTCCTATAAGACTGTAAATGATTTTTTAAATAGATTAAAACACATAAATATCGATAATATAAGCGCAATCGTAATTTACCCATGCTGTCACTCTATTCTAGTGTATCAGTATATTTGGCTCGATATTATGACAATGCAGCAAAAGTTATTTAATATAAAAATCGCCTTTCCATACGATTTTTGTGTACGTCTTTTTCAATTGATAATGGCCTGTATGCAGTTCTCAAGAAAACGTTCAAAAAAATTTCCATTATTTCGTGTGTGTGTCCAAGGAATTTTGAGATTTTTGATACTTCACAGCCTGTTGCCTCACTCTTTCCTTAAGAAATAAGTGAACGGGCATATATTTCTGTTACAAACCATATTAATATCGTTCTGAAAACACCAAGTTCTTTAAAAATCGTGATGAAACGAATTACTAAAATGGACTCTTTTAGATACTATTTCCCAACGAATAGTACTATAAAAATTAAGATCGGCAGCACTGAAAATAAGCATGCCGATGTTGTCAAAATTACAACAAACACGTCGCTACTGACAACACTTTTTTATTATTCCACCATGCCCAAGTAGGAATGTTCGATATCGTATCGATTATTCTGAATATCGATATTTCATGGCACGATAACCGATTTTTTTAATCTACTATTTTTAATCCGAGGTCAAAGTCGATATATCGAAGACATCGATACTTTACCCGCAATATCGATATTTAAGTTGAAATTTATTTTTAATTTACAAAAAATTTTATGGGAAAATACTAAAGCAGGTTTAATCAGCAGCTTGCGTGATTTATTTAGCTCATAAATTTGACAAACCAAAGATGGAAATAACACAATTAGGTGGGTTGACAGGCATGTCTAATATTATATTCAATTGGGAGTAGGATTTTCAATATCGATTTTCCCGATATCGATATTGTTCAGCCCGATATATCGCCATATCGTTTTTACATGCAATGAATTAAATCGATTCATGATATCGATACTTTCTGAAATATCGAACATTCCTATGCCCAAGACGCATCAATACTACAATGTGTGCCTTGCGATTATTTTTTTTACTATATCGAGTGGGGATTAGAAAATGAGTTGCCGAGCGCATTTTTGACCTGTCACTTTTGATTTTGACAGTCTTGCAATTGTTTGATTGAAATGTTTTTTTTTTTTTATATATATTATAATAAGGGCCTTTTAATAATGCATTAATCAGAAACATTTTGGTGTTGTTAATCACTCAATATTAATGTTTATGTAAGCACATAAAATTAACCCTTAACTTTTTGAATCATGTACTTGGAATTTTTTCTTTTCTTCACGTTCGCAATGGTATGGCTCTGAAATATCATGGTGAATACCTTATTTACGTTCTTTTTCGTCAAGTTTCTGCGCACATGTGTTTGAAGTTTCTACTGTCAAAGCAGTTGGGTTGAAGACATTAGGAAAATTCCACAAGCTTTTATCGGGGAAAAAATTGGCTAGATTCTTAAAGAAAATTTGAGTTAAAATACATAAATAACGTGAAAATAACAATGAGCGAAGACTACTTAAGTCAACCACTATCGCTGGGGTCGTCATCAACAGGTAAGCGCGTTCAAAAGCTTGGAAAGATTTGTCACGCCATACAGGGTGTACATTACGCAATTGTCGTGTCTAGTGGAAAATAACAATGCACTTTAATAATAGATTATGAATTAACATATGTATTTTTTCATCATACAAAACAACAGATGAAGCACGCACGAATCGATCGAGTGGAGCGTCATCCGGTACAAGCACATTTAGTACCCCTATATCACCATATCTAAATTACGACCCGCGTTTCCTGCAACAAGCGCAACCAGAATTTATTTTTCCGGAAGGCGCCAATAAGCAACGTGGACGCTTCGAACTAGCATTTTCACAGATTGGAAGTTCTGTGATAGTTGGGGCGGGAATCGGTGGGTTGGCTGGATTTTACAATGGTCTTCAAACAACCACCGCATTGAAACAGGCCGGAAAATTGAGACGAACACAGTAATATGACTGATTTTGAACTATTGCTATATATGTACATATGTATATAATTTATTTTACGAAACAATTGCTTTTCTTTCATCAACCAGACTGCTCAATCATGTGATGAAACAAGGCTCAGGCACTGCAAACACTCTGGGGACAATAGCCGTGATGTATTCCGCTTTCGGTGTACTGCTGCAAAGTGTACGCGGTGAAGACGATGATATTAACACGGTTATCGCTGGCACAGCTACGGGATTGTTGTACAAATCTACAGGTTAGAGTAATTGCAGATTTTTTTCGAAGCAATTAATGTTATACAACAATTTCTGCTTTCATAATACAGCCGGTCTTAGAAGGTGCGCAATCGGTGGAGGTGTAGGACTTGGTATAACAACGCTTTATTGTCTCTTCCAATTTATGCGGTCGAGTTCCGGCGGGTCTAATTTGAAATTCCTGTAAAGTCACAAGTGTTTCAAAAATTGAAGTGGATGTAGTAAACTGACTGCATTATTTTGTATACATATACGAATGGTAGTTAGCTGCTGGTAGTGACATATGTAACTCCAGATCGTGGAGATGAATGGAGTTGCGTTATTCCTCTATGTAACGCGCTCAAACGTACATAGCAAATCTAAGTTGTAAGTTTCCCTTGTTTTCTAATTTTTATTTTTTTTTTAATTGTATTAGTTACTAGAACGTGATGAGTTAAGTTGAACAAAATAATACCGAAGACACTTTGCTTAGTAAGCAAAAATGATAAAATACTGAAAAAATAACACAACTATACTTTAAATTTTTTGTGTAATCCAGGGGAGTATGTTTTTGCGGTGTATGTATGTAAATTAAAAATAGTGGTACAACAAATTGTAGAACTAAACACAATTGAAAAAAAACACACACCGAAATAAAACAAAACGCTTTGCCAATGCTGTGTTTTTTTTTCTGAAATAATCAATAAATTAATTTTGTTAGACAAAAGGAAGTTAACGAAATTTAAAATAACTTTATAATGTATGCAACAAAATTATGCAATTTCTCATTAATTTAGCAGAGAAATTATACGGGGTATTTAAAACTTTTTTAGTTTTATTTGCTCAATACATATAAATACAATAATTAATATAATACACAATTTTTACAAATATAAATATTTCCTATGAAAGCCCTACATCGCCGCACTCAACTGATAACCTGATAACAGCTGATAAGAATAGGTAAAATCAACAAAATTAAATTTAATAATCCAAGACATCGGAATCTGAACCAGTTAACGCCAACACTTTCACACCGGATCGCTCATCCAGTATATTATTAACAGGCGCCTCGCAACTGGTATCCAGAGAGGAGCAAGTATGGCAATGGCAGCTGCCTGCTTCCATATACTCATAGCGGCGTGCTTCCTAAACGAATGCAATAATTAAGACGCTACTAGCCAATTTAAATTAAAAACAACTCACCTCACTGGCTTCCGGATGACAATTTCTCAACAACGCTACTGCTGGTTGGCGCGTAGCATGTACACAAACCGGATGAAATGAGCGTTTATATGGAAATCTCCAATCGGAAATTTCACTGGAGTCACAACGACCCCAACAAGAACGTACACTCACATAATCCCAACATTCACGACCCTGTGCGTCAGCCTGTGTGATGCGGTATGTGTAGAGACGCTGATGACAGCCCAATGGCGCAGCGGTGGGACTGCTATTGATGGGTTGCGCCTCCAGCACTTGGCTCAAAGCAGATGTTGAGAAGGAAATAAATGCGACAAGTGCAAAAGCGTTGAAATATTGATACTATATGCAAGTAAAAATGAAATAATAACAGCTTGTTTAAATTTCACAGAAAATGTTCGAGTATGTAATCGTTTTTACCATTTCAACAACGATTTCACGCCTAGTATAAGTCTGTACTGCGCACAGCCTGGCGAGTTGTTACCTACAACAGCGTAGTAATCGAAATGACATGCATTTGCCTGTTGCGCGAGTCTTTTATACGTTTTTGTTTTTATTAATTATTCTATGTATGAAATACCAAACCAAGGACAGTAGAGCACACAGCAGTCCTGTTTTGAGTATAAGGATTAACGGAAATTTCAAATGTGTTGTGCGACTTAACATGATTGTTATACACACGCGTACATACATACGTAAATACATACATGCATAAGTTAATGTCTGCTAGAGTACGGAGATGTATGTACGTAAGCAGGACTTTTTAATGCGTCTAGCTTGCAAAGAAATCGGAATTCATTGACATAGCGCATTTTTTTTCGAGATGTAATCATTAATTAGGGATATGCACTGAAATATATCATCAAAAGTAAGAGGTACATGTAGTCTTTTATCCTTAATTGTTTTTACATATTTTACACCAAGATACATCGAGTCGTATGAGAAACTTATTGGCAAATCGGCAGGTCTAACGAATGATCTACGAGTACAACTCCACAAGAAGTTGTAGCTTTAGCTGTAAGCCTGAAACTCATTAAAGCTCGGAAAAGCGCATTGTGTAGTTATATTCTAAGCATTCGCTCAAATTTCCATAACAGATATTTCAATTTGGAGATTCGACAACTAATGAATCCGCGCAAGCAAAAAAACAAGGTAGAAGCATACCAAGACATCCAACTCTGTTTAAATAAGCTGTGATTAACCGTCCAAATTGACCAGGCATGATGGGGGATTGAAATTCTTGATCGCCGATTGGGCTTTGTTGCCGCCTATTATTTAGTTAATAAAGTCCAAGCGACGAGTTGCTGTTGTAGCTGCACTGCCCAGTTCAGCTGGTCTATAAATCGTTGGCGACAAGCTGAACTAACAGTAGGCCCAGGAAACGTGCTGTTGCGACTGAGTCGTGCCAGATGAAGAGGTGTTATCTGGGTGAGTTTAAGAGAGCAGCAAGCTAGCAGGCGGTGGTGTTATATCGGATGCCTTCACGAGCCGGTCATATATTTGCTATGCTGTGGTCAAGTTTCGATAAAACGTTTAACGAGTTTAACCTCTCTCAAATAAGCTGAAGCTCTTCGTCAGCGATAGCTAGTTGAAGGACCAAAACCAGTACAAAAATTCAGTGCACTTCTGACTTTCAATAGCCGCTACAACAACAATTACAGCGACAATAGTAACCTATTGGCTGAATACGTGTACGCTTAGATCTGTTGCTTTTGGCGGGGTCTATTTTTACGTTTTTCGTGTTTTCTTTGGCATTTACAGTCGGATCTTAATATATGATACATATATTGATGCTTTTGTCTTGAGACAATTTCGAAATTTTTTCTTTTGCCGAATGTAGGGGTCGAATTGCAAAATTTATTGTAATATCGTCGATATTTACAGTCGGATCTAAAAATATGATATATCAATGTTTTTATCTGGAAGGGGAAATTTTTTTGTTCCAAAGCTCATTGACCAAACCTAATCAAAATAACGAGATTTTTGAAGCTGTTTTTTTTTAACTTTTTTAATTTTTTTTTAGAAAAACTTAAGTAACTGGACCAAAACTATACCGATTTAGACGTATGAGGTATCAGTAGAAAGGTATTTTCTCACCTGTTTTATTTCTTTGCAAAAAAACTCATTCATGTCTCAATTTTTGGAATGACGCTCGTTCATTTTACATTTCTCTTTCATACTTTGAATTAAATTATTTGCAAGGCATTAAAAAAAAGGTGACAAAATATATGCCGTTTTCTCAAGTAGATTTTAAAATTTATCTGCCCTTCAAAAACATTTTTCAGAACAAAATTTGTGTTTAAGGGCAGATAAATTTTAAAAACTACTTGAAAAGGCGGCCCTAAATCGGTAAAGTTTTGGCCGAGTTATTTAAGTTTTTCTTAAACCAATCTTTGAAAAAAGTTCAAAAACAGCATCAAAAATCTCATTATAAGGATTCTGTGGAAGTGTTTTAAGATATGTTTATGCAAATTTTTTTAAGGTTAAACTGTTTTGCCATCTGAGGTGATTTTTTTCCTAAGAATAATTAAAAAAATTTAATTTTTTAATAAATAAAAAACTAAATTAAAACTATGTAAACTAAATCTTAATAATATTCCGAAATATTTTGGTGCAATCTTAAAATATAATAGATTTTATAATTATGTACAATGGAAAAAAGGAACCGATTTTATTTTTTTTTTTTTGGGAGTGATTCAGTCTAATGTAAATACTATATACATATGTGCATATACAAACATATGTATACCGATAACAATAAAGCCCACCCAGTGGTATAATGGGTCGTATGAATAAAAAAGCAATTGCTTTTTCTTAAAATTTCAGACCTTTCACTCGATTTATTAAAAAAAAAAAATGAAGTAAAAGGTATGCAATTTTAAGAAAAAGCATTTGCTTAGTTTTTATTCATACGGCCCATTATCTCGAAAACGAAAAAAAAAAAATTAAATGATATGCCAACTTTTTTGGGCTATAGTTTTTTACGTTACCAAGTTTTATTAATTTTGATTTTATAAATATCACTAAATAAAATTTAGTACAATTGAAAAAAATTTTGTTTACAATACATTCATATGTCGTAAAATTGTGATTGAAAAAGTCTAAAAAAATCATCCTTTTTGCTCACCGGTATTTGCTACACTAAGTTCGCTCACTTGAATTCAATCGCTACTCATCAACCTTGATTATTCACCCATTTAATACTTTGCGTTATCAGGCCATCCATTGTTATCACTCTTGCTAGGTGTAAAAATTTTGTCATCAATCCATTGATTTCAATTTGTTCTTCCCTCTTGCTCATTGGTTTAATAAGACACATATATTTGTAATTGATTCTGGTTTCTGGTAAGCCAAAAAAATCCGCTTTGATTTTTTTATGTATGTATGTATACTATTCCTCATCCGGTACATTCACTCATTCATATTACAAAGAATTTCTCATTTATGTAAATTTTTTTATCACTTCGTAATTGAAGATACAGCTTATGCTTAAAACGTTAAATTTAACTTATTACTGTTAGTAAAAGATACAAACATACAAAGATACTTACATGCATTACTTTAGGCCCTTCGTCGTATCTCATGTTGCGAACCGAAACGTTGCGCTCTCAATTGCACGCGGAAACGCCGATTCGGATCGGGATGCTGATCTTCATGACGATCCTCAATTACCGGTGCAAGCGCTGCAGCTGCATCTACCTCATCGTCGGCATCATCATCCTCGTTTGGGCTATCGTAATCGTCCATAGCGGCATCTTGTGTCTCCACTGAGGCATTCGATACGGAGATCGTCTCCGCATCGCGTGCCATGGCGCTTGCTAGCAGCCGCTGACGACGTTCCTCCATCAACCGATCGCGTTCCTTGTGTATGTAGTCACGTTTATTTGGCAATCCAGCTACATTGTTGGCTGTGAGAGCCGAACGTACTACATTCATATCGGTCGCTTCCATCCTGTGGATGGAAAATCAATTTTTAAATATATATATTTTTTATTGAAAACCCATTTCACCTTACCACTCATCAGTCTCGGCCACATAGCATTCTGTGTGTGAAATGGTTGAGACGCCATTAAAACCGCCGATAGCGAAAATCATATCATCTATTATTTCTAGTCCAAAATTGCTACGAGAGTGATTCATTTCGCGTATAAACGACCACGATTGCGCATCGGGATCGTAACGTTCGCCAGTGGATAGACGCGCAGTACCATTAAAGCCGCCAATCACATAAAGCTGTCCACGAAAGGCCACACAGGATACGCCCGAACGACGATGATTCATATTGGGTATGCGCGTCCAAACGTTGGTGGCCGGATCATAAGATTCGGCGCTATCTAAACATTCCTGCCCATTGAAACCACCTGCAGTGGGGAAACAAAGAGAAACCATTTATTTTCAGGGATCAGCACTAACTATGTGGAAGATGAGTTAACAACTTAAAAGCGTACGCAAGTTTTCTCAATTGCTCTCCCAGAAAGAGAAACGCAACAATAACCACTGGAAGAAAAGTGCTAGAACGATGAATCCGCCTTAAGTTTTCATCCTGTAAGTTTCTTGTCTATTGATGCTTTAAAAAATAAAATTGTTTATTTTCTTTCCTGCCTGTCCTGTCTGCCTTCGTCTTTTCTAAACGCGTCTGTCACTGTTTTACCTACTCGTATTTCAAATATAATTGCTTCTATGTATTTGTTGTTTCTACTGCCATGGAAAAGAATTGGACGAGGAATGATGGACATTTTTGGAACGAATTTACATAGTATTTTATAGTTTTTAGAAACTGTTACCCAACGGATGATGTATCATAGCCTTAGGTATGAATTGGGCTTCCAGATATATATCTGTTCGTTACAATCCCTCTCGCTCTATGCCTTTCGAGTATAGCCCACGTTTCTATGAGACTAGGCAAAAAGCCTCTTACCTGCCTACTTTTATAACAAGTTTTCGACAAGAATCTCCGTTAGGAGCAAATCTTCAGCGAATTAATGAAAACAGATTTGAGTCTCTAGTTCTCCTTGATCGTCTGTCCGTAAAGGTGGTAAAGAGCATTGAAAACTTTCTCTGGCACTGTCCTGCCTATACCTAAATACTACAACATAATCTGAAGCATCTCTTAAAGGACTAATGAATCCTTGCTATTTACTCAGAATTTGCATTAATTTCTGGCATCGAATCAAAAAAAGTACTTTCAAAGGACAAGTTAGACTTTTGGAAAAATAAATAAAGTCAAAGGACAAAATCGTGAGAAAAAAGGCTGCCCTTTGAAATAAAGTAGCATGGTCACCGTACTAATGAGCAGAAGACTTTTCCATCCTATAAAAAAAAAAGCCTCCACCGCTGGCACCGTCCAATGAGGCGACCGTTGGAATATTTGGTAGGAAGATTTTGCGGAATACTTGCTGATCTTTACGCATTGGACACAGCAAAAACTGGATCTATGAACTGTATGAACCTATCAACGAAATTTAAAATGTGGGTGGGTGCGTGGGCGGCTACATCGTCAAACAGCGCTAATCTCACCACGCGTACTGCGATAATGGAGACAGTTTTACAAAAAAGAAGTACATGTCGGATCTTCTAGGCGAACGATGTTTTTATTGGTCGGGTTTATGTGGCGGATTCTAAGCTAGGTCCACAATCTATTAGTGGGTGAGTTCTAAATAAGTTAATAGGAACACATTTTTTCGAAACAAGCATTATATGTATGTAAATAAGAACCAAATCGGAACATAAATTAGGTTATTCCTTTTTATGTGATTAATACAGATATATTCAAATATAAACTCAATCCTACCATGGATGCATGTTTTAAAAATATATCGACACCCGCGCCACCTACCGGCTAAATTTCTAGTGGAGATATTTCCTTCACATAGGCAATTTGTATATGTACATTAGGGTAGTCAAAAAAAAAAGTGAAGCCGTAATTTTAATGCTCTCACCCCTAGGATTGTTCTATATTATTTTGAAATCAAAAAAATATTTAAAGGTCACTCAAAGCGCTCAAAGTTTTCCATGTATTTTATATGGAAAAAAAGTCTTCGTTAAACTTCGTTTCTCTTCAGGAGATTTCCAGTAACAATACCCATAGGTTGATTTAACCATTTTCAATTGTTAACTATTTTTTATAGGACCCCTAATGACCTCAAATGGGTTCCCCATTGCATTTTTTGTGGTTTTTAGGGGTCCTATAAGAAAAAGTGTATAATAGAAAATGGTTAAATAAACATTGAGTTATTGGAAAATTTCTGAAGAGAAATGGAATTTCGCGATCGAAAGAAAATGATTTTCATGAATTTTATAAAATTTTTTTTTGTTTATATACTTTGAGCGACTTCTAAATATTTTTTTATTTAAAAAAAAAAAAAAAACAGGGGTAAAGTTTTTTTCGATATAGTCTTCTATCCTAGGGGTGAGAGCATTAAAATGCCACCTTTAGTTTTTCACATGCATTTATGGGCCACCCTATTGTACATATATACATACATAAAATATCAATTGGACTATAAACATCGGGTTTTTTCATATATCTCAACTCCTGTGCCACCCAATGGGTTATTCATCTTTGATATTGCATCTCGTCGTGTTCTAAGTTAGGTTTGAAATTTCACGTCTCTAGCTCATCGGGAAATTGGTTAAAATTAATGGATTGACCAATACATATTTATTTACATACATATTATGTACATATAAAGCAAGTTAAATAAAAGCTTGTTAAAGTGAAATTCGCGGCGTTTACTCAAATCTATTAAAAAACTTTAAAACTTATTGGCCTTAGTGCCGTCTCCACAGTGGGGAGTTAACTAAAATTCGGCAGTTAACAAATAATAAATTCATAAGCGTTTAAAGTACAGACAAAGAAGTATTTTCAGTTTAAATAAATGCAAGAATAATTGACGCGTAAGCAAATAAGAGTAAGTGAAAAAATGTACATATTTCCTAAGAAACCTTGAAACGAAAGTGAATGCTACTTTTACTTCTTTTTCACAATTGCGTCGCAGCTAGCAGCTTAACGGCTAAAAATAAACATGCAAATTTAATCCTAAAATAAACCATTAACTATAAATAAAATTGCAAAAAAAAAAAAATAAAAAATTAAAATCCGTAAAAGCATGAACACTCGAATGCGACGCTGCAGCGATTTCACCCTCTTCACCATCTTCCCCCTCCCTTAGCGCTTTCCACTTACCCGTTGTATAAATTTTCCCCCTCAACGTGCATGCGCTTGCGTCAGATCTTTGCATATTCATCGATGTTATAACGGTCCACTGATTTGTCTTCGGATTATAACGCTCGACCGTATTTAAGCGATTATGACCATCGTAACCGCCAATTGCGTAGATAAGACCGTTAAGTTCAGCCACGCTCACATAGCAGCGACGACAATGCATTGGCGCAATCTAACAAAACCAAGAAGAAGCAAAAAATAAAACTGAGACACAAAAAAGATTGGGCGGTGCGGAGAAAACATAAAAATCCGCATATTAATTACACACTATATTTACTCTAGATTTGTATTTTTACTCATACCTCCTTCCAGTTCTTTCGCACCGCATCAAATACCCGACATGTATTAAAGTATTCCACGCCATCATACCCACCAATCGAATAGATTTTATAACCAATGACGGCGGTGCCATGATAGGCACGCGGTCCAGCTGGATCCTCGGCTGGTATATTCACCCAACGATCGGCGCGTGTGTCATAGGTCTCAATGCAGCCCTTCGAAGTGCCACCGCTCCAGCCGCCTATGGCAAAGATGACCTCATGTGGCAGGCGTGGCATTGCTAATGGTGGTGTTGTGAGCTTTTTAGAAAATGGCATACGAAATGGCACATATAAATTTGAGCTGAGCGGGAAAAGAGAGTAGAGCATAGCATTTGTTTTTTTCGTAAATACCTCGCCCGATGATGGATTCATTATATCCAAATCATACATAAATTTAAATGTCTCAACAATCAATGGTTTGGCGTCGTCACACTGCAACACATACGGATGCTCTTTCACCTCTTCCATGAAGCACTGAAAAGGTGCAGTGAATGATTTTTATTATTTTACTATACGATAAGTGTGTAATCTGCAGGAAAGTGTACTAAATAATTTTTCAATTTCAACTATAAATCAGTTTGGTAGGGCCAAAAATCATTTCGAAGCATTGAATTTTTGTGTTTTGAATCCATTGACCTTATGATTTGAGTACGACCTTCGACGAAGTAAATTAGGTAGAGTCTAAAGATCTATACGATTTGTTGGACATCGAGTGGGCTATCTCCAGTGCATTCCAGTCACATTTCGCACCTGTACTTGTATAAGAGCCATTCGAGCGTGTCCAGAGAGAAGCGCCCTTCCGCCCATATCAACATATGAAATGAATCCCAGAAGTTGTGAACATATGCTGAAGAGAGTTGCACTCAAACTCTCCCAAAGTAATTCTTCTGTACTACTGGCAATTTGCGTTTTACGACCCTACAACTATGTAGTAATTATAGGCCTTCTGCCGTGAATGCCAATAGCAGAGTTAACGTGCCTCGCCTGAAGACATCCAGTCACCCTCTCTGGCGAAATTATTGTCTGCCTTAAATTCTGGGATATTTCGATGACAACGAACCCAAAATTGTTCTACCGAGAGGTGGGAGCAAACCCTGATTAATACGGTTTGGTAAAACCTCTTTGATTTGATTGTAAAAGAAGCCAAGGAAATGGCTTGTAAGATAGTGTGAAAAGACTACTCCGCGTTTATTTGGAACCTGCGGTGTAAAGGTGGAAGTCCCAGGTAGATATGTATATCCGACTTTGTATTTCGCTTTCTGAATTTTAATTTTCGAATAAAATTTTTATGTGTACCGGGTGTCCTGCACCACCCGTTCACTCCTTTAAAAATGGAGGAATATGGTTTTTTATCCAGCCTGTTAAACACACTCAGAGCCGAAACCGGAAGACGGTAATACGCCCAAAAGATACGAGAATCCTTAACTAAGTAGTTCATATTTTTGCGTTATCCAATAATAATAAAAAAAAAAAACATTTTCCTCCATTTTAGAAAGGCATGACGGGTGCTCTAGGACATCCGTTATATGTACATATTATGTCGATTCCAAGATAGATAAAATTACGGGGACAATTGCATATTAACTTGCCACTTTAATGAACCGTACTGAAGTCAAGAGGTTAACTATTTACAAACTTCTTGAGTAGTGTTTTAACACCCTTCAGTTTATGGGAATAGATTCCCAATCACTTTTTTTTTAGCAAAATTCGTCAACGAACCTGAGAAGGATCGGAAAGCGTATTTACCGGATCGGAACCACTTTACGAATACTTTGGCATTTTAGCATACAATTTCAGAGGTTAAAGGTGAACTCAGAACGCACTAACTACCATGGAACAGGCGGTTGTTTACTTGATAGAAAGCAAATAAATCCGTTTGCTGATGCCAATATTAAGTTTCTCACTCCGGATAGGTCCTTTTGTACTGAAACAGGTGAAAGCTCCCTTAGAACAGTTTCCCTTCAACTGATCTTTTATTCCATATGTACCTAAAGCCTACAACTCCATGTAATTTTTAGGCAGCATTACGAAGACTAATTATGTGATTTATGATAATCTATATATTAATGGGCTAACATAAATGTTTGTTCGTTTTAGTTTGGCAGTGCTACTGGGCCGATTTTTGAATCAAAAACACTATTCGAAAGATATTTTTTTTTGTGGAAGGCAAGAATATTAAGACAATCACGGTCACGAATTTAACTATGAGGAATACCAAGAGCAAAACGAATACGAATACGAATACGAATACAACGATTAACAGGAGAATAAAGAATACGAAGACAAATACGACAACGTAGATTAAAACCAACCAAAGACGAATCCGCAGAAGAATACGAAGATAACTATGTAGCTATGTATTTGACGTGCATACGACGCCGAGGAAGAATACGAGACGAACACGAATACGAACACAAATATGAAAACGAACACGGAGAAGAATTGGAATTCGAAGACGAAAATGAGGACGAACACCAACACGAATACGAAGAATATTGCGAAGATGAGTACGAAGATAAATGCGAAGGCTTACAAGGACACACAAACGAATACGAAGAATAACCGAAGACGAATACGAAGACCAGCACGAATATGAATACGAACACGAAAACGAAAACGAATACGGAGACGAATTTGAATTCAAAGACGAAAACGAGGACAATTGCAACACGAATACGAAGAATATTGCGAAGATGACTACGAAGACAAATGCGAAGGCCAAGACGAACACAAATACGGAAAGAAATAGGAACACAAAAACGAATACGAAGAATAACCAAAGACGAATACAAATACAAGGACGAATACGAAGACAAAGACCGTTTTAGATTATTCCTTTTTTTATCGTAAGGGGAGTCCCATACTAATTTGGTTTAATTCCGATCATTGTGTCATGAAGAAATTAACGATACTACTAAATTTGTATATTAGAACTGAAGTCGATTGTATTGTTTGCTTGAAAATTAATTGTTTATCTTTTGTTTCTGTCTTGGGTTTTTTAATATGCTTTCACATTTTGTTTCGTTTTGTGTTTTTTTTTTTTTTGTTTTTGCTTCTGGAGAGTTTTTGTGGTTTCAAAATTGGTTGAAAAATGCGTCAGGCTCTCGTCATTTGTCTGACTATCAAAAAGTTTTTACAAAAAAAAGGTTGCTTATATCGAAAATGACAGCCGTTAAACTTTAAGGTAAATAACTGGCACTTCTTGTTGTTATTAAATAATCAAGCTAGCCTTACATAGCACTGTTTTTAGAAAGTATTAAAAAAACGAAGCTAGTATCTACATAGAAAGTAAGCGAAATAATGTTTCTGATTTCATTAGTAACACACCACTTCGTTGCCAATAGACTATCCTGCAGGGCTATTGCAAAAATATTTGTAGATGTTCTAGATATGTATGTTTGCATCTCAAGCATGAATGAAGGTCGTTTAGCATATATGTATTACCTTCGGTGTCATCAAACCCAAGCGTACACCCTGCATCAGCTGTGCAACATATTGCTTTCGATTTTCTGGGTCGCGATCGATCCACTTGATGCACAACTTCCATACATGGTCCTCCTCACGTGTATTCAGCTCATCGTCGCTAATGATATCATAGAAATCCTTTAAACCGATTTCGAGTATATCCTTATTTTTAGCGGCAACCTCAATGAAGTAGCGCAGCAGATAGTTACGCGCTTTGGCATATAAATCATCAAGAAAGCGAAATCTATACAACGTCAAATGCAGCGTCGGGGATTAATAAGAGATTTATTTATGTATGTACATACGTTGATGTATGCATAAGCTATAGTATAGATGTAAGGTAGTTAACAATAAAAAAAAAATGCACAATCATTTGTTTATAAGCGTATGCACATATGTGTGTATGTATGCATGCAATGCAATCATCCATCCGCATCACAAATATGTATGTGCATTTGCGCGCTCTTCAAATATGTGCCAAGTGCATTAAGTACCAATTACTTTCACTTCCAATGCAATGCAAACCATACCCGCATGCACTACATATGTACATACATATCTACTTACGTACGAGTATCTTTATACATACATATATATATATGTATGTACGTGTACAACTTACTTTGCGAATCCCATTATGCTCACACAATTCTCAGGCGTTAACATTGTAGCGAGTTGTTGCTTGCACTGCGTCACCAGTCCCATCATACCCACATAATCGGCCGATATGAGTAGTTCATGTACATTGTCCGCATTGATGGTGCACTTGCGCAGGTAAGCATACTGAATCAATTGCTCCATAATTGCTCCACTCATGCCTGGTATGTATACTGACCGATTCTCGTCACTTTTCTCTGGTGATGATGTTGAATTGAAGCCGGTGAATTGCGCTCTTAAAAATTGAGGAAATATATTTTAAAAAAAAAAAGTCTATTCAATATGCTGTACTGAGATATTTTCTGCCTTAAAATAATTCAAATTGAGAAAGGGTTCTATGAAATGGTGTATTAACTAAAAGAAAGTATGCATTCCTATTTTTAAAGGAAACTCACAGGAAGGAGGAGGTTTTGGATCTGTCGAAAAATCTTCGCACAGTTTAGGTTAGGTTAATCTTACCGGCATTGAGCCACACATACACCGATAGGTCCTTAGCGTTGCCAGTTTGAGTTCAATTTTAGGCGTTAAAATAGACATCAGAAAGCATGCCAACGCTTTTTAACCAATTTGAGCTCTACTTTTGGGATGTCTTCTAACTTCACGAACTGAAAGGCTCCTAAGCATTTTAGTCGTGTTTTTGAAAGTGCGAATATTGTCATAGAACATGCTCTAAGGTTTCCTTTGTCTCCCGATAATGATGACACTTCCTGCACCTGTCCACCTATTATTTGTGCATGAGCAGCCACCAGGATATGTCCCGTAAGCTATTCGGTAGCAACTCTGCAATCTTTTGTCGACAACCGCAACAAGAGTCGAGTATGGTTTGTCTGCCTCGGAGCCTTATAGCTTCTTGTGAAGAGTATCAGGTCCGTTTTGTTTAAGATTACCCCTAGCCCCGCTCGAGATGCGTACTGGCTAATCACTTTCCGGACACTGTTCATTACGTTACTGATAGTGTCTATGTAGGTGCTTCCAGGTCTGCTAGGTCTGCTTTTCCCTCGAATTCTTTTAGTAATTTGTTGACCGCTAATAGCCATAATAGTGGTGAGAGTACACCACCTTGCGGTGTGTCTCTGCATGCCCGCCTGTTTACCCTAGCGCCGTTGCACTACGCTCTTTTTTTCCTGTGACTTTAAAGGCTTTTAATCCACAAAGGATTGGTGGTTCGAAAAAATAGTGTCGCACTTATGGGTCTTTATAAGTTTGAGAAAAATTGGTTGCTCTTGCCTGCCTTGTGTATAAAAATAGGCCTCGCTTCTCTCCACAATCCCGGCACATAGCCCAGCCTCAAACGAAACAAAAAACTCAGCAATGGTAACACCAGGTTACTACCCTTCTGGAGCAACGCAGGGAATATTTCGTCTAATCCCGGGGCTTTGACGGGATGCTATTCGCTATACCAAGTCCACGCATTCTGGAAAGTGCAAATTCACCAGGACTTCTAGCGACTCCGCGCAGGAATTATGTAGTTTATACCCGCAACTTTTACGTATAAGGCTAGGCGAACTCGGATTCGGTTTAATTATCAAATTATCACTGAAGTCCCACCACGATTTGTTTTTTGCCTTTCGCACTACTCGATTATATAATTTAAGTAAGTCCTTGTATTCACCCCAGCAAACTTCATTATCGCCTGCTTTGGCAAATTTGAAGCTTTCGCATTATTGTGATCCCAACTCGTTATAACACCATTAGATCCACGCTTATATCCCCCAAAGTTGGGCTAAAGCGGAATTCTGGCACTTATTTTAGTGACCGACACTCATCGGTGTTAAATTTCGATAACTCAAAACACCGTCTTCCACCTGAGGGCATTTTTTTATCCCATATCAATGGATGCTTGATTTTGACATTGATGAGTTTTTTTCGAGGCGACTGGATACCTATGGGGTCCGTGAATCGCACGGAATATAACAACTTCTAGTACGAAATTTCCAGTTACCAATCCGGATGAAGGGATCAATAAGACCTTAGGCAAGCTCAAGATCAAGCTGAACCCTAAGGCATACGATTCGATGACGCGGACCGTTAAGAACCTGGATCTTTTAGAGGTCCCCTTTGACAACTTCCTCCTGTTTAAGGAGATCTTATGTCTAGAACCACTAAGATGTCACTAATTTCGCCATTAGACGATGTTAATTCGGATTCATCGTTTTAGTTCAGAACTTTTCTTCCGATGAACACCGCCTTTAAGGATTGTCTTCTTTATATCTCAAGTGAATTATGAACTTCAATATCAACAGTCGCACGACAGAAGCGGCGTCTAGAAAAGGGATGGGCTAGAAATGTGAGCATTTCGCTGAAGATCATCCTAAGTTAGGTGAGGTTAAACTCAAACAATGTCAAATTTTTGGCGAATTCAAATAGTACCACCAGTGAGATGGTGGCTAAGCTATTCAGGCCCTTAAATAAATGTTTTTACAGAAAACTGAAACGAATTATTTGTGGCACAGAACTTGGCCAATAGACCAGTTAGCATTGCCGCTTTGTGCTTCGCTTCGACGCGTCTTCGCGTTTGCCGTTCATCGAGCGATGACCAGTGGGATCGGGATACGCTGCCTGTGTCCAGATTAGTCCAACTGATCTTAGGAGCTACTTTGGCCTTATCGTCGACTTGTGAGACTAGAAATCTTAGATGGCGTTGTATGCTTGAACTTGGTTGGTCTAGTCTTATAGGAGGCCCTTTTCTCTCGCGCTAGTTCGCTTCCTCATTTTCCATGAAATCATTTTAAAGAGCAAGTAATTTAGAAGTTTGTAAGACGACCTAAATGAGATTTACTCCGTGTAGGTTCCTTACCGATGTCCATTTTGAAACCGACTGTGAAGATTAGTCTCGTCGTTGCTCAAAACAGTATCAGAAGCTCAGTCACGTCTGACAGGGAAATGAACTTCGAATTTGTGGCCAAAGTCGATCACCGCGATCAGATTGTAATTTGTTCAATCCCATACAAAGACATCTTCCTAAGGTTCAACGTAAGCGAATTAGAAGCAGGTATGAATATCTTAGATATTCTCAATTTAAAACTGTGAACTCATCTTGCGCCTGAAGGATTTTTTGAAAGTGAGGTTTTTCTTGTTGGCAGCACCAAAACCAGCTCTGCTAAAAGGTTTAGTAAGAGTGTATGCAACTAAACGGTCGCCGAAGGGAAGGTGTTTCCCAGCAGCGTTTGCTTGTGCTCTAGACAACTTTGGCAAATCCCTCTAGACCCTTCTGGTGTTATAAATATTTGTCGCCAAAAGCGAATTTCACGAGGGATGGTGGAAAATCTTCCCACAATGAATCATACAGGAGTATCCTGTCGAAAACCATAACAACCCTAATTTGAGAAATATTTATCTTATTGGGATAAACCAATGAATGGAATGGTCGGGTCGAAGGTTTCAGCAAAATGCTAATACTGCAATGCAGAAATGATTTTCCTAAAGGTTTCTATTCCAATGCTGGCTTTCAATTTCAAAACCACTGCGATAGGTATCTATAAAACATATGAACCCTTATTCAAACTCACCTAAAATATGAACTGGAAGCACTCATAATGGCACGATGTACATTGAAAGAATCATCGGACACCGATATAACTGCATCACAGAGTAGATTGTTGCGCCGCAGCTCATTTAGAGTATTGAGCGCTTGGTCACTCATTGTGGCATTTAGCGTACGCCCGGGAGTACTTAGCACCATAGGATCATCCATATCCCCGTCATCCATGCTATTATCAACATCGGGCATCACGACACCCTCGTCGTGCATATGTTGATTGTTGTTGTTGCCTAGAAAATTATCACGTGCACGATTCATTAGATTTGCCATAATATTTGTGTGAGTGTTTTAGTGGACGTTGTTTATGAACTTATACTTCCGAGTTTGAGAAGGACGCGCAATGCTAAACCAATTTGTGCCGCCACAAGTGAGCTGAGAAGGATTCCAATAAGATTAGGTTTTAATTGTGCAGCGTTTCTCGTCGCACTGGCTGTCTAGTTGTAGTTTTTGCCGTTGCGCGTTTAATTGTGGACTAGTTTTTCGGTGGGATGAGACGCCTGCAGCGGCCGGTGGTTTGCAGCTCAAATTGTAGGGTGGTTGCTAGATGGCGCACTGCTTCGTTGCATGCGGTGTAGCGTGCGTTGCAATGCTTTATGATCTTGAAATTTTGAAAATATTCGCAATGACTTTTAAATTATCTCTTTAAGATTTTTTTTTTTGTATAAGCTTTTCAGAATGTTTTATTTCGTCACTTAAGTTTTTATTTTTTTAATTTAATTTTATATTTTCTTGTTTATACAACTCTGGGGTTGAATTGTGCCGCTGAATTCTTTCTTCAAATTGATTGGTGGAGTGCACAAGTCGATTGCAGTTGAAATTTTAAAAAAAGTTTAACTTCCGTTAAAAGTTAACCGGATGCGTTAGGGACAAAATTAAGCGATGTATTGAAAAAAAAAAATAAATAAATAATTCTCCGAAAGAAAGGAAAATATTGACGACAAAAATTAATCAAGTATATGTCTACTAAATTGAAACAAAAAACTAAAAAGACTCGATGTCAAAGAAAATGCCTACATTTTTTTTTTATAAATCAAGCAAAGTGAAATGTAGCTCAAAATAATAATTTCGATAATAATTTGGGTATAATAATAAATAAGTGTGGACATTCAATTTAATAACTGCTAACTAGTTTACTATGATTTCCTTTTCTTCTGCATGTACATTAGGGTGCCACAAAAATGCACGTGAAAAAGTAAAGTTGGAATTTTTATGCTCTCACTCCATAGAGTTTTCCATGTATTTTATATGCAGAAAAAACTAGTTTTCGTAGAAATAGCAATATTTTTCGATAGGAAATAATAATACCCAATTACTTATTTAACCATTTTTTTATAGTAATTATATTTTATAGGTCCGCCAAAACCCCCACAAAATGCAATGGGGGGATTAATAAAGAATCTTTAGTATTAAAAAATGGTTAATTAAACGATTGGGTGCTGTTACTGGAAGTCTTCTGAATAGAACTAGAGTTTTCCGATCGAAAAATATTGATTTTCAAATTGGAGAAATAGTCAACCAAAAATGGAAAAATTGCAGACAAATTAGATTCTCGCATTTTTGTGTCAACAATGGCATAATAAAAAATATTTCATATTTCTTTCCACACTTAGTTTAGAAATCTGATTTCCTCCTCTCTTACTTCTTGAAAAAAAGCTCCGAATAACCTAAGTTTTAAGCACTATATCTTTTAATACAAACCACAATATCGCTTTAAAAAAAAATTATTTTCTCAACGGCAAAAAGAGTAACGTCCCGAACGAACATATACAATTGGGGTATTCACAACGGTAAGTATCATATTTAGGGGATTCTCTTAAACTCGTAAAGTCTTAAACTGTGCAAAACTTGTAAGTTGACGAGGCTTTTATGGGAAAAGGTGTAGATAGGATAGCATAAAACATTTAATAAAACTAATAATTTTTTTGCTGAAAAAAATGAGAAGAAACAATGCACAGTACAATACATTTTACAGTAGGCGTGAACTCGCAGTTTCTCGCCGCTGAAATTATTTCAAAAACGAGTATGACACGCAGTCTTGGTCTTTACCTGCACTAAAAATTGTTCAGCACGATTCCTTGGATTTTTTTAATATGCCCCACAAAATTATGTAGAATTAAAAGTGAAGCATTCTTTTTTAAGTCGGATGGATTTCGTAAAAACATAAAACATTATGTAATTTCTCTGATTCGCTTAAAAATTTTTTTATGGCTTCCTTACATGAAATAAGCTAACACGTATTCGATGATTTTTTTTTTCTTCCGAGATATGATCTGTCGAAGTACGAATTTTTTCCTGATTCTGACTAATCATGTACTTCTTCAAATCGTTATATCCCGGGTTTTGCTCATCGTAGAGACTTCATCTTAACGTTATTTTAAAACTAAAGAAACAGGCTTAATATTCCTGTACGTACATATGTATATAAGGTGGGCATGATTGTCCTAAAGCTTACTTAGCTAAAACTAATTCAACTTTTTGAAATTCATTTGCTTAGTGAATACCAGTAATTAGGGATTTAAAATTACACCATCGTAATTCTTGTTTAATTCGCTATAACAAAAGCAGGTTTCAAAAAATGAGGGGTTTTCAAGAACTATTTTAAAAATATTTTTTTTTTTTTTTTATGGCGATATGTTTTATTTTGTGAGTAAACAACTGCAAATATGCACTTTTATGAAAAATCTTAACTTGGGTTAGTTGGATATTTTGCTATGATTTTTTTTTTTTAATTTTTGATCGCTGTATTAAAAAACTGGATTTTCATTAGGATTAAATGACAAAAATGAGAACCACTGGCGTCATTCGATTTAAAATAATAGTAATTTTTTAAATGGTAGAAAAATTTTCATAATTTTTGTAAACTTAATGCCCAGTGAAAATTCGCCATAATATCACACTTTTAAGAGCCGTTTTTTGCAATGTTAATATCAGTGTGCATTTTTTACATCAAGAAACAAAAAATTAAAAAGCAAATGTTTTGAAATAGTAGATTAGAGTTTAGTAGTTTAGACTAAATTTATTCTGAACAATTAGAATAATTTTCTCGTTAAGTTATGAAAAGGAAAGCCATGCTTGTGTAGATATGTACATTAGGCCATACCAACTTACAAGCAAACAAAAAACATTTGTCGCACACCCCCGAGTATAATAAATTTTTGCAAGGCGATTTCGAAAAAAAGAAAATACTTTCATTCGGAAATAACATTTTATTTAAAGAGTTTTACTGGAATAATCAAGACACTTCATACTTCCATGACAAAGCTTTAATTACTTTTTGCGAGCTTCAATTTATTGGCATTACGGTGGCAGGAACTTTGATCTGGTGGGTAGGTACTGGAAGCGGGTACTTGATGTCAATCGTTCCCACGACAGTCGGGTCTACGTAACCGGAACGACCCAGATTTATATCTGGCCAAGGACTGTCACTCCAGCAACACTCCCCCAAAACCCTTTGGGAACTTGTATGCTGCTACAACAACAACAACAACAACTTGATGTCAATGAACATTGAAACAAAATATTGTCTCCTTGTGACACGAAATGCCAAATGTAATGTTTTTTCACGCAAGTTCTTCCATACAAAGCAATTCGACAATTATTTTTTGTATGGAGAAAGTGAGCAACACCTTCCACTAAAAAAATTGCCAAAAATCAACGCGATTTTCTAGCAACTTTAAACTTACACTTTACTATACTAAATTTGAATGGGCTATAAAACTGCATACTTTGAATTTTTTTTAAAAAATCTGAATAAAAAGTTGCAAATCAGTGTGCAAATTTAAAGAATTTTCCTGAGTTTTGCACAAAGTTTAGAGATTTTATAATTACGTTTTCTGGTGTAAAATGAACTATATTTTTGTAAAAAATTATCGAAAATAAATTAGAATAAAAAGCATTGCATATATGGCGAAAAATTCACTGTGCCAATACTTTTGTTCGTCACTGTATGTATGTACATACAGATATGTATGTATATGTTAAATGCTTAAATCTGTTGATGGATCTGCGCAGACTCCATTTAAAGCCGTTGTAGCAGCACAATTCCCTCCACTGTCCGTAGCATTTGTTAAATAAAAGCAGTGGTCCAAGGTGAGCGTATACGCAGTACTTATTTAGCAGTCGTTACTTTCAAATACAGTTTAACAATCGCGGTGGGAATACAACCACGGAAAACTTTAAAACAATAAAATAGTTTAGTACTTTTAACAATGTTACTGTTACGCTTAGGCCTCCTACTCTTACTCTCCATAATTGCTGTTTCTACGAGGGAATCATGGCTAAAGCCTGGTTGTCATAAAGTAGGGAATACGCGCAAGATATCCATACCCGATTGTGTGGAGTTTCGCATTACAACTAACGCTTGCCGTGGCTTCTGTGAGTCATACGCAGTGCCGTCAATACCCTGGGGCCTGGCAGGACCGGGAGTATTTAGACCGGTAAAACCGGTTGTTTCGGTGGGTCAATGCTGTAATATAATGGAATCGGAGGAAGTGAGTGTTTGTGAGGAGCCAGCACATTAATTAAATTTTTAAAACTCGGTAATTTTTTTCTTTTGTTTCATAATTTCAGGTACAAAAACGTGTGCTGTGCATGGGTGGTATGCGTAACATAACTTTTAAATCAGCAGTATCCTGCGCTTGTTATCATTGCAAAAAGGATTAAATATCGCTCTACGCAAAAAATTGAGTGGAAAAAATGTGTTAAAATGTGATTTTTTTTTATAAGTGTAATAAGTTCAAATACACTCTGAGTCATGCCTTGTTGAAGATTATGCATATTAAATAAATATTTAGCATTATGAAAGGAAAATGCTCAACTTTAATGTTAACGGCAGGTTAATTCAATTTTAAAGTGATTAAACAATAATTTATTTATTAAACATTTACATATTAATATGGATCGTTAGAATAACCGTGTTACAATAATCTGATAGGCGTCTGTTTACCTTAAATAAATTTAAAAGTATTTTTTATGATGTGCTTCAAACTAAAGTCATTAATTCGCTTCACAATTATTTAAACTTCTGCTAGCTTTCTACACAGTCTAAAAATATTTCGTTCTAAAAGTAGAAAATGTGTACTTACATAAAATCCAGTTTGTTGTTGCACAATGAATTTTTATTTGCGTGAAAATGGTTTCAATAAAAATTTGTAAAAAAAAAACTTGAAGGCACTTAATATTTGCAAAACAAAAAACCTCGAGCGCAGCGCATTTCTCACTGCCAGTTCAGAATTTACTTCTCTCATCACTCATTACAACTTCGCGGCTGGTGCTTTTCCATAGCCCACTAATAGTTGTTGCATTTCTAGCAATGCTTCACGCAATGTACACACAAACGTATCCACGTTTGAAGTGTGATTATCACGCCAACAGGTGCATGCCAAGATTATATCATTTTCGCGTGGATTATAACAACATGCGTAACCATCGTCTGCAGCTGGGCCGTACACCATGAATCCAAGATTGGGTGTGGCCACTTGTGAAGTAGATACACGAAAGACTAAACTCTTTACATAACCAGGCGAGTTAAAGAATTCTGGTATTGGTTTATTATTCTCAATAGCCATGAGTTTTAATCCCAACAAATGTCGATCAACACCTCTGCCTTGTAATGCTGCTGTCGTGTATGCACGATGTGCATTTATAGCGGTACGCAATAGCTCGACACGTTCCTCTGGCTCAACGCAAGCGTCTTCCATTGCTTTGGCGAATGCCAATGATTCATTGGAACACGAGCGTATGGTCTCAGTGCGTCCGTATATATAAATACGCAAATGTGCAGACTCATACTGAGCGGCTGGTACTTTATGTAGCCTAGGGAGATAAAAGGAAACAATTGACGTATAGAGCGGATTGTAGTCATGCAAATTTAATGTAATATATTTACTTGTAGTAAGCATATTGTAGTGCAATTTGTATGTAGCTATCTGGGCTGTGCTTTTGTTTCTTCAAGAAACCCTTGCCATAGTCCTTGAAATGCAAAACATTTACGTGCAAATTTTCCGCCAATTCATTGAGGTTCTTCTTAGATTTTTCAATATACTGATTCAAGGTTTTATTGGCTTTTAATTTAAGCTTTTCGGGGCAAGGATAGTTATCACGAGCGCTCTGTTCGTAGTGTTTTTCATTGCATCTGAAAAATAATGAAGTTTTATTTAACAAGTTTAGTAATAATAAAATAAAATATTCTTCAAAGATGAAAATAGGTGTAAAAAAAGTTGAAGTGAATAAGCAAAGGTTTGTTGGTCTTCTTTGTGCAAAATGAAGACATATCTGTCCATTATGAATACCTACGTACGGTTGAAAGTTGTTCCTATAGCCGTGCACCATGCCTGGTCGACGAAAAGTTGGGGGAAAATGTATTTTTGGATTCGATCTTGCAGGCTTGACGCAAAAAGGTATAGCGTTAGTGCACTTAAAGGAAAGTATCGGAATAGCAGTACCTCCAAAACAGCCACTATTCCTGGCAGTTTGAGGGAAAATTGTTTTCCTCAAGTTGATGGCACAACGTAAGGATTTACTCGACGCTGCCCGCTTACCCTAGCCATTTCAACATCTCAGTGGTCATTTAATGGCAATTAGTGCGCGCGCTTCTTTATATATAAAATTGGTCTAACCGCTTTTTAATAGGAAGTATTGCAATAAAAATATATGTGTATACAGTCATTTGAAAAATAATAGGGACACGACATTTTGGCCGCTTTTAACTTTGAAGTCTTGTAAGTTTTACAACAACAAATAACTTTTTATTAAGAATTTTTTGGGGAATTCTAAATATGCAGTTTTATAGCCCAATAAATTCTAGCTTAATAAAGTACAAGTTTCAGGTGACGTTGATTTATGAAAATCTTTTTTTTTTAATTTTCTTCCATGCAAACAAATTTTTCGAACATAAAACTCAACGCGAATTCTTAGGCACTTGAAAGTTGCACTTTAATAAGCGAGAAGTGGATACTTAGAATTTTCCTAAAAATTCTTAATAACATTTTTTTTTGTTATAAAATTGTGTGGAACTTTTGTACAAAGTTTGAAATGTAGACTTATATAGTTTTTGTTAGATAATGAGCTGCATGTTTAAAAAAAAAAAAATTATAAACATTAAACAAACAAAAGAAAAATATCAAAATGTGGTTAAAATGTCATGCCACTATTTTTTTGAACATTCTATTTATGTATGTATACTCACAAATTGTTGGTTACATAGTCGGTGATGTTGGCAATTGGTTGACCTTCAGCCGGTGAGTGTTCATAACAAAATCCGCTCATGCCATTGCGATTCAGTATTAGCTACAAAAAAATATGAATGATAAACTCACTTTCGTACACTTTAAATTTAACAGCTAACTTGTATTGTTTTATCCATCCAACGATTGGCGCTATTTAACTTTACTCCACCGCCATGTATTAACTGGCCACTTAACTCATTGAAAAATTGGTCATCTGCAACATCGAAACACTCATCCAAAGATACTGTAAATAAGGCACTTTGTATAGTTTTCACCAGTTCCTTGTTACCATCGATTTTCAGGAGCTCTTCATAAGCTTGCGCCCAATTATCGCGGTTATCAGTGGATAAAACGCCAATTTCCACACCCTTTTTAGCTTCAGCTTCCATAATGGTCTTGAATTGTTTCACCAATATATCCGGATGCAAGGCCACGCCATTATTATTGTAGATTTGTACTTTGTAAAACTGTAAGATATTAAAAATATTAAAAAAAAAAAAAAAAATTATGCAGCATCTTTAACTATTTCTGAACATACATGATTTTTGTACAACACCACTACATGCAGTGATTTAGGATTGTATTCCAGTGCATCTTCGACCTTCTGTGGTATACGACACGTGCCATAAACTTTGCCGAATTGCGAATTGTCTAGCTCATACTTGCCCATTTTCAAAACAGGAATTTCACCGGCATCAATAATTTGCTTATAGCGTGCCATGCTATAAACAACCTTGCCGGCATAATTTAGAAAGTCTTCATCATTTTCAAAACGTTGTGGTGGAAATGTCATGCCTGGGCTAACAAAAACGGTAACTGGCGCGCGGTATTGCAGATAAGCTGCACGTAACCAGCGCTTAGCTAACCAATTTTCTTCGCATATCGCTGCCTTTTCTAACAGCTTTTGCAATTCAGCGCCTTCACCGGCCTCAAACTTCTTGATTGCTTCCTTAGTTTCAACAAGTTCGCAAGCATTGATCACCGGCTCGACGGTTTTTAAAAATGTTTCCAAGGTATCTTTTAGTGGAAATGCTGGATAACGTAACAGATTTTGTTTTTGTGGGCCTTCAGAAATGGAGTAAAAACGGGCGTCGGGTAAACTTTTTTGGACGGCAGCGGCAATACTGGGCAGCGGAGTCTTCAACGACGACGCCAATACGGTTTTAGTCTAAATGGAGCGGGAGAAGTATGTACAATATAATTTGCTTAATGTTCATTTTCTCTAATTTTTATTTAAATCGTACTTACTAAATTCATAGCGACACGTCGCGCGATAAACTGCATTTTGTTAACTTGGTCGGTGGTAAATTGTTGTGCCCAGTCCGGATTGCTTTTGAAGCTGTAACATAAAAATATGCAAATCAAATACAAATCATATACAAATATACAAAAAATATTTTCTATAGTTGTCAAGATATAATTTTTTACTTTCCCTTTCCAACTAGGTATTTAAAAGTAATGAAATATTCACCTTTGCCTTTTGTGCATAATCACAGGTGTACCGAGAGTTAATAGAATTGAGATTAGCAACTAAAATGTGTTAGAACGTAGGCGAATTAAACACTTTTATAAGATTGGTTAATTTAATCAAAGTGGCGTACCACGTAGTCAAAACCTTTAAACTAGTTTGTGTACGCTGCTTGGTAGCAGTGGTTGAGCAAACACTTTTCGTCGCTTCACAAACTCGTCTGAATTTCAAAAACAAAACTTGTTTACGTGAATGCGAGGTTTGGCCACTGGTGGAGTTAATTTATTTAATTTTTGTTCTTTCTGTTCCATGCACAATTTACCACAAACATACATACATATCTCTTATCAATAAAGAAGTAAATGAGCGGAATCCTCTAATATGAAAACAATGCAACTGGACTTTTACCTAATCAACTGAGCGCAATAAATTTTTTATTTGTTCATGGTTTTCTACAGATTGGCAATTGAGCATATAAACAAAAAAAGCAAAAGCAAAACGAAAACGAAAACAATTAACAATCAGCTGTTCTGCCGCTTATGATTACCTTTTGTTAACTAATGCACGCAAATGCTAAAATTGCATTTTAACCATCAGACGGTCTTATTACGAAAACGTTTGTATATTTTTCCACTTTCGTAACACCACTTTATAACAATTTTTTATAAAATTTCCTCAACTCTCCTATTTTTAATTCGCAATTAATTTTCCAAGAAATTGTGCCCTCTTTTAATTTATTTGAAAAAAAAAATAAACACTTGTTGCTTCAAGGGCCCCATCTGGTGTTAAATAATTGCGGGTTGCCAAACTTTGTTTATTGGTGTAAGTCTATGCTATGTTGTGGAAGTATAGCGCTAAAAACAGTTATTTTGAAAAACCATAAAAATCCTTATGATGTCGCGCAAGAGTTTTGCTTTTTGCGTAGTGAGCGGTGTATGTGGGGACCACGAACAAGAACATGGTGCTGTTAGGACCGTTTCCGTTTACTGGGCAAATGCTGCCCTATGGAATTTCGGTCTATTGCACAATCAAACCGAAGCTAAAATAAGATAAAGCGGTAAAGCAGAAAACTTCCTTGTTTTTGGGAAACAGTGTGTTTGATAACAAAAACAGTATCTACTGAGTTTGTAGCATCTTCAAGTCAGAAAAGAAGAACTCTGTTGGTCCACCAACTTTTAAGAGCACCTGCCTTCTAAGAATCAAACGCTAGTTTCCAGTTGACAGTAGCTTTAAAAAACTATTTATTAAGGAGAGCAGTATTAACAAACAATTCAATTACTGGCAAATATGGTTCTTACTTTGGTTTTCCGATACAATAAAATAAGTA
Organism: Rhagoletis pomonella; assembly: GCF_013731165.1. Taxonomy (NCBI): domain Eukaryota; kingdom Metazoa; phylum Arthropoda; class Insecta; order Diptera; family Tephritidae; genus Rhagoletis; species Rhagoletis pomonella. The sequence continues at coordinate 81,730,611 of NW_023458557.1, forward strand.
TAATATGCAAAGAAAATGGTAGTTCAATTCAATTTCAGCTATCGTCGCGTTGGTGTACATACACGCCGAAGGTTGTATTTTAATTGTCAATTTAAGGTTGCCACACTTTCACTTCTCGTTTTAATAATAAGGCGGTGTTGCAACATTCTTCCCCCCGGTATAACGACCCTGGTAAATTAATACCTTATGACGATGCAACGTCGCCGCTTGTCTCTCTCTTCACATCGAGTACCGCGATTTTTGCTACTGGACGGTGATATTCACCAGCCGGTGTGCGTATTATTGCGCTGCGTACCTGACCATCCTTTCCTGCAAACGTGTTCTCCACAATGCCTTTAGGCCACGAATAGCGAGGTAGATTTGGGTCAGCAATGACTACTACGTCACCCTTTTCAATCGGTTTCACCTTGTCGAACCATTTGGTTCTCCTAGTCAGTGTCGGCAACATCTCCATCACCCACCTTTTCCAAAATTTGTCTGCCAAATACTGAGAATGCCGCCAGGAACGCCTTACAAATTGATCTACGGAAGAAAACTGGCCTAGTGGCTTATGTCCAGAGGAACTTCCCAGCAGAAAATGGTTAGGAGTTAAGGCTTCTTGTTCTGCGGTCTCTAGAGACAAGTATGTAAGTGGGCGACTATTTATAATACTCTCGATCTCTACAAATAAGTTGTACAATTTTTCGTCGTTAAGTTTTGTTTCCGGTGTCACGATACGGTATAGAACGTCTTTGAATGTTCTGATCATACGTTCCCAGGCGCCTCCCATATGAGGGCTTGCTGGGGGAATGAAAGTCCACTTCATCTCCGCGCTCGTAAACTGTTCTTGAAGATCGTGTAGATTAATTTGCTGTAAAGCTTCCCGTAATTCCTTTTCTGCTGCTACAAAATTTGTCCCGTTGTCAGTAAACACATGTATAGGTATTCCTCTTCGACTCATAAAATTTCTAATAGCCATTACACACGAATTCATGGATAACGAGTACGCCACTTCAACGTGTATAGCTCTACACATCATACAAGTAAATAAAACTCCATATCGTTTCTCCGAACGCCTCCCAATGGTAACCAGGAATGGTCCGAAAAAATCTATTCCAACAAATGAATATGGTCGTGTATACGGGGATAAACGTGCCTCAGGTAACAAACCCATTTTTGGTGGTACTGGCTTAGCATGGTACAACTTACAGTATTGACAATTGTGACGCACTGTGCGTAATGCACGACGCAAGCTTGGTATATAAAACCGCTGAAACATTTCGTTGATTACAGTCTCGTGGTGGACATGCCTATATTTACGATGATACCATTCAATAATCAGTTGTGTAATTTTGTGGTTCTTGGGTAATATTATCGGATTTTTGACTGCATCCTTAATTGGTGCATTCTCTAGGCGACCACATCGACGTATAAGGCTGTTTTCGTCAACAAATGGTGTCAGCTTTCGTAAAACACAATGTTTTGGCAAGTTGCAACCTGGGTCACCCTTAAGCAACTTAAACTCTTCAAAATATGCATCGGCCTACGCGAGCCGATAAAGGTGGCATTGACTCCAGTATAGTTCCTCGGTGGTTAAGCTTCCGGATCCTACCTCCGAGCTGGTTAATCCTCGTATCTAGTCTTTACATTTATCTGCAAAACGTTTAACGTATGCCATGCACCTCTCAAGACGTTCCCACTTCGAAAAACGAGTTGGATCGATGAGTGGTCGGCTCTCTATATGAGCGCCAATATACTCTACGTGCGGCTTTAAATCAGCATCTTTGAAATGTTCCATGTCAATATCATAATTGTATTTAGGCCATTTTACACGCGGCGAATGTAGAAATTCTGGCCCAGACAACCAAGTACTGGTTGGGCTAAACTCTGTGGTACTCTTCCACTTCGTGGCAGCATCTGCTACATTTAATTTTGATGGGATGTAGCTCCATTCTGTAACGTTTGTATGCTCTTGAATTTCAGCGACTCTAAACATAACAAATTGTTTGTACTTTCGTGGGTCTGATTTCAGCCATGTAAGCACTGTTCTCGAATCACTATAAAAATACGCTTTATGAATCTTGAAGTCATGACCCTTAGTGATTTCAGTAGCAAGACGGGATCCCAGTACGGCGGCGAGTAGTTCCATGCGGGGAATTGAGATAGGTCGCAAGGGTGCTACCTTAGTCCTTGAGCTAACATGAGCAACCTGAATTTCGTCTTCCCTTGTAATCCTGAAGTAAGCCACCGCTGCAGTTGCCACCTCGCTAGCGTCCACGAATACGTGCAATTCTATCTTGCAATTATTGTTTGACATCTTACCGAAATAGCATCTGGGAACCTGAACTTGTTTGACCTGCTCAAAAAAAGATAACCACTGCTGCCACGCGTTCACATACTCTTCAGGAATTTGGTCATCCCAATCGATACCACTTCGCCAAATGTTCTGTAGCAAAATTTTTAAACGGATAGTGTAGAATGATAAGAACCCTAGAGGATCATAGACTGACATGAGCAATCGCAGGATTTCTCTTTTAGTTGGCAGCTTTTGTCCGCCTAAAATCTCTTTGCCTGCTTTAGTGAACCTTGTACTGAAGGTAAACACATCTACACTCGTTCTCCACCATAACCCGAGTACCTTCTCTGGCTCTATAACTTGGTCGATCGTTTTTCCAGCGGTACAAAAATCGTCACTTGAACCAGCATTTCCCAGGGCGCCAGCTACATGATTCGAATTAGTAAGCCATCCTCTAATATGGAAGTTGCCTCGTTTGTGCACCTCAATCACGTCCTTGATTAACTTGACAGCCTCCTCAGCGGTTTCAACACTATCCAACATGTCATCTACGTAATGCCTGTCTTTTATTGACTTAGCAGCTCGTGGGAACTCGTCGGCATTCTCCCTCGCATTCCTACTACGAACGTACTGGGCGATTGAAGGTGAACAAGTAGCACCGAATGACATAACCTGTAACACGTATGTGTTTGGATCTCGACTCGAATCACAATTACGCCAAAGAAAGCGCTGAGAATGCTGGTCCTCATCATGCACACTAATCCTGTGAAACATCTCGGATATATCACCACAAATGCCAATTTTTCCTATACGAAAGTTGAACAGTACATGTATCAATGGTCGCTGTAGATCCGGTCCCTTCTCGAGGCAGCAATTGAGAGACCTTCCCTGGTGCTCAGCTGCTGCGTCCCATACAACTCGCGTCTTATTGGGCTTGTTTGGATTATTCACCGCAAATATGGGCAAATACCATTTACGTTTAAAATCTTGATTAATTTCGTTATCGCTGAGCTTCCGGATGTATTGCTTTTGTTCCATACTATTTATTAGGGAATTTACTCGATTTTTTAAATCGTCATCTTTGTTTAGCTTCTTCTCGAAACAGACAAG